>NC_142650.1:31127500-31752500 GCF_055504915.1 Nelumbo nucifera
GTTCAACCCGTTCTAACTTAATTTTCATCCAGAAAGGATCCAACTCAAAAGTCAAAATAGTTCATTGATCAAAAGGTGACAAGCATGGTTTTCAAAATAGTTCACGGTTTTCCTTAAAACCGGATTTTTCATAAAAACCGTTGATTTTGGTAAGTAAACCGTTGATTTGGGTGGTTAACGTTCGAACGGTTTTGATTGATTTTCATTTTTTTTTTTATTCTTTTTGTCAGAATGGACCAACGTTCAGGTCGAACCATTTGACCTAATAACCGAACACCTGACCGGTTCGGTCTCCAGGTGGGTTTTAAAAACCATGGTGACAAGGATTGGTCTAAGCTATGAGAAACGGCCAGAGGTCGTGTTAGTTGGAAAGAGAGAGAGAGAGAGCACGAGTAGGGGTGTCAATCGACCGGTTTTGGATTGGATCCAATCCAATCCAAACCTTATCAAGTTGGAGTTATACAATCCATTATAATTATTGGATTGGGCCAATCCAAAATAGTTTGGTCCATATTCTTATTGGTCTAAATTAGACCTAACCCAAATTTCTAATAATCCGATCATGAGGCCAAACTCCTGTCCAATTTGAAACTAATCAAAACTGAAGTCAACATAAAATCACATTCATGAAAGTACTTTTATAAAACACTTACAAAAGCATCTTTACAAAAGCACTTTTATAAAAAGTACTTTTACAAATGTACTTTTATGAAAGCATTTTTATAGAAGCAGTTTTATAAAAACACTTACAAAAGCACTTTTATAAAAGTACTTTTAACGAAAGTATTTTTATGAAATCACTTTTACAAATGAACTTTTATGGAAGTACTTTATAAAAGCACTTTTATGAAAGCACTTTTATGGAAGTACTTTTATAAAAGCACTTTTACTAAAGCACTTTTACAAAAGTACTTTTATAAAAGCACTTCTATGAAAGTACATTTATAAAAGTACTTTTACGAAAGCACTTCTATGGATGTACTTTTATGAAATCACTTTTACAAAATCACTTTTACGAAGTACTTTTATAAAAGTAGTTTTACGAAATTACTTTTTTGAAAGTACTTTTATAAAAGTGCTTTTTTAATGCCAAAAGGGTATATTTTTGTAATTTTCAGATTTTCTTCATTTTAATATATTTTTATATATTCTGTTTTTTATATTTCATTTGGTTTGGATGGGATCCAATCGAGTCCATTTACATTTTAATGAATTGGATTGTATTTGGATTGAATTAGGTCCAATCCATTTGTAAGTGAACTCACATTGGATTGGACCGGGTTGGACCAAATCCAGTCCAATTGACACCTCTAAGCACAAGACAAAATCTCTATGCTCATCACTTGTCTTGAATTAGTTCTTTATGACTAGCTAGAGTTGCTTTATGATTTAGGACCAAGGTTTTTAAAACCGACCCAAACAACGAACTGGTCAGGGGTCTAGTTCCTAGGTCAAATGGTTCAACCGTTTGAACCGCATAATCGGCCCATTCTGACAAAAAATAAAAAAATGGTCAAAACTGTTAAACGGTTTGAATGGTTCAACCGTCCAAATCAGTGGTTTGTTAACTAAATCAATGTTTTTTGGAAAAAATCCAATTTTGGGGACCGATTCCATTTTTCTGGTCTGGTCATCCGGTCCGGTCCGATTTTGAAAACCAGGATTAGGATGCTTAAGCTGGGTCTATAGACTGTAGCTTTGTGCACGCCCATGGTCCCATACTGGTCATTTATTAAGAATGAAATATCTGTAATCTAAAATTTGTTTTTGGGTTTTGCAAACTATTATTTTGATAAGATATTGGGGGCTTTTGGAAAAAAACCCAATTTTGGGATAAGGGTTCTATCCGTATGGAATAAAGGCTAGCTGAGGAGGTTTCTGATGATCTCGGACATTAGGGTTTCTGATGATGAAGAATCTCTCTTTCGAAACAAAATCCTATTAACACCATGGTTTTTGAACCGTCATTGATCAGGAAAGTCGGACTATTCGGCTCAGGAACTGTTCAGGCAACTATCGAACTGTTGACTCATTCAATAATTTTTTTCTATTTTTTATTTTAATTAATTTTTTAATTTTTTTTTATCAGAAGATGCTGTCCATTTCGATCAGTGGCCAGAACAGTTTCGATTCAAGTCGTTTTTTAAAACATTGAGCGAGGCCACAAGACATTGCAAAAACTTGGGTTGTGGAGGCTACAGGTACAAAGGCTATGATCTAGTCCCTTATAGCAATAAGGAGGGTAGCTGGGCCGCTGGGCCAATATTGGCTTATGAGGTTTGTTGGTGGTGGTTTGGATCATAACTATGGTTGGTTTTAAGTGGGTGTTTGGCAAGATGGTATCATTCCCAAAATTACCTTCTTCAATAATTTTTACCAATTTTAAATTATTTAGGAATGCAATTTTTTGTATTCTTTTTTAAGATTTTTGCACTTTTATTAGTTTGGATACTGTTTGATATGGACATTTCAAGAAAATATCAGACAGTAAGACAGACATTAGGGAGAATAACCGGAAAGCTATAGGCCTCTACTATTTTCTAAGAAAATGGTACTAAATGATATTTCTCAAAGTTTAACAAATGGATGAATAGTTTATGGTTTTTGAATCGCCATTGACCTTGACAGTTGGACCGTTTGGCCTGGGAATCGTTCAAACAATCAGTTCCGTTTTACCTCAAATTCAGTCCTTGGTAAAAAATCATTGAATCGGTCAACGATCCATTGATTCAGGCGGTCAAACCATTGACCCATTCAACGGTTTTTGGTCGTATTTTATTTTTAATTATTTTTTAAATTTTTATTGTCAAAACGGGCTATTTATTCAAACCGAACAGTCAAATCGTTGACTCAAAAACCGATGGCCATAACGATTCCACTTCCAGGTCAATTTTTAAAACCATGAAATGACTTGAATGGAAAAATAAGAATATAGATTGGGTGAATGAATTCCTCTTACCAAAAATCACCTTAATTAAAAAGACCACTCTGTAATTCTTATCTTTATGTCTTGAAGAATGAATTAAAAAAGTCCACTCTGCTGGGATTCCCTGCCCAATTGATCTGGAGAACGAATAACATCAAATCCAGGGTCCATGGATGATCTCAAGTCTCAACCAATACATTCGCAACAGTAATCTTTACTCTCAATATGCAGCTCTGGTGCTTTAATTAATTAAATTGTGGGCCTCAAACATTTTCTTCTTTTTTTTTTTCTCCTTTTGTACAATTTGTTGGGATGATTTTTTAAAAGGAAAATCTATGATGCGGGAAAGATATGGCATCGGAAGATTTTTGACCAATCAAAACCTACCCATGAACTTTGATAAATAACATCTGATTGGCTACCATATTTATGATATTAGTTGATTGGTCAAAAAATTTTCAGATATTATATCCTAATAAAAAATTTTCTCAAATGAACTATTTTTGAGAAAACGACAATACTTTTATTTTTAATTTTCAACCAAACGCCATTTTTTTTGAATATTTGATGTGGCTCTGACTGGTGTTGTTTTCTTAGAAAACAGCAATAGAATGAAAGACCACCTAAAAAAATATGTTGAGAGAGAGAGGGAGAGCAACAATCTAATTATCAACTCGAAGAAACAAGTTTATTAGTTCAGCATGAACTTCAATTAACAGAGTTTTTGTGAGGTACACAAAAATCCTTGATGGGAGGAATTCTCTCCATGAAGAAGATTTACTCCCAACAGTGGTTGCTCATCTTCAAAGCCGCTTTACAGTATGAAGGGTCCAAACCCTGGTTCGCTCCCAACAAATATAACATGATATCCATCTTACAGCTACTCGTCATATGCACCATCTTAGCAGAGTCCGGATCTCCTGCCCAAATAAATTTTGCCCATGTCTATTCACACAACATTGCAGTCACATGGAAAATATTTTATCCTCATACATAATATTATGCAGGGGAAATGTTCTCAATTCACAGGGGTAGTGTGTTGTGGGTAGGCATGGGCAAGAGATTCAGAGTCGTCTTAGTACAATAATAAGTTCCAGTTTCAGGGTTTGACCTTCCCTTCCATGTGATTTGTTGTCCCAACCCAAGCTCAGTCCATGCCAGCACCAGCAGCAGAAGCACGGCAACTGCTGTTGTTTTCCTCATTTCTTACTCTCTCCTTTTTCTTTCCTGCTAGCTTCTTCTTCTTCTACCAACCAATCATTTATATCAATACATTTTGAGAGAGAGAGAAAGAGAGAAAGCGTTCATCCCACATGACTACGTTACTTTTGACGCCTGCTTATGGAAGAAAAAGCATTAGGCTTCACAAATTACTGCCAATCGTCTGCAATTGATTACATAAGACGTTAGAATTAGTATTATTTTGTATGTATTTATATTGTATATATTTGTATTTATATTCATTCTAAACTGATAATAATGTAAAATGTAAGGCTTTGCATTCTATGTATTTGTATTTGTACTCCTTCCAAACTGAGCCTGAAATACAATATCAATATTACTTTTAATTCATTTTATTTGTTAGCGTATTCCATTAGATTTAGGATTGTATTTTTATCTCCTTAATTCTAGGAGATATAGTTCCACTCCAACTAGCTGTACATATGTTTCTTTCCTTGTTGGCTTCCAATTTAGGTTGACGACATGTTCTCTAGTTGTATCTTTAGCTCTATTATAAATAGGTTGTAATCTGTTGAATGGAGATCATCAAGAAATACTATTCTCCCATATATCTTCCTTACTCTTTCGTATCATGGTATCAGAGCTGTGATCCGTGTCTTCTTGCTTCCTCTGCGGTTCTCGTTTCTCTTCTGCAATTTTTTTTTTATTTGGTCTGAGTTCGGTGATCTTTTTTGCGTCTTTGTGCTCAACGGTTCTGCAATTTTCTTCTTCCCCGTTCGAACGAAGACAACTAGCGGTGGCAATATCTCCCGCTCCCGGCCATTCACTTTTCATCTCTCTCATTCTCTATTTCCAATGAAATAAATCAGACGAGCATTATTCATCGTCTTCCACCTCTCGACAGATGCGATGATCAGCAGTGATTCCCTCCCCTCCGGCCTTTCTCTTCCATTTCATTATTCACTGTGCCTCTTGATCCCCTCCCTTGCTCTCACTCTTCTTCGCGTGATGTTATCCACCCGCGTGACGCTCTCCCCTGCTCTCACTCTGCATCCCCGTGGTTCAACTTAACAGCGGCACTAGTACGAGGAAGTCGACGTAATCGTCGACAGAAGGCACACAAGCTGTCGAAAACAGGACAGATTATCTCATTGAAACAGTCTTATTCTCTCCACAACTTTAATTGTGTGCTTCCTATCGGAATTCGTAAGAATGATTTTTCTCTGGCCGGTGCTTCGTAACAGAGCTCGTAATTGCGGATCTGGTTTGATCGCTTCATAAGGCAACCTTCCGTACACGAAACCGTGGTAGTCGTCGGCGTCGATGTCATAGCCTAGAAATCTCAAGCCGACAAGAGACCTCCCATATGTTTTGAAAAGCTCAATTCGTAGACTGGGTGCTTTAACCTCTGCAAATCTGCATTTCTTCACAAGAAATTCTTCGCCGACGTTGAAGCGCTTGAGGTGGAAGGCGTGTGTGTAGTCGAGGAGAGTCTCGGGTTCTATAGATATGAGGAAGTTGACATGACCGGCAAGATAAGGGCGGTTGACCTCCATACGACGGTGAAGAGAGTAGTGTAGCAGTCCCCGATTGAAGGCTCGTAGAAATAGCACCCTCTCCGCTTCTTCTGCGTCTGGCCCTCCTGGGAGAGAAGCGCTCCCCGCTACTTGAATGAAGCATGTAGCCCATGTTAGCAGAACCAAAACTTGTGTTTAAGGTCAGTATTGAGAATTTCCCGTAACTCAAAATTCAGCGTTTCTCCTCATGGATTCATCTGAAGCTGTTCAACATATTTCTCATCCCATCACTGTTATCTTTGATGGCTCAAATTATAATTTATGGTCCCAAGAGATGCACAGTTTTCTCAAGGGACACCTTCTATGGCGGTATGTGACTGGTGAGATATCCAAACCCGCTAAAATTGCTGATGAAACAAAGGATAAATTTGTTGAACGAATAGAAAAATGGGACGGGAAAAAATCATCAAATACTGACCTAGTTTCGCAAGACTTGTATTGCAAGCATCAAGTTGGAATTTCGTAGATATGACTCTCCTAAAGAGGTATGGGATTTCTTACAAGCTCGTTATTCTATTTCTGATGATGTGCATTAGTTTCAACTCTATAGGCGTCTTCACCGTATGAAGCAGCAACCTGAACAGACCATTCACAGCTATGTCTCTGAATTACAAGTTCTTTGGGATCAATTGGCACAGTGTGAACCTGAATGGGATAGTACCTCTGACGCCACTACTTATTCCAAGCTTTGCGATCACCAACGTGTTTGGCATCTTCTGATGACTCTCAGGGATGAGTATGAACATATTAGTGGTACTCTACTTCATTGTAGCCCATTGCCCGCCCTTGAAGTTGTGATCAAAGATTTGCTCTCTAAAGAAACTCGACTGAAAACACTTCGAGATGAGCGATCCTTACTATCTACTGATGTTGTTCTTGCTACTCTAAGTACATCTAGTACTTCTTCAACTTCCTCTAAATCCTCAAAATGGAGTTTTTGCAATTACTGCAAGAAGACTGGTCACACTATTTCTGAGTGCCGCTGCCTGCAAGCCAAAAAGGCATCTGGACAAAAGTCTTCATCCATGGGTTCTCAGGCTTCAAGTTCTACTGTCGCTGCTGCCACAGAGGATTCTTCTGATAACACCTCTCCAAAATTTTCTCTTTGAGATCTCCAAGCCCTTCTTCACTAGCTCCAACCTACTTCTAGTATGCCTTCTAATTCTGTCTTGTCTGTCACTCCAGGTACTACCTCATCATGGTATTTTGATTCTGCCTGTTGCAATCATATGACATCCAATTCATCATTGTTCACTTCCAAATCCCAACCTTCTATTGCACCAATTGTTCATACTGCCGATAGTTCAACCTTAACTGTCAAAAGTATAGGAACTATTTCAACATCTCATTTGTCACTACCTAATACTTTTTTGGTACCTCGATCATCTCTCAATCTCATATCTATTGGACAATTATGTGAACTTGGTTTTGACATACATTTCTCAAGTCGCAGTTGTACTGTGCAGGATCCACGGACAGGGAAGATCATTGGGACAGGCCGTAAGGTTGGGAGACTGTTTGAGCTATCATCTCTTCAATTACCATCTCTTGCTGCTGCTATCACTTCTAGCGTCAGACATTCTCGTCTTGGACACATTTACACCTCTAGGTTAGGATCTTTAATTTCTAATGGATGTTTGGGTCTTGTTAAAACAAAACCCCTTGATTGTGTTTCCTGACATCTTTCAAAACATCATGCTTTGCCTTTTAATATAAGTGATTATGTTTCCTCTGCACCTTTTGATCTTATTCATTCTGATATTTGGGGACCTTTGCCTCATAATACAATGGGTGGTTCGCGTTATTTTGTAACTTTCGTTGACGATTTCTCTCGGTATACATGAATTTATCTCATGCGTAATAAATCTGAATTACCTACAATTTATATTCAATTTGCCACCATGATCAAAACTCAATTTTCCTCTATCATCAAAATCTTTCGCACTGATAATGCCATGGAATATCGAGATTCTATCCTTACCCAATTTCTTTCACAAAATGGAACCATCATTCATAGATCTTGTCCTGGCACCTCTCAACAAAATGGGCGTGTAGAACGAAAACATAGGCATATTCTTGATGTTGCTCGTGCTCTTTTAATCTCTTCCTCTTGTCCTGAGTGTTTTTGGGGGGAGGCAGCCCTTACTGCTATTTATACCATCAATCGCATTCATTCTCCTGTTATTGGTAACATTTCTCCTTATGAACGGTTGTATAGCCATTGCCCTGGTTACCAGTCTCTTTGTGTATTTGGTTGTGCTTGTTTTGTTCTATTACAACCTCATGAACATACCAAATTGGAACCAAAAGCACGTTTATGTTGTTTTCTCGGGTATGGTATTGAACATAAAGGATATCGGTGTTGGGATCCTCTTTCCCAACGACTTCGCATATCTCGTCATGTTACCTTTTGGGAACACAAAATGTTCTCAAGTCTCTCACCATTTCAAGTTACCTTGACATCTTCATATTTTTTTACTGATCCTACTATTTCGTTTTTTCCTGAAGATTTACCTACAGGTCTAACTACTTCTTCCTCTGATAGCTCTAACAGTACTGCACAACATGCAACCTCTCCTGATGCATCTACCTTGGCTATGGATTCTCCAGCTCTGTCTTCTTCTGAACTCTTGATTCCTCCTACTGAATTAGACCCTGATTGTTCTAATGCTCCACTCCGTCGTTCTGGTAGGGTCACTAAACCTTCCATTCTTCTTCGTGATTTTCACTGTTACTCTACCATTGTTTCTTTATATGAGCCTTGTACTTATCGTGAGGCTAGCACTGACCCTCTATGGCAAAAAGCAATGGCAGAAGAAATCCAAGCTTTTACAAGCACTCATATTTGGGATTTAGTTGACCTACCTTCAGATAAACCCGTGATTAGTTGTAAATGGGTCTACAAAATCAAGACTCAAGCAGATGGTTCAATTGAAAGGTATAAAGCTAGATTGGTAGCAAAAGGGTTCACACAGGAGTATGGCATTGATTATGAGGAGACTTTTGTCCCAGTAGCCCGTCTCACTTCTGTTCGCAGTCTTATTGCGATTGCCGCAGCTAAGCACTGACAGCTATTTCAGATGGATGTTAAGAATGCTTTTCTCAATGGAGATCTTTCTGAAGAGATTTATATGCAGCCCCCTCCTGGTTATAATCATCTCCCTAATTAGGTTTGTCGTCTCCGTAAGGCTCTATATGGACTTAAGCAAGCGCCTCGAGCATGGTTCTCCAAATTCAGCTCTACTGTTTGTCAGTTTGGTTTTCAGTCTAGCACCCATGATCATGCCTTGTTCATTCATAAGACCTCTCAGGGTTGTGTACATCTTCTCCTTTATGTGGATGATATGATCATTACTGGCGATGATTTGCAGGACATTTCTGCTCTTAAGACTTTTCTCAACAAACAGTTTGAAATGAAAGATCTTGGTCGACTAAATTATTTCTTAGGCATTGAGGTCTCCTCCGACCAATCAGGATATTATCTGTCTCAGGCCAAGTATGCCACTGATCTTGTTTCTCATGCCGGCCTCACTGATACTAAGTCTATTAACACTCCGATTGAGCCTAATGCCCATTTTTTTGGCCACTGATGGTACTCCTCTCAGTGACTGCACCTTATATCGGCAACTAGTTGGTAGTCTGGTATACCTTATGCTTACTCGTCCTGATATTGCGTATGTTGTCCATATTGTGAGTCAGTTCATGTCTGCCCCTCGCACTACTCATTATGCTGTCGTGCTTCGCATCATCTATTATGTCAAGGGCACCTTGTTTCATGGACTTCACTACTCCAGTTCTTCCTCTCTTCCTTTGATCGCATATTCTAATGCTGATTGGGCCGGTGATCCTACTGACAGACGCTCCACTACTGGTTATTGCTTCTTTCTTGGCGATTCTCTTATATCTTGGCGTAGTAAGAAGCAAACGGTTGTCTCTCGTTCTAGTACTGAGGCTGAATATCAAGCTTTTGCTTACACTACCTCCGAGTTGTTATGGTTACGATGGTTACTCCATGACATGGGAATAACTCAGTCATCTGCAACATCTCTTTACTGTGACAATCGTAGCGCCATACAGATTGCCCACAATGATGTATTTCATGAGCGCACTAAGCATATTGAGACTGATTGCCATTTTATTCGTCATCATGTGCTCGAGGGTACTATTCGCCTTATTCCTGTCCCTTCCTAGGATCAGTCTGCGGATATATTTACCAAAGCTCACTCTCCTCTTCGCTTTCGTACTCTAGTTGGCAAACTCCAAATGACTGATACATTACCATCTTGAGTTTGAGGGGGGATGTTAGTGTATTCCATCAGATTTAGGATTGTATCTTTATCTCCTTAATTCTAGGAGATATAGTTCCACTCCAACTAGATGTACATATATTTCTTTCCTTGTTGGCTTCCAATTTAGGTTGCCGACCTGTTCTGTAGTTGTATCTTTAGCTCTATTATAAATAAGTTATAATCTGTTGAATGGAGATCATCAAGAAATACTATTGTCCCATATATCTTCCTTACTCTTTCATAGCATTATTAATGATACGTAATATTTTGATCATTTTTAGTTTTATTTATCAATACTATTCAATATTTGATTGCAATCTGAATTCACACGTTAATAAACCAAATTCGAATCTACTACACATATGCAGTTCAATTCGATCCGTTTGCAAACCTAATAATAAGTTGCTAAGGTTGTGTTTGGCAGCCCAACTGATTGACTGTATGCAACTCAAATTTAAGATCCTCTAAACACCAACTGATTGACTGTATGAAGATCCTCTAGACAACTGATGGATGGCAATGAATGAATTGAATCATCACAAAGAAAAAGGTTTGCTGATTAGGTCAAATAGAGAGCTTCCCTATGGCCAATCAAGCCATTCATCAAGTAAAAAATCCTTTAGATCCACCTATTTAATCATCCAGCCCACATCAACAATGCATCCCGATCCCTCAATTTGAGAATTTCATTATCCAACAAATCCCTAGGTTGCAGGAACAAGCTGAGGAAACGCTTCTTCTGCGCATAGATCAACGGATTCCCAAGGCACCTCACACTGAAGCTTCTAACAAAACCGCCCAAGTCAAGAGTATTTCCTTCACCCGAGCTGAGCCACCTCAGCCTTTGGAAGTAGGGGGCAAGGGATGACAGCTCCAGTGGGCATCCACACCTTGGATGACTAGCATCAACCTCATCCAACTAGTGCCACCTCGGACGACCAGCACTCACCTTGGACAACTGGGCACTCACTCTACCCAAGCTACTAGGTCAATAGTAGCGAAGGGCGGCTCGTTTGCAAGTTGGCTTGCATGAGTAAGAAAATGCACCTCACCAAAAAGAGTATACGGAATCGACCACTTGGCAGCACTATCACCACACCTATCCATCCTGTCGACCAGTGGGCCCCGAGCTTCCTCCATGCACGAATAACATGACACATGAATCACCTGAACGTTTCCTACTTCACTTCTAAGTGTTCTGGCCTACCACCAGTTGCACGAAATCTCTTCGATAAGTATCTCTTGGCACGAGTGTCCCCAACCTATATAAAGGTTAGTTTTGCATTCATTTAACACTTTTTGTCACATTTATAACTAATTAATACACCTCAAACAGCTCGGCCAGTACAAGCCCGGGATATCACCCCAGCAGGCCCTCTAACTTCTTTTTTTCTCGCAAGTATACCCTACTTTCCATGAGTCCGGATCTCTTGCCCACGTTTATCACAGTCACACATGGAGAACATCTCATCCTCTGCATAATATTATGCAGGGAGAGATGTTCCCAATTCACAGAAATGTACTGTGAATAAGCGTAGGTAGGATTCTCGTGGACAAGAGATTCGGAGTCATTTTCCACCAAGTTGTTCCCGGATACCTATTGGGACTTTTGGTCTTCATCACATACCAATTTCTATTGGTATTTTTGTGATTAAAATGGGCAGTTGAAAGTTTCAATATTCCAATACTAACTTCCTTCCAAAAAGAGTGAAGATCATGATATGTTATGTCAGCCTTATATGTAGGCCTCATGGATATAAATCGTGTTAGAAGCTTATTGAGAATTGGGATAGTAAGCAGATCCCAGCTCAATATTACAAGCAGAACCATGTTCAGAGTATCAATATAATAGATATGCAAATTTTACGTATTGGAAGTATTTTTCACACTACTAATATTCATAATAAAAACATGGGGTAAGGGCATTTTAGGACTAAACGACTCTACCAAAAGAATATATGAAAGATTTGTTTATTGTTCAGCTTTCTTCTCCTTCCATCATCATTAAGACTCCTCTTTCTTTTGGAAAGAAGGGCAAGGGACTAAAAACCCATCAATAAAAAGAGGAGAGGAAAAAATAGATTAAAGATTAGTTATACTTTCCAATTATCTGAGAGGCTGATAAAGGGCACACCCCAATTTGACAAAGTGCACCATCCCTTGTGAAGAGAAAAGATACCCCTATAAAAGTAAGCATGTGCAGAGGTGCCCATATGGGGGTGTTTGTCTTTCCAAAGGTTTCAACTATGATATCTAAACACTTTGTAACCAATCAACAAGTGGTAAACAAGTGGTACTTATCAAAATTGGTTAAAGCTTATTTTCCATAGCATATCTTACCACAGAATAGATTTTCCTTTTCAAAACCACAGCTCATTGAATTCATGGTTGTAGGTTCCCATGTAGGATCAAATTCACTCCCTCTGAATTCACATTGGCTCCCCCAGAGTATGCCCCACAGCACATCTTTATCATACATTGAAAATATCTCCCTATAGGTTCCTCACATATACATCTCAGCATGTATTGGGAACATCTCTTATAATTGTTATTGGAAGATTTTCTCAATACAGAGTTGGGATGTGCTGTGAGGTGCATGTGTTGGGCACCAATATGAACTCCTCCCCATAATAAGAATGGATGTTCCCAATGCATGCACTCACGCAGAATTGTGCATGTGGAAGGCATATGGGGTGCACTTTGTGGGGAGCCAACCCGAACTCCCCTCCACCCTCACCCATCACATTTCTAACACATTAAAATGTTCACTGAATATGGGTCTTGGGAGTTGAGTACTAATTAGTAAGGGTGTAAATGGATTGAATTCGAATTGGATAAGGCAATATCTGAATTTGAATCCGATTAAAAAATTCAATTCGATATCTAGTGCTAGATATCAAAAATTAATATTCGAATTCAAAACCGATTAAATATTTGAATATTCGATTCAATTCGAATTCGACTAATTAATTATTTTAGGTAATTAATAAACATATAAAATAAATATTTTATTTATATAAAGTATATAAAATATATAAATTTTTTATATAATTTAATTATTATATATATATAAATTATATAAAACATTTAAAAAAATTATATATTATATATAAGAATTAAATAATCGATCAAATTCGGATATTTATCAAATCAAATCAGGTCATATTCGAATTTGAATCCAATTAACTATTCGGTATGAATAGGATATCCAAATTTGACCGATTAAATATTCGAATTATTTGAATTCAATTCAATTATGTCAAATCTCAAATTCAAAATCAAATTTTCGAATACCATTGACACCCTTACTAATTAGGGCTGTCAATGGGTGGGCCTAGTTTGTCAAGGCAGTCCTACTAAGGATGCAACTTGATTGGTTTTGGACTGACCATTTGTCAAAATTTTAATGAGCCCTATTTAAGGGCAGGGCCTAGGCCCAAGGATATTAGTGAGTATTTTAGAATACCTATCGATTTTTAGTGTCACTAATATGTTGAATAATATATTAAAATACTATTAATCATGTGTAGGTAGTATAGGTTTCTAAATTATCAAAGCACAATAAATTAAAAAATAATGTACCATAAGAAAATACATATACCTAGTTCAAACCAAAACTCTACGAAGTCGGTCAAACCCAAAACTGACACCGTTATTAATCATGCCACTTGGATTTATACCGATCATAACAAATAGCCCTTTAGTTGTCAATATTTCTTTCTCTATTTTCTCAAAATGTCTCGTATATCCAATACAAACTGATAGGTTTAAACATTTTCGTAAGAAATCATTACAAGTAACTCGTGAGAATGATAATTTTAAACATTTTGTGTGTAGGGATATAGGGACTCAAAATGCAAATTTAGATCTTGTGTGGTTCATTGGGCGGGCTCGGTGGATGGATCAAATTGTGACACATCAACATATACATACATGTGGCTAAAAAAACATACACATAATATTTTTTTTGGCGAAAGACACCTTCAGGGCTTGGAACGCATATATCTGAAAATGTCATCTAAAATCAGGAGAGATCACCCCAATACAACAACCAACTATAAAGTTTATGACCTTTGGAAGTTTGAATACATTATAGACTTTGTAACCCATAAACAAATGGATGAAAACATTGGAATGGGCATTATATTACTCAATCATGCAGTTATGTACTACTTTTTCGAAAATCCAGATGAACTTGAGACAAAATAGTGCACACTAGGCTGAATTAGGGCCCGCAATAAGTACTAATGCACTCACTCGTTAATGGTAATCGACACCAGTGTTTGGTATAACTTTCCTTCATATTAAATAAACGTTTGTATTTGATTCGTCTTCAAAACCAAGAAAAAATAATTGATAAAAATTTTTCTGGGAAATGTTGACAATTAAACACCACTGGACATCATTAGTAGAACAATAAATTAACGCTTAATTGTTAGAAAAAAGCATTAATTAAAATGAAATTTCCCCTAATGGTTGACACATACATCAGAACCAAAATTTATCAATAATTATACGTACAAATCGATATAAGAAGACAATTACTGATTTGGCAAAACACCACCGTTGTATCCAACTAATCCACTCCCTTTTCTGAGAAAGATGATAAAACCACTTCATCAAGTTTAGTATGGGAATGTCGCGTTTGACCGGAATTGACCAAAATTCTAATCCTTTTTACCATAAATGATGGGTTTAATCTTAAAACAGTTTTGTATGCAAAAATCGTGGAAATTATTGACATCTCCAGTCTGATCTTTTTTCTTCAAGACATTTAAGTTCTAACTTCAAAGGTGTGTCACTGTCTAACTAGTGACATTGTTCACGCATGATGAGAACAAACAACAAACAACAATAGCCAAGAAAGACAAGTTGAGTTAAAAAACGAGAAAGAAAATGCCCAATATTCTTAATTTCTTATAGGAGAGAAATTATAGTAACCGTTAATCCCATCCAATCAATCACCTTATCATTATCACCATTCACCAACTGTCTAAAGTTTTAAAATTAAGGGTAAATTACTTTGACCAATTAAGATGAAAAACACATTTAACCAAAATTCTCTCCATAATAAAAATCGATTTTCATGCCAATCGTGCCACATCAGCACCAGATCAGCACTTTAGTCGTTTTGAATTCAACAGCCGATTTTCTAGTTGTTGAAACAGTTACAAAACACTTGGCATACATGAAAAATCCTTATTTTGAGAAGCAAAGTCTAAAAACGTTGATTGATTGAAAAACCAACGATACCAAACACAACCTAAAATAATCTATTTTAACGTTTAATTAACAAAAGGCAATAACCAGAGAAACTGGCTTCACACCGTGTCCCGGTGGAAATTGAAAAATGAGGGCACCAAGACAGGACGATTTCTCTCTGTTCATGTTCTATCTCGAAATGTACCCGCTTGTTTCGTTCTTTTTTGCACTTTCTTTGTTGTTTTGTAGCGTTCTAATGAGATTTTTCCTATAAAAGAACAAGAAAACAAAAAAATCAAGAAACAAATCCAGCAAGCTCTTTTTTTTTTTTTTTGACAGACAAATTAAGCAAGCTTTGATACAATCTGATGACATTACACAATTGGGTAGCCTGAAGTATGTCTACAAAAGGGCACTGGTCCTCTCCACATTAAACAGAAATTTAGCAATGAACCCAAGCAGCAGCGATATCCAATGGAGGAAATCAAGAGTAGAGAGCATGCAGAAACAATTAATTAGACAGATCCATCCATCCATGTTGTAACCGTTAAAAAACAATATTCTGATTTCTCATGGGGGAAAACATTTCTTAAGCCCCAAAACACAAGACTTTTTGGGAGACCTGTGATTTGAAGTAAAGCGGTTCCAGAGAAAGGTTTGCCTCGAATCAAAAATAAAAACCCTAAACTCTCTTTTCTTTCTTAAAACATAGAGACGATAGATACCATCCCAGCAGGTAGACGGAGACCAACTGCATTGCATGCAGAAGATACTAAAACAACTCATAAATTGAAGATTCTGCAAATGGGTTCTTCCCCCACTCTAGTCCAAACCCTAGCTCTTCTCGATAAGAATCCAAACCCTAACTTCAAAGTTCAAACAAAATAAAGTAGCGAGTTCAATGATGGAAAAAAGCGGGGCTCAGATTCGCCTTCTTTCAGACAATGAGATGATCCCCGCCATGGCTGCAACACCGGTTGCACGTGAGGAAAATAGAAATCCTCCACAAGCCTTCCGAGTTACCCTGCCACGATTAACGGAGACTCATCCCGTAATCTGAGAGTTAAGGGCAAAAATTACCCTAATCACAGAGATCATCACAGCCCCTTACATGCAGCTATTATAGTGAAGAGAAGAAGAAGAAGAAAGAAGATATGACGATGATGGAGAGAGAGAGAGAGAGAGAGAGGAGGGTTGTTGATTATTTAAATGGAATCATCGGCTCCGATGGAGTAAACAATAGTTTCAGAGAGGGGCAACCACCCTCAGAAACATCCCGTCTCTCTGAGTGAGCCTCATACTTAAACTAACGAGTGAACGCAAGATTTCCAGGGTGCCGCCTATTTATAGGGCTGTAAAAGCATTCTGGTTCCATTTTTGCCCTTCTGTGCCTTTTCTCATTGCGGTGCATTGCATGGACCGTGAGCGGAGGGCATTATTGTCATCTAACATTATGAATGGTTCTGACCATCTCCGGTTAGACCGTTAGAGGCCATTTCAAGAGGTTCATTTGTTTCCTCTATTCAATAGTCATCACCCATAGCAGGAAGAGAGATTGATCCACCGTGGAGGATTTACCTATTGTGATAGAAGGAGATTCGAAGTTTGTCATCGACTGTCTAAAATCTAAATAAGTTTGTTGATCCACCGTGGATATTAAGGAATGTTGTCGAAGATTGATAGAACCTGTATTCGTTTCTGCCTGCTGGCGTCTTGTTCATCCATTCATATCAGGAGGCAAACCGAGCTGCTGATTGGCTGGTGCGGAATACTTTGACTGGTGGAAGATTTTCTATTGTATTTCGTGGGATCTAAGATTCATTTGTTCGTGTGGCTTGTGGGGTCATGCTACCCCCGTCTTGTATTCCTCTCAATTCCTCTAGGGTTGAAAATTAACTGAAGCGAGAAGGATTGATTGCTAATGAAATTCAGCTTGCCCAAGGAAGATTAAAGTGGAGAAGAAAGTCAGGAACAGCTTCCTATCTTTTAGAAGATTAGAATTTTGGTAAGTTTGAGTTTATAGGCTTATTTTCTATTTGGTTAGTGTCTTAGGCCTAAGGTTAATTGTTTCATATTTCCATCCCTTTTTATCCTCTCAAGCCTTAAAGGTTTGTCATTTTCTAACACTCTTCATCCTCTCTGCTTAATTGGAACCTTGGCTTCTCTAGGAATTTGAGAGAGAGTTTGAATTATCTAGTGTGTCAGATCTGTTAAGTTTGTTAAATTCAATGATCATGGAGGAAGATGGTACAAATTCTAGGGTATGGACTCCTAACCTGTAGGGCTTTTCTCTTGTAAGTCTTTCTTCAATACCTTTGTAGCCTCTTCCTAGTCTCCTTTCCCTGAGGAGGAAATTTGATGTCCCATTCCACTAAAAGTTGGTGCCTTTTGTTGGGAAGCGTTTCATGATTGTATAAACACTTGTGATATGATCCAAAGGAAAAGACCTAACTGGTGTTTGTCCCCTAATTGGTGTTTTTAATGTAAGTTAAATGGCGAGACTACTCTTCATCTCTTAATTTCCTGTCCTTTCTGTTGGTTGTATTTGAAAATGGTTTTCTTCTCTTTTTAGGTGTAAGTGGTGCCCTCATGTCAGTTGAGAAGGGTTGTTTAGCTTGTCTACTTTTAGTTGCACTAAGAGGAGGGATAGGACTTTGTGGAGATGTACAAGGATAGCAGTGGTATGATCAATATGGGAAGAAAGAATTCTAAGGATCTTTGAAGGAAAAGAAAGAAGAAAGGAAGCTCTGATAAAGATAATTACCCTAAGAGTGGCACAGTGGGCTAGAACCTTGAATCTCTTCTCTAGATTCAAAGTGAACGATTTTTTCATGTTTTGGGATGCAATAGTTGATTCTTCCTCTAGAAGACCAAAAGCCTCCGTGATCTAGTCACCACTAAGTTGCGGTTGGAATGAATTATGTTGGTAACTATGTGGGTAATCTAGGGTTATCAAGCATTAATGCGGTAATAATGGATGAGAAAGGAAACATATTCTCATTGTATTTAGGTTCATTTGAGCAAGGTGATGACACACAGATCAGAATTCTTGGTAGCAATTTCTAGGGTGGAGTAAGCAAAAGAATTGGAAATTGAAATATTGATTATTGAAGGTGACTCAAGAACAACTGTGAGCTGGTTGAAAAAGGGAGAAAAAATATCTTGGAATTTAAGGAATGACTTTCAAAAGAAATGATAGTTTAAGTCAATTGGGTTAGAAGATCTACAAACAATTTGGTAGATGGTCTATTAGGCTCATGCCGCTCATTTGTAATATTCTGGGATAAATTAGTCCCTTCGGGTCTGTTGTATCTCTTCACAACTTCTTGTACCTCTTTTATCTAAATCTAATGAAATCTTTTCTATGTTGTTGATCCAAAACAATGGTTAATTGTTTCAAAGGGTTAAATTAGTTTTAATTTAAAAGTTCTAATTTTTTGCTGCAAAATTTTAAAGTTTTATTAGATAGCTTAAGTTTAAAACAACAAGAATGGTTTTTGGTTTCATTTTTTTTGAAACCATCATAACAACAAAGGAAATTAAATTATGTTCTTGACCAGTGTATTAGTTTTGAGAAGCAAAAAAGTTGGTTCCGTTAAAAAAAATCGTTCATGTTTTGAAACAAACTTTATATTATATGATTTGTTAAACATGACAAAAGATTATTAAGACTCAGTTTGGAAAGAGTATAAGTACAAATTACATACAAAACAATACAGAATACAAGTTTTTGCACTCTACATAATTGTATTTGTATTCCTTCCGAACTGAGCCTATAAGGCTGTGTTTGGTTTGAATGCAAATAAATTTTCACTGATGTAAAACTATAGTAGTGCAAATGACTTGAGTGTAAATTCTGATCTATTTTTGTTTTAAATTTTAGTTTATTTTGTTTGATTGCAGTACAAATGAAGTAAATCAAGATCTAAAGAAAAATAAAGTAAAACCCAAAAACCAAATTAAACAAGAATTTGCATTTTTTTTTTTATTTGCACTCCCATGAATTTGTACTAGTGCAAATAAAATTGCACTGCAACCAAACAGAGCATGAAGGAAAACATGTTTTACAAACCAAAAATTAAAAAATACATTTCTGGTTGAGTTTTGGAAACCAAATGCATATATACAATCCAAAACATGTTTTGTGTGCTTTCATTTTGAGAACCAATTTGTTTTCAAACCAGATATTTTGATTTGCTTTTGGAATTCACAAGAAGAAAAACAATTTATACCGGAGAATACCCTCTAAATAACTGAGTTATCATCTAACAAAGATCAAGGTTTTGTAAATGTGATGTGTTTTGAAATACTTCAGCATTTTATTGATAGGGTGTCAATCTGTGATAGGATTTGAGTTTTTCTATTTCTTTAGATCACTCTTAAGTATTTGAAGTTGTTCTGGGATTTAGGCTCCTTATTGTATTTGAAGGAGACTTTTAATTAGAAGTTTCAGGCAGCTTCATGTTGAATTGAGTTTATGAAGGGAGTTCTGATCTTCTGTGTTTCTCTAAAGAGTTGTTGTAATTGGAATTTTATATACTCTTCAAAAAAAATTGGAATTTTATATGAATTAATGGAACGAAAAGCCTGTTTTAAGTTACTTGCAGGTAACAGTACTCTCTCTCTCTCTCTCTCTCCATATATAATTACTTCTCTTTCTAATTTTTATTCATATCTTAATTGTCCCTCTCTCATAATTCAGGTCCTTAATTTCCCTTTTCTTTGCACCATGCAAAGACTGTAGCACTTTTCTCCTTCCCATCGTACAACAATTGTACTCAGGATGACAATAAATTAATTAACATTTTCAAAGATCTCAAATGCAAATACCACTACATTTTGAGACTAACAACCTGATCAGTTGAAGCCATGTATGAACAATAAGCATCATCTACCGAAAGATATTGGATAGAGAAAGAAAACAAATAAAAGAATGGCACTAAAAAATTGTTGCTAGAATTACAGCCTGGTTTCAAAAGATGGGCAACACTTGAGTTGCTTGGTGCCAAATTTACATGATCTCCTTGCCTCCTTGATGAATTGTAGACCTGTATACTACTTCACTTGCTGAATTAATGAAGTAAGATGCCTGCCATTGAAGATTCAATTAAAACATAAGGAATTGAACAAGAATTTAAATAAAATAAATGACTAAATGTACTAACTTAAATAGACAACAATGGATACCCACAATCTCCAAAGGACTGACTCTATGCAGAAGGAATCCATCATGCATGCACCTGTGGCATTAGAATTAACAATTATAACTAAAATTGCTCTTCCATAGAGTACGGTAAGAAAACCGTTTTGTGAATAGGACAAAACTTACTTAGGGAAGGTTGAACTTCCATTTACAGAAGGTGCTCCATTGGTTGGTCTATCTGTAGGGTCCGGGTTTGTGATGTAAGCAATGCTCCCTTTGCGTGTGTAGTGGCTACTGCATCCCTGCTTACTTAGGTAGGCATTCTGAAGAAGATAGAAAAGAAGATATTTAATCATTAATTACCATAGAGTACAAATAAAATATGAGAAGTTCCCTATAAATATATTAAGTTAAAGACATAGGTATTTCATATCTTACCACTCCAAACCTCAGAAAGATATGGTGTAGGGGCTCATAGACATCATTTGTTTCCATTTGTTCCTTGTGCTCTTCACAAATTTCCGGTGAGTGGAATCCAACAACTATGCGCCTGGGTTGAACAAAAATAGGAAAACAAAAGGCAGCAAGACGACCTGTTATAACATATGTATGTAACTGGAGGACTTTTCTTTTCTGTTTCTTTTGGTGTTGGGGGTGGGGCAAGGGTGTAGGTTTGTCGAATAAAACAATGTAGGACTGTTTTCTATGATATTTCACCTAAGAGAAAATCTTGATTGGGACAAAATCATATTAACATGGGACAATTAAGATGCACCATCATACCAGTTACTATCAGTTACTCCTAGTACCCTTGTCAGCCATTGTAGTTGATTACTCTTAGGAATGCTTGGTCTTCCCATATGCAAATGATCCTTCAAAATTCAAATTATACTGGGTTTATAAGAACTAATGAGAGTATCACTCACTTTAGCAAATGAACCTAGTGATAATTCAATTTGTAAAAACAAAAGAACTGTAATTTAAGAAACCAAAAAAAAAGAACAGTACCTTAAAAACATAAAAAAAAAAAAAAATCCAAACAGTATTTCTTCTGGTGGAAGGAGAAATGTAAGAAACCACACTATCTAGATCCTTCAGATACTATTGAGAAAACCATGTCAGACAAGCATCCATTCTTAATAATAATTTAAGGAATTACATTACTAACAGAACTTGTGATTTTGGAAGCACCAAGGAAATAGAAATTGATACTAAATCTACACTAAATGTTGATATAGAATATTCAAAAAATCCTTTGATCTTAAGAGCTACCCTCTTGTTGTGAACTGCTTAGAGCTAGTGTTAATTCCTTGCAGTCTAGATTAGCTAACAAAGAGGAAGAGAAGGGGTACCTCTATATTGGGGAAGAAAAAGTAGGACCTAGATATGGATACTAGTGATGAATTCATTTCCTATATGATTCTTTTTCCTTTTTAGTTCCATTCTAATCATCTCCTCTATGAACAACTTATCAGTTATCATTGATAAAAAAACAACTTATCAGCTATCAATCTAAGTAACTCAACTGATTATTCTTTATTGTTATAGGTTTATTTATTTATTTATTTACTTATCACCCTTGCCCCACCCCCAACACCAAAAGAAACAGAAAAGAAAACAACTTATCTCCTCTATTCTGAGGAGGGCTCAACATACCATGGTGTATTACCCATACATTTATCATATCCTGTTAACTCTACTACTCTGGATGTATAGGTGTCCAAGTATCATAGTTTACATTAAAAAAACATTCCCCCCTGCTGGTTCTTATTTATTTGCATTTAAGTTTCTTCTCTGGAACTTATTTTTGGAAGAAAATAAAAAGTTATGCAGATACTGACAACCAAATTCCACTTTCTGCATCCATAAAAGAGAACATAATGAAAAAACGAGGCAATGTTTATCACATTTTAGTCATCAGAATGACTGATACTTGATCCTTGTTCACCATGGGGCACCCCAGTTCCCAAATTAAAATTGCATGCTAAGATGACATTGCAAACCATGAGGACAAATTCAAATTTGAAACTTTTTTTGAGTAATAGGTAAGCTATCAAAAGTCAAGATTACATGTATGAACCTTGTAAACATCATGTACAGCAAACAACTATATATCTGTAGGACCACCTAAAATCAAGGCTCCCGAACAAAACCAAAACCCATAAGAATAGTATTCCAGTGTTTTACTGGTATAATTTCTGGTAATTAAGTTCACCATTGATAAACTTTCCCACATTTTCTTACTAAAAAAATGGTAATTATTGGGACATTCAGTTCAACCAGCATGAATGCTTAAAATCATCCTGCCAAGAGCACTGCTTTGTGGCTCACCTGCTTGTGCAATGCATACCATTAAAGCAGAACATTCTGAAGGTACACATGAAATGATTAACTAGACCGAAGCAAGGCCTCTTTAGATGATCAAACATAAAATAATTCATTCTCATTGCTAATATATAAGATGGTTCACTAATGGAAACTTCATTCTCTAAAGTCCACACTTGCAACATTGTTTTAGATATGATCCCAAAATTATACACTTTCTAAAATTTTGAGACTTTGACAAAAAAACTTCCTCATCTGATGTTGCAGTTTCTCCATGTTTTCAAATTTATTGCTATCAAAGCTTACTTTAATCATTTTATGTAGGTCATAGGTTGCTTGTAACAATGGAAAACAAGCACTAACCACTAATCTCTATGTTGTTGAAATTCTTTAGAAGAGATAATTCAATGTGATCATTTCTGGTACCTTGGTTCAATAATTCATAACAAGGGAGAGATTGAGGAGGATGTCATCAAGAGAATTAGAGCAGGATAGGCAAAATGGAGGGGTGCATCTGGAATTTTATGTGGTAGGCGAATACCACTTAAATTAAAAGGAAAATTCTATAAAACAGTTGGAATAGAGTGTTGGATAGTCAAAAACAACATGTCCTGAAAATGAATGTGGCAGATATGCGAATGCTAAGATGGATGAGTGGAAAAACTAGAAAGGATAGGATTAGAAACGAAGTTACTAAAAGGAACCTAGGAGTAGTTCCAATAGGTGATAAAATGAGAGAGAGTAGACTAAGATGGTTTGGGCACGTGCATAGAAAACCACCAACTGCACCAATTAAAAGAAGCAATTTGTTACAGATTGAAGGGGCTAGAAGAGCTCAGGGTAGACCAAAACTAACATGGGCCTCAATGAGATGTATATACATTGAATTAATATATTTTAATGGTTTTATGAAGAAATATATTGTAGGTAATTATAATTTCATTAAAAATCCTATGCTTAATTATAATATATAAATTATAATTCTTAAGTTTTAATGTTTTATGGGATGAGAAAAACTCAATTCTCCTATCCAACCATAAAACATGCATTGGCACAACTTCTAAGTGAAAATATAATCAATAATTATTTATAATGTATTTTCAAAAATTATAAAAAATAAATATACATTATATAATATATTCAAAAAATAGTTATTAAAGAAGAAATTTCAATTGCTTTGTGGATATGATAGATCATCCATAGAATTATAATATATTCAATCATTGTGATCAAATGATAAAATATAATTAATTATTTATTTATTTTTTAATTCTAAAAATATAAAAATAAAAAATTAATTATTAAATAACAAATTTCAATTGGTCTGTGGATATGAAAGATCATCCATAGAATTATAATATATTCAATTTCTGTGATCAAATGATAAAATATAATTAATTATATTATTTTTTTTAATTCTAAAAATATAAAAAATCAAAAAAATACTAAAGAAGAAATTTCAATTGCTCTATGGATATTATAGATAAATCCATAGATCTAAAACATATTTAGTCTTTATAGGCAGAGAAAAATTACATTTTCAATTTTTTTATTAATTTATATTTTCCCCAAATATCTTCATGAAATTTCCATAAATTTATTAATAACACAAAAAAATTATGATTTTGAATGTAAGAAATGTAGATCAACATAAATTTAAACATTCAAAAAAAAAATTAAATCACTGGATATTATAAAAAATTGAAAAAATTTACCTATTTTTGCCATATTTTTTCAAAATTTGAAAATCTTTCAAAAAATAATGATTCACACTTGTTTCTTGCAATTTTTTGCAAATCTAGCACTCTAGGAATGATGTTTGGAGTTTTAGAGTCATTTGGGGGGTGAAAGAAGGCTTATTTCAAGGA
This sequence comes from Nelumbo nucifera, assembly GCF_055504915.1. Taxonomy (NCBI): domain Eukaryota; kingdom Viridiplantae; phylum Streptophyta; class Magnoliopsida; order Proteales; family Nelumbonaceae; genus Nelumbo; species Nelumbo nucifera. The sequence goes on from NC_142650.1 coordinate 31,152,013, forward strand.
AAAGAAGTTTGCTTTTCCCCATTATTTTTTTTTCAGTTTTTGGTCGTATATTTTTCATTGATACGCTACCGATACGCCCTGATACACCCCCGATACGCCCCAATACGGGTCCGATACGCATGAAAAAAAGACGAGACGTCCGATTTCCATGTGTATCCCGTATCTGTTTTTCAAAGATATGATACGATACGCCCCGTATCGAGCGTATCGTATCGAAATTTTAAACCTTGGGTATAAGTAACAAGAAATGATTTGAGCACTAACAATTTACAATAGATCTGGCTTTAAATAGAACGATTGGTGAAACAGGATTCATGTAGCCACCCCATAGAGTTCGGATAAGGCATGGATGATAATAAAAAAAGAAGCCATTGCATGTTTAATTTGAAAAGCCTTTTTTAGCAATATTACTTGTTTCAAAAACTATATTTTTCTCTAGATGTAGTATACACAACAAATATAGAAGGAACTGATATTGGACCAGTTTTTCATAATTAAGTACTAAAAATATCAACAGAAAATGGATGCCACCATCCAAAATTCATATGAATCCTCAGAAACGGTAGTGCTTTGGTGCTCCCAATTCAGACAAAACTTTACTGATTGGGTGGTGGGAGCTTTTTCAAGGCCGATGGACCTTCTTTATAGAACTAGTTTACAACCTACAGGGTCTGATCACAGGCCGTGGGGTGCTAACAGTTCAGGTGTGTTTTCAATCAAATTGTGCTATAGCAGCTTGGATTTGGAAGAAAGCAGCTCCACTGAATGTGCAGTCTTTCATTTTGGTTGTTGCATGGGACAAGGCCCTAACTAGAGAGAACCTATCTCACAGAGGCACAGTGTTGGAGGTTACTTGAGTGTGTGGCAGGGCAGGAGAGCCAGTGAGTCATCTATTTATTCACTGCCTTGTTGCCTCAGGTCTATGGCACCATTTCCTTCAGTTCTTTGGAAGACAATGGGTCCCATAAGACAGGTTGGATGAGCTGCTTACATCCTGGAAAGCCACAGGCTTCAGTAGGAGAGGCCAGGTCCTCTGGAAACTTGCACTGTTGGTTATCTGTTGAGCTCTCTGGGAAGAATGCAATCAGAGAGTGTTCGATCAAAAAGCTCCCCCTATGGAAGTCTTGATCCAGAAGGCAGAACGGTACTTGAGTTTTTGGACTCAGGCCTATCCACAGCTCCACAGGCTTGGCTTAGTATATCTTCAGTCCAATTGGAGGGACATTTTGATATCTTTTTTTCCTTTTGGATGTAAAGTGGGGTGTGGTGTAAATTCTTTTTGTCTTTCTCTCGAGTATATATCCCTATAATCTTTTGCAAAGTGGGTTTTTTTATCAAACAAAAAAAAAACAACAGAAAATGCATACAGGCAACATGCACTGAGGTACCAACTAATAAGAGATAATAGCTAGCTAAACATGAAATTAAGAGTTGCACATAATGAAACCAATAGGAGGATTAAATCTAATAACACCAACCTTTCAAGAACAAAAGTGCAAAGAGCTTATTAAGAAATAAATTCTTAAACCCACTTATGATACTCAACAAAGCTTTAAAACCAGAATTCAAGAAAAAGCACTAATACCTGTAATGAACTTGTCTCCAGAACAATGATGTCTAAGATCTGCCCACTCGGAGTTGCAATCTGCTTCAGAAAGTATCCCTTTCCTTTTGAAGTGCTAGTAGAATACCTATAGATATTACTCCTCATGATTAAATTGTTGAATTGGGAAAGTTGCAGATATTTTTCTTGGAAAAAAAATGATAGGTTGACACTTGTAAGAACAAATTTTCAGAAGATAAAGGATCCTGTGTAATGCAATTGTATACCCAAATTATGGAACTTTTCACAGAGAGGATGATGTGTACCAGGGAACCTTCAATGATGGAAAATGCAAAGTGCCCTGAAAAAATAGAATATAGAAGCTTAATCTGACTGTTTTCCAATAAGCATCACAACATTGAAATGCGCTTTAAATATCATGGTAAAAAGTTCAGAAAAGGTCCAATTTATGATGGCAAATTAATCAATGAATAGTAAAAGTAATGCCAAAGTAGGGTGTAGTTTGTGTAGGATAAAAGCTCACATTCTGCATTAGTGGATCATCTTCCCCAAGTTCGCTAATGTTCACTACAAACTTTGCACCGTAAATCCTTGCTACTTTCTCCATCTTCACCAACAGTAATAATGTCCATTCAGAATAACAAGAATTGGTAGAACGTACATATCAATTAGAGACAAAATTTATCCATATCTTACTTCAAAATCTACCATACATAAGCATCAAAAAGGAAAAAGGAGACACCAGGTTAGTACCTGGCCAACATACAATCAAACAGATAAACTGAATAAAGTAACTGAGAAAGAATAAGCAATTTCAGTGAACAAAGAGGAAATGAAGTAAAAACCAAACCAAGCCATTCATAGAGAACCCAAATAAAAATAACAATGAGTCGTTAAAGAAACCAAGAAGCAATGGAGACTGATGAAAGACCCGAATTCACAAGAGGAAATAGAAACTTTCAGACAGAGCAAGTGACAGCAAAGAGAACAATGAACCGCAACCGACTAACATGAACAAAAATCAACAAATTTTCATACCCCAATCTAAATGAGACAGGCATAGATAACAAGCAACCAATCCGCTGGCAGAAACCACTCAAATTCTTAAATAATTATAACAAAGAAACCCATTATGCATACCCAATAACAATTGACAATAGGCCAAGAACCCAAATAAAAAAAAAAATCAATACTCAAACCAGTTCCTGACTTCTTCCTCCCCAAATAAAGACAGAAGGAAATTCTCATACACAAAAAAGGACAAACTGACCTGTTTGAGAAGGTGGGTCTGTTGTTGAAGAGGTCGAGAACCTCCTCTGACACTGATGAAATAAAGATCAAGAGGCCTACCCCCTCCTCTGATGGCAGTCGAGTAAACGGACCTCTGAGGCATACCGATGTTGAGGGCACCATAGAGAGCCAAGCAGAGGCAAACCTGCGTTACCAGGGTACAAACCCATGACGTTTTCTCCATCAGATGATTTACAATCCCACCTCCTCTCTCCTTTTCTTCCCTCTCTCACAGATCGCTCGATCTGAACTCTGGAGTCTGAATTGAAGATATGAGATATCTTCAAACTCTCTGTAATTATTGATGAATACTGGACCCGGTAGCAGCTCCCAGTCGCTGCACATAATGAATGATTGATATAGAATATGATATTACCATTTAGAAATTAGAATAGATGGAATCTTGTCCATCTCATGGAGTCATGGACAGTGAATCAGTGATGGTCTCGTCTCGATTTGTCTCTTTTAAATCTTGGGCTGCCAATCCGCCATTTATGTTCTTCCACCCGTGATGGACAGATGGAATGGCGTGGTTTGGCGTCCAACTCTGTGCCGTATAAACCTGGAACAAAGATTCGAAACCGACGGGGGCATGTACATAAATAAATTTATTAACAAACAAGGAAGATATAACATCAAGAAGCAGCCAATTTGGTGGATAATACCACCAGAGCTCCTGTTCAGAAAGATTTTTGGAACATTTAGCTAAAAAAACCACTTTCTTGGAATGTAGTTAAACAACCTTTAAAAAAAAAAAATTATCTTGGGCATTTAATCTCATCTACTACGTACATAACCACTCAAGTTGCATTTCTACATACAACCAATGTTTTCAATTATTCATTGATTCGGCCAGTTAAATCATTCAAGCCATTTCCCAGCTTAAATTTTGGATTTGATTCTCCTAAAATCTGGCATTTTGTCAAGAATGTCAACTTGGTTAAAAACCATCCCACCAGGGCCATTAGAAGCCATAATTTTATGCTTGATTGTCCAATTAAAGTGGTTTTTTTTAAAACATTGCATGCAGCCACTATAAAATTGTTATTATAACTTAAAAAGTCATAAAATCCTCTCTGATCAATGCAAACATCCCATCAATGTTAATTCTATATAAGTTTTTGCCAAAAATGGAGATTACTTAAATTGAACATTAACCACAATCTTTTGATTTTACACTAACTGAATCTCCATAAGCAAAAGATACAGAATCAATCATATTGTCTACATGATTTAAAACCCATTTATCCAGTTAGTGTAAAACCGAATATTTCAAAAAACACCGTCCCATTAGCATTGCAGTATTTGCAAATTTGTACTATGCTTTTTTTGTTTTTTTTTTTTTTTTTTTTTTTTGCAAAAGGAAAGAAGCAGCTTCATTAAAAGTGAGAACTGAGTACATGGCCTTGAGAGTTGGGATTGTAAGATATATTCATCTGGCCATTACAAGCAAGATAAGCAAATAAGTGGACCAATTTGTTTTGATCTCTATTTATATGGACAAAAGAAATTGAGTGAAATGAAAGCCTGAGTTTACTGATTCGGCCCCAGTGAAGTTGTTCTGTCGATGACATGAGCTTTTCCATTAAGTTCAAAAGATCTATTAGCTGCTTGCTGTCAGAATATACTGTTAGATTACTTATATTTTGTGATGAAGCTACTTCCAATCCTCGAACTAAAGCACAGAGCTCTGCATCATAGCTCCCAAATGCATAGCATGGTTTTCCTTCTGCAATGGTGGTGCTGTGCTAGAACACTGTAGGAAGAAACCTCGTCCCGCAAAACCTGTTGCGGGGTCCAATGAATAAGTGAACATGCCCACCCTAAAAATGCTCTCAACAGCATAAGTTGTTGGCCCCCAACCATCAAAGTTATCTCATATGAACCATCACTAAGAAGATATGCAAAATAAGTACTTGCAACGTTAAGGCTATGTTTGGTTTGAAGGAAAAAATAGGGAAATGGTCAAAACAGTCAAAACGGTTTGAACGGTTAATCTGCCGGTTCAGCGGTTTGTTGATCAAAATCAATAGTTTTGAGAAAAAAAAATGGTTTTGAAAGAAAACGAAACTAATCAAGTGATTAGTTCCCGATTTTTCCGATCCAACCATCTAGTCCAATCTGGTTTTGAAAACAATGAGAAGATGACATGTAGTGGTTGTTGCTCTACTGAACATAGGTGTACAGTATATAGGAAGGGTGGGATCAGATGGACACAGGATCTGCTCCTCACACCTCGTGCCCTAATGCCTCACAGGCGCCTCACATGCACATCCTACCATGCATTGGAAAGATCTTCCATACTTATTAGTTATTATTCACAGGAAATATTCCCAATGCACAGTGAATGTATCTATGAAAGGCCCATTTGTGAGTAACAGATCCCGGGATCAGATGTGATACCCCTCTTTATTTAGTTGGTTAAATCAGGTTGGAGCTATATTGCATTCAATTTGCGTTGAGCCAAATCTGTATACCAAATCCGATAAGGGCTGTATCAACAAAATTTGAATCCAATTCGATTATTGGTAACTTGTATCTAAATTTGATTCGATTATTAAAAATTTGTATTGCCAATGCTTTATTATTTTAAAATGATTGATGAGGTGTCAATCAACTATATCAAAGGCCCAATCAAACGGGCTCCGTCCATGGAAATTAATCGGTGGGCAAGCACATAGAGTTGGGAAAACCGTCGCTTCCAATATCATTTTAATCCACGCCAATTTAGCGTATGTTTGGTTACGTGGGAGTTTCCTAAGACAAGATTCTAAATATCGATAACAGTGTTTCTTTTGTGTTTTATTTTTTTTTTTTTATTTTAAAATGTTGAATATCTATTTATTCGAGCTCGGCTTATTGATAAATTATTAGATTCAAGTTCGAGTTCGAGTTCGGCTTTTTAGATAAATGTATATAAAGAATGCTACAATAAATGTTTTTTGCTTTTTCTATTTGGTTGAATGTTTTATGGACATTTCAAGTAACATCCCACAAAGTTGCTTTCCACTTCAAATAAAGTGTACTACATCAGTATTTCATTTCAAGAAATGCCCAAACATTGGTGGAAACATGAATTTGACGTTTCCCCAAATGTCCTATGCATGTAAATCAAAGCATTTCGATTTCTAATATTATTTGATAAACGGTGAAACCAAACAATAGTCTCATATGCAATAAACACCAATGCTTATAGAACCAAAGAAATACTAAATGGTGGACAAGCATACGGGTTGAAATAAAAAAACCGCACACAAATTGGGATCGGTTTCAACAATAAATGTTCGAATATACTTCTAACATGATTTGTATCCATACATCTCATCTTTATACCGAGACTTACCATGTGAGATGTGCGGACATATTTCATGTTGGAATGGTTTTTTGTTGGGAGCAAATCCAATCTTCAAGCGTACACCTATCTATATTAAAATAGAATTTTAGGGTGAAGCAAAAAAAATAAAAAAGCAGTCAATACAAGCTTGAATTGATGCCTATCGTTGTAGTCACCACATGATTTATTGTGCCAATACCAAATCAATTGAAACTAAATTGAAAATTCAGTTAACCAAATCGATCGGTTTGGTTTCGGTTCATTATTTTAAAAATCCGAAGGTATCAATTCAGTTTCGGTTAATCAAAATAGAAAACTGGTGGTTAATCGAATCGACCAGTATATATATATTTATATATATTATATTTTATATTTTTTATATATTATAAATTAATAAATATGCATTATATATATAAATATATATTTTTATAATATATAATATATTATTTATTATTTAAAATATAATAGTATATATATTTCTAGTGTTTTATTATATATTTATATATTTTTTATAATAAATATTATAAATAATAAAAAACCGATGAATCGAACCGACGATTAACTAAACCGGTTGACCGATTAACCGATCGACTTCGGTTCGGTTTCAATTATTGGTTTTCCAAAAACTAGTAACCCCGGTTTGGTTTCAAAAATTAGCCTACGATTCGATTAACCGAACCATGAGCACCCCTAAGTCTGGATGGATTTAGTAGGATTGAGGTCAGCCCTAATCCAACCTGAGCCCAAACTACCAACAAAACACTCCCAACACTTTCCCAACAAGTACGTTCCAAAACCCTAGCAAACATCATCTAACACCATACATCTCATACATGATGGGTACAACTTTTATGATGGGCCCTAGTTTCATAGTGACATGTGCGATAGTGTCGGAACAACTCGATAGGGTGTTAAAACATGTTTTATTGGCAAGAGATCATCCTATTGCAGCCATACAGTAGGAACTTTTTTCTTTTCATTAATGAAAAGATGTTCCCAATGTGCGGCTGCAATGGCCAGTTGGGAATCAGATTCAAGTTGGCATAATTCCTTCAATTTTTTTGCCTTTTCTTTTTAATAGATAGGAGGACAAAGTAACGGTGCATTAAGAGAGTATTATGAATGAGAACATGTATGCATGGATGCAACATCACCTCCCTCAGCCTTATTCCACCTCATAGCACTTGCAGCGGTACATTTCGAACCATCTCCCCATAAATGAAAAAATATAAGTATGGGAAGGGTTCCTCATGTGCAGTTGTGACTTGCTGTGAGATGGGTGTTAGGACCACCTCCCATGAATGAAAACATACAAGCATGGGAGTGGTTCCCACGATGTCCAGCTACAAGCCTACAACATGCTGTGAGATGGGTGTTAGGAAGATTCAGTCAGGACGAAACCTAAACTCCATTTAAGTGATGTTAAGAGCTGATGTGATAGGACAAAGTATAAAACCAAACTACATGAGGTTGGGTACTATTCTAGTTTATACTTAAAGCATTGGGAAGGTGTATGTGGCATTATTGAGAGGTTGACATTTTATATTTTTTTGTTCTCTAAATGATTGACACATGTCTCTCTCTCTCTTTTCTTCTTTATTTTCTTTTTTCTCCCACCTCTCTTTCTCTAGAAAATTATAAGAACACGTATTAGACAAACCAAACCTCCTTATAATTACCTCTATAATATTCAAAAATTATAATAATGCCACATATAAGACAAATCTCCTTATATAATTGACTCAATGGCATAAAGTTATAGCCACATACAATTATTTACGATTATGACATCCTATAAATAAAATGTTATTCCTCTTCTTTTTCATCTCTCTCTCTCTTTCCTATTCTCTATCTCAATTTTTATTTATTCATTTACTTATTTTATTATCATTATCTAAACATTATTTATTTAATAAAATAAATCAGTAGAATAAAAGAGATGTGACATTAAAAGATAGATTTCAATAAACATTTATTTATTTATTTTACTAAATTATTTCTTTATTTAGAAATAATTTACTAATAAATTATTCATTCCTATTTTTCCAATTTGTTGTCCATTTTGTATTTTGTTAAGTATTTAAGTATTTTTTTCAAATTATTTGTTAGATTTTTTTTATTTTTCCAATTTGTTCCCAAAGCTCAAAGGAATTATTGAATTAAGGAAAGTGAAGTATTTTAGCAAAAAAATCAAAATGTAAAAAAAATAGTTTGGCTTAATTCGGCCTAGGCCCAATGCCTAACCTGTAGCCCAACATGACACGGGCCAGACCCATGGCACGATCTGTAGCCCGCCCGAGGGGAGGGAAGCACGACTTGGCCCGCACTTTGCATGGGCCGTACATGGGTTGTGCCGTAACGGCCCAACACGTTTCGATTTACACGTCTAAGGCTCTAAGTATCATAGGGGAGGGAAGCATAGATCGGCATAGCAAGACCAGCACTTTGCATAGGCTACACGCGGGCCAATACGACCCGATTTACACCTCTATATTTGCATTTTGTTAAGGCGTCTCTAGATTGTCCTACAACCATGATTGCACGAAATATGATCTCGCATTCCCAACCTCTTCATTTTCATTTTATGCAAAACTTACATTACTCTACAGTTTACAACTTAAAAAAGGGTCATTTACTAAAGCACTTTCATAATTTCATGGATTTACTAAAACCTACCCTATAGTTTGCGTTTTATTAAAACATCCCCCTTAAGGTTGCAATCAATTTATTTAATTGATCTTTCATTAGATGAAAGTGGAAAATGACAGTTTTGACCCCTAACATCCATTCAAATAAATTTAATCAAAAGAAAATGAAAATGAAAATATCATTTTTACCCCTAATAGGACATGATCAAGTATTTCATTTTGCTTTATTTGGTCAAATTTATTTTCTATATGAAAAACTGTTAAGGGTACTTTTGGAATAAACCATAGATCCATGCCTTTAAACATTTTTTACTCAGTTTAGGTGGTGATCATCTTACTAATTTTAGATGATAAAACAAATAGATTCTTAATGAAAGTTTGATTAAATAAATAAGTTATAAACTACAAGTGTTTCAGTAAAACGAAGACCATAGTATAGGTTTTACGTAAATTCATGAAACTAGATGAATGTTCTTATAAATGACCATAAGAAGTTAAAATAAAGAAAAGAAAACTTACTTAGGTTGGGATGGGGGATGGTGCATGAGTGCCTCTGCCCCACCACACAGGCTGTGACCGATAACCATGATGTTCTCAGCCTATGGAATTAAATAAATATATTGTTTTAATTTTCTCATTGCAAAAAAAGCAAATATTATCTAACAATTATAATAATGTATTCTCAGTTGATCAGTTCTCACATGAAGATTCATCACAGCATATTCGATGGCCGCCCCAGTTCCGGAGTATCTAAGCTGTACACATCACAGCATATTAGAGATGTAATATATAATCAATTAATGTTTTATTGCAGGTCAATCGTTCAACCATCTGCGTCGGATGGATCTTGAATATATATATATATATATATATATATATATATATATATATATATATAATCAATTAATATTTTTTTTGACAAAAATAGCTGGGCAAAACACCTTTGACTTCATAAATTTGTATATAAGGGAGCTTTCTTTTTTTGGATTTTGAGAGAAGAAAAGTTGGTTAATAGGATTTTGATTTCTATTGACCAAGAAACTCATGTTCTTTTTTTAGATTTATGTGGAAACCACGAAAAATTATTCCCCCACTTGAATAGAACAAAATTGCCCTTGTAATAGTGGATTTTTATGGATAAAATGGTTATTACCTTATTTATGTGGGAAATAAAAGACAATGGATAAATGTGCTTACCCTAATAAATCTTTCCTTGGGAAACATTTACCCAACTAAGTGCATTTACCCAGATAAACAATTTACTGAAAAACGAATGGGCCTAAATTGTAAATTATTACTTGTGACCCACAACTGGGGTCGAATGAATCTAAAATTCAACCACTTGGGCCGAATGAGTTTTAACCAAATCAATTGGTTTTCAAATTGCTAATGGGTTTGAGGTTGACCCCAACCGGAATTATGGCCTGATGATGATGGTTCCAACCATCCGGCCGGCCGGATCCAATGATGGTTTACAAACACTTTGTTATAACTCAAAGCCAAGAGAGGAATAATTGAAAGTTGAAATATGAAGATTAGTATTTGTTATATTAGGGGGGAGGAAGGAAGGGAAGAATTGGGACCTTGTGCTTCCGGTTGGAAGTTAAGTATGTGGCAGGGACATACACGGGAATCAGAGCATGCCAACACCAAAAACTGCAAGTCTGAAACCAGTGATCATCTTCATATACATAATAATAAACAAAAACCAAATTAAGAATATTGAATCAGATTAATCATGCGTGATGTATTGCTTTATATATTATACATATACCTGTTCACAGGCCTATATCGTGAGTCTGACCCTTACCCTTATATAAAGTCTGAAATTTAGGTTTAAATCTGAAGCTTGATTTATATTATAATTTTTATTATATGTAGTATTAACGAATCAGGTTCAGATTCGAGCCAAGTTTATTTGCAAAACCCCAAGCATGGCCAAAAAATAGTCAGGCCTGGGTGTTCAGAGCCCGAGTCCATCGGACTACCTAAATCATATATATCGTCAAAATCATGAATTATTAATCCAAAAAACAAGAAAAAAAGCATAAATTATTAAATTAAGTTGATGTTGGGCTACCATAATAGTACCTTTGTGTGCCGTTCTTCTAGGGCAAGTTTGTCTAAGTACTTGGGATCCTTGCTGTAAAGAGTAAGTGAGCAACAATAAAAACAAAAAGTTGTCGGATGGTTAACAATATAATGACTCTATTATTATTACATGCAATTTATTATATCCTACGATGACCATTTTCAGCCCGGCCTAGAAATTATGGGCATGGGCTTAGGTTTTGTGTTCAGGCCTGTCCTAATTTGGCTTAGTCCATTCATAATTATATATAGGTTTGAGTATGATATCAGAAAAACTTGTAATCAATCAACCAATGTTATAAAAATGATGAATCAATCAAAGTGGTATTTATCAAAATTCAAAAGGGGGTTGATTGGTCAAATTCAACCCATCCACCCCCCCCCCCACACACACACACTTGGGCCGAGGTAGGCCTAGACTATAATCCTTATCATATGTGCAAAGCTTGGTCTATGATCATCTCTCTCTCTCAAACTAAGCATAATATGAGAATGAAGAGATGCTTAGTGCTTACTTAAGTATATCATTCTTTGAGTGCTGAAACCGCTGTTTTATCTTGACGTCATCAAATGACGCTTCAAACTCGTTATTTGCTCGACTTTTTCCACAACCACAGCTTCCAGGCCTTTCTTCTCCCTGGAACCCAAAGACCAATTTTGAAAAAATTCATAACAAATATGCCATATAAAATTATGAAGCTGATCTTCTTATGATTTAGGATTGAGTTTTAAGTGAGTATTTTTATTTAGGTTTTGGAATAAGGTGGGGTATGTTCTTTTTCATACTTCTTTTTCTTCCCATTGATAATGATTAATAAAATTTTAAGATGATCACCCCTCTACCTAAAATAAAGCTGGGGTGAAAAAAGATAGGGAACATGTCCAATGGAGGACCAGTCCAACAAATGCAACCTATGTTAATTAAAGAGGCACACAAATCAACTAAAAAGGGAACCAGTGTCCAAAATGCAATGAACTGAATGGAATTTTCTCCTTCTAGTTACATATAAAAGTTATTCCTCTCAGAAAGGCTTTGACCAATCCAAATCCTACATGAATTTTGATGAAAACCAGCTTAATTGATTACCTATTTTATAATGCTGATTGATTGGTTACAAGGTTTTTTTTGGGTATTTTCTCTTTCCTGTATCATAATCAACTGTTATCATAATAGAGGCAACCTATTATGGTGAAGATCCTTTGGGTATCATGTATTTCTGACAGCACAGATTTTCTCAGAGCCCTTTGGGTTTCTTTTGGGTACCAAGGCATCACTTCATTTAATTCATGACGAGGTCATGATAATACATCATGGCTCTTTTCATTTTTTCATGAACCAACTTTCTCAAGTAAGTGCATTTATTCATATTGTTCTTTTTCTTTGTTCAATTTACCCCCGTAAATGTATCTTGTGGTGAAATTTTTTGTCATTTTAATTTCTTTCTTTTATTCTCTACTTAGAAAATTCAATTTACCCAAGTCTGAGAAAGATATCACTTATCCGAATAAATGATACTTAAGAAAATCAATTTTTTTTTTTGTGAATTTCACACTTTTTGAAATAAGAACATTAATAAATTGATCAATAAAAACTATAATCCCATTAACCAACTTCTCTCCTTAAAATTCTCAAAAACCAACGGAGCCCAAAGGCTTTGATTTATTTGTTTCTGTATAAATGTATAATGAAAATGCCAAATGCGATTTGATGCTAGCCTGTAGGAGCACCCACTGTTCATTCTACATGACAGGAGCATGAAGGACCCCCCCCCCCCCCCCAAAAAAAATGCCTCACATACACATCTCAATGTACATTGAAAACATCTTTTATATTTGTCATTGGGAGATGTTTCAGATACACGGTTAGGGTGTGCTATGGAACGTTTTTGAGGCACATTCTATGGGGGCAGATGTGAACTTGAAACAATGGGCCATTGCTCACCCAAATAATAATAATAATAATAGAAATGGATCACCAAACCGAGTTTAATTTATGCGATAATGCAGATTTTGAGTCGGCCCCACCCATTCGGTGGTGGTTCTGTTCCTGCAGCTATCATCCAGCCAATATAGACCCGAGACTGAAATCACAAATTAAGCAAATTGTGTGTTGCAGAGGAGGATATACCCGATGACGTTTTTCAGTCTGGCGATGGCTTCTTCATATGAATCCCCCATCTCCTATTACTTATTCCTTCTTGTCTAGATACAAAAAAGTGAAAAAAAAAGTAGCAGGAAAATGCAAAATTGCAATACTATTCAGGAAATGTTAGAAAAGAAGAAGGAAAAGAGAGAAAAAAAAAGATGATGATGAAATTTGAAAAGCTGTTAAGGTATGGCAAATCCTATAGGAAAAGGGTTCGGCTATCATACCGGAAAGACATATATACTGGAAAAAATTACCTGGTCTCATAAAAAAGGTGACCAATTAAGTGGTATTAATCAAAATTTACAGGTACTTTGATTGATCAAATCTCTTTTGGTACCATATCTTTCTAGTATCATAAAATTTCCCATTCCCATGGAAAAAAACTGTCTTTTTAGGCTATGTTTGGTTTGAAGGAAAATGTAGGGAAAGGAAGGGAAAGGTGGAGAAACCTTTACAAACCTTGCATTGGTTACCCTGTATTTCCCTTCTTTTCCCTACCTTTTCCTTCAAACCAAACATAGCCTTAGTGTCTGTTTGGCATCGATGCCATTGTTCTATCTACATCATCAATACCAAACATATACTTAAATTGTAGCTACGATCACTTTTAATGGTGAATGATAAGTCCACGCCTCTTTATTTAACATCCACCATAAAAAAGTGATTGTACATTACAAGAGCCAAAGTTCACTCATCATATATATCTCTACAACTCATAGATTAAGTTGGGAACCCAATCCTTTAATAAATACTAGTTCCATCAAGATATATTCTAAACTGAAGCAATCTTATCTGTATATTTATAATTACATTTAGGACAGAAATGGGAGAATTGAAGAATGGTAAAGATAAAAGACTGAAAAGAAAAACACAAGAAGAAGAAGAAGAAAAAAGCATTCACAATTATGATCACACCTGGGACAAGTGACCACCCACTAGTTTGCTTAATTCTCAGGCATTGAACCAAGACGATGCTAAAGCTCTGATGGATCATGGATTTATTCTCTGTTCATACTTGTTTAAGTAACTAACCCTGGTTAAGCTAACCAACCATGATTAATATTAGTTGCTTAAGCATGGACGGTTGACTTCTAGGTGTATTCATCAATGTTGGATTTGGGAATATTATACAAGTACAAAGCTGTTCCCAATTTGTAGCCGCAAAAGTCTGTGAGGACAAACTTCAAATTTATAAACAATGATGTGTATGAAAGGATACGTAACCAATTAAGAGTTAACAACATGACAATGATCCATATACCTATTGGACATTTTGTTTCCATACCCATATATATGTGTGTGGTGAGCTTGAATCTGCTCCCAACACATACTTCTAACATGATCTATGGCTGCACATCTCAAACATGAATTTCATGGTTTCATCATCAATGTATATGGAACAGATCCAGACTCGTGTGGTGTGTTCACTCTGGATTGATTACAATTTACAAAGCCCGTTGTATATGCCCCTTTCAGCTCATTGTACAGCACATAGGATTTGTAAAAACAAAGAGGTGTGCAATCGTCACCACTGACCAATCAAAAGTGAACATGCCAGTGTCCCAAGTGTTTAAATACAAAATATAGCAAGGTTTTTAAAACTGGATCGAATAAGAACCGTTTTGGATTCGATTCTCAGATAGAATGGTCCAATCATTTGGACCAAATGAATGACCCACTCTGACAAAAAATTTAAAAAAAAAAACAAAAAAAATGGTCAAAAATTATTGTTTGAGTCGATGGTTCGACCATCCGGATCAATGGTTCACTGACCCAATCAATGGTTTTTGGCCAAAAAGCGATTTTGGGATAAAAGTATAAAACGGGTGACTGGTTCCTGGTTTTTCTGATCCAGTCCGATTTTGAAAACATGATTATGGAATCTCACTCGCCTAATAAGTTTAACTATTATATAATTAAAAAATCAACGTGGATAAGCATTATTTTCCGGTGGATGGTGGACCATAAAAGAATATCATAACATAACAAAGCTTAAGAAAGCTTAAGGCTGTTTTGATTTGAAAAAAAAGATAGGAAATACCTTTTCTTACGACACCAGATCTAGTCCCAACAAGGGTCCCAGCAGCCATTACAGTTGTACAAGTTCTTAATGCACGACTGTATTGGTAACATCTCCCAATGATGACATCATCGATTCTAGTATATCATCGGGAGATGTTCCCGATACATGGCAGGGATGCGCTGTGGGGTGGGGGGGGGGAGATGTGAACTCCAGTTGTTGAGATCTGATCTGAACTCTCTTTTGCCAAACGCAGCTTAAAGAAATTATCGATCGGATTACATCAGACACAAAAATTTTATACAATTATAGCGATCTGGGAAGGTCGTCTCAGGCGTGGGTTCTGTCATGTAATATTTTAGAAATTGGGTTGAGGTTCTGACTTTCTGCAGTTTGGACGCGTGAAACATTGTTTCAAAATGAATGAAGCATGTAAGTTTGTATGTGTTTCTTGCTAGGGTCATCAAACCATGACTAGATAGTGCAAAGCTCTGGACAGTGATTAGAGGATTAAGAAAGTTTTTTTGTATGGGTGTAAAGACTGGTTTTTTGTTTTCAAATGCCAAAACAGTGTTAGCAAAGCTCAAAGGGACAAACAACAGGATACAGTGGGACCAGCAAACTCTCTACGGCCATATTTTAGAACTTTTATCTCTTTTTGATAATATAAAAATTATGTATGTAAGTAGGGATGTTATTTTGCCAGCCCATGAAATGGCAAGGAGAGCTAAGCATATGAACTCTTTTGTAAATAGCTATGCCAACTCCATAAATCTCACCAACCTTTTTGAGAATTCATGTAAAGGGATCCAAATGTTCCCTTAACTTTCTGTTAAAAAAAATGACTAGATAGTGCAAACTGCAGACCAAGGTTAAACCAAGATATGAACAATGGTTATATACATGCAAACACCATTAAAGGTATTCCAAAGTTTTGAAATACACACGAGCATACCATTAAAGGTATACCAACGTTCCAATACTTTATGTCCACACATCTCACCATAAGACTGAGACCCACCATAAGCTTGTGATGAAGCACAAAATATGCCCACCAATAGATGAAGCATAGAATCTATTCACTCCCTCGTGTTTGATGAGGTGTCTCGGACTGGGTTTAATTTGTGGTGAGTCGAGCTGAGGGTTCCAGCTGGGATCTGCTGAAACGAAAGAGAGGTTAGAGTGCCTGAGCAAATTTTACCTAGAAAGACACTCCAATGCAATGTCTTATTAGATTGAGCCCAACCCAAATTAATCCATTGACACCCTACCCTTACCTTGGACTATTAAGTCTGGACAGATCCAATTCAATGTCTTATTAGAGACCATCCAACCTGTTCAAATTGATTTTAATTTGGATGTGATCCAACACTACTCTGAAGCCAGAATGGTTAGATGGTCTTGATGCCTCGCAGGGAAGATTTCCACTACAACAACCATAGGGCATGGGGGAGAGCTAACCACAATTGACTAGCTTATCATAAAGATCCACGGCCCTCTCTTCGCTTTATATTTTTTGTTACATCTAGTAACGTAGGGCGTCCAAATTTGAATTTGAATATAACCCATTTAATTTTAGATCCATATCCAATGCATTTGTAATTTGGTCATTCATCCATATCTGGTTAATAATCTAATTATTAAGATTAATATGCATCCATTATTAAAGTTGATTTTTTAACGGGTAAAAACAAAAGTGCCATGAATTCAACTACTCAGTCTCATGATCAGTCGAGTTTAATAAACATAAACAGTTTCGTGATGTGACGACTCCCACAATTTTATACTGATCAACATAGAAATAGCAATACTGCCAAGCACAACCTTATATAGTCCTCGATCCCTGATTTCCTGCCTTATTTAGAAGCGCACATTGCATTTTAACTGAGAACGTTGAATGGAGAAATCACACACACACACACACAATATCCATCCATTCCGGTAATTACCCAAGGTGGAAGCTCGTGTATATTTCAACTTTAATCAACATTAACCAGTGACTAGATTACACTGAATTGTTCTCACAAAGCAGCACCATCAAAATTACAACACTGGAGGCAACAAACTTAAGCTTGTGTCCCCCATGTTAATGAATTTATGAAGAAATGAAGAGTACAAAAAGAGGAAACAGGGAAAACATAGCACAGCTTGAGCGGGCGTTACGATATAATCAATCATCTAAAATAATGACATTTGCTTCAGATTTTGCTGCGGTCTCATTTAGTGCAACATTACCATCGTCTTTTTTCGTTACCATCTCATCACCTTCAACTCTCTTTGGTGAAGAAGAGGATTCTCTTGCCAACTGATCTGCTGATGCAGAAGCTGTACGTGACAATTTACTGCTTTCCCTTCCAGAATTTGTGGCACCTGAAGGATCTGAATCCTCTGTAGGAACATTTGGCTCAGATTCAAACTTTGAAACAGGTCGACAACCATCTTCCTCTTTGGCTGATGATGCACCACGTTCTGCAACAACATTCTGACCTTCAAGCTGTATTGATTGATTTGGATTTACATTTAATTGTTCCGAGGTAATGGAATTTTGGTCCAAAGGAGCAAGAATTCGGTGTACATCCTCATAAAGAGACTCAAGCGGAATTAGGTTCTTTCTCAATCTAGCACCCGCAGACTTGCTCCCCATGTATGTATGGATTGATTCATTGGTGTTATCTGCTACGACTTTACAAATCTGCCCAATCAAAGGTTAGAATAATTAGTCATAATGCCAGACAAAGTTAATATTCTTTCTTTATGTTCCTATGTATATGCACTGGATTGAGCCCATGCACTCATAGAAACAACATACAGATCTTTTACTCAAGTTCTTGCATGCAGTTAAACTACGTTTAAATCGACTTGCCTCGTTATAGAGCCGGCCCATCTCCAAACGATCTGGTCTGTCATCACAGGCCAGTGTTGATAATTCTTCTGGCCCTGCAAGATATTACGACTTTAGTGTAAACAAAATGATATCATGGCCCAAGTTCAAGCATGTAAGATCTTTGCCCAGGTAATTGAACAATAAATTTGTAATAAAACTTCAGTTCACCCTCCAACAACATACGGTACTGTATGGAATAAGTGGACAAATAAAAACAAAGTTTGTTTTATCCAGAAACATTTTTACTCCTGATAATATGGGGAGGCTACACTAAAATGTATAGTTGAACTCAAACCAGGAATCTTTTAAGTATTTTACATAAGACTGGTGCATATTTCTGACAGCTTGTCACCTTATCAACAAACTTTCTAGTACTAATAATAGGCAGGTACAAGCGCCGGGGCTGAGAAGGCTTCTTGATTCTAGGTTGGTGTTTGAAGAAACACAAGAAAAGAAAGTGATGTAGGGATACTTGGCTGGCCTCAGATCGCGCCATGTGGCATCTGCCAGATCAAATCCTGGCCACACATCACCAACTGCTTCCAACCACTCTTAAGGCAAGGTTAGCTATAAAAAGGGGCACTCACCTCAAGGCAAGGATGGAAAAAAGAACCATTCTTGGCTATTAAGAACTAAGCTTTGAGCTCTCGTCTCTTGCCTGGTCCACCGGAGTCTCCGCCCCTGGGATAACACTTGGGGCCTCTAGCGTGTGCTCTTCTCCTGTTTACAGACCAGACCTATTGGCCTCGAACACTAGCGAAATCACCTTGTTGCCCTCGACCTCATATTTGGCAGCAACAGAAAGCTAGGCAGTCTCACTACTCCAGCCACATTGTCATTAAAATTTCACCAACACTAAGGATAAGAACTGGGGAGCCTTAACACCAACGAGGCAAGAATCCCTTCTTATATTGGAAACAGCTTAGTAATTGTTTGGGTTATGGTTGAGCTGGCCCTGTGTGCCACATGTCACCTCCGCGGCCATCTTATCTCTTCGGCCACGTCGGCACCACGTAGGATGGATAAGCACAACCAAGAAAGGAGAGCCCTATACAGATCGAAGGCCAGCTCCGCCAGGGATTAGAACTTATCCCGAAGACCTCGACAGACAACCTCATCCCCAACAACCCCGGAAGCCTCATCTGACTAGGACACAGGCCCTCGGCTATAAATATTAACCCCCGCTCAAGGTATGGGACTTTTGACTCTTCAGTCTCCATACTATTATTCTGCTAAAACCAACATCACCCTCAAATGCTCGGCCCAACCACCCATCTTTCCTTACTGACTTGAGCATCGGAGTGCCTACCCGGGGAATCACTCCTTGGGCCCTTGATCTCCTTTCTTAGTTTCAAATCTTACTATGCGGCTTCGCCCTTCCACCTCGACTTCACCAATTGGCAAGACTATCTGACTGCGACCTCGGTTCGGGACACCTCGGATCAAACAACATTAGATTCACGCCGTCTGTGGGAAACATACGAAAAATCATTCCCAAATCCTCTTCCATGCAATCAAGAAACATGCCAAGAAATGCATTTGAACACTTTACAACCCGATCCCCATCTTAGGGATCTCGTTCTCGCCGTAGCTCTCCACCTCGGGAGCCCTAGCCACAAGCTGCAGTCGACCCCGCTCAGTTCCAAGTGATGTAGCAAAAGGTCGACCAGATTCTTGCCCCCTATTGTCCAGGCGCTCTCCATGACCGATCCTCATCTTGAGGACCCCCAAAAGCGTTGCTCTAATAAACATAGGGCACTGTCTGATCAAGAAAGACAGCCTCCAAGAAGACCAGACTCTCTAGTCCGGTCCCACTGTGCTGACCTAAAGATAGATCACCGGCCCACAAAGCAACGGACAGGCCAAAGTGACCTATTGAACCCTACTACACGGCCTAAAGACAAGACTTGACAAGGCCAAGGGAAGGTAGGTTGAGGAACTGCCAAGCATCCTTTGGGTGTACAGAACCACACCACGGATAGCTACCGAAGAGACGCCGTTCAAGCTAGTATACGGGACCGAAGTCATGATTCCCATAGAGATAGGCTCCCCAACTCTCCGAGCCGAGCTCTACGACAACGAGAAAAACGAGGACCTTTAGGCAAAGATCGACCTAGTGGAAGAAGCATGTGACCGAGCATACCTCAGGATGGCAGCGTAGAAGCACCGGATAGCTAAGTACTACGACTCCAAAATCCAAAGAAAAGAGTTCAAGACAGGCGACCTCATCCTTCGCAAAGTCATAGAACCTGCGCCAAGAGAAGGAAAGCTCAGACCAAACTAGGAAGGACCGTATAAAGTAACCAAAGTCCTCGGACCTGGTACCTACAGGTTGTTAGACCTCGACGGAAAAACCGTACCGAGTTGGAACACCGAAAACCTGAGGATGTACTACCAATAGTTAAGGACAATAAAGTTTGTTTTTCATCCAATTGGCCAATACGCACTGCACCGCATGCACCACCCAACCGAACTAACGGCTTAAGTATTTGCCCAACACACTACTTAACACACACACCGCACACCAAACGCACTTGTCACCACACACACCTTCACATTTCTGTAGCACGCAGCCGACTTAGGACGACCAGTAGACTCGGCCAACCTCCAACGGCCGAAGCACGAAGCGGAAACGACGCCCATGCCTCCAAGGCAAGAGGGCAGCCATCGAACTACGCACACCAACTGGCAGTTTGTCAGAATAAAGCCATCCGAGGAACACGGCTAGCCCAAAAAGAGCACAAGGCTCCCCAAGACCAGGTGCCACTAAGCATCCCCCAAGCGATGAGAGATCGAAAGCACCTCGACCATCATGAAGCCATCAAGATCTCGGCTACTCCAGGCCTCGGCTAGAATAAGACCGAGGCTTACGACTGACCCACTCATTCAAGTTCAACAAAATAAAAGGAGGAAAGAAAACACACAGCTCGGGCCAAAAAAAGATCTCTTTTTATTGATTAAAAATATTTGCATGTCAAAAGGCTCAACATACCAAGCTATATACATTACAAAAAAAGAGAGAAGAAAAAGGATTGGCAACAGAAGTAGCAGCGCTAGTCAAATACTTCAACCCTCGGTCGGGTGCTCCTCGGCAGGCGTAGGGGATCAAACAGGTCCAAGCCCTCTGCGACTTCAGTAGCATCAGTGAGCCGGCGCACAATCCTCCTCCAGCAAAGGTTGAACCCCTCCTCCCAGGAGCAAGTAGCCCAGTCGTCCAAGTTGAATTGGTCCTTCGAGGCCTTGTATTTGGCGACCGCATATTCCTCCACCTGGGCAACCTTCTCCTCGGCCTCCCCGAGCTCCTTACTCAAGGCGTCCCATGCCTCCTTCAACTCAGTGACGTGGCTCTTCAGTTTGTGGACGGTATCGTTCTACTCATCTATGTTGTGCCTTAATTCGGAAAGCTCAGCCTCAAGCTTGAGAACCTGAGACCTCAATTGCTCATCCTCGTAAAGGCGCCGCAGTGTCCGAAGGCGGTCGACCAAGCCGGCGACCGAGCAAGCGTTCTGAAAGGAAAGACCAACCATCGACACATCAAAGACAATAATCAACCGAAGTAAAGTGACAAAAGAAATGAGAAAACTTACCGCCACGAACTGCCGCAAAGCCATGCTCTCCAAGGAACTGCTCGTCATGCCAAAGACCTCTTGCTTGATGGCGGGCATCAACAAACAAACCCCGAGCAAACTTCTCGGGAACGCCCTCTGTTTCAAGCCCATCACTCAGCCGACCCCTCCATTGCGACTAGTAGACGTTGACAGTACCGCTCTCTGACATGTTCTCCCTCGGAGGTAAGGAGTGATCGCTCCGCAGACCACAGTTGTGTCTCAAGGACCCGGGGTTGTGTGCCCTGGGCCCTTCCAGACACACTCTCTTTGTCACGGCATTCATACAACGAGCTACGTCCTTGTTGATGGCCATTTCAACACATGCGCAAGACAAACACCAAGTCAGTCACCAAGTAAAGAGCTCGTAAATAAAAGAAAGCCCAGAAAAGATTAACACGACACAGACCAGTCTCACTCATCAGCCCAGCATAGATTGACATCGAGAAGGACGCCTTCACCTTAGTCATTAGCTTTTGGAGCTCGACAAGGAACGACCAGTCTTCAAGGTAGTGCACAAAGAACTTCTCCTTCCAACACTTCACCGAAGACGGGTCCCCAACCAACACCTTGTTATGATTCCGAGCCGAGTAGTAATACCCCAAATGGTGATGCTTCAATTGCAGGTAATAAACGAACATCGATAGGGTAATCTCTAGGGTAATAAACGAACATCGATAGGGTAATCTCTAGGGTAATAAACAAACATCGATAGGGTAATAAACGAAGCACCAACCGAGCCGAAGACTACTCGCTGAGCTCTATAAGGACTCCTTTCGCAAATGGCAAAGTGAAAATTCTCCTCACTCCCCTTTTATAGGGTTCCCAATGACCCAGATCAAGGCAAATCAACGGCTTAGATCAAATGCCACCATTGACAGCTGGGGAAGACGAAACGACGCCATTGCCCTTCGCACGCGCGTAGCCTCGGGTAGGCGAAATGACGCTCTTACTGGCCTGTCTCAGAAATGATACGTGCATCGAACCAGCTAGTTCACTCAAACTGGCTGCACCCTAGGTCATCCAACTCGGAAAAATACACTTCAAAGAGTTCCTCAACCGAAGACCTCAGACCTCAGAGCTAGCCCCGAGTGCCACGTGTCACCTCTGTGGCCGTCTTATCTCTTCGGCCACGTCAGCACCACGTAGGATGGATAAGCGCAACCAAGAAAGGAGAGTAGTGTACGGATAAGGACAACTCTACCAGGGATTATGACTTATCCCGAAGACCTTGACAGACAACCTCATCCACGACAACCCCGAAAACCTCATCCAAATAGGACAAGGATCCTCGGCTATAAATAGGTAACCCTCGCTCAAGGTAAGGAACTTTTGACTCTTCAACCTCCACACTATTATACTGCTCAGACTAACATTAGCCTCAACTGCTCGGCCCGACCACCCATCTTTCCTTACTAACATGAGTGTCGGAGTGTCTACTCGTGGAATCACTCCTCGGGCCTCTAATCTCTTTTCTTGGTTTAAAACTTGCTGCGTGGCTTTGTCCTTCCACCTCGGCATCACCAGTTGGCACTTGGCAGGACTATCTGACTGCAACCTCGGTTCAAGACACCTCGGATTGAACATCAGTAATATTCCTTGAGAGAGAAATTTATCTTCTAAGGCAAGTTTCCTAATAATATCTTCACATTTCCATTGTGAGTGGAAAAAAAAAAACACATTTTCATTGTTTCATGATCTCTAGGGAAATACTCCAAATAAGTTTCATAGAGAAAGTGATGATGATTAGATTGTCTATTCAGAGTCCAAAACCACATTCAAATCTTTTTTTCTTTTCAGAGGTAAGTGTCCATTCCTACCAAACGCCAAGTAAGAAAATTCTGAAATGGTCTGAGCTAGCTTACCAATTGGTTCTACCGAAGGGAGCTGATCAATCATTTCAGTGTCAACATCCAAGGAGCTTGGACTTGACATGTCTGGAACCTTGGTTTCAGTTTCAGGTTCTCCATTTGAAGTGTCATTTGGTTTGAAATCACCCTACAGCAAACAAGCACAAATATCACCAAATTAAAAAGTAATGATCAATGCAAACTAATATCAATTGGTGTAATACTGAAGAACAATGTTCTGAAAGCTAAACCAAACTGGATGTTGTAAATACACACACAGACACATATTAGGGAAGTAAAGGAATTATTTGACCACCTTGGTTAAACCATGCAATGCACTACCGACTCATCCCTCCCCTGTCCTAAAAGGAAGAAAGAAAAAATATAATAATAAACCAAAAAAAGAAAAGTTACTGGAGGGTGAAGGGGAGTTATGAGGGAAAAACAGAGCCATGTGATTTGTGGGAGAGAGGAGACTACTTGTAGACTACAGTATGGTAACAAAGAAGAGAGATGATCAGGTGACTTTATGAGTGAGTGGAAATAAATAAGCGGTCTAATAGACTGGTCAGTTGGTAAGGTCTCTGCCGGGTTGAAACAGAGACTTGGGATCAAATCTTGCTGTCACCAAGGTTGCTAGGGTTATGGGTAAGGGGATGATAGGCTACCCTGTGTAGCCCCATGAAGTCAAAGGGAAAAAAGGGTGGTCTAGTACATGTTTGCTCCTCAGGGGATTTTAGTGAAGATAGGTATACAAGGAAGATAGAAATCAACTTACAAAGTATTCCTTCTGGTATTCTGCATTGAGTGCCTTCTCTAAGAGAAGCACCCTTTTCTTAATGAATTCAACTTGTCTTCTCTGCATCTCTCTGAAATGATATAAGAGGGAAGGATCTTGATATACTTGGCTTCTACTTGCAATTTCAGATGCATTTTGGGAAATAGTATCAGATCCAGATTCATTTCCACTGCCGGCTACCTTTAACTGGTTACAAGATGGCCCATCAGGCTGAGTCATATTTGAACCATCATGAATTTGTACTCCACCCGTGACAGAGACATTTATAAAGGGGAGATTCTGCTCCTGACAAATTATTTCCTGAAAAAGCAAATCCTTGTCTTCAACAATTGCTTGCCATCTTCCATAGCCATGCCTAAAAGTTCAAAATAAATAAAATATAAGTAGGAGACAAAATAAGTGAAAGGAAACATGTGTCTTGCTAATAAGAACATGGTATAAAATATCACTGACAAGTAATTTTTTTAATCAATAATAAAAACTTTAATAATGTCAAAAGAGCAAGATACAAAAAAAAAAAGGAGATCCAAAAGAAGGAAAAAAAATCAGAATACAAAGAGCTAGATCTGGATAGCAGTATCCTTATAAAGCTCAGCTCTCCACTTCTCCCCACCCACTGCAAGTCAATCTAAAAGCTAGAGAAATGGCAAACATTGTAAACCAATAGAACAAGCTGTGTTGGACACCAAGAACCTCACAAATTTGATACACAAAGACCAGGAACCAAAGAAATCTAGAAGATTTGAGTAATAATTATGTTTTTTATTTTGCAACCTAAGCTTTAGGGTCAAAACTCTTTTGTTTCAACTTGATTTTAGTGCCATTAGTTACGTTTTTACGTCGCCTATTAAGAATTACTAGGATCATGCAAATTTGTTGTGATCCAGGATGGTTCTTGCCATTCTACTGATAGAGTTTCAGATTTTGACGGGACTCGCATCATTTTAAATTGCTGGTCTTTCTCTAGGTTATTTTTCTGTATTTACTTCTTGTAATACTAATAGTAAGTACTTAGGAACATGGTTTGCAATATTGATGAGATTTGGCAAAATTTCCCCATTTTGCTAGGTGGTGATATGGAACTTTCCAATAATCTATTTTTCATAAAATCTCTGATATTTTGACAATATTTCAGATATCAATGGTAGACTATATATTTAAGTTTAATACTATTAGAAACTTCCAAAATTTTCATTTAAATCATCATAGTTTTTTAAAAATTCTTTTTCCTACAAGAACAAATAGGGATATGGCAATTAGATGATTGACTTACCATTTTCATATAATTCAATTAATAAGTCACTATAATATAAAAGAAAAGATGAAGTCTGTTTTCGGTTTGAAGGAAAAGGTAGGGAAACCTAAACAAACCTTGCACAGGTTTCCCTACCTTTCCCTGCCTTTTTCCTTCAAACCAATATCAGTCAATCTGAATCTCCACTCCACCTTCCTAAGACTCCGGATAGCTGAGACCAACACTGTAAAATGGCTATATTATAAAATATACTAAAGGTCAATGAACTCATTGCAACAAAAGAGTAGGTCACTGAGAAATTTCATCCAGAAAAGACATTGAGTCAAAATTAGGTTCCTAAGATGCAAACACTGATAGAAATGTATATCATATCATGTTGTTTAGCTAGTGACGAAAAAAATCAATCCAACCAATATTAGAAACCTCAAATCTAAGCCATAAGCCAAATGGGAATCAATAAAAGCAATTAATCAGAAGAAATTTTAATTAATAATAATCTTAACAAACTAATATTCAACAGAAGCATACTTCAATACTGCTCGCAATAACAATAAATCATGCTCTTCCTTCCATGATTTGCCATTCTTCAATCCTGGGAAACGTAATACAATGTCTTCTGCAAAAAGGGACGTACCAGGCATTTCTGCCATAATCTTCACCTACCATTCCAAGAAAAAAACAAATATAAGCATATGATTCCAGCATAAAACACAGAAGGGACCTTCCGAATTGGCCAAGCTTTTATTCCCCAATCCATGTCAGTTATATAGTTAACCTTGTATTAAAGTTTCCCAACATAATATTAACTGACCAATGGTGTTTATTATTTTAATTTAGAAAAAGCACACGCACGAGATTTATTCTTACAAGTAGTGAGGACTTTTAAGCTAAATGTGACTCATTAATATATAGGGAGCAGAGGAAGATGGGGCTAGTTTGTGCCCAAAAAACAATAGATCCATGTGAATAATCCCTAGGTGTCTAGACTTACCTAAATGGCCACCCTGCCAAGTCTTGAATATTATGATTAGTGAATAATATTCAAAAAACAATAGATCTGCTGTACACCTGTCGCCCTACTTTTTCAGTGTATTTGCATTAATCCCCATGTATCCAAATTTTGTAAATATACCCTTAAATTAAGTTAGTTGTTCCAATATCCTAATGCAAGAAGGAATACTTGTTCTTGTTGCTTTAAGACACAAATGCCCAGAGTATACTTATTCTTGTGCCTGCAACCATCACACCAGATTAAGGTAATCCAAATCAATTCAATCTAATAGAATCAAAACACAAACCCCACCACTGTTGGGCTTTTGTCTTGCACTGTTAGACGAAGTTCAGATGAAGCGCCTTACATCAAGATGGCAATAGGCACCTTATAGCCAAACTCCACAAACATATCTAAAACAGAACACTGAATATTATATTTACAGTCAGAGTCTGGTGTTACACAGAAAAGTGGGACGAACAGGAATAAAGAAAGTAGTTATGAAAAAAAAAAGTATCTGTGTGCAATATGGGCAACACCAATACCAAATTGATTCATTATTGATTTATCTGACTTATCTGGAAATATAAAATGACTAAATAAGATCTAGACAGATTCATTTCCGAAAAGAAATTGAAGTGAAACTCCCCAATTATAATTTGATGATTTTCAAGTTGACTCCTTGACTCCACCAAGTTTAGTCCACTCTGAAAACTAAAATCATAATAATAACTCAAAATGCGCATGACCCCTATGAATCAAGGGATCAACTTCGATGGCTTCTTCTATTCTGGTCTAAGTCACTTGACTCTTCCAAGTCAATTCACCAACTCTTCTGATTCAGTTTCTTTATTCATTCCTATAACTTGCTCCAATAGTTTAATGTGAGAAACAGTATATATGGTGCTCAAGAACCTAACAATAGATTTATTGAGCTCTACTTCTCAGTCAAATTATACAAAATTTGTTGAGACACCACAGAGGGTATTCTGGTCTTATAGCTTCGTCATGTAATTAAGGATATAATCGTAATTGCACCTTAATTAGTATTTAAGCTAATAAAACTGGCAAGTAATACAAGATTGATGCATGACTTTCCCTAATCTCCTTTTCTCTCTTTTCTCCTAATTTTCTCTATTCTCTCTCTTCATCTTTTTTCTTCTTTATTTTTATTGCTATTAAATCATCATAATCCACAAGTTGGTATAAGAGCAAAAGAGTTTGGCAAAGGTCTCCACTGGCTTTTAGCATCATCAATGCCACAGTATGACAACAACAGGTTGAATGGTAGGTGGTAGGCCGATGCCTGAGAAGAAGCTGATGGTATCCCTTGATAAAACTTGATTTTAGAAGAATTTCTATGTAAGTTTCACACAGAGATTTGAAGCAGATCAAATATTTTTCTACAATTTGCAATTGAAAAATCAAAAATGTTATCATTTTGTTGAGTGGGGCCACCGATTTGTGTTGTTGAATGGGCCGATTTGTGTTTAGTTTATTTTCTTTTAAATTAAGAAGTTGTTGGGCCTTGGGCCCATTAGTTTTTATTTTTAAAAGAGTTGTAACTATTTAGTTTGAGTTGCTGCCCTACTAAGGGCATCTTTGTAATATCTCATATTTAAGTTAAATATAAATAGAATGAAGGGCTGACAGCTAGGGTTATGATACACAATCCTAGTTGACCTTCTTCTCCTTTCTTTCCTTTTCTCTTCCTATTGCTAAAATCTACAACTTTGTCCTCTTACTTTCACAAGAAGCTTGACCGAATCAGCAGAAAGCGGTTCCTACTTGGTATCAGAGCAGGTTGAAGGTTCTGGAAGTGATTCTCTCATGCAGCCCTAGATCGGCCAACTGCATGGAGATTTAAGCGGCTGAGAGAAGCTCTCAGGTAAGCCCAGTTTTTGGATTTTCTTGATGGATCTATATGCCTTGTAGCTGGTCTAGGGTTTCTCATCAGAATCAGGAAAAACTAGAGAAAGGGGAAGAGTCCTATTTTTGTTGGACTCTTCAATTTTGACCTAGGTAGTGGCGCCCTAATCTTTTAGGGTTCCTTGGGAGTTTTTTATAAGGGGCGATTCAAGTCCCACGTGGTTTGGAGGCTCCTAGAGAGGGCGGTTGCTTTTTCTCTCTCTTCTCCCATCCCACAGAAAATGAATCTTTCGTGGGAAGAAAGTCCAGGACACCAAAGGAGTGTCGTTGGTTCTAAAAGGTGTTTTGTTTGTTCTTGCTGCATTTTTTATTTGTTTCTATACCCTTTTGAGAAGCATGGAGGGACACATAGTTGAATATAAGCCTGGGAATGAAATGGAACCTGTGGAAGGAGGTGCTAGAGACCCCTTCGGAGCTAGGACCATTACTACAGTTAGGTTGGATGGTACAAACTATTTCGAATGGTCCCAATCTGCAAAGATGGCCATTGGGGCTTGTGGAAAATTGGGGTATATTAGTGGTGAAGAGGTGAAACCTGAAACTGGCAACTCCCAAAGGGTGCAGGAAAATTATATGGTAATGACATGGTTGTGTAATTCCATGTTGCCACATATAAGTAAAATTTTTTTATGGGCAAATACTACTAAGGAGATGTGGGATGGGGTTGCAGAAACCTATTCACAAAGGGAGAATGTTGCTAGGGCTTATCAACTGAGAAATCAGATTATTGCTACAAGCCAGGGAGATAGATCTGTTGCAGCCTATTTTTCAGTCCTTAGACCCTGTGGCAGGAGATCGCCCATCTAGAAACTTTTGCTTGAGAAACCACCAAGGATGCAGCTACCTATCAAAGACACTTAGAGAAGTATAGGGTGTTCGAATTCCTTGCTGGCCTTAACCCTGAGTATGACACTGCACGACAGCATCTTCTTTCCAGGGACAATGTCACTCTCTCCCAAGCATATGCCTTTGTGTCAGGAGAGGAGTGCAGGAGGGATGTAATGATGAAGAATCTCATTTCTGATCAGTCCGCTACGGTAAGTGCTGTGAAATCTAAACAGAATGGCAATGAAAACAAGAAGGAAGACAAAAGGGACTTGGTCTGTGACTACTGTAAGAAGCCTAAGCATACAAGAGATACTTGTTGGAAGCTACACCCACATCTTGTGCCGACCAGATTGAAGAATAAGAAAGGAAATGCGCACATGGCAGTTACTGGTGACACTCCGGCCCCCACTACTACAACTGCTTTGGAGTCCGTTGCAGCTGCTGCAGTAAGGGCCGAGCTTGAGAGGTTTGGGTTACTTCTGAATCAGAGGGATACAGCTAGTTCCAATTCAGTCGCAAGCGGACAACAAGGTACAAGTAGAACAGGTGGAGCTCACTCTACCTCCTTTGCCCACACAGGTAGTTCACATGTCACTGCAAACTATGTTTCTGCTTCAGGTAAGGAGAGATCTCCTTGGATTATAGACTCTGGAGCCTCAGAGCACATGACCCAATGCTCCACTATTTTCTCCTCTTACAAGCTCTGTTCTGGCAGAGATAGGGTCTCCACAGCTGATGGATCCCATGTTCCTATTGCTGGGAAGAGATCTGTCAAGATTAATGATTCCATTTGTTTACCCTTTGTCCTCCATGTTCCTAGATTGAGCACCAATTTATTATCTATTAGTAGTTTGACTAAGAATCTGAACTGCTCTGTAATTTTTTCTCCTGAACGCTGTATTTTGCAGGATCAAGATTCAAAGAGGACGATTGGGAGTGGTCGTGAAGTAAATGGAATCTACCTCCTGGATGCTCTTCCTCTTCACCAAAGTAATCATGTTTGCAGGGACAATGAGTCAAAATCTGTGGATCGGATTATGCTTTGGCATAATCATCTGGGTCATTTGTCTTTTTCTTCTCTGAGTTCTTTATTTCTAAAACTGTTTGAGTCTGTGAGTCTGTCAAGTTTGAAGTGTGAAGGTTGTGAACTTGGAAAGCATTGTAGACACTCTTTTAAACCTAGTAATAAAATATGCTCTTCTCCTTTTGATGATATTCATTCGGATGTGTGGGGCCCTAATCATGTTCCCTCTATGAGCGGCTATCGCTATTTTCTCCTGTTTGTGGATGAATTCTCTCGATATTCCTGGATTTACCTGATGAAATCCCGCAATGAAGTACCATCCTTGGTGAGGCAATTCCACCAAATGGTACTAACACAGTTTGGAAGGAGAATAAAGATGTTCAGATCTAACAATGCTAGGGAATATTTTGAGAGACATCTTGCCTCATATCTGTTGGAGTATGGTGTTGTCCATCAGAGTAGTTGCTCCTACAGTCCACAGCAAAATGGTGTTGCAAAGAAGAAGAACAAACACATTGTTGAGATGGCAAGAAGCATGATGATCACAGCTCCAGTTCCAGTTCGTTTTTGGGGTGATGCAGTTCTCACGGTAGTATATCTGATTAACAGAGTGCCTTCTCGTATACTTGGATACAACACTCCATTCGGCCTTCTTTTTCCTCAGGGGGAGATGTTTCATATTCCTCCAAGGGTGTTTGGGTGTGTTTGCTTTGCGCATATCCTTGGTCCTTACCGTTCGAAGCTTGATCCCAAGGCAAAGAAATGTGTCTTCCTTGGATATGCAAAGAATCAGAAAGGGTACCGCTGCTATGATCCAGTCTCTGGGAACCGGTATGTTACTATGGACATTACCTTTTTTGAATCTACGTACTTCTTCTCAAGGAATCCTTCTCAGAGGGAGTGTTTTGGGGAAGTAAGTCAGCAGTCTATCCTTCTCCCAGTTCCAGTCCCTGTGTCTACTCCTGTGCTTGACCACCACCCAATGTCACCTACCTTGCCACCTCCTTTGCGTTCCATCTCACAGCATTAATCACGGCAGAGACTTCATAAGGTGGTTGATTCCACTACAGCAGAACTCACACCGCTTCCTGTCAATCCCTTGGAGACTCCAAATTCGGCTGATACGGATTCAGGTATTCCTCTTGATCCCACTACTATTTCAGTTCCCATTGGTCCTACTAACACTGCTACAGATAACCTTGATCTCCCTATTGCTCTTAGAAAAAGGAAAAAAAAGTGCACTGCTCATTGTATTTCACAGTACTTATCCTACAATGGACTTTCTCCTTCCTATCGTGCTTTACTCTCTTCTCTTGATTCAATGTCTATACCCAAGGGTGTTAGTGAGGCTCTCTCCAAACCTGAGTGGAAGACAACTATGCAGGAAGAGATGGAGGCTTTGATTAAGAATCAGACATGGGAGATTGTGAACCTACTAGAAGGCAAGGAGACAGTTGGATGCAGATGGATTTACACAGTAAAGTATAAGGCAGATGGAAGTATAGAGAGGTACAAGGCAAGACTTGTTGCGAAAGGGTACACACAGACCTATGGCATTGATTGTCACATTTGCGCCAGTTGCAAAGATGACCTCTGTTCGGATACTCCTTTCTCTTGCTGCCTCATACTCTTGGCCCTTGTTTCAATTGGATGTGAAGAATGCTTTCCTAAATGGGGATCTGCAAGAAGAGGTGTATATGGATCTTCCAATTGATTTTTATGATAATGCTGAAAAGGGAAAGGTATGCAAGCTGAAAAAGTCATTATATGGCTTGAAACAATATCCCAGAGCATGGTTTGACAGATTCAGAAAGGCCTTGATTGTTTTTGGCTACACTCAAACTCAATCTGATCACACCTTGTTTGTGAAGCGCAGGGGATCTTTGGTGTCAATCCTAATTGTTTATGTGGATGATATTGTTGTCACTAGGAATGATCTAAGTGAGATTGATAGTCTGAAGAGAAACCTGCATAAGGAATTTGAGATTAAGGATCTTGGAGAACTGAGATACTTCTTAGGCATCGAAGTTGCAAGATCAAAACATGGAATTTTTATCTCTCAAAGGAAGTATGTTTTGGACCTTCTCCAAGAGACAGGGAAGCTTGGAACAAAGGCAGCTAGCACCCCCATTGATCAGAACCATAGAATCAGTGCATCAGAAGGTGAACCAGTAAAGGACCTTGGGAGATACCAAAGACTTGTCGGCTACTATACTTGTGTATGACAAGACCGGACATCTCCTATGTAGTAAGTGTAGTGAGTCAATACATGCATGCTCCATGAGACCAGCACTGGAAGGCAGTTGACAGGATCCTTGTTTATTTAAAGGGACATCCAGGCAGACGCATATTGTTTACTGATCATGGACAGTTGAAGCTAGAGGCTTATACAAATGCGGATTGGGCAGGATGCCTTGATGACAGAAGATCAACTTCAGGGGTGTGCACCCTAGTTGGGGATAACCTAGTCTCATGGAAGAGTAAAAAACAAATAGTTGTGGCAAGATCAAGTGCAGATGCCGAATATAGGACCATGGCACATGGAGTTTCAGAGCTTCTCTGGATCCGTTCTTTGTTAGAAGAAATCGGTGTACAGGCAGAAGAACCTATGATGCTATATTGCGATAACCAGGCAGCAATTAATAATGCCCATAATCCAGTCCAGCATGACCAAACTAAGCACATTGAAGTAGATAGACATTTTATCAGAGAAAGGGTAACTTCTGGAGAAGTTTGTCTTCCATACATTTCTTCTGATCTGCAGCTTGCTGATGTTCTGACAAAAGGCGTTGCAAAGCTGGAGCATGATCTACGCAAGTTGGGAATGTGTGACATCTACTCCCAACTTGAGGGGGAGTGTTGAGTGGGGCCACCGATTTGTGTTGTTGAATGGGCCGATTTGTGTTTAGTTTATTTTCTTTTAAATTATGAAGTTGTTGGGCCTTGGACCCATTAGTTTTTATTTTTAATAGAGTTGTAACTATTTAGTTTGAGTTGTCGCCCAACTAAGGGCATCTTTGTAATATCTCATATTTAAGTTAAATATAAATAGAATGAGAGGCTAGCAGCTAGGGTTATGATACACAATCCTAGTTGACCTTCTTCTCCTTTCTTTCCTTTTCTCTTCCTATTGCTAAAATCTACAACTTTCTCCTCTTCCTTTCACAAGAAGCTTGACCGAATCAGCAAATAGTGGTTCCTACTCATTTCAAGCTTCTAGATCAGGTGATGATCATGGT
This sequence comes from Nelumbo nucifera, assembly GCF_055504915.1. Classification (NCBI taxonomy): domain Eukaryota; kingdom Viridiplantae; phylum Streptophyta; class Magnoliopsida; order Proteales; family Nelumbonaceae; genus Nelumbo; species Nelumbo nucifera. The sequence continues at coordinate 31,185,513 of NC_142650.1, forward strand.
GGGTTTTGTAGGGCTGCAACTAGAATCAGGTTAAGCCGAACCCATCCTAACCAAGAGATAAGTGATAGCAACCCTCACCATTAGCCCTACATAAGATACACCAATGACAGGATAAGCACCACTTTGGTTATCTTCTTTGAAGCAAGTCACAAGTATTAGGCCCCGTTTGGCGTGTCTTTCCGCACGGTCTTTCAGTTGTCTACAAGCCAGGCAGACCGTCCCGCAGTCTTTTTTCCGTTTGGTTTGTAACAGATCTAGCCACCAAAAGTCGGTGCGCCAAAAAGACACGAGAATTCCATTTGGGCTGATTTCGGGAAGCTCCAAATGGAGCTTTTCACATCTTTCTCACTTTATTCTCACGTGGAAAGACACGAAAAGACGCACGGTAGCCAAACTAGGTTTGGGCTTCTAAGATCTTCATGCAAAAGTTCAATTCATCTTTTGACTGTCAAAGCTATCAGAAGATCTCCCCAAAAGGACTTGCCAAACGGCCCCTTAATCTTTCCATGGACAGCTTTCCAACAAAAGGCAGCAAATCTAGGTGGGATAGGCTTACACCATACCTCCTTAGTAGGAAAGGGAGGCAAAGAACTAAAAGAAGGTGGAGATAGGGCTTGGAAAAAGGAAGCACAAGAAAATGAACCAAAAGGAGTACAAGTCCAGTAATCGGCCTTGGAAGGATCAAGAAAGACCTTTCAACAATTCGAGTAGGGTAAGTACATTCCAACATTTTGTTTTTTTTTTTTTTTTGAGAAAAAAAAGTTCAAAGTCTCTTATGCCCCTTCAAAATCCCAAGTCCCAATTAAAGTCATTACTCAAAGTTTAAGGATTTGGAAATAGGTTTATTATTAGAACAACCGACTACAAAAAGCAAGGGAAATTGTTCCTTCAAAGTGGAAGACCTCAACCACACATGTTCCCAGAATTTGATATGATTACCACTACAAGGATTGTATTTGATAAAAGGAGTGAACAGTGGTAATACCTCATTGATGGCCTTCCAAGGAGATGCTCAAGTTGCCCTCGCCAAAGCTCCAACAACCCAGCCGTTATCCAAGAGCCATGAATGCTCACTACCTTTGCCCATAATATGTACAGATCTTGCAGCATTTTCCACTGTCATTTCCCCAAAAGAATTAAGTTTCTCTAATGTATATTACCTAAACCCAATCCCCAACACTCTTACCTCTACTAACCACTTCCCAACTCATCTTATGATCCCTATTTCCTTTCCCTGGTTCCCAAAGAAAATCTTTCATCATCTTCTCTATCTTCCTGCTTACACCCACCAAAACCTTAAAAACTAACATATAATAGACAGTTAGGTTGAAGAGAGTTGATTTAATCAAGGTAATTCTAAGATAAAAACCCTTTTCTCCAATTGCCAAGCCTCTTAGAGAACCTCTCAACAACTAGATCCCAAAACATTGCTTCTCACCAAGAGGTAATCCTAAATAAGTCAGAGGCCATTAAGCAATATAACACCTGAAGATATTTACACACTCTTTAATTTCCCCTTCTTCCAAATTAACCCCAACTATGCAACTCTTTTCAAAATTTATTTTTAAATTTGACAATCTTTCAAAAACTTGCACCACCAACTTCAGCTTCCTAATCCATTCTAATTCATCTCCCTCACAAACAATTCTCTTCCCACTCTCCAAGCCCTTACCATACCCCTTGAATCAGCCCTTATTATAAGTCTACTCAAAAGAAAAGGAGAGAGGTGGTCACCCTGTCTAATTCCTCGCCTAGCCGAGAAAAAATCCACCACTTTGCCATCAACCATCACCAAATAATGCAGGACCTCAAATCCCCATATCCACTTACTCCACCAATCCACCTTTCTCCAAATCCACATTGTCTCAAAACCTCAAATAGAAAATGCAAGTCAACCAAATCGTAAGCTTTCTCCAAATCTAGCTTATAAATTTCTTCCTAGACCTTTTTCATTTCCTCAACACATTTATTAGCAATCAAGATTTGATCGATGATATGACTTCACAAAGGCCCCTTGATTCGAGGAGACAATAAGAGGGAGGAGACATTCATTAGCAATCTTGTAAAGAGCATTTACCAAGCTAATTGGTCTAAAATCTTTGGGATGAATAGCTCCACTCCTTTAGGGATTAGTGCAATTAATGTAGCATTCAACCTAGTGTTTATAATACCCCTCTCAAAGAACTCCCTAAAAACCTCCATCAAAACCTTCTCTAATATCTCCCAACAATCCTAGTGAAAAGCCATGGTAAAACCATCCAGCCCTGTCGCTTTGGATCTATCCATAGAGATCACCGCTTCCTTAATTTCATCTATTTCAAAAGGCCTCTCTAACCATATTTTTGTATCTTCTAAATGACTAGGCAAATCCAAAACTTCAATCCATAAAAGCCCTAGTTATCATCCATCCTTGGATGAGTTATCTTCTCACCTCCTATCACCAATTTGGACACAAAATTCTTCTTTCTTGTCCCATTGGCCATATCATGAAAAAACTTTGTGTTTCTATCACCCTCTTTATGCCATTTAATCCTTGATTTTTCCCTCCAACTAATGAACTAATCTCTTATGCAAAATGTCCTCTAGTTGCTTTTTCATCAACCACCTAATCTCTCTATCTCCCTCTTCAAAAAGGGCTTAGATTCTTTCATGCCCAAACCTTCAATTTTGTTTACCACCTCTTGCTTCTTTATTTCAATCCTCCCAAAATGCTCTAGATTCCACTCCTTGATTCTTCCATTCTACCACTCCATTTTGCTTTAGAGATGGATTTGTCAATCCCAAAATGCACAAGAACTTTGAAGCAACACTAAATACTCCAAATATAGGAAGTTGGATTTTTCATAAAGTATTCCTTGGCATTATCAAACTGAAATACTTTAATACAAGAGCATGAGATATAACCACGAATATCCAAAAAAAACAATACTAAAAAGAAGGAAATAACAATATCCACCTATATAAGGAATATGATATAGTCCCTACATATCTATATACATAATATCAAAAGAAATGCTTCTTCTATTACTAGGAAGAAAAGGTTGCCTACACTGTTTAGCAAATTGACACCTAAATTGGATAGACTAACAGAGCCAAACAACTTAGAAAACAAAGATCTCAAAGAAATACAAGACAAACAGCCCAAAAACAAAGCTCTCAAAGAAATACAAGACAAATTGCCCAATCAGAAATGCCAAATCATCTTCTGATCTATAGACTTCAATGAAACAACATTCCAAAATCTCCAAATTTGGTATGACAACCCAACTAAAGATGTTTGAGCAAGTAAATCCAATCCACCTCACAACTGCTCCCAACTATCCTCCTTGAAGTCGGCTCTAAAAATTTAAAAATTCAAGCACTTCATAAGACTACCTACAAAAATGACAACCAACTAAAGACACCCCGTCCTAGAAATAGGAGCAGGAGACCCATCAACAATGGATACCTTATCCTTCCCTGAATACAATTGATTGGCATGCAATAATTAAGAAACATTACTCACAGGGTCAGGTGCCCCAAATTCTATAAACCAAGGAATACTAGAATTACCTAGTAACACTACTTTCCAACTGAGATAAATACCAATTGTAGTGCTCTAACTTGGCTCTAGCTGCAACCAGTGTCTCCACCAGTGGAACATTGGGGACAGAAGTGGATGTCTGTAACACAACTCTCCCCTATTTTCCTCAATATGAACAAGAGAATAGGCTTGTGAAAGCATCCTGTATTCCTTTCAACAAGCTTCCTATAAGTAACGACACCTTGGAACCTTCCAAACTACTGTCTCCAACAAATCAATTTGCCTTAAAAAGTGCCAATAATGACTTGATGGTAAAGAAATACATGGCCAGAGAATTCTTGCCCAGCTTAAGCTTGTTCACTTCTTACCTAAACAGTTGAGCATGAGCTAATTAAGTGCCAGGGAACAGATCATAGCAATACTGTCTAATGATTGAAAAGGCATGCCTAGGCATACAGGCAAGGCGCATTTCAAGGCCCGCGCCTTGCCTAGGCCCAGGTGTCTTTCATCTCAGCCCAGGTGTTCATCTTTCTTAAAATGTGCACCTTTTGTACTATTTTAAGTATGGTAGATGGGCCAATGGCTCCGCCCCTGTACCCCCAACCAAGCACAAACAAAAGTAAGCCCATGCTAGGGTTTTAAATTCTTAATTGGTACTTAAAAATTAATTTATGCTTTAGTTTTTAGTTCATATATTTAAAAAAATGTCTTGTATTAGGAAGAGTGAATGAACAAGATTAGCAAAAAGTGGGTTCTTAAAGCACTGGGAAGTGAGCAAAGCAAGCGAGAACACCTTTTCTGCTAATATTGTTCATCCATTCTTCCTAATACAAGATATCTTTTAAAAGATATGAACTAAACTAAATAATAAAAGCAATTTTTAAGTACCAATTAAGAATTCAAGACCCTAGCATTTACTTGGGCTTGCCTCAAGGGGCTCAATATTAAGCAGCTCATAGAATTAGATAATGCAATTATAAAAGAAATAAAGACATTGAAAGTATCACGTGCTTGAATTGTTGAGTGCTTGAATACGTATTATATGTTATGTTTAATTTTATTTTTACATTTTCACCTTTATATGGTTTATATTATGTTTATGTATTTTAATTTGACCTAATAAGCTTTTCAAAACATTTTTTTAAATTTATCTATGCATTTTTTTAATTAAAATGTTTTCAATTTTTGCAATTCTTTGAGTTCATTCATTTTTTTTAATTTTAATAATTCTGCACCTAAAAGGCATGCCTTGCCTAGAGCCTTGCACTTTTAAAGCGCCGATACTGTCACAAATTTCAATGGCCATCATTATCGATAGGAAACTCCAATTAAGAAGGGGTTGCATGGAATTCATCAACAAAGACATCACCAGCTATTTTCTTGCACTCACCTTCCATATTATACATCATGCGGATCTGGTTCTGCCATAAAGCTTGTGAGATATCCTAGCTTCCCATGTACTACATATAGATTGAGCCCATTTTAAATGATTGATTCCATCAAACCTTACAATAGTTATTTGTGAACCAAGAGTATCTCTAGAACATCCAGGGTTGTTATAGGGATCTACTCCCTACTTGGAATCCCCTATAAATAGATCAATTATAACCATAAAAGACTAAATCAAGACCAAAAATGCCTTTGTACAAGACAAGCTAGGTATTTTTTTCCCTACAGTCAAGAATCACCACTTCTCAGGGTACTACCAAATTTGGTGCCAAAACTGAGAGGGAGAAATATGAGCCTCTCCTACCAAGCTCTTTAGAAAGCACCACAACAGGTGAAGATCCCTAGAAGGAAATAAAAGTGAATAAAAAATATCAGATCACCACAATCAATCTACCTTTTTTTTTATAAATACACAATCAATCTACCTTTCTGACCTACAACCAAAATTGGATATGAAATTTTGAGATTTTTTCTCAATTTTTGGGCAGTGACCTCTTGTAACTCCTAAGCAGCAAACCAACCTTGAATCTTCTCCAGAAATCCATAAAAAATAGGTGATCTGATATATAAAGATCAGCCTCCTTAATTTCTAATTAACCCAGCTGACCTAGTTATGCAAGGGAATCAAATGAAGAGAAGAGAGAACTTGCTCAGATAGTGACTTGTCAAGTAGCAACAACTAATCCAGAAAGAGTTCTTCACCTAAACCAATTAAATTAGATACAGAAAAAAAAAAGCATAAAGCAGATCAGAAGAACACATAAAGGATGGAAGACAAGAAGAAGAAATTGTTGGAAAAAGTAAACAGTCATGTGGCTCAACTGTAACCCTATTATGTTTTATACTAACTGATTGTATTGCGAGAAAATTTTAAAAATTTCCCTTGGCTGGGTGACAATTCAAATGAAATAAAATAAGCGAAAAAGCATATCAATATATTAAACCTAATAAAGGAATAACGGCCAACTAATAGAGAATTAATAAGCTAATCTGTTCTTTTGGCATTCTGGCCATTTCCATCATTAATAACAACAATTCTTATTCATCATATTTATTTTGTTTAGTAGGAGCTATATGTAATATTAAAGATATTAAGTATTTTTCTATATTTGTATCTATTTTATATTTTTATTATTTGATTTATGACTTGACAGGTAGACCCATTTAACCTGGATGGTTGAACAACTGAGTTATGGTTGACCTCAACCTGACCAAACCCAGCCCAACTTGCAACCCTAGATTTTTTGCTGCTATTATCTGTTTCTTTTAACATTTTCAGAGAGACCAGTGGCCCCAACTTGATTAGATGAGACCAGAAGTAATCCCAAGCTATAGATGTGAACTTTTACATACCCATGTACTTATCTTTGGTCTGATATGCATAAATTGAATAACCTCGTACGCCAAATGGTACATCCTAGAGGCTAGAACATACCATTCTACTAGCCAATTTGAAATATTAATGTAGCATACATCACAGAAACAATTGGGAAATTTTGAATAACCTCATACGCCAAATGGTACATCCTAGAACATACCTTGTCCCTTATTAAAAGCAAAACTGCAATCCTAACAAGTACATCTCCTATCCTAAGTCCTTCCTTTGGAACACCATCTATCACAAAAAGACAATAACAAAGGAAAGATCAGCAATAGATCAAACCATGTACGGAAGGAAATCAAAGAACAAATATGACAACAAATCAAGAAATAGTGAAATTAACAATCGAATGATGCTACCTGAAAAGCATGGTGACTCAGTTATATCTTCAGAAATGTGTGACAAGAAAAGAGTTCCATATCTGAATTAGAAGGATGACCATAAATCAGTACATCAGACAAATCAACATAATTATCTAGAATGAAGAAACTAACTCAGCAATGGCACCTTTCAAAAATACCATTTGGCATTTTCTATCAATGTTATATGATGTTTCTGATTGTCTTTAACCAGATCTTTGATGGCTGTGGGTGGCTAAGCTCAAAACATTGAGAGAGAAGACAAGAGAAGAAAAAGAAAAAAAAAAGCCAAGGAATCACTCCTACAGTCCCTCTAGAGTCACTCCAGGGCCTTGGGAATCACTCGCCAATCATGGTTTAAAATGTCCCTAATTTCCCTAATATTTCTACGACATATGAGTAGTGACACAAAATTTACCAGAATGAACATATTCCCCAATGAACACTACCAGCACTATGTGGAGTACAAGAGATAGTATTAGAACATAAGTTGGTAACAAAATTGCAGATATGTTGAGTAACAATGTTATTGCCTGCATAACTTACATAATTACCACTTTGAGCTAACTCAGTATTCATTTCAAACATGAAGTTAAATATTTGTGTTTATTTGTGTAATTGATTATTTGGTTGATCTATTACAACCAATTACATTTTCTGAGTTTCAATTTTGCTTTAAATTATTCTATCATGAAGCTCTGAATCTTAAGGTTTACAGGGCAACTTTAACCTTAGTTTCTTAGCTTTGCTTAATGATTTGGAACAAGATAATAATTTAAAAAAGGTGTGCCTATGCTTCTTTTATCATTTCATAAAATATCATTTTATATTTTACATATTTTACAATCCTTCCACCATGTCTATAATTTTGACAATATTTCCATATGATATTTCACAAGGGCCAGCCAAAATACTTTTCCAAGTCAAAATTAGAATTCTGCCACTCATAAATCGACTTAAACAAAACTGATTAGCCCTCAACTACTTCAACAATGACTGAAAACTTAAACATGACAACACTATTCTAGACAAATAAAACTACTTGGCTAGACCCACTACAGACACATGCTAAAATGACCAAAAAAACTCTACTGTCCAAAAATATAGAAATACATAAAAATCCAGAAAATTCAAAAATTGACTCTTTCGCTCCTGCATCACTCAGGCGTTTTTTTCTGAAACTGCTTCAAAGTAATACTCAGGATATTAGGTTCCTTGGCAAAAACAAAGGCCATCATCCACCCTTGCCATCCTCATCTTGCATATCGTTTTTTATCAAATAGGCTGCAAAGTGCAAACATATATTTTATTCAAATCCGATACAAATTGATTTGATTAAAAAAAATATCAAATTCGAGTCTTTTACAATATATGGGTATACAATCCAAATTCGAATTTAATTCATTTACATATTTGAATATATGATCCAAATCTATGTTTTGCAGGATAAGGATGTGGCTGTAAACATATCGGACCAAATTCATTTAGGGGCATATCAGAGTATTATCCAATAAGAATCTGAGAGATCCAAACCTGATCAAATATCCAACAGATATGCAAACATAGACTCAAATACAATCAAAATCCAATTCAAATCCAGTTTTATTAAAACATTAGTAGATCTATAATAAATTAGCATAAATTTATAAAATAAATATAAAACAAATATATATGTTAAATGAGAAAATAAATTAATATAAATCCAAATCCAACTTAACTCTGGAGATTTTAAATACTAAAAAAAATAACATTTTATATGTATGTATATGATTGGATCAGATCGGATCAAGTTGTATACATATCCAATCTGGTTATGACTAAACAGATATCCAAATCCATTAATCCAAGTTTGAAACAGATTAAATCCAATTCATTTGCTCAATTTGAATAGAATACATGGGTACACATATCCCAACCATGTGCAATACCGCCTACATATCTCCCCATTTGCTAGCATATCCCCACTGTGTTTAACCCCCCCCGCCCCCCCACAAGGCATTGGCCCATACAGTGTTTTAAAAGCGCAAGGACCAATTTGTGCCTGAAGCACAAGGCACGAACCTTTTTAACAAAGGCACAAAATTACCCAAAAAAAAAGCTAAAAAAATCAAAAAAAAAAGTCAGAAAATTCAAAAAAATGCCCAAAAATTCAAAAAAATATTAAGCATAATGTTAATAAAAAATATAAACTAAAATTTTAAAATAAATGTTTTAAAAAACCTATTATCTAAAATTAAGATACATAAACATAACATGTAAAGTGTATTCAAATGAAAATTTAAAAATAAAAGCAAACATATAAAGCATTTTCAAGCATGTAAAACCCACAATCTCTTTTTCTCCTTAGTTGCATTGCTTCAAGTAGCTAATGTGATGTAAAACATATTGCATTCTTGATTCTATGAGTCGCCTTTGTACCATGCCCCTCGATTCAAGCCTGAACAAGTCTGTGTTAGGGTCTGAAATTCTTATTTCTCATGGGGGTCTGGGGGCGGAGCCCCCGGCCCAGCCGTTAGACTCAAAAAACAAAAAAAAAAGAGCAAAATTTTAAAAAGGTGCATGCCTGGGCTGAGATGCACGCCTAGGTGAGGCATGTGCCTTTTGAAAGGGGTGTGCCTAGGACATGGGCGAGGCGCATTTGGAGTATGCGCCTCACCCAGGTCCTAGGCGCACCTTTTAAATCACTGGGCCCATACACCTAATCCCAAACTCGTTACACTTATGGCTGTCTGAAATCCACTTTATAATGGAAGAATCTGCAAATTGACTTGTAAACTTGGTTTCTAACCTTAGTTCTCCCTTCCCTATGATCTGCCTATTTACTTTTATTGAATCTATTATCCCAAACTAATGTTTTCAAATCGTCATTGACCCAGACGGTCGGACTGTTCGGACCGGAAACCGTTCAGGCGACCGGTTCCATTTTACCCCAAACCCAACATTTGGTCAAAAACCGTTGAATTAGTCAATGAACCATTGACCCGGACAGTTTGACTGTGAAACCGTTCGACCCGGAGAACGGTTTGCCATAAAGTTTTAAAACAGAGAAATCTCATATGTCTTTCTCGTGCGAGGTGAGAGAGATCTGAGATGTGTGAGACAGATCTGCGCGAGACGATGAGAGAGAGTGAGATCTAAGACTGAGAAATCTCAAATCTGCCACCATCGTTGTCGTCGTCGCCATCACCATCGCCGTCACCGTTGCCGCTGTAAGTCGTCGTCGCCGCTACAAGCCTGCAACCCGCAAGTTTTCCTCCTCCTCTTCTTCTTCTAAACTCTTTCAGTTCAGCCGACAGTTTTCTCAAATCTCTCTCATTCAAAGTTTCAACCATTATTTTCTCTTATATAGTATGCATCTTACCCTAATATTCCAACTAATGGGTAAGATGTTCAAACCATTCGAACTGTTTGACTCGGACGGTCAAACCACTGACCCGAAAACCGGTGGCCATAACAGTACCGTCTCCGGGCCAATTTTTAAAACCTTGTCCCAAACTATGTGGTCAATAATCATGGCATGTACAATCCAATTGCCATCTGCAATGTGGCTTCCAACAAGTGGGCAGCAATTCTTTATGTAATAGAGTGTTGGGCAATCAACAAACAGCAGGTGCAAAAAGGATTGTGGCAGAAATTGTTTGTTGAAATGGATGAGTGGAAAAACTAGAAAGGATAGGGACAGAAATGAAATTCATTAAAAGGAACCTTGGGGTAGAGCCAATAGCTGATGAGAGAACATACATGAAGATGGATTGATCACATGTAAAGAAGACCATCTAGAGGACATGTAAGAAACAATCATTTGCAAGTTGATGGGGATAGAAGGGATGGAAACAAGCCAAAAAGGACAAGGGTTGTAGTAGAAAAAAAAATGATTTAAGTTCTCATAATTTAACAATGGACAGAGGTGTAAAACGGGTCGTGCTGGGCCGGCACGGCACAGCCCACGTGCGGCCCATGGAAAGAGCAGGTCGGGCCGTGCCGACCCATGGGTTGTGCCTCCCTCCACTGGGATATTTTGGGGGGTTGGCTCGGCACGGCCCATGGCCCAAGCCCATGCCGGGCCATGGGCTGGGCTGGTCGGTGGGTCAAGTCTTAGGCCAGGTCGGGCTGTGGACTGGATATAAATATATAAATTATATAGATATTATATATATTTACATATTATTATATAACTATAATTTATAAAATATATTACATATTATATTATATATAAATATATAAAATATATATATATTATATATTATATATAATACATATAAATATATATAAAATATATGCCAACCCACGGGCCACGGACCAGCCCATACAATTGTGCCAGGCCACAGCACGGCCCGTGGAACATCGGGCCGGGCCAGCTCAAAATCGTGCTAGGTCACAGGCGGCATGGCCTAATTTACACCTCTAACAATGAATATGGAGCTAAATGGAACAAAATGGCAAAACAGGATACCTGTAGTTGACCACACAGTTGGGATAAGGTTTAGATGACGATGATGATGATGGTGTAAGATCTATAACAAATATAAGTGTTAAGAACCAATAGTAAATGGAAAGGACATAAGAATAATAGCTATTAAGGACCAACCACCAATGCTTGTCTAGTATTCCTGGATTCTTTTAATTATGCAGCATAAAGTGCATTTGATTCCAAAGATATCAATATGTAGTTCTTCTGTAACCACATTTATGAGCAGAATCTGCTAGTCCAAATGACCATCAAAGGAAGAAAATTTTGCTAGCAATCCATTATAGATGTGCATGTGTGCATACATAGAGACAACTTATTAAATTTAGAACATGAAGCAAAGGTTATATGTCATACTCCTTAATTTCTTCAAAAGATTTTTGCTTCAACCGAGGAGTGAATTCTCTCCAATCAAATTCCCCTACACCATACCTGTAACAAGGGAAAACTAAAACAGGTAAAAATAGAATGTATGAATATGTGTGTCTCCTCAACTACAGAATACATGATGCTAAGACCCAAGAAAGGTAGCAGTACCACCATTCCCTTTCTATCATGTCTTTTTTTTTAGCAATGACTGAAACAAACTCATTAATATGAAAGCAGATTAAGCATCATGGATACCTTTTTTTTTTTTTCTTTTTTTTCTTTTTTTTTTCCTTTCATAGATCCAGCAACAGTGCATTAAGGTGCCAAAAAAACAATATTTAAAAATGCACGGATTGATTAACCATCAAAGTATCCATAATGATATTAAGTGTGCATTAACTTACCAAAAAATGAAAGTACACATGGTCCTTGACATTTATATCTATAAGAAATAGGAGATAATTGCATAGACAGCACAAACCTCATCAATATTTGGACAAATGCAGCTCTTTGGTTTTGATTGAATCCAAGAACTCGAAACGATTTCCCTTCACCTTCCATCAGAGGAAGTGGTTCTGAACTATCCACTGTGAAGATTTTCATTTATCAGTATTCAATTATTAGATTACTAGGGCATGGCCATTGTATTTAGACTTTAGCAAAAAAAACTGAAACAAGGAAAAAGTACCGCGGGATTTCTTCTTCTGAGGCCTTTTTCCAGATCCGGCTCCAGAAGCAATTATTTCAACATCAGTCCATTCAGCTTCATTACTATCATCCTCACCATCTGAACTTGCATCTTCCAGACCAGCAAGGTCATCTTCTTCAACAGATACCATCTGAAATAAATGAAAATGTGCATAGAAACTGAATAAGTAAACTAGGCAACAAAAAGTAACTATAGTTCACAATGTTGGCATTAATGGAATTTCGACCATGTAGAGATGGGGGAAATTTCAGGGATATTTTGCTAATTTCACTAAGAGACTTGGATAATCTAAAAAAATAGGTAAATTTTCTAGAAACATAATAAGTCAATAAACCTTCAAGGAATTGTAAAAAGTATAATCACAATCATAACAAACAACTATATAAATCAAATAAGAGAATATTAAGGGGCTTAAATAGGTATCTTTCTCCGTCCGCCTTTTACTCTTTTAGCCATCTCTTCATTACATATGTAAATTATTTGCCAATTTAAATAGGTATCTTTCTCCTTGTATCCCTTAAGTTTTCAGAATCCTCTTCTGTAGTTACAATCATTTTTCTTCTTCTTTAGAGTTATAGTGCCTTAAAAACATACCGGCAAAATTTAAACCTTAAATGTACAATCCTATCGAAACATATCGGCAAAATTTCAGAGATATTAGGAAAAAGAGATTCTCAAAAAATTGTAACGCCACCTAGCAAAATGGAGAGTTTTCACAGGATTTTGCCAAATCTCACCGATATTGTGAACCATGTATGCAACACAATGGCCTAGTTTTAGATGTTAAACCGTGTGCTTATAAAATGATATTAGAAGTTAAACGATATCATTGCACTTGGCCCTTATCCTATGATACTCAAAAATGAATATGGTGATGGTATCCCAATTAATATTCCTACATCATCAGTTTATATATAATTTTGAAGCTAAATGGCCACACTCCCCACTGTCATACCAAGAAATGGATATTTTGGCACACTAAACTACTATATTCATCATCAACTTGTTCCAAACACACCATCTGATACAAAATATAGTTCCAACACATCTTACAATTATTGACCTATATGACAATGAACATGTCAAAACAGTCCATCCAAAAGAGCAAAAGGCCATAATATGACTGTAAACATGCTGGTACTGACCACACAGTTTAATATAATGCTTATGTGCTGTCTTCTCTCTCACTACAAACTTTCCCCATTTGCCCCTTGTCTTGCAAGTTAATCTTCTAAACTTTGCTGCTCTATGTATCCATGACCATGTCACTCCCAATACTCAAGCCATCTGAGTAATGTCTCAAAGTATACTTGTGCTGCCACATTCCTTTGGAAGTAGCTACTTGAGATCATGCGCCACAGCAGGCCAGGTAGGAGGCATATATTTTAAATGTAAAAAATTATAATTTTAATATAAAACATTAAATATATAAAATATGAGATATAATATGTTATAAATCACTTGAATGATTTGTTTGAAAATTTGGAAAGAACAGTGATTTAAAAAGCATGCCTGAGGTGCACCTAGGTGCCAGGCGAGGCGCATTTTGGGGTAATGTGCCTCGCCCAGGTTCTAGGCACACCCCTTTCAAAAGGCACACGCCTGGCAAGGTTCCTTTTTCAAAAGGCACACTCACTAATTCCCTGTTCTTTTACTATAGAGTCATGGACTCTTTTGGGCTAGCCTCGAGGGGCGTGGCACAAAGGCGGCTTGTAGAATCGGGAATGTAATATGTTTTACATTACATTAGCTATGTAAAGTACTGCAATTGAGTGAAAAAAAGAGATTAGAGGTTTTACATGCTTGAAAATGTTTTATATGTTTGATTTTATTTTTAAATTCTCATTTGAATATGCTTTACATCTTATGTTTATGTATTTTAATTTTAGATAATAGGTTTTTAAAACATTATTTTAAAATTGAACTTCATATTTTTTAGTAATATTATGCTTAATATTTTTTTATTTTTTTATTTTTGGCATTTTTTTAATTTTTTAACATTTTTTTATTTTTTAGCTTTTTTTTGTATTTTTGCGCCTTGCTTCAAAAAGACGCACGCCTCACCTTGCACCTCAGGCACAAATTGACCCCTGCACCTTGCGCTTTTAAAACACTGTGCCAGCGGAATAAGAATAGAATATACAAATATACAAAGAAAGGTTGACAATCAGATCTCTGGATTCTCCTTGGAACCTATCCCAAAAACAAATCTACTCTATGCACCCCCTTGCCTAGTTAAGGCATCAATCATGCTTTTTTGCATTCCTCAGAACCCATTGAACTGAAACAACTAATTCATCTTCCAGAGATCCGATTTCTCTTAATATATACCTATAGTTCCATGTTCCTGACACCTTGCCAACATGGAATCCCCACCCATAATAATATTTTTATAATTCAAATTCCTAACAGTTCTGCCCTCATAGAATCCATGACCAATAGGTCCAGAGAATAAAGTCATTATCTTCCCTTCCTCACATCTGAACACCCCTTCAATACCTGACTCCCCTGGATTACTGAGGCTGCACCCATCAAAATTCATCTTAATGCAAGGTGGGTCCAGAAGCCTTCAAAGGCTATGAACTTTTGGCTTCACAGAATGCGAATTTGCAAATTGCATTATACCAATTCCTAGCTAGATCATCACTGAGAAACCAACAAAAGAGTAGAGAAGTTTTGACCCACAATATCACTCTCAATAGAATGGTTTCCACCAAGGCTTCCATAGATTGACTTTATCCAAGAAGATTCTTCTGTTCTGTTCTGTTCCTCCTAACAGTCCATAAAACAGCCGCATTCAAGCATCTCTGTAAAGCTCTTCCCCTCATTCTTGGTGGAGAAAAGAGGGTGCAAAAAAAAGGTTCTTAGGGTCCAATTAGGGATTCCACCTGCAGCCAATAAGAGAGAAGAAAGAACTCCAAATGGCAGTTATAAATGGACAGGAGACTAGAAAGTGAACTTCATCCAACAGCACCTCATCCCTAGCTGGTTTCTTAATTATGTCCATGATATTTGCACCATCTCCTTTGTCATCCCCCATCCAAATCTGATGCCCCACCTTATTTTAGTCAATTGAACACTCCTATAGCATCTAGGGCATTCAGCTTCCGTTGGGCTCCCTTGACATCCATCTAGCAATAGATAATTTTACCTGGTTCTACCATCCAATGTCAAAGATACTTTGAATGGTCTAAACCAATATATTGATTCAAAGTGACTAGTAATAGGAATGTAATATCAAGGAATAAGTGTACAGATAGACTAAATAAGAGGATTTTTTAGCACATCTATAAAAGCTGGTTATATTACAAGGCAATGACATTCTAAGAGAAAATTATTGGAAAATACACATTGAGCAGCAGATTAAAAGGAGTAAAGTTGTAAAATTGCAAGAATGAAATAATGGGATAAAAAGGAATTGAGTAAAAAAATGCAACAATACCACATGCAGATGATAATGCACATAAGAAAATGAATATCAAAAAGCAAAAAATATATGATATAGGAGTTAATATAATACAACAGATCAATTTGATATTCATTTAAAGCAACATAAAAAGCAGACCATACTTGTTTGCGGCTTCTTTTTCCCTTGCCCAAAGCAGTAAATTGTTCGATTTTATGGACTTCATATCTATCCTTTAAAAGTTCCTCCCAATAATTTGTTCTTTCTGAATTAGTGAGATTAGTTTTATTTGCTGCAGAATCCTTTCGAGCTTCCTCTTCAGCTGCAGCTTCCACTTCATCTATATATTCAAAATTTGCTACCTACAAGAAATAAAAAAAAGAACATCATCAAGTATGTTGGAGAGCAAGAAGAAACAGAAGCAAAGCAGATGATATCACATGGCAATATTATACTTTTAGCACTGAAGTTACTCCAATCAAATTGCAAAGTGCTCTTTTGTCGAAAAGCACTCTAAATACCATGAGAAAATCAGAGGTTTCATCAATATTAGCTTCTATCTTGAGTCCATGATGCTGTAACACCTATGTTAACAACCTATGTTACCCAGATGTCTTGAGTCCCTGATGCTTTACCTCTATTAACCTATGTTATCAAAAAAATCAGAGGTCTCATCAAGTGTACAAGGGTTCCATATTGTCAGATAATTCATCTATAGTATAAATTGCATATCCAATATCATGTCCATGCATATCCTTAACATATCTGAATAGCATAGCTTAGAACTTAATTAACCAAGTCATAGAAACAATTCTTATCCATAAACCATAACTAGTGGGGATTTGTTAAGTTAAAGATAAACAATAGAAACACGTAAGAGTACACAATTGTTTTATATAATAATTAATAATCACTTATATTTTATATACTACTTTTAATAATTTTTTACAATACAAAAATGTAAAGAGACTGGGCCGAATGGGCCCTAACAGCCTCTCTTGTAATATCTTTTATTTTATGTTGATGGGCCACACTTAATGGGCCGGTTATTTATTCTTGTTTATTTCCTTTATGTAACTGCCAAGCTGGCCACCCACTTAAGGGCATACTTGTCATCATTAATTTTTTAGATCTTAATAAAATAGGGTTAGAGGAGAATGGAGTTTTATTTGACTCCTTCTCTTACCTCTTCTCTTCGCCATCTTCTTCTCTTATACAGTTATTCAGACCTGTTTTATTCTGCTAATCACTGAATTTAAACTTGATATTAGAGGACTGATTTACATGTTGGTATTAGAGCGGGTTTAGTTCCTCTTCCTTCTTTTTCTTCGTTCCTGTACACTCTAAAATCAAGAGAGTGTATGGAGAGATAGGTTCTCTATAGTATAGAGAATCGCTTGCCTAGTTGGTAGAAGGGTTTGGAGAGTTTAGTTCTGGCTAGATTTTGCCAAGAAGTGTTATTGTTCTGCTGCTGCCCGAAACCCTAGCCGACTAGAGATTTTCGAGGTTACCAGGAAAGGTGAAGCTCGGGTGTGGCGCTCTGTGCTTGGAAGGTGTCTTGTGACTGCTAAAAGAGGGCGGTTCAGGTTTGGAAGAGTTTGGGTTAGTCTGGTAGGTGCGACAGCATCTTCTCTCTTCCTCCCATCTGCTGGACAGAGCAAAACCCTAGTTTTTCAAAGACCCAAGTTCTGGTTTGGCTTCAAGTAAGTTTACATAGTCACAATTTTTTGTTCTTTGATTTTCGTTTGATTAAAGGATAAATACGGAAGTGAGTTCAAGCAGGTGCCGGTTTTTGGACCTGCCTCAATAGATTTCATTTTGACTGGTGTGACCACAATTAAGCTAGACGGGACGAACTATCTTGCTTGGGCACAATCTATACAAATCTATGTTTGTAGTAGAGGAAAACTCGGGTATCTCACAGGCAATAAGGTGAAACCCGAAGAGACAGACCCTGAATTTGAAAAATGGATGCAAGAGAACTACATTGTTATAGGATGGTTGGTAAACTCTATGCAACCCCATATAAGCCAGCACTATCTCTGGATGTCTTCGGCCAAGGAGATATGGGATAGTGTAACTGAGACCTACTCACAGAAACTGAATGTAGCCAGAGCGTACAAATTGAAAAGTGATGTGAAAAACCTGAGACAGGGGGAGAAGAGTGTGGCAATCTACTACTCTATACTAAAATCCCTATGGCAGGAAATTGATGTTATTGGAGACAGTGGTATGGGAGAGTAAAAAGGATGTTGAAATGTATAGAAAGTTGGTGGAGAGAAATAGGGTGTTTGAGTTTCTCACTGGACTCAACCCTGAGTTTGATATTATCAGACAGAATATTTTGGTCAGGGATGAGGTTACTCTTTCACAGGCATATGCTATGATAAGTAGTGAGCAGAGTAGGCAGCAGGTTCAGTTGCAGAGTCCATCTACATAACATTTTGCACATGCGGGAACGAAACCAAAGGGCCTTACTGAGAAGAAAGAACAAGTGTGTGAATATTGCAAGAAACCACGACATACAAAGGACACCTGCTGGAAGCTTCATCCTGAACTTCTCCCTGATAGCTTTAAGAACAATAATAACCCTAAGAAGGGCAATCAGGTGGGAAAACCCAAGACTGCTAATGCTGCTACAGTACCTGAAGGGGGAAGTAAGGAGAGTGAAAAGAAATCAACCATTGAACAGTTGGTTGCAATGAAGTTGGATTTTGAGAAGTAGGGGAGACTCCTAAATCACCTGGAAGCTACAGTTTCTTCAGCTCACCCTTCCAATAGTACATCATCATCATCGGCTTTTGCTCACTCAGGCACTCGTGCTTCTGCAAATCAGGCTTCAGCTTCAGGTAATCATAAAATCCCTTGGATTATCGATTCCGGTGCATCAGACCATACGACCAGTCTATCTAACCTTTTTTGATCATATCACCTTCTCTCTGGGAAAGAGAAAATATCCCTTGTCGATGGGTCCCTTGCCCCCATCTCTGGTAAAGGTGATATAAAGACCTCTGACACCCTGTTCTTATCTTCTGTTCTTCATGTCCCTAAGCTTAACACAAATCTCTTATCTGTTAGTAGCTTAACAAAGTCCATGAATTGCAACATAACTTTCTTTCCCACTCATTGTGTTTTTCAGGACCTGCAGTCTCAGAGGATGATTGGGAGTGGCCATGAGGCGAACGGAATATACTTGCTGGACACACCAGATCAAGCTTTGAGACCACCTCATGGAGTTGCCTTAGAGTCAGTCGTGTCAAAGTCTATTAACAAAATTTTATTATATCATTTTCGGTTGGTCACTTGTCTTTTTCTGCTTTGAATCATCTGTTCCCAGATAACTTTAAAGGAGTGTCTTTATCGAATCTTCATTGTGAATCATGTGAGCTGGCAAAGCATTGTAGACATTCCTATTCAATTAGCAATAAAAGATCACTTTCTCCTTTCCATATTGTTCACTCTGATGTGTGGGGGCCATATCACATGACAACCATGGAAGGTTACAGGTACTTTATCCTTTTTATTGATGATTATTCACGTTACACTTGGATTTATCTCATGAAATCCAGGGATGAAGTACCAGCTATTGTGAAAAATTTTCATGAACTCATCCTCACCCAGTTTAATACTCGTATCAAAATATTCCGCTCTGACAATGCTAAGGAGTATTTTGAGAGAACCCTCTCCACCTATCTTGAAACTTTTGGGGTTATTCATCAAAGTTCTTGTTCCTACACTCCACAACAAAACGAGGTGGCGGAAAGAAAGAGCAGGCATGTGGTTGAGGTTGCCAGATCCCTCTTGTTTGCATCTCATGTTCCTGTAAAGTTTTGGGGAGATGTTATTCTTACTGCTACCTTTCTGATCAACCGTATGCCCTCCTCGGTCCTTGGCTTTAAAACTCCTTTTAGTCTTCTCTTCCCGGATGAGGATCTCTTTTCTCTTCCTCTCCGTGTGTTTGGATGTACTTGCTATGGGCATATTCATAGTCACCAAAGGCACAACTTTGAACCTAAGGCTCATAAGTGTGTGTTTCTGGGATATGCCTCCACACGGAAGGGTTATTGCTGTTTTGATCCAGTTTGTGGCACCCGCTTTGTATCTCGGGATGTCACTTTTGCCAAGTTGACTCCCTTCTTTAATATTCCTCCTGAGGGGGAGAAATCTGATGAGCCCTTTGTTGTGTCTCCAACTGTTCCTCTTCCCGTCCCTTGTGAGTCCAATCATGGGGTGTCCACCTCTTCAACTGGACCTACCTCTGACATCCCAGCTCCTCCTCCTCCTTCTGCTCCTACTCTCCAAAGGTGATACCAAAAGCAAAGATTCAAACATATGCAGGTTGTTTCCACTCCTCCAGAAGAGCGTCTTGCCACTCCATCATTCCTGAGGAAACAGGTCAGCCCACTACTGACCCATCTCTGACTGTCCCAGACCTTGACCTTCCTATTGCTCTTTGCAAGGGCAAGCGGAAGTGCACAGCCCATTGTATCTCCAAACACTTATCTTACAGCCTTCTCTCCCCTTCCTACTACTCCTTTCTTGCCTCTGTGTCTTCCCATGTGATACTCAGGTTTGTACCGGAAGCATTATCTCAAGCTGAACGGAGGGATGCTATGATGACTGAACTTGATGCATTGCATAAGAACCATACCTGGGATAATGTGGACTTGCCAGAAGGGAAGGAACCAGTGGGTTGTAAATGGGTGTTTACCATTAAGTATCACTTTGATGGCTCTGTTGAAAGATTTAAGGCTCGATTGGTTGCTAAGGGTTACACCCAAATGTATGCCATTGACTATCTTGAGACATTTGCTCCTATTGCTAAGATGACTTCAGTCAGGTTTTACTTTCTCTAACAGCTACTTTTGACTGGCCCTTACACCAATTTGATGTTAAAAATGCCTTCCTGAATGGAGACACCTACATGAAGAGGTCTATATGTCTCTACCTCCACGAGTGTATGGGAAAGAAATGAAAGGCAAAGTGTGTAAACTACATAGATCTATTTATGGTCTCAAACAATCTCCTCGGGCCTGGTTTGAGAGATTTTGGGCTGCTCGTCTCATTTGCCTACATTCAAACACAATCTGATCATACACTATTCTTAAAGAAAAATGACTCTCTGGTGACCTTCTTGATTGTTTATGTTGATGACATTGTGGTCACGGGTAATGACATTGAAGAGGCCAACAAACTAAAAGGATTTCTCAACTCTAAATTTGAAATCAAAGACTTGGGAGATCTTCGGTATTGAAGTTGCTCGATCTAAGGATGGTATCTTCATATCTCAGCGCAAATATGTCCTTGATCTTCTTGTTGAAACTGGTAAACTTGGCGCTAAACCCATCTCCACTCCCATTAATCCTAATCATAAGCTTTCTGCCACAGATGGTGAACCTTTGCCAGATAAGGGAGTGTTTCAGAGACTGCTTGGGAAGTTGTTATACCTTTGCATGACTCGGCCAGATATTTCCTATGCAGTAAGTGTTATTAGTCAGTTTATGCATTCTCCCAGAGATACTCATCTAGCTACAAAAAGGGTTATGTGCTACTTGAAAGGTACTCCAAGGAAAGGTATTCTGTTTGCTAAGCATGGTCACATGAAGCTGGAAACCTTTACTGATGCAGATTGGGCAAGATGTATTGATGACAAAAGGTCCACCTCTGGTTATTGTGCTCTAGTTGTTGGGAATAATGTGTCTTGGAGGAGTAAGAAACAATCAGTAGTTGCTAGATCCTCAGCTGAAGCAGAATACAGGGCAATGGCTCATGGTGTGTTAGAATTACTATGGCTACAATCCCTTCTAGAGGAATTGGGGGTGGACTATGAGAAACCAATGATGCTCTATTGTGACAACCAAACTGCTATCAACATTGCACATAATCCTGTTCAACATGACAGAACTAAGCACATTGAGGTTGATAGGCATTTCAAAAGAGAAAGAGTCTCTTCAAGAGAAGTTACCATTCATCACATCAGAAGAGCAACAGGCTGATATCTTGACCAAGGGAGTTCCAAGGGGGAAATTGACACACTATACAAGCAAGCTGGGCATGATTGACATCTATGCTCCGCTTGAGGGGGAGTGTAAAGAGACTGGGCCGAATGGGCCCTAACAGCCTCTCTTGTAATATCTTTTATTTTATGTTGATGGGCCACACTTAATAGGCCTGTTATTTATTCTTGTTTATTTCCTTTATGTAACTGCCAAGCTGGCCGCCCACTTAAGGGCATACTTGTCATCATTAAATTTTTAGATCTTAATAAAATAGGGTTAGAGGAGAATGGAGTTTTATTTGACTCCTTCTCTTACCTCTTCTCTTTGCCGTCTTCTTCTCTTATACAGTTATTCAAACCTGTTTTATTCTGCTAATCACTGAATTTGAACTTGATATTAGAGGACTGATTTACATCTAAAAATAACAATAATTAATTTTAGATAGGGTTGCTCATCAAACTCAGGGATGGCAATTTTCCCCATTTCCTCGATCCCCGTGGGGATCCTCCCCGAATGGGGCAGGGATGGGGATGATTTTCCCCCCACAGGGACGGACATGGGAAAATTTTCATCCCCGTTGGTGGGAACAGTACAAGGATGGGGAGAGAACTCCCTGGCCTGTTGAGACCCCGATCCCTGCCCCATGGGATCCCCGCTAAAATATATGTGTATATATACACATAAGTTTAATATGTATATTAGGCATGACCCCGTAGTAAGTACGGGTCTATGATCTGAATTATTTTAATTTTTAAATACTCTATATTAAAAAGTTAGGTTAGATTTTTTACTTCATTTTTATAGATTTTTATTTGATTTACGAGACTTACCATATTTTATCTAGATGAATGGCCCACATCATTTATTAATTCATTTGAGACCACAATTTATGTTTACATGATAAATTTGAATTTGGTTTTTTATTTAATTTAGAAAATTAAATCAGTTTTAATTTGCAATTAACAATTTATGCTTTTCCTTATTTTTAACTTATGTAGTAGGCATGGCAAAATCCTAAGTACAGGGCAACTATTATTTTGTTTCTGATTCCGCACTTGTATGGTAAGTTTGAATTGAATATTTTAGGAAGGTGGAGATATTTTAAGAAGCATTAGATAACTGAGTATCTTGTGAGAGTATAGAATTATAGATAATGTTAAAAATTTAAAAAAAAAAATTATAAGTTTAGACAAATAGTGTAGAAAGATGGAGAGATGATGCTAACATAGACAATTACATTTTATACATGTAATACATATCCAATTAATTTTTATTTAAATAGTTGGTTTTATTTTTTTATCACATTTTAATTAACTTAAATTAAATTATTAGCTTCATATGGTTATTTAACCATTTTACTAATTATTCAGTCATTTTATTTTTTTGGAATAGTCATTTTTAATAATTATTGGATCATTTTGTATTTCTTTTTATAAACTTAATAATATATATTTTATCATGAATTAATGAATTGAATAATTAATTTTATGTACTAAGTTATTAATTTAGCCTACTTAGTTAAGTTATGAATTGAATTAAGTTATTCAAGCTAAGGTAATTAACTTTAATTGAATTAAGGGGCCAATTTAAATTCAATGACCAATACGGTGTAAAGATTAAACATAAATGAGTCAACTTATGTGGACCTATAAATTGTTAAATTAAAGTAATAAAATTTCATTGAATTAAGGGGTCAAGTTGAACTGAATAACCTGTATAGATTACAGGTTAGACATAAAAGGGTCAATATGTGGACCCATGGATTGTATGGGTGGCTTAAAATATACCCGTCTTTCCAAAAAAAAAACTGTTTAATTTGTCTTTAGTGACCTATATCAATTATTTTCAATTAACCACAATTTTCAATAATTGTGGTTTTGACTTCAATTATTTTCAATTAACTAAGAAGTGTGCGACAATTTGGCCGAGTTTATGATAGTTTTAATGAGTCTCACCATGTATTTTTTTTATTGGGTTGACTATGCATTTATTTTAAGATTTTGAAATGAAAGGGAAAAGTAAATATTTGAACCATGTATTTGTGGTAGTTTTAATGGGTCCCACCATGTATCCTTATTCGGTTGAGCATGCATCTATTAATTTAAATATTTTGAAAGCGTGATTTGAATTTTGAATTTTATTTGAAAATGTAAATAACCACTTCTAAAATACTATTTTCTGAAAAATTAGAGTGCCACGTGTCTGAATGGGGGAGGCTTCAGCTGACTACCTTCCATTAATATATAAATAATAGAAATGTACAAATACATCTATATGTTAATATTTTTTAAAATACGGTTGAATATGTTTGAATCTTTTCTAATAGGATTGTAAATTTTAATTATTTTATTTTTATTTTTAAATAAAATAAAAAACAAACATAATGGTTGACATTATAAAGAATCACGAGGAATGGGGAGAAGCTCCTGGTCCCCGCCCCACCACGTTGCCATTCCTATCAAACTAATGAAACAGACCAACCCAATTTCTAGTATTTCTAGTCGGCTTTGGTTCAACAATTTCCCAACCCGATTGGGTTGGATCAATTTAGCTTTGGCCATTTGTAAACTAGCCAAAATCGAACAATCAGACGATAGATATATATAATATTTTATATTTTTTTAATACGGAAAAGTGGGAAAATTCCATTATTTCTTAGGTTAAATTATTTTATATCATAAATTTAATTTTTAAATTTATTTTTTTAATAATGCCATTATAATTTTTTTAAACTTAAACTTATTTTTTTAAATTTAATTTTTTAAGTTTAAATCTTTTGAACGGTCCGACCAAACCAATGTAACCCGAGTGACCAACTCCCCAACCTAACCAGGTCAATTTGGTTAGCCAAACAACCTACAACTAAACCGAAATAACCCGTGAACACTAGTTTAATCTCCAATAATTATTAAAAATTTATAGCAAATACACAATAAATTAAATTTAAAAAGCTAAATAAGAGTAGTTACTCCAATAATTATTCAAAATTTTCTATTAAATAACAAAACAAAAATAGATTTATACATAATATTGAAAACATATTTATCACAAAAAACAATAAATAATTACTTAAATGCAATAAATATTAATTTTAGTATATATAGATATATAATAAATATAGATTAAGTTTTTAAAATTATTATTAAGAAACATTAATTTTTTTTTAAGTTATTTTCTAGAATTATTACTGAGTATAAATGAAATTAGTTATTTACAATATTGTTTACTTATTGAAATTATGTCATTATTTAAATTTTAAAATATTAAATAGTTGTTGAATTTAATAATCCATAAAATTATAGTACTATTAATATATAATTTTTTTTTATTTTAACTATTTAAAATCTAGTTATGTTAGATATTTCGTTATTTGAAATATTTAGTTATTTAACTAAATATTAAAAATCGTAATCTATTTATTATAATTGAAAGTTATTCAGTAACTATTTAAAATATATTATTATTTGATTTAAAATATTAATTTTAATATTTTGTTATTTAAGATATTTAGTTATTGAAGTATTTAAATAATATTTCATTTTTTATGTTGGATTTTTATTATTTGAATAATCCAAAAAATCATAACTTATATTGTTTGTACATAATTTCGTGATGAATTTTGTAAAAATATATAATTATTAATAATATGAATATAATTAAAATGATTATAATTATTTTTGTCTTTTTAATAAATATTTTTAAGTTATTATATAATTTTGTTAGAATATTTAAACGATTCTTAAAATTTTTAATTCAAACTTACTTTAGATAGATGTAGATAAAAAGTGGGGTAGAAGATAAATAAGAATAAGAGATAATTTAGGAGAGAAACTCTCTACTAAATTAGAGATAACTAAGGAGAAAGTTGGGGATAGTGGGGGAGGTTGTTTAGGATAAATTTTAGGATATTAGATTATTTAGGTTATTAGAACGTGTGGGGGAGAGAGAAAGAGAGTTTAGGAAGACCTTTTTTGGGAAAGTAGTTTCAAATTGGTAGTTTCAAAAATGACATGGATTAAAAAAGAAAAAACTCAAAAAAAGGAGAAAATTTCTAGACTTCATTCTTTCAATATATAGATAGATAGATAGATAGATAGATAGATAGATAGATAGATAACACAAAGTTTAATAAAATTATCAACATTAATTGACTAAGCCTCTAGAATCCATCCATCTTGTATATGTTCTCTTAACATGATCAAGGAACTCATGCCTCTTAATCCATTAAGAATACTACTTCTAGTGTATATAGCCACCAAGGAAAAGAGGGAGAGCACTGTGGGAAAACAAAAGGGCAACTACTCTTTGCACTAGAAGAGGGGGTGGGATTACGGGGTCCGGACAGCCTTGAGTATAGGACTGCTGTTGGAACTATTACATTCTTTTGTTCTTCGAACAATAAAACTTTTAATGAAAATTTCCAATGCACCTATTTGCATTAAGGAAAAATTGCACATGCAAAATTACACAAAAGAGTCACAAACCTTAAAGGCCTTTAAAAAGCCATCTTCCTCTTCATCGTCCACTGTTGCTTCTTCATCATCAACTTTCTCACGATCAAGTAATCTATTTTAGGAAAAACCATGAAAACCAAATTTCATTACCACAAAAAAATTAACAGTACGAAGACCACAAACATAGAATAATGGAACATATTTTACCTATCTATAGCAGCATCATCATAATGAATTTGTCGGGCCTTAGCCTCATCACTTTCATCAGCAAATAGCTCCTTTGAACCATATCTGATGATATCATCCAACTCTTCCTAGTGACAAGATTCCAAGTGGAAGTTAGCCTCATCACTTTGCATCACTTGGAAGCTTAACAAAATGCACTTTGCAGTTATATCTGAAAGAATAGAATGTGACAAAAATAATTTCATGATCAAACTATGTAGTGTACATTGTACGAATAATGCTGACAGTATTCACACATGAAAGGCAATCATGGCTGAGTTTCTTACAAGATGTTAAGAAGTCCTCACATTCAAGGATTAAAATGTCCCCAAATAAATTGAGGGCCATATCAGTAAGGGTCATTTGATTACAGCTGTAATAGCCCAACTTAATGGCTTATGGCTTTGTCATTAAGCGGTTAAAATAACTAAAAAGCCATTACCCAATGATGATCCCAATTCAAATTCAGCCAGGAACTCACAACCTCAAAAACTTATTCACTAAAAGACAATCCAATAAGTCATTCAGTAATGCAGTTAAGCCACTTCAGCCAATAAAAAATGGCCCACAACAACCTTAAGACGCCTATATCAGAAAAGCACAGAGACAATTGAGCATACCAGATAAGTAAGATATGAATAACAAGGGAAAAGAAAAGCATGTAAAGCATGTATAAAACAGTTGCATTAGCACTCAAAGTCTCAAACAACAATAAATACAGGATAGGAAATGCAAATTAATTTACTCATTAATTATGGAACACAGTGATACAACATTGATTTTCCTTTTTTTTTTCTTTGACTAAAGTAATGGCTAATGAATTGCATTACCTATTAGAGAGAAAAGAAGACAAGAATAAGGAGAGAGGTTAAAGAGAACAAGTTCATAGCCACCAGTATCAATACTCTAAAGCGTGCTTATATATGAATGTGATCAGAGCAAAGATGAAATTCATGGTCATTTGTATTCCCAAGATAATAGCACTAAATGAAATAGAACTGAAAGAGTTCTTTTAATCAATCAGGATAATATTAAAATGATTTTGACTTTCGAGAGGATTTGCATATATCATGATGAATGAAAAATAAAAAAGAAAAAAAGTCTCTGACAAACACAAAAGTATACCTGATTAAGGTTTTGTGTCTTAAGCCGGCCCACAACTAGATGCTCTAAAACCATTTTCTTCTTTGTCATCTGCATCATCCTTTCTTCAATGGTTCCTCGCGTTATGAGCCTATAAATCATTACCTGAAACATCACACCAGTCACCAAATGATGTCTTTGTTCAACCATAGAAAAAGAAGAAAAATCTGAGAACCATCTTCCCGCATGCTACTTATGAAACTACACTTAACCTTATTAGTTTGCCCAAGCCGGTGAGCTCTGGCCATTGCTTGTAGATCGGCATGGGGATTCCAATCACTGCAGACAGAACAGAATGCCACTAAATAGATAAAGTGGAACCTGAAATAAAGATATGAAATGGTAACAAGTAAAAAGCAGGAGAAACAAACAAAAAAAGGCTGTTACCTGTCATAAATAATAACAGTGTCTGCAGTTGCAAGATTTATTCCCAATCCCCCTGCTCTAGTAGAAAGCAGAAAACAAAATCTTGAAGAATTCTTGGCATTGAAACGGTCTATGCGGACTTGCCTTTCTGCTCCAGCAACTTTGCCATCTATCCGTTCATAGTGCCATTTCTTACCAAAAAAAAAGATGAAGTTGAGATTGTTAGATCAAGATACTAACATGGGAAAACCACATCCATTCAACACTTGTTTACAAGAAATTCCATTTTCAACTGCAAAAGAACATATCACAGAATTGTATAATAGTTACACCTTATAAGCCAAGTAGTCTTCCAGCAAGTCCAGCATGTGCTGAAATTGTGAATATATCAGAACTCTATGCCCCTGCTCTTTTAGCTTGACCATCATCTTGTCCAATAACTGCAACTTCCCAGAAGAATCTAACAACTGCCTGCCAGTTGAAAGTAAAAAAGATAGAAGCACAAAAATTAATGAAATAAACAAAGAATGCTCACTAGCAGAAAATAAGTAAATGAAGCTTCAACCATATGGAAAAACTTCAAATTTTCTGGGAGAAGATTACTTCAAATTCAAGAAATAACCAAGAAATTATCTCATTCTACCCCAAAATTTAAGAATCTAGCTCTAATTTTAAGATAAAAATGTATGAATGGCATCTATTGAACCTTGCAAGCATAGAACTTGCATTCATAAGAGTCAAAATTATCAGTAATAAGCAGGTAGCTAAGCATATGATATTAAAATTACTTGTAAGCTTCACCAGTGTCCTCTATCTCTGGTTCGACTCCTTCTAACATATATGCATGACAACAAAGCTTGCGTAGTTCCATTACCACATTGATTAGAGAAATCTGCAAACATAAGGAAAAGAGAGAAAAAGAAAAGGGCAACAATTAGCCATGATATCTGCATATCAAGAACAGGAAAAATGAAACTCATGCCAATAAAATATGCCATATTACCTGAGGACCACCCCGGCGAGTTAGTAGTTGATAGTTACGGGTCAGAATGGCTTTGTAGTATTCTTTCTGCTTGCTATTCAATTCAACACGCAAAATAAGTTCCTTTTTAGGAGGCAACTCTTTCATGACATCCTTCTTCACTCCTACGATTTCAACAAACAATTAATCAACAAGCTAATAAATTAGAATAGTTAAAATAGAACAGCAACCACGCTTTACAGTTTAACCAAAGACTTCACAGCTAGTTTATCAGGAAGCTCATGAAACAGTAGTTAATACATATGCAAAAAGAAATAACTGAATTCATTAGGAGAAACCTAAATCACACTTCGAAGAAATGCAACAGACATGACTAGAACCAACCAGGAACCACATTCACTAGATGAGTCTTCAGAATCATTAACAACTGGAAAAGTTAAAGAAAAAGAAGGGGGGGGAGAATTCTACCAGATTCCCATGCAAAGGGCAAAAATAATAATGGAACCGAAATCTTAAAACAGCATCAACAGGAAAAAATACCATATAAATATCATGCAAGTGATAATAAAATTCTACTGGATCTCACTGAAGAGATAAACAAAAGACAACTAAATGTTCTGCTCGCCACAGATATTCAAAAACTAAGAGTTAGATGAGAGAGCAGGAACAGAACAGGTAGCACCAGAGGATAGAAAGTCAAAGTTTATACTTCTAAGAAGATGTGGAGCTAGCATTTTATGAAGCCTGGCAATCTGCTCCTCTTGATTGATATCCTTGAACTCCTCCTGAAATTCCTCCAAACTTCCAAACTGGCAAGTGACCCACAAAAATATAGATCAGAAATATGGATAGTACACTCATGCAAAAGTGGCAGATGTACAGACCTTTCCAGCATCAAGAAAGTGCATGAGCATGAATAACTCATCCAGGTTATTCTGAAAACGAATCAAACAAGTCAAAGTTAATAAACTTATGCCAACCATTGATTAAAATGTTGTAGCAAGTCAACAGTCTGGAGAGGAAAAGAAACAAAATATTAATAAACATAGAAGAAAAATAAAAGAACCTCCACAAAAACACTAATGAAGAGAAATTAGAAGAATGGATAAAACCAACATAAAGAACAATGGATGGAATGCTGGAATATGGGAAAAAATGATAGTGAGTATTCTTCCAGTTAAAAATACTTTGTTCTCAGGCTCTTAGACAGGACAATTATTGGGCAAAAATGATATTGAGTATTCACGGGCTCTTTGACAATGGATAGGATGCTGGAGTATTGGCTAGTGCAAATCAAGCTTCTCCATGGAAAGCCATCAATGAGATTCTGCAATCATTCCTACCCTTCATCAAATATAATCCTTGTAGCAGTAATAGTATTAAGTTCTGGAAACATATTTGTCTGGGTCCTCCCCTTTGAAGGAACATTTGCCCTCATTGTATCCACTAACTTGGTTTAAAAATGAGCCTATTTCCAAACTCCTTATTCCTTCAAACTCAAGCAATGGATTTACAAGGGATTTGAGTTTTCAGAGAGGTATAAGAGATTCTGAACTTTTTTTTTTATCAGCTATAAGAGATTCTGAACTTCAGAATGTACTCCACCTACTTCAAATTCTGGAAGAGCTCTATTTTGATCCTTCCAAGCCTGATACTCGAATTTGGGCGTGTACTCCCTCAGGTTCTTTCTCTTGCACTTCTTTCTTTAAAGCCTTATCTCAATCTTCCACTAGCTCTCCGCCTTCTTATCCAGTCAAGGAGGTATGGTGCAAGCTTATTCCTCCTAGGGTTGGATCTTTTTGTTGGGAAGTTGTTCATGAGAAAATTGATACTGGTGATTTGCATCAAGGAAAACGACCGAAGTGGTGTACCTTGTGTAAGGCTAACGGTGAGAATTGTTTCCACTTACTAATCTCTTTGTAGTTTTATCACTTCAATTTGGGAATGGTTATTCTCTTTGTTTGGATGTAGGTGGAATCCTCCTGCAGATATTCAAAGCCTTCTTGCTCCAACTACCTTTACATGGACAAAAGGGGAAGACTTATTTAGAGATGCACAAGAGCGGAAACAATATCAACAATTTGGGAAGAAAGGACCCATAATATTTTTGGAAATGGAGAGAGGTAAGGAAGGTATAATTGAAACAATAATAATTGAGTGGAAGGAGATTGTGCAGATGCACTTAGGCTTATTCTGCAGGTTGGTCAAGCTTAGTAGTGGAAGGAGATTGTCAAGTGGCTTATGAGTTGGCTGGAGAGTATGAAAGATGACCCTTGGGTACTCCCAACTTTTAATAAGAAAGTTCAATATTTGGCATCCACCCTTAACTGTTCATTCGGGAGGAACACCTTGGACGACTAATATTGTAGCAGATGCACTTAGGCTATGTTTGGTTTGAAGGAAAAGGTAGGGAAAAGAAGGGAAAGATAGGGAAACCTATACAAGGTTTGTAAAGGTTTCCTTACCCTTCCCTTCCCTTCCTTTCCTTGCCTTTTCCTTCAAACCAAACATAGCCTTAAGGTATGGAGTAATAAGGGAAATCTACTGTGGGGGGAACCAGATCTGGAATCTGTGTTCTTTTTTCTCTTTTTTTCCGTATATTACAGATGGAGAACTTGTTAGGTAAGGAATGCCCTCAGTTCCTTGACACGCTAGGCACTTAAAAATATCATTGTTGTTTCTGATTTTATGCATACAGTTTTTTCACTCACTGTTTACTAGAAAAATAAGGGGAAAGGGCTGACGGGGACTAAGAATGCACAAGTGAAAAATCTGGCAAGGCATGATAGGCTAAAAGGTTACTATAATGGAGAATTAAGGATGTTAATAGTTAATTGCTAAAAAGGCTAGATAAGGGAGAGATGGTCGAAGGTGTCCAGAAATTCACATTTGAGACACCTGTGGTGTAATTTTCTTGGCTTGTCCCAAGTCTAAAATATGATAAATGTGATCTCTCAAATATATATGGAGTATGGACTCATATAAGTTAGTGAAAGAGCAGAAGTTTAGGGAGGATCCAAACATGGACTTGTTTTGGGCTTGCCTCAAGGGGCATGGTACAAAGGTAGCTAATAGAATTAGGAATGAAAGATAGTTAACATCATATTAGTTATTTGAAATAATGCAATTGGAAAGAAATAAAGAAATTAAAAGTTTGACATGCTTGAATATATTTTGTATGCCATTTTTTTATTTTATTTTTGTATTTTTCACTTTGAATATGTTTTATATGATATGTTTATGTATTCAAATTTGAGTTAATAGGCTTTTAAAACATTTAGTTTAAAATTAAAGTTTGAATTCTTTTAATTAATACTATTTTAAATATTTTCTTAATTTATTTTGAACCTTTTACATTTTATGATATTTTTATGAATTTTTTTAATTTTGTGCCTTGCTTCAAAAAGGCATGCACCTCGCCTTTCACTTTTAAAATACTAACTAGACCTTTATTTTTTCAATAAAGGTGAGATCTTCCAGCTGCATGGTATTCAAACCTAAAAGGAGTAGGGCCTCCACAAAGGGGGCAATGATCAGAGGTTACTCTAGGAAGTGCTTTCAACACTAAACTCCCCCAAAATTCTTCCGAATCCACCAAGAACAGGAAGTCTAATTTGGAATGAACCGCAACTTCTTGAAAATTACGCCAAGAAAAGAATGCTTGTAGTAATGGAGGCTCTTTTAACTCCAAACAATCCACCAATGCATTAAATTTCCTCATGCTCATGGTTATGCCTTTATTTGGGTTATTTTATTCACGTGTATATCTTATAACATTAAAATCACCACCCAAAGACCGTGGTCCTTCCCATAAGCCTCAGATTGCACTCAACTCCTTAACTCTTCCCAAAAAAAAAGGTCCTTCTCTCTATATGAGTTAGGACCATAGACAATTGTTAAAGCCCATACCCTTCCATCACATAGCCTTTTTACTTTTATTGAGATTGAGTATTGTCCAATCAGTTCCTCCTAGTAGGCTTGTAAATGGAACAAATTCGAATCAAATCAAGTGATACTCGTATTCGATTCCAATCAAAGAACAAGCGAATTCTAATCAACATCCATCAGTTATTCAAAAATACAAACTTAATTCGAATTTGTTTAGAGTACCGAATATTCGAAGTGATTCAAATTTGACCAATTGTAAAACCATTGAAAATCCTAATTCTAGAAATCAGATCAAGAAAGAAAAAATCCCTTTGGCTATGAATTGTGAACAAAAAAGAAAAACCTCAAGAAACTAGAACAAGAAGAAAAGAGAAGCAAAAAACACCTAAAATTTTAAGAATAAAAAAGAGAGATGGAGAAATAATGGGAAGAGCAAGAGATAAGTTGGAATGCCAGGAAGCCCATTTGTCATTGACAAAATCTGGTGTTGTCTCCCTTTTCTCCATGCTACCTCTGAATTTTTTTTTTTTTGTTAGTGTTCGGTCTACCTGTTAGACTGATAACAGTCAAGGAAGAGAGAGAAGAGAGGAGAGAAAGAGAGAAAGAGAGAAAGCAGAAGAACAAAAGAAAAACAAGGAGAAAAGATTCTAGTTCAAATGAGAGAAAAAGTTCTCTCTCCCATTCGGCCAGATGTATTTTATATTACTAAAATAATGTGGAAAAGTCACATATGCCCCTACTTAAGTAAGGGACATTAAATCTAACATAAACTTACATCAGCACCTAAACACAAGCACAAAAGACAGAAATACCCCTACATACTCGACACTAACACTCCCCCTCAAGCTGGAGAGTATATATCATATAATCCCAGTTTGTTACATATGTAGTCCACTCTCCCCCGACTCAACCCTTTAGTAAACAAATCTGCCCATTGGTTCCCTGCGTTGACATATGCAATGTCTATCACTCCACTCAGCACCTTCTCTCTAACAAAGTGACAGTCAACCTCAATGTGTTTGGTTCTCTCATGAAATACCGGATTAGAGGAAATGTGAACTACAGCCTGATTGTCACAGTAGAGCTTCAATGGAGTATCAACAGTGTATCACATTTCCTGTAGAAGGTTCCTTAGCCACATAATTCACAAGTAGTATGTATCATAACTCTATATTCTGCCTCTGCACTGCTTCTTGCCACAACTGTCTGCTTCTTGCTTTTCTATGTCACCAGATTACCCCCAAGAAAAATGCAATAGAATGTGGTAAATCTCCTATCAAATACAGAACTGGCCCAATCAGCATCAGTATATCCTTCTATTTCAAGTTTTCCACCACTTATGTATATCAAACCACGACCAGGAGCCCCCTTTAAATACCTCATAATCCTTATAACCGCATCCCAATGTGGAACTAGAGGTTTCTACATGAACTGACTTACCACACTAACTGCGAATGAAATGTCTAGCCGAGTGATGGTTAGGTAGTTCAGTTTACCTACTAGCCGCTGATATCTGCCAGGGTCTTCAACACTTCACCCATATCACTGCTCAGCTTAGTGTTTGTTTCCATAGGAGTTTCAACTGGTTTAGCACCTAACAAACCAGTTTCTTCAAGCAAATCAAGAACATATGTCCTCTAACACAAGTTAATACCATGCTTGGACCTTGCTACCTCTATCCCCAAGAAATACTTCAATTTACTAAGATCCTTTGTCTGAAAATGTTCCTGCAGAAAGATCTTCAACCTGTCAATGCCCATTTTATCATTCCCGGTATAGACAATATCATCTACATACACCACTAATAGGATATTCCCTTCCTGAGAGTCATGACTGAAGACAGAATGGTCAACTTGGCACTGTTTCATACCAAACTTCTTTACTACCTCACTAAATCTGCCAAGCCATGCTCGAGGAGACTGTTTAAGCCCATAAATGGCCTTCAGTGGTTGGCACACCTTACCATCCTCCCCCTGAGCAACAAACCCCGATGGTTGCTTCATATAGACCTCCTCGAGTGGATCACCATGCAAAAAGGCATTCTTGATATCAAGCTAATAGAAGGGTCAATCATACATGACAGCAAGAGAAATCACAACACGGACTAAACCAATCCTAGCAATCATAGAGAAAGTCTCTATGTAATCAATACTATAGGTTTGGGAATACCCTTTGGCAACCAATCTAGCTTTCAGCCGCTCTACACTACCATTAGGTAAAGACTTATTCGTATAAACCCACTTACAACCAACAGCCTATCAGGAGGAAGAGTGGTGAGTTCCCATGTACGATTATGAGCTAGAGCTGAGAGTTCTACTTCCATTGCACGGCACCATCCTGGAGAGGCAAGGGCTTCCTGGACATGTTTAGGTATAACAACAAAGGATAACAAAGAGATAAACTAGCGATAGGAAGTGGAAAGGTGAGTCAATGAAACGTAATTAGAAAATACGATGAAGGGTATAACTGCGCTTACCTTCCGCAAGGCAATGGGAAGATCAAGATCAAATACTGGGATCAGGGCTG
Source organism: Nelumbo nucifera (assembly GCF_055504915.1). NCBI lineage: Eukaryota > Viridiplantae > Streptophyta > Magnoliopsida > Proteales > Nelumbonaceae > Nelumbo > Nelumbo nucifera. The sequence continues at coordinate 31,220,760 of NC_142650.1, forward strand.
GTGTGGTAATAGCTACCAAATCTGTCAACAATGATGAAGCTGGAGGAGGTGTCGGAACATGTGGGCAATGTGTATACACGTGATGGATCGATGGTTGTTCAACAGGTGGTGGCACCGGAGGCAAAGACTTGGTCACTCCGAGGACAAGGGAAACAAAGTCCACAACTGGAAGAGGAAGAGGAGGAGGTAATGAGGAGGAAAAAACAACACCGGACCCCAAGAAGAATGGAGTAGACTCAAAGAAAGTAACATCAGCACATACAAAGGAACGCCGTGAGCTAGGGTGATAACACTTATACCCTTTTTGAGTCCGGGAATAGCCAAGGAAGATGCACTTAATAGACCGTGCATCTAACTTGTCCATTCTTGGCCCCAAATTACGAACAAAACAAACGCATCCAAAAACTCGAGGAGAGAGAATAAATGGAAACAAGGTAGGAAACAATATGGTGAATGGAGAATGACCATCAAGGATAGACGTGGGCATCCGATTAACCAAGAAGCAGGAAGTAAGCACTGCATCACTCCAAAAGGATTTGGGAACATTTATGTGATGCATGAGGAGCCGAGTTGTTTCCAAGAAGTGACGTTTCTTTCTCTCAGCCACCCCGTTTTATTGTGGGGTGTAGGTACATGAAGTCTGATGTATAATGCCATGTTGGTTTAGGTAGTCTTGAAATGATGAAGAGAGATATTCACGGCCATTATGATAAAGAAAAATTTTAATGTGAACACCAAATTCGTTGCAAATCTAAGCATAAAACTTTTGGAAAATGGTAAACAATTCACTTCTTTCTTTCATTAAATAAAACCACATCATCCTTGAATAATCATCAACAAAAATGACAAAATATTTATATCCATTATATGACATCACTTTATAAGGACCCCAAACATGTGAATGAACCAAAGAAAAAGGACTCAATACACAATTATCAACTCTAGGACTAAAGGGAACATGATGATGTTTCCCCAACTAACACGACTCACAATCAAAAACAGAAAGATGACTCAATGAAAGAACCAAAGACTTCAAAACTTTCAATGAAGGATGACCAAATCAACAATGCCACTGGAGAGGAGAGAGGGACGATTGGAGAACTGTTGACGTACTTCCACCGCCATCAAGATAATACAATCCACCAGCTTCATGCCCTCCACCAATCTTCATCCCCGTCTTGAAATCCTAAAAAACACACGAAGAGGGGCAAAAGGTAATGGAGCAATTAAGAGACTTGGTCAACTTACTAACAGACATAAGATTAAAAGGAAATTTAGAAGCATACAAAACTGAGTATAGGGATACAGGGTCCAGGTCAACATTACCAACACCACAAATGGAGGATGTGAAACCATTAGCAAGGGTAATAGATTGTGATGTTGGGCAAGGAAAGAGGGAAGAAAACACACTTGGAGTTCCAGTCATGTGATCGGAGGCTCCAGAATCAATAATCCAAGGATGGGGTGTGGATGCCATACAAGCCATACCCGAGTGTGCAAGAGTGGTTGTGTTCTGATGAGATGTGGCCTGTACTAACCTCTCATACTCATCACGGGGAATACTCGTCATCTCCTTCCCAGTAACATCTGTGGATGGAGGTACCTGATCATCTAAATGGCTCTCCTGTTTAAAGCTATTATCACTGATCATGGCATGGTTGGCCCAAATTGAAGATGGACCATGCAAGTCATAACAATAATTGAAGGTATGTCCATCCATACCACAATGTATACACCTCCTTGGACCCGAACTACGTCCTCTACCACGGGCTCCCCCTGAATCTCGACCTCCAGTACGACCACCACCACAGTTATAAGTAGGTCCACTACCACCACTCCGGTCATATGCCGTCCACTACTACCACTATGGCCAGATTGAGCTCCCCAAGCTCCACCTCTAACACCACGGCCTCTAGATACTGCTAGGGCTGATCTATCAGAAATATTAGGGTTCTCGGTAGATCCAATGGAAATCCTCCTAAGTCGAAACACCTCTTCTAAGGAAGGGATAGCTGACCCTCCTAGTATCTGAGCCCGCACTGGTTCATATTCAGATTTCAGCCCCACCAAAAACCGAGTCACATCAAGTTGTTGCTGAATTTTGACATCAGAAGTGAGGGGGTGATAAACATTCAATTCATTACGAATGTTTCTCATACTAGCATAGTACTCCTCAAGACTCTGATTACCCTGTTGTAGATTAAAGTATTCTTGGTACAACTGATATACTCTGGTTGTGTTGTCTTGACCCGAATACAGCTTCTTAGCATGGTCCCACACTTCTTTGGTAGTATGAAGGAACATGAAATTTACACTAATCATGGATTCCATACTATTCCATAACCATGTGATGATTTGTGCATCTACCTGCTCCCAATCATCATACTCGGGAGAATCGGTGGAAGGTTTTTCATCCCTTATGTGCTTCACCTTCTTCTTTGCCTTACGAAAGACTTCTACAGATTTGGCCCAAGGTACATAATTTTCTCCATTCAGCTTAATGGAGGTCATTTGAACATTCAGGTGGTCAGTAGGGACCATCACACTAGTCTTGCTATCATTGTTGTCTCCCATTGCTGAATTCGGCAAACTGCACACTAGATCACACTACACACTGATTTCAGCACGTACTACTGCTGCAAATTGCACTCTTTACACCACAAACCCAACTCCACGACTACCTGAAACTTCACAACACTGTTTGAGGAATACCCCCCCTTTGAATCACACTGAAGGGTGCACAAACCCTAGCACACTACAATCTGAAATCCCACCATACAGTCTGAAATAGACTTCTCATATAATTCACACCAAAAAAATGCATAAAACCTCTTACCTGATCACCAAAAATCAGACCACACAAGACACCCACTGCACCACACGAATCAGCCCTCTTCTCTTCATCGATTAGGGGAGGGCTTCTTAGAAACTGCAGCAACCGACCACAAACACCACAACTGGAGGCATAGAAACCTCCAAGGGAAGAGAGTGATCACTCCTTTTCAGTCCTTTCCCTTATCTCTAGCTGATGGTGAAGAAAACAAGAGAAAACCCTAGGCTGGGTGCGCAAATAACAGAATTCTGGGCAGATTCGATTTGCTAAGTTTGGTTCTAATACCATGTTAGTGTTCGGGTCTGCCTATTAGACTAATAACAGTCAAGGAAGAGAGAGAGAAGAGAGAAGAGAGGAGAGAAAGAGAGAAAGGAGAAGGGTAGAAGAGAAACAAGGAGAAAAGATTCTGGTTCGAATGAGAGAAAAAGTTCTCTCTCCTATTCGGCTAGATGTATTTTATATTACTAAAATAATGTGGAAAAGTCACATATGCCCCTACTTAAGTTAAGGACATTAAATCTAACATAAACTTACACATCAGCACCTAAACACAAGCACAAAGACACCCCTACATACTCGACACTAACATTTGCCATGAAAGATGAGTTGCAAAGTTGCATGTTAGAATATAGGGAAGAAAGATAAAATGCGAGAGGAAAAATGGGGGAGATAGAGGGGTTAATGGGTTAGAATACAAGGGAGAAATAGAGAAGAGATAAAAAGAGGGAGCAAAAACAAGAGTTGCAGGTAGGATATGGGGAGAAGAAACACAGAGAGGGAGGGAAGGGAAAACAAGGGAGACGAAGCGGAGAGGAGGAGTTAAGGAGTAATGGTCTTAATAAAAGAGTTAAAGTCAAGTGAACATTATTGTCATCAATTGTTTTTTGTCTATTATGTTAAATAAGTAACTTTTTCTAAAAGGTGTAAGAGTATTAGAATATAAGACATGTAACCCTATATACATTGTACGTATATATTTTATATTACTATATATTATATTTATATTCAATCGAATTTGAATATTTATCGAATTGCATCAGCATAGATTTGAATTCGGTTCAATAAATTAATCGGTGTTAAAATTTAATTCAAATTCAACCATTAAATCAATCAAAGTATCCAAATTCGATTCATTTATGCTGGATATGGAATTCGAAATCAGATACTCGGATACCATTTACACCCCTAACTCTAGGCATCCCAATTCTTTATTCTTCCAAACCGTAAGAATTCCTCCAAATGCACCCCAAAATGGAACGTAAGACCAACTCAAGCCCCTAATACCCCAGAAAGTCCTAATCCAAACCAAACCAGATTGCCAATGAGCCTTCTCAAAAGGCCCCCAATTCCTGCAGCTGCAGGGACATCTAAAACTCCCGTCAAAGTTCAGAATAAAATCTCTTTCTTGCCTTGGGGGCTACAAGGTAAGAAGCCTGTAAATGGTCCGGGGCATGAGTAGCAGATCAAGCCAGCTTCTCTGCACTTATATATTGAGCCCTTCAAAAGATAACATCCTCTTTCACAGTTGTAATGGGAAAAAAAATGGCAATGACTGTAATCACCTAAATGCTAGAATTATGTCAGTAATATCTTGGTAAGTTGGCAAATAATCACTTTCATATATAGAATACTTCCACTTTACGCTCATTTGTTAGTCAGGTATTTATCATGTGTTCTGATCAATGGAAAACAAAAGACAATATGACTTTATGGCAACAATAATATTTTTATGAATTATGGCAACAATAATTTCACAGAACAGTTTTTATGATACAATATTAAGAAGACCCAACCTGAAGAGGAGTGCCAGTTAAAAGTATACGATGTCTACTCGAATATTGCTTCAAGGACAGAAACAGTTTTGAATCTTTATTCTTAAGGCGATGGCCCTCATCAACAATCTGCACAAAGATATCCAAGTAATAAGTAGCAATATACAAACTAGGATCAGGGAATGTACAGAATCAGTTACATGTTGTTACCATACACTCCCACTTTATTGGTTTCAAAGAGACAGTATCTAGGTTAATCATTTCATAAGATGTTAAAAGGACGTCAAATTTTATCCTTTCTTGCTTGCTATCAGTGACAACTTGGTTGGCCTTTTTTTTCTTGTGCTTCTTGAATTCGCCTTTTGGATAGTAAAATTCATATTCCCTAATAACAGCACGAGCTTGAGCAGACCCAAAATACATTACCTGAAATAAGTTCATTTTAATTTATAATCATATCTATATAAAACAGAAAACAGGAAAAGCAACACTACAATTCAAGTTCCATGTACATACAACATTCATTTGGGGTGCCCATGTTGCAAATTCACGTTCCCAGTTACGCAAAGTTGAAAGAGGAGCCACTACTAAATGAGGATAAAGACTCTCCTCCCAAAGAGATGCTAGAAATGCTATACTCTGTATAGTTTTTCCTGCAACAGTAAGTCTCAGCCATTAGACCTTCTGGTCATCATAGCCCTCAACAAGAACCCTCTAATATACAAATAGAAACTCACCAAGACCCATTTCATCAGCAAGGATAACATGTGTTTGTTTAGACCAAGAAAAGCGTAAGAAATTCAGTCCCTCCAGCTGATATGGATGTAATGAGCCTTCAGTGAAATCGAACATAATCAAGTATCAATATAAAAGATCACAATAATCAAGTATAAGTTAAGAGAAGCAAAAAAAAAAAAAAGTCAAAGAAGGATATCCAAATATGGAACACAATGGAATGTCTTCCAAACAAAGTTCAAGCCTAATAGAGGGCATACCTCCAGAAAGGAAGTTAGGGCTGTGTTCATACTGTTGAAATTCTTTCTGCTTCTTTTTTGATTCTTTTATATCACGGAGAGTGCTCTTCTGCTTACTTGAAGATGGGCGGTGAGATCTGGACTGAATTTTATGAAACCTTTCAATTTCAGGTTGAAATGCAGAGATATCTGATTCAAGCTCCCAGTAACATTCATCATAAGGAAGCTCTTTCCACTTTACATAATACTCTCTCTCATTAGCTTTTCCCCTGCAAAAACTCAGTTTATACTACCACAACCATCAGTTTTCAAAAAAGGGAGTTTGGTTAGACAAAAAGAACAAAATATATCCCGTGTAGTGATATCACGGTAACATAGTATACAATGAGTACATCAAAAAGGCAAAAATGACAGAAACAATAACTGCAGAGTTTTGATGCTTCTGCACAGATACCATTAAGCTTCAGTGTTATGATTTGTTTAGAATCATTTTGCCATAAAATGATATTTCCATTCAGAGTACAATCTTACTATCCAATTTTGTTTCCTTTTTTTTCTATTAGCCATAGAATAAAAAAAAAATTGAATTACCATCTCCTTTGGTCCACTCATATCTAAATTTTGTCTCCAACTTATTTTTCCCCCTTTAAGATTTCATCCAACTCATTCTTTGGTTTCCACCTTTTCCTATACCATTCAAACAGACGCCAGCTCTCTCCTTTGCTATATATCTAGCATCTCAATTTGGGATAAAATACGATTTTCTTTTCCTAAACGATGACAAAAACTTCCTTAATCCAAGCTTTTAGCTTTCATTTTAATCTTTGCAATTTCTTCCAAAATTTGAATCTCTTCATCTATAATTACAATCCTCCCCCCACCAAGCGTTGACATTACATCGAAATGCTGAATGGGTCACCCATGATTTAAGGGGGAGGGTCCACCACGAAGAGATTGCTGAGAAAGCAAAATGGGACAATGATTTGAAGTAGACCTAGGGAGTGTTTGACAATATAATCCCATCCAATGTTCTTCCCAATCCATTGAGAATAGGAATTTGACTAATTTAAAGTAAATAGGATTCATCTAAAAGTTGGACCACATAAAGGAGGTTTGTAACAAGAACAGTTCTCTTACATCACACTCATTGATAAAGCAGTTGAAGTTCCTCAAACTAGTGGTTCTGGACAGGTGTAGGTTATTTGTGTCATGAGTCAATCATAAACATTTGAAGTTCCTACCTAAACATCAAGACCCTCCCACAATCCTCTAACATAGAATAACTATCCCTAGAACTCGTTTTGTCCATATATGTTGGTCACCACCCTTCAAACCCAGCTAGTAAACACCTAAACTTTACAAAAACCATGAATCTTCCAATTATTCCTCTCCAATATCAACCACTTCAGAACCCCGAAGCATAATTATTCCTCCTAATGCTCCACAAAAGGGAACTATTACCCATCTAATGCTTCTCAATGACCAGATACACCTAACCCAATGCACATCACTTCCATCAGCTTGGATTCCTGTAAAAGTACAACATTGATCTCCCCTTTCCTAGGGCATCTTTTATGGTCCACTTTCCTGCGCTCCCTAATCTTCTTACAATCCAACCTAAGATTTTTGTTCTTAATTTTGTTAGACTCCCTTCTTTATTGATTTATTTACCTCTTCTCCTCATTTCTTTCCTTCCACTATCTTCTTTATCATATAGAATATTATACATGTTTCTCATTCTTTTGTGATGGGTTAACTGACAGTTTTATCAAAGCTTTTAAAAAACCGAGGGTAGTGGGAAGTGGGATGGGTAAAAATTTTGCCCATATTTGTGGAGTATCCCTACACCTGTAAAGGGTTCAACTTGAGAATTAAGAAAGAAATAAACTAGAGACATCTTCTCCGATACCAACTAATATTTGTAGATTGATTTGATCAAGTTTAAATAGAAATTTTTTCTTTGGATGGAAGAATAGAAATGAAAAGAGAAGGAACATCATGATTTGTGAACAGAAAAACCAATTAGCTATAAAGCCCTCTTTCACTATTTATAATTTGGAGAGCTTTGATAAAATAACCAAAATGTATTTGATGCTGATAAACTAGTCAAAGATGTATTTGATGCTGATCAAATAAGAAAAATTATAGTAGAACTCAAATTAGAGAATAGTGATTTTTTTAATTGCAAGATGTAAAAACAAGGACAAATAAATGACGGGTTATTATGAAAATAGGAGATGGTCCATATTCCACTTTTTTTTTATTGAGAAGAAATAGTGAACTTGGAAATGCAAATAGTAAAGTGGAAACAAACTGTGCTTTTATTGCTTCAATTAATGGCCACAAGTCTTAACTTTTACCATCAGATAGAGCACAGAAACAGAGATATGATCAAACCTGCAAGCGAGGATGCGGTCAACAGTTGTCCATTCAGGTCGAATTGCAACAAAGTCATCTTCAGAGTTATTAACTGATGCCATTTGACGATGGAAGTTATTTACTTTAGTCCTCAGGCGAGGATGTGCTTTGAAAGCTTTATGAAACTCCTTCTCCGGCACCCTAAGGAAAACAGTAAGTGCTATATCAGTAAGCCATAGTAAACTATTTATAAATGGAAACATTATAGAACTTTGGGCAGGATTTGCAATGCAAGAGAAAATGGAAAAAAGAAAAAGAAAAACCTTTAACCATTGGCTGCAGTAAGAAACCAAAAGTTGTACAGATTCATGAGAAAAACAATTTTCTCATAAAAGAAAAACATTGTGGGATAAGTGAAGTTGCAAAAAGAAACTTCATTAAACCAGTAATGATCAAGCAAGCATGGTTCATTTATGTAAAATAACCATAGAGATATGTTAAGACTAGGGCTACCATGTGCAGTGCAAATAAGATAGTCCCTTCCATTTCACAAGGTACTGTTTAACAAATATTTGCTTTGAGCCAAGTTTTGAGGCATCACTATCACCAGCTACAGTAGGTCTCATTTCACAGTCCAATATCTTGTCAATGTCATTCAGGGGGCTCACCTGCAGCAACCAAAATTTCTGATTTTCAATATCATGAACCAAGCTCAATCAAATCCAAAATTGATCTAATAAAATCCTAGTTTCATACACATTCTGGGCAACTCCAGCTGTTGGGGAGAGGAGCTTTTAGCGGTGGGAGTAAACACTTGGGATGGTAAGCATAAGTGCATGTCTCACAATTTAGAAGATTCCCTTTTTCCCCACATGCTTGACATGCATCATCTTTCTGCAAAACATGAAAGAAAATTATATATAAAGATAACATAAGTGTAGATCTCTAGAAGCTGGGTAAAACGGTAGAAAAAATCATCTGAAACAAAGGTTCAAATTGCAAGATACAGCTAAATCATATAAAACTAAGTTCATCAAGCTTCAAGCCCTCGGGTACTGTCACCAAGCACATTAATAGGCTGACAATGATGAGAAAAAAAGGTTATAGTGTGAGAGCGGCCACTTTGTGAGAAAAAGAAAAAAAAAAAAAACAATGCCAGTGGTTAGGTTTGTATCCAGTCCAACCTCCCAAGACCCCAGATAGTTGGGATCAACATCAAGTGATGACCATGGTTCAAAATGTTCACATTTCCCAGAGAAAACTACTAGCACAGGGACTGCACAAGATGGTATTAATAACATGATGAGTTGGCATCACATTGCAAAAATGTGGAGCAGCAGTGTTAATGTATCATTGCCCATTTAATGAAGATGATGACCACTTTTACCCAACTCAAAATTCCTTTTGGATGTACATTAAAATCTTAGTTTTTGTTTGTGTAATAGATTATTTGGTTTAAATTGCAAACATATTTCCCGCTATTTCAACAAATATTTCCATTAACACAAAATATTACTGGAATTGGCGTACACCCCAATGAAAACTACTAGTGCACGAGATGGTATTATAACATGATGAATTGGAACTTGGAAGCATATGGCAAATATGTGGAGCAGCAGTATAATTGCCCATTCAATGAAGATGATTATCACTTTTAGCCAACTCAAAATTCTTTTTTTGTTGTATCATAAAATCCTAATTTCTTATTTGTTAAAAGATTATTTGGTTTATCTATGAGAATCTTTTGCATTTTTCATGAGTTTAAGTTCTGCTTGAAATTACCCTAGTACATAGTTTTAAATCCTAAAGTCCACAGAACAACTTTTTTTGATAGGTTAGTTTACAGAACAACTTGTGGCTTGTTATTTTGTGTATCAACCTTAATTTCTTGCTTTTATTTGATGGTTTTGGACAAGCGAATGGTCTAAACATCAGTTTATTTTTCTGCATGTTTCACAATTTCACCATGTCTATAATTTTAACAATATTTCCATATGACATTCCTGACATTTCCAACATGTTTCTCATTTTTGGATAACCACATTTCCACTGACACCGACATTCTAAACTTTGGTAATGACCTCTATTTCCTAAAAAGGTGAAGTATATTAGAAACAAAAAATGGATGGATAGTGCCTGCAGTGCAACTGTGCAAGTGCTACGAACCCTGCTTATAATCTTTACAATCTATTCTCACTGCTTCATCAATATCTCTCCATTCCATGAGAAGCATAGCTCCCACATTCCCACATCAATACTACCTTCAAGAACTCTAAGAGAGGTACTCTATGAGTAGGTTCCTATATGATTCACAATAATCAAGAATTTTTCATAATAAAGTAAAATACATTAAAAAGAAGGAAAAAAACAGAGAGTATACTAGGTATAAACAAGCATTACAGACCCATCAAAAGAATATAAACCAAGGAGATTGGATCTACAAGGGTTCAGAAGTAATATTGTTGCAGTAAGCATTGCATGCATAACCCTGAAAGTATAAAATAATGCAGCAAGAGAACATACAGCATCACTCCGGATTATCCTTTCAAGCTTTTCCTGTGTAGCCCCAGATTTTCGATGTACAAGATCAGCTTCATCATCTGATTCATCTACATCATACAAAGGCTTTCTATCTGACCGAATTCGGAGTCTCTCAACTAAACTACTCATATCCTACACAAAACAAAATAAATAAATAGATTGTAACTCAACTTTCCTCAACATGATAAAAATGTGAAGGTAAATACTTATAAAAATGGAGATTGCATTTTTAAAGTGAGAAGGCCTAAGGAATTAGTACAGATGGCTGTTAGTAAACTGATATCCTGGATTTCACTTACCCCAGAATTCAAACATGTAAATGTAGCTCAGTTATTGAGAAATCAGTCAATTTGGTGTTTGTAATGGGGGTCCCCAGGCCCCCAAATCAGTCAATTTGGCAGGTTTCTGTTTGTACTCTCAAAGTTTTGTCTAATAAATTTACCTTACCTTTTCAAAAAAAAAAATGGAGATTGCATTTATTAAAATAATATTATACACAAAATGTAGAGATGCATGAGAATGTAAAAAAGAAACTAGCTAGCAAGAAAATTTGTATCCGGAAGACCATTCACATCCACAATTAACTTTATAGTTAATATACCATTGAAAACACTAAACCATGTCTTGATAAAACCAGAGTTTTCATTACTCATCGCTTCAAATATCGGCATACACAAACAAGCTCCTATTTATTTTCTTTTTCACAAAGAAATTGGGAAGAAAATAAGCTGGAACACAAATAAATACAAGCACTAACCTTTTTATTGATAGCAAATTAACATTTTATTAGAAGGGAAGATGATGAACAAAAGAAGGCCAAAATAAAGGTGGGCCCAAACAAATCACTAGATGGGCCAGGTAATGGGTTTTTAGGCCAATAAAGGTTGGGCCACAGTCTTAGTACTAAAAAGGACTCACGTGACAATATTAAAAGTCATGTGGGCCCGGTTAGATGGACAGCCCAGTCAACCTTTCAAGTGAGCAGACCTCTATTGGGCCTAAAGTTTTCGAAGCCCAAAAGGTTGTGGTGCCGGTAGACAGTAAACAGGGTGTATCATCATCCTCCTCTTTTTTTTATTGGAAACAGTAACTTTCATTGCATTAGTAAAGGAGTAGTACATTGCCAATCACTCACGGCATGAGTGTTGACCCCATATTTTATCCCAAAGTTTACAGTACAGCCCAAAAAAGATTTTCCCTCTTGAGTTCCCTGTTTTGCCAAAGTATCAGCCACACTGTTGGCTGACCTCCTTGCCCAAGTAAAGATTACTCCAGTTTCCCTTGCTAAACAATAAATCTCCCTCATTTGCTGTCTCAGAGTCCATGCCCCCAGACTTTTTGTCTGCAGCCATCCTATTAACAGCTTAGAATCTCCCTCCACTTCAAAGTTTTGGAAACCCCATTGCTTGGCCAGTCTCAGTCCTTGGAGTAAGGCCATAATTTCAGCTCTTAAAGAATCACCTATACCTATTGGGCCAAAGTACAGTGCTATTAGCCTGCCCTCCCCATCTCTGAATACTCCCCCCCCCTGCCGAGGGTCCTGGATTGCCCAAAGAACTTCCATCAAAATTCAACTTTACCCTTTGGTGTGCTGCTGGTATCCATTGGGGCTAAACCACATCCATAGTAGTAGAAAGGTTTGCCACTGTCGACCAGCCTCTAAATATGTCCTCCACCAAATAATCATTGAATAGCAGCCTCTAAATAAGTCGGTTGATTTCAGCCAATGTAGACTTTTGTGAGTTATGTTATAAATTACTTGTTCCTTGGACCTTTCTTTTCCTTGGAAAATTCTGTTATTTCTCTCCTCCCTTAATGACCAAAGGATAGCAGCTCTCGTAGCTCTCCACATCATCCTACCTCTTTTCTTAGGTAGTCTAAAGAAGTTTGGTTCAAAGAGACTTGCTGCATCAAAAGGCGGGGTCCACCTGCAGCCAAACAAAGAGGAAAACCAATTCCAAACAAAAGAAGCAAAAGGACAAAACAATAATAGATGTGTAATTGACTCACCACAGCCCAAACAAAGACAACAAACATGAGAGGAAAGGCAGCAATTTGGTCTTCTTTTTTGTAGTTTATCCAAAGTGTTAATTTTCGGGAGTACTACCTCCCAACAAAAAGCCCTAATTTTCGATGGAACAAGGTTACACCATACTTCCTTTGTGGGAAAAAATTCTTCAGCGTTAGTAGACTGAAAAAGGGCATTGAAGAAAGAAGCACATGTAAAGTATCCAGAGGATGACACCGACCAAATTCTGCTGTCTGAACAAGAAAGATCCAAGAATACTAAGCTGAGAAGGGAAATGAGTTCATCTACTAATCCCATTTCAGACTTCCTTAACCCTCTCCATAGTCCCAAGTCCTAAGAATTTTCAGTACCAAGAACATTGGAAATGATTGACTCTTTGTTAAGGGAAAGGGAATAAATAGATGGAAATATATCTTTAAGAGAGGATTCCCCAAATCAAACATCTTCCCAAAACCGCACTTTACTACCTTCACAAGCATCATACCTGATATATGGAAGAAAGGAAGGCAATAAACCATGGATCACTTTCCAAGGAGAATACCAAGATGCCCTACGGTCAAGACCAGCATCCCACCCAATGTCTGCCATACCATGAATACTCACAATCACCTTTTTCCATAGATTGTCTTGTTCTAGGGGCAATCTCCACAACCATTTTCCCAGCAGTGCAACATTCCTTAGTTTAATATTCTCTATCCCTAGACCCCCACTATCCCTACTTCTGGACACTATCTCCCACTTCACTAGGTGATATTTTTTTGTGTCCCCTGGCTCCCAGAAGAAGTCCCTCATTAATTTTTTCCAGTTGGTTGGCCACTTTGGTGGGGATCCTAAAGGTAGATAAATAGTAGATTGGCAGATTAGTCAAAGTTGACTTTATTAGTGTTATTCTTCCCCCTAAAGAGATGTAATTTCTTTTCCATCCTACCAGCCTTTTTGTGAATCTTTCCACTACTGGATACCAGAAGCTATCAGAATTTGGGTTCCCACCCAAAGGTAGTCCCAAGTACAATATCGGCCATTCCCCTGCCTCACACTCCAGAACCCTAGCAAGGTTTTCTACTTCCTCTTTCTCTCTGTTTATCCCACTACACAACTCTTGCCCCAATTCACCTTAAGGTTAGAAACCCTTCCAAAGTGGGTTACTAGCCATTGCAGTTGAACCAGTTCTTCCCTTTCCCCTTCACAAAATATGACAATATCATCTGCAAATTGTAAATGTGTCACCACCAGCTCTTCCCTTCCAATTCTCCAACCTTTTAACTGATTTGTAATATCAGCCCTTGAGATCAAAACACTCAATACATCTGCAACTAGAGTAAAGAGGAAAGGGGAGAGAGGATCTCCTTGACGAAGGCCCCTTCTCGCTGGAAAAAAGTCTCTAGCTACTCCATTGACTAGTATGGAATAATGACAGGAGGAAAAACAACACTTTATCCACTTACACCAATTAGCTCCAAAACCTCTCAACCTTAAAATCTATAGCAAAGAGTCCCAGTCCACCAAGTCAATAGGCCTTTTCCAAATCCAGTTTGCAAACCAAGCATTTTTCCTTTCTCCTCTTCTTAAAATCTACACACTCATTAACAATGAGAATCTAATCAATTATTTGTCTCCCAAAAGCAAAAGTCCATTGGTTTGGAGAGATCAAAAAGGAAGGACTCTTTTGATCCTCTCAGCCAAAACCTTAGAGATGATTTTATACATACTTCCCATAAGGCTTATGGGTCTAAAATTCTTTGGATGGATTGCATATGCTTTCTTAGGGGTCAATGCTATAAGAGTTGCATTTGCCCCTGAATTGAACTTGCCCCTTTCAAAAAATTCTTCAAAGACTTCCACAAGCTCAACACCTACTATCTCCCAATAGTCTTGATAGAAAGCCATCGTGAAGCCATCTGGGCTTGGAGCTTTAGATCTCTCCATAGAGAAAATTGCGGACTTCAATTTTTTTTCCAAAGCCTCCATCAAGTCCCTAGGCCCTATCCCCCACTCAAGATTATCTAAACTATCTCTAATTCTGCCCAGCCCAACAAAAATGGCTTTGAAATGCTCCACAAAGGCTTGTGCTATATCTATTTCCCTGGTTAGAAGTTGTCCATTCCACTCAATCTGAGAGATTCTCTCAACCCGGTTCGAACGAGGACCAATGACAGCCCAGTGACAGTAGATTGTGTTGGGGTCCAATGACAGAAAGGAGGCCTCTCTAGGGCAACACAACCTTAGAAGCCAAAAATAGATTCTGAGGAGGATTTTAGTCGTCTGAAGATGATGTCGACGATGACAATGATGCTAAGTCTTTTGAGATGTTGAGTATCAGTAGCTTTGATGATCAAGCTCACCCTTGTCTCCAAGAAGAGTAGGGTTTAGGAACAAAGTTATTGCTTTTGGGGGATGAAGAAGTGGAAGGACATGGTGACTTCATTTTTCAATCTACAGTTGAGACTATGTAAGGGAAGAAAGGGAAGAATATGACTATTAGGCTCAAAACTTTCACCTGATTACTCCAAGCTCCTCTCCTAAGGGCCAACAATCACAAGGTAGCAAAATGAATGAAAGTAACGCCTCTCTTAGTGAAAGTAAAGATACATCAGTAGCCTCAAAACCCAAGAATTAGTGTCTTGATGGATCTTTGTACTCAACCATTTTACGTCTCTCCAGTCCTTTGGGATCTGGGAACTTTAGGCAGAATTCCAGTCCAGGCTCTCCTACACCGAGTCCATCTCCTAAAGCTATAGCTCCAGTTATGCATTGTACTCAATTTAAGGCTACTAACATTCCTTTCGTGTCTCTGCCAGATGCTATCAGCTCCATCTATTGCCTGAATCTTGTAAGGAAGATTAGAGGGAGGAGGAAGGAGTAAGGGATGAGGGAGAAATGGGCAAAAATGGAGAAAATGAACAGGGGGAATAGATTTGGAATCTGATCCATGAATGTTTTGAAGAACTAAAGATAAAGGAAGGGTAATAGGAGGAGAATAAGGAATCAATAATAGAGAACAAGCTTACAGAAGCGGCAGGTCTTTAGGCTTAAGGCTGAAAGAAGTGGAGAATGTTAAAGTATACTCAAGGAAGGGAAGTGAGTCTGTAAGAGGCAAAAAAAATGAAAATAAAAAAGATGACAGAGGTAGAGAAGCTAAAATCTGATGTGGAGGGAGATTTAGAATTTAGTGGAAGAAGAGAGGGGAGAGAAGAAAGGGATAAAATAGATCCTGATTCAGTGTCTAGGTTTTAGAAAGTTTAGTTATCATGAAAATTATAAGTTGGAATATTAGAGGACTAGGTAGTACAAGAAAGAGAAGGATAATAAAGGACTTGCTGAAGAGAGAAAGACTCGATATTGTGATGATACAGGAGACCAAGTTCATAGACCTAGAGAGGAAGTGGGTAAGGAGTATTCGGGGTTAAAGAGGCATTAGTTGGACTGTTTTACCTTCTTGGGGGGCTTCTGGAGGTTTAGTCACCTTTGTGGAGGAATGAAGTTGTGGAAGCTTTAGAAGAATTAATTGGTCGTTTCTCAATCTCAGTGAAATTCAAGAATGTTGGGGATGGTTTCACTTGGGTCTTGAACAATGTCTATGGGCCAAACAGTTAAAGAGAAAGAAATGGTATGTGGGAGGAATTGTTTGATATCAGGGGACTTTGGGAAGGGGGTTAGTGTCTTGGGGGAGATTTTAATGTAATTAGATTCACCAATTAAACGAACAATACCAAGCAATAAATCACTTCCAGTATGAGAAAATTTAACGAATTCAACAAGTTCTGTGAGCTAAAAGACATACCTTTGCGACGGTGTATGCTTACTTGGTCCAACTTACAGAGTTCCCCTTGTTGTTGGAAATATTTAATGGTGTATTGGTGTGTGGGAGGACTATTGGGGAAGATTGATGGCTAGGGCACTACTGAGAGTCACTTTTGATCATTGCCCAATTAGGAATGAAACAGAGGACTTCTCAAGTGGCCCCACCCCCTTTACATTAGAAAACATGTGGTGGCTTATACATTCAGACTTCCAACATAGAGTGGAGTGGTGGAGGGAGGAGATGAGAGATTTCCAATGGAAAGGAGTGTTATTCCACAAGAAATTACAAAGGCTGGAATCTATAATCAAGGAATGGAATAGGGATCAGTTCGGAAGAATTGAGGAAAATAAATTAAATGTGACCTCTAGTATTGAACAATTGGATGACAAGGAAACTTTCAGCATTTTAACTAAGGAGGAAAGCAGTCTGAGATGGACTTTAAAGAAGGAACTAAAAGAAATATTATTAAGAGAAGTGATATGTTTGAGATAGAAATCAAGACAAATGGATCAAGGAGGGGGATGGTAATACAAAATTTTTCCACGCAATTGCTAACGGGACGAGAAGAATTTTGTTGCCAAGTGGACAGGGAAACCTTCAAGGATCACAAAAGGATTGCTAAATGTTTTGTGGATCACTTCAAGGTAGTAAAAGGCAGGAAGGTAGAAGGATTAGGGTGGAAGGATTGGAGTGGCTGAGGTTGGATAGACAATTGGCCATAAAAAGTCCCTCATCAACTTTTCAATCCTTCTACTTAACCCCATTAGGATCCTCAACACAAAGAGATAATACATAGGCAGGTTTGCAAGTGTTAACCTAATTAAGGTCATCTTACCACCCAAAGAAAGCTTTTTTTTTACAAGAGGTCATTCTTTTTGTAAATCTTCCAATCACAGAGTTCCAAAAACTCTTGGCTCTTGGATTATCCCCCAAAGGCAAATAGGCCATAGGCCATTGGGAAACCGTACAACCCAATATTTTTGCACCCTCTAATATCTTCATCTCCTCCATATTCAAACCCACAACGCAAATTTTATCAAGGTTGATCTTCATATTAAACATTTGCTCAAAGGTTTTCACAATCCACTTTAAGTTCCCAACCCTTCTATTATCGCCCCCTTCACAATAAAGGATCGTATCATCAGCAAATTGCAAATAAGTGATTGAAACCACATCACTTGCTATCCTCCAACCTCTAATCAGATTCCTAGAGTCCACTCTAGAGATTAATATTTTGAGCACATCTGCAAGTAAAGCAGAGAAGAAAGGAGAAAGAGGGTCACCTTGTCTTAGACCTCAGGGCTAGAAAGTGGTCCACAACCATTCCATTCACCAAAATTGAATAACGGCAAGTCCTAGCACATTCCATGATCCATTTATTCCATCTATCACCAAAGCCATAGTTTTTCACTACCTCCAATAGCAAGTTCCAGTCAACCAAATCATAAGCCTTCTCCAGATCCAACTTACAAATAAAACCTTTCCTTTCGTTCCTCTTCATCTCCTCAACACTCTAATTTGCAATTAAGATATGATCAGTGATTTGCCTATACTATAGAAAAGCCCCTTGAGCCTATGAAATAATGGATGGAAGGATGGTCCTCACCCTTATGTAGAGCCTTTTAGCAATGACTTTTATAAAGACTATTGATCAAACTAGTTGATCTAAAATCCTTCAGAAGCACCGTATCACCCTTTTTTATGAATCAAAGCAATGAAAGTGGAATTAAGACTCAAATTAATCAATGATCGTTTAAAATGTCCCCAATTTCCCTAATATTTCCACGACATATTTCCATTTCCATGGATAGTGACACGAAATTTTACCGGAATCGACATATTCCCCAATGAACACTACATGTGGAGTACAAGAGATAGTTTCCATGACATACATATTCCCTAGTGAACACTACCAGCACTATATGGAGTACAAGAGATAGTATTATAACATAAGTTGGTAATAATATTGTAGATATGTGGAGTAACAATGTTATTGCCCTCCTAACTTACATGATTACCACTTTGAGCTATAAATATTCATTTAATGCATTAAATCAAATATTAGTTTTTCTTTGTCTAATAGATTATTTAGTTGATCTATTACAACCATATACATTTTTTGTGAGTTTAAATTCTGGTTTAACTCACTCTATCATGAAGCTTTGAATCTTAAGGTTTACAAGGCAACTTCTGAACATACTCTTTTGTCTATAACCTTAGTTTCTTAGCTTTGTCTAGTGATTTGGAATAAGATAATAATTTAAAAGGGTGTGACTATGCTTCTTTTATCATTTCATAAAATGTCATTATATATTTTGCATATTTACAATATTTCCACTATGTCTATAATTTTTACAATATTTCCATTTGATATTTCCAACATTTCCAACATGTTTCTTATATTTAGACGACCAACATTTCCACCAACACTGACATTTAGAACCTTATAATCACCCATCTAACATAAAACTCTAGGAACACCCTTGGAATATTATCTTTCAAGATCACCCAACGGTCCTGGTAAAAGGCCACTGTAAAACCATCCATGTATCCGCCTGGGCCATAAACATTAGTCATCACCCATTCAAAACCATCACTCACCTGTTTGAATTTGATTGAGACGATGAATTTGCTCACTAGTTCTTCTAGTCCAGTTAATGTCTCACTATTCCATACAGTCACTGTACCACCACAAGATCCCCATGAAGAAGCAGCCCAATTCAGCCCCCTTTCTTTCCAAATATTTCTAATCCATCTCCTATCAAATTCAGCTAACTTGGATTCTTAGATTAGCACTAAGTCCAGCTTCTCTCTTCTGAACACTTCTTTGACAATGGATCTCTTTCCTGCCCTCCCTAAACCTCTAACATTCCAACTGATTATCTTCATTCTTCCTACCCTTCCTCTTACTCAATCTACCTATTCCCTTTGATTCTCCCCCTACTCTCACTAAACTCCTTATCTCTCTCCACATCTCTTCTCAATCATTCCATTTCATTTAACTTTCTCTTCCTAATTTTCCCATCCTCCTTATTTTTTCTTGAGTAAATTTTTAAATCATTTGGTTTTTTCAATCTGCAACCAAGTTTTTCCACAAATCCAGCCACTGAATCACTCAACTCAGAGATATTCTCCCTTACACTTGAATCATCCAAGCCTTCCGTGGTGTTTGCTACCAGATACTCTAGACCTTCTCTCCCCCTTGAGTCATCTAAATCCAGTGTTTTAAAAGCGCAAGGCGCAAAAGGCACAAGGGCCATTTTGCACCTGAGGCGAGAGGCACAAAGCGAGGCGCATGCCTTTTTGAAGCAAGGCAGAAAAATACAAGAAATTGCTAAAAATTCAAAAAAAAATCCAAAATTTTCAAAAAATGCAAAAAAAATATTAAACAATATTAATAAGAAATATAAACTTAAATTTTAAAATTAATGGTTTAAAAAACCTATTATCTAAAATTAAAATACATAAACATAACATGTAAAGCATATTCAAATGAAAATTTAAAAATAAATCAAACATATAAAACATTTTCAAGCATGTAAAGCCCACAATCTCTTTTTTTCCTCAATTGCATTACTTCAAGTGGCTAATGTGATGTAAAACATATTACATTCCCGATTCTACAAGTCGCCTTTGTGCCACGCCCCTCGAGACAAACTCAAACAAGTTCATGTTCGGGTCTTAAATCCTTAATTCTCACACAAACAGGGGTTTGGGTCTTAAATCCTATGTCTATAGCTTTTGCTCCAGATTCCAAGTAGGATGAACAGTATGGTCCAAACTTCTGAACAGGGTTAAAAATGCCAAAGGTTAAAATCATACCCAGTATACCCCTCCCAAGACCCCAGATAGCTAGGATCAACTGACCAACATTGTGGTAATTGCTATTTTTTTGGTTACCTATCATAAATAGATATACATATTTATGGATTCATTTTAAAAGAATTCCTCGAGGACTCCTACAACGTGTGGTAGTAATCATTGAAATCCCATTCAAATATCACGTTCATCATTGTCACCCTATGCATGAATCATTTTCTTTTTAATCCATGGGTTTATGTTCATTAAGTTAGGCGATGATAATCTTAGTTCCTCTTTGTTTCCAATTATAGAAAAAGAAATCCAATTTCTAGAAACAATATAGCAAGCATAAGTGCCCAAACACTGATAACAAAGTTATCAAATCCCTTCAGAAGCTTCTATAAGTTTACCCTGGTATAGAATTTCAGTGTCTTTAATTCATATCCTCCAATTGCATATCAAACAATCTCCACATGGTTCTTTAACGTATTATGATATTGGAACTCTCCATTTCCAGTTAGCACTCGCTAAGCCATTGCCTAGAGCATCAGAAAGCTAAAAACTTGGATGCAAAGAAAAAAAAAACAAATGACGTCGATATTTAACTAAAAACTAGCTTGCGAACTAGAGTTCAACAGTGCAAGCTTAGTCGATCCATGAAAGAAACAAACTGAGGCCCTCAAGCCAAGACATGAAACCATCCTTGAAGAACGAACCCCAGGATAAAAGCTTCTTCTTCAATGAAACCATGTCTAGGGTTTCGCATTTGAAGTCCAGAATCTAGTTCCAGAGATTCGACAAACAAAATCGAATTTCTTGGAATTTCGTAGCGAAATTTTCGGAAGAAGAAGAAAAGGGCAAACCTAAGAAAAATACAGAAGCACAACCAGAAGAAAAGAGCGTATGAGGTTCCTACCTTGCCTTTGGCTTCTTCGGAGCACAGGAGCTTCTACTGCTGGCGAGAGCGAAGAGAAGGGAGAACGAGAGAGAGAAAACGGAAACGAAAAAGAAATTAAAAGGTAATTTATATATATAATAAATAAAGAATAAAATATGCTTTTTTCTTTTTTAATTAAATATAACCTTATTTTCTTCGGCGGAAATCACAGGAATACCCCTCTCAAAGGCGCGCAAGAAAAGACTCGTGCGAGCCTGTAAAACAAGAACCGTTAAGTCAAACAGCGATGTTCAGCTACAGGGCTACTTCCCTAAAATGAATATTCATTCTCGCCTATTAAACAAAAACCGTATGTTAGAGTTTTTGTATGCCCTTATCTTCAATCAGTTTTGATGTACTTTTGATATTTAATATAAATAAATGAAGTACATGTTTGATTCAGGTTGTGTGGTATACTTCTGTGTAAGACCCTAAAACTTGACACTTAATGAGACTTGTGTTGGTTTTAAATGTTTACAGCCATTGGATAAGTCTGGGGAGATTTATCCTGCCAAAGCTGGCACTGGTGTGCTGCCAACTGTTGGGGTGGCTTGTTTCAGCCGCCAGGTTGAGACCCAAGGCACATGCAGTGTAGAATTACTTGAACCCTTAAACCATACTAGATTTCCAGTATTATCCTGGACCTTGGAGATTGATGGGCAAAACTATAAATTTACACCTGAACCCTAAACCCGATTATGGTACTGCACTAGGTGTCGGATTTGACTGTCTTTGATATACCAATCAATGAGATCCTTAGCGGGGGTCAAAACTTATGTATGTTGGGAGATTCTGATAATTCATCTGAATGAGTAATCATAGTGACGGATTCAGCCCCTTTGTCGGACAAAGGTAATGATCGGGGATGCACTCTCTCTGATGGAAACCAAACTGCTGACAGTTGATTTCAATCGTTGGAATTTTGTTTTGCAAAATTTATATATAAGATATATATTTAAGTATGCTTTCAAAATTGTTTGCAAATGGTTTTAATTTCCATGATCCATGTAAGTGAAGAGTGCAGCACTGTTCATTGCAGCTGAGGGAGAGATTATCTCTTGTCGGGCAGTGCTTGATCATTATGGGCTGAGATGTTAAGTGTAAAGCCATTTGGGATAACACCTGATGAGCTAATCTTGCGTCTTCCCATAGTCCCTAGGTTTTTATAAGATGGCTTGGCCCAATGACCACTTAGTGTAAGTGTTGGGGCCACAGGGTCCATGTGATGGGCCCAGGGGGTTCACTAGGCTCTCTAGTGAATTTGGCCAGGCTTTGTAACAAAGGCTAGGCCGAACCCATGTGGCTGGTGTGTAGATCAATGCTTGAGTCCCACACCATATAAAGAAGCCCAACTGGGCAGCAGTTTGGAAAACTTTTGAGCACATAACCTTATTAGGCCAAAAGCCCATTTCGAACTAGGCTGATTTGATCAGTCATTATTAAGAGGCGGATATGAGATTATGATGAGCCCAAAATCTTATATAATCTGCAGATAGGATTAAGAAGAGTCCTAATCCAAATACAGTTTTGGATAAGGGCAACTCCTGATATGATCAAAAAATCATTTCCTAATCATTAAGCAACTGAAGGAAACCCTAATTGAATTACAAGAATTCGAACCCTAGGGAGACAGGACACAGCCTGAAGTTTTGTGAGATAGGATCTCAGAAACCCTAGAGAAAAGAAAAGCAGTTTGCCATCTATTTCTCTAGTTCCCTTTAGTTGCAGCCGCCATCATCTGTCACAGTTCATTTTCTCTGTCAGAGAAACATCAAGAAAAGTTATTGATATCAGTCTTTGTTGAAAGGCTGATTCGGTTTGGTGCTCATTGTCATCCAAAGGATTATTGTGAAGGATTCAGTGTGTATGACACACTCTGCTGGTTCTGTTCCACAGTTGTTGTGTCATCTTCAGAATGAGCAGATTTTGGTTCATTATTTGGGGGTGAACACCAACTTTGGGAGAAATTTTTCTCTAGATCAGGTATAATTACTCCCTTCACTTTTGGTTCAGATCTGGTTTGGTTCTGGTTCAAGTATAATCATTGAATCTTGATTCTAAAATTAGGGAATGTGATTCCTAGTTGAAATATAGGTATAAAATTTTTAAAATTCGCCCACCTATTCGGCAACTGTTTTGGCGTCGATACGATGGATTCTACCATCCCTTTCACCGTAATCACATCCTCTCTCACACGCTACACCACTACACCTTCAACAATTTTGACTTTCTAACTCGACTAAATTACTGACCATTACTGTGCTAATGTAAGCAGAATCAAAGCAGAAGCATAGGGATGGTCCTACCATAAATAACTTTTGATCAGTTTTCCCGAGATATGCCTCTCAATCAGTCTGATACGCCCTAACGGAATCCCCACCGATCCTTGATGTAGCTCACTCTTAAGCAAATAGTTATAAAACCAACAAATTAGCCAAGCTATACTAAGAAAACCCGCAACCTCTGCAATTGCCGATAGAGGAATATTCATAAAGAGCGCAATTGCATCAAAGCTTTGCTACGGAGGAAACAACAACGCTGTAGTTGCTAAAATGTTTGAAGGTGAGGACACGACTAAGTTGACGCTCGTCGGTTCAAGGAAGAAGGGGAACAAGAAGCAACCTAGGCTTCTAAGTTTGTGTGGTGTGTGCTGATCAAGAGTTGGATTGCAAACAAAAAGTTAGTATTCGAGCCAGATCTGCAATGGAAGTGGTATGCGTTGTTGCAACAACAGGAGAGAGCTCCTCGGAAGTAAGAACACGGCGGAAGATAGGAGGAGGAAGATGAAGAGCAATTCGGGTTTGAGTTTGAATAATTGTATTAAACCCTGCGAAAAATAATTATAAAAAAAGCTTTATTACTTGCACTTAACGGACGTTTCGTGGACTCGCACGAGTTTCCAGCGCATGCATGTGTAAAGCTGGCAGAGGTGTTATTACTAAAACACCCCCAGTTCGTAGTTAGTTGCAGTTTCTCACCTCTGGAGTTTGGACTCATCAGGAAGAGGCGGTCCAACCAGGGCTTGCAATTGCAGTAGCCGCCCTTTGGTTGCTGTTAGGGTTGTTCATGGGTCGGGTTGGGTCGGTTTACAGGGGTTTTCCCAACCGACCCGACCTGGTCGGGTTACATGAGGTGGAAACCGAAACCAACCCACTGATAGGCAAAACCGACCTGGTCAGTTTGAGTCAGGTTGGGTCGGTTTCGGTTTTGCTCCTGTACAAAAATGATAGAAAAGCCTAGAACTAGAAGGACACCTAATTCTAATTGTAATTGCCTAATGGGTTGCTTATTTGGTGTAAAAGACTATAGAAATTATGATATATACAATTTAGTTAAGTAAGAACTAGAAGATAGGGCTGTTCTAGTTTTAGTAGAAGACTAGTTAAATGGGAAACTAGGAACTACCGAACTATAAAACTAATTGGTTCGGTTTGGTTCGGGTCGGTTTCGGTTTTTACATAAGAAAACAGAAAACAACCAGATATATCGGTTTATGATTTTGCCCAACCCGAAACCGACCAGTGCTGATGAAAACCCGACCGACTCGGATTGGGTCGGTTCGGGTTGGTCGGGTTGGGCCTTCTTATGAACAGCCCTAGTTGCTGTGTTCGAATAGGAGAGAGAAGAAAACCCTCGTATAGGGGCAAAATGGGTATTAAATAAATTATTTAGGGATTGAATCGTTCCATACATTTTCAAAAAAGACTTTTCCAATAAGTGCTGAGGAAAAAAAAAAACAAAAAAGCCAATCTCATCACTTTTTCTCTAAATTCTTTAAAAAAATACTTCTTAATAACTTTTTTTACCACTTAATGTATGATATACTTTTTAGAGATAAAATCATTTAGGGCTTGGGGGATGTGAGCGGAACATAGATACGGAAAACAGGAAAAGCGATATGAGGAATTGGGACAGAACCGGATCCGATTAAATTGGCTGATTAGTCATTAGCGAATAGCGATAACAAAGACCAGGTCGAATCTGGTTCGAGACAGGGTGGAACTATCTTAGAACCAATAAGAAATTAGGTTGTCCCAAGTCCCAACCTTGTACCACATCTTATTGGAACAATATTTTTAAACCCAATGTCGAATCGATAATTACTTTGGTTAATTAGGTCTAACCCAATAATAACCGATTGGATGAATTTAAATATATATTAAAGTAGAAGGTGTCATGTAGGTGGCATGAGCTTTATCTGTTATTCCAATGAACTCTCTGCTCCTTTCATTTTAGCCTTTCTTACTCCCTCATAAAGTTATGTCATCAATGCCATTTCCCTCTCTTATGAAAGGGTCATCATGCCTGACCCACTACTTCACAAATTGTGAGAGGAAATGTGATAGGAAAACAGGGCCAATACGCCTCTTAGGGTTCGTTTGGTTCGCAGCTGGAATTGGAATTGGAATCGAAATCAAAATCCTCCGGAATTGGAATCGGAATGGTCCATTCCTGGCATCTGTTTGGTTCAGTCAAATTCCGATTCCAGTTGTTTGATTCAACTAAAAGCTGGAACCGAAGTCAACCAAAGTTTTCAATTCTACCCCTGTTAATGCCTTGGAATAATCACAAGAAAAGACCTGTCAACTACAATAATAGAAAATTGGACCCTATGACTTTTTCCATTTGGTGGGAACTTTTTTATCAGTAATCAGTAATCAATTCATTAACTTAATCAAGAAAACATTCATTTGATGGGAACGTTAACAAACAGAAGCAAAATTATGAAGAAATTAAACCTTCCCATTAGGAATATCAACGTTTTCTACCATTATTCTAATTAATCAATTCATAAATCTGCATTAGGCCATGTGGCAAATCAATAATGGAAAATATCAATTAAGGCTTCGTGATTTAATAAAGATAGAATCAATCACGATTCTAAATTATGATTTTCATTCAACCCAAAATCGGACTCCTAACACATCTCACAGTCTTTATCTTCCAAGTGAAATACCGACATCTTCTCTTTTCTCCAGTTCAGCCAACTATTCAATCGAGAAAACCCATCCTGCAAGTAAGGCAATAATTGTTTCATCGTTTTTTTTTCTTCTAAACCACAAAACAGGGGCTCCGCCCCATTGTGTTTCTAACCTATAGTCTTCTCCTATTGCGGTTCAACCATAATTGGATTAAAAGGTATACCAATGACACTACAAAGTTCAGCTCATTGTGCTCTATAGATAAGCAAGACTTGTTGCCAAAACAGGGAAATCGTCTTCTTCTAGGCAGCAAAATAGGGACCCCACTCCATCGTGTTTCTAAACCACCATCTTCTCCTCTTGCAGCTCAATCGTCCTTTGATTCTCATGAAGTTCAGTTGGAAATCACTGCCAACATACATCTACCGGTTAAAACCTCCCCCACAAGTGAAGTCACTTTGTTAATCATCCAATTATCGTTACATTTCACTACTATTGTAAATCATTTAGTTCTTCTCCAACATACCTCCACTGTTATTGTTACATTTAGTTGATTTAGGTGACCACAGACTCACAGTTAGGGGTGCTCACCATGGGGTATTTTTTCAAACCAAACCAACCTGATTGGTTTTTTAAATTTCCAAATCGAAACCGAACCAATGCAATCTGTTAATCAGTGGATCGATTAACCACAGTTCATTTTTTTTTGGTTTTTTTATGCAGTTAAAATGAGAAAAGAAAAACTAAAATTGTCGATGGTTGGTGCCGGTGCCGAGTTGCTTGGTGCTGGTGGTTGCTGTCAATTGTCACCTGGAGTGAGAGCTTGAGAGGTGGCACCTAGCGGAGACGCTGAGAGGAGAGGTGAGAGAGAGAGAGAGAGAGATAGAAGAGAGATACAAAGATTAGAGTCAGAGATGGTGTTGGACTGTTGGTGCTTGCTTACTGGCAAGGCGACGATTGACATTGTTGCTTTGGTGTTGCCATGCTAGTGGTTGGTGGGGCCGCATAGCCATCTAGAGTGGGGAATACAAAGAGTCAAAGAAGAAGAGTAAGAGAAGAGTCGAAGAAGAAGAAGAAGAGAGTCGAAGAACTGAGAGAGTGAGAGAGACAAAATAGGAAACTGAGAGAGTGAGAGATAGAAAATATAAAAGACTAAGAGAGTCTGACACTCTAGCAGTACGGGGGAAAGACAAAAGAGAAAACCGCTCTGGCACTCTGGTGGACTACTGAACTTTCAATTGAAAGGTTCAAATTTCAAAGAGAAAGGCTGAAAGTCTCTCATACTGCCAAACTCTTTTATTCGATTTTCAATATATATATATAATATAATATTATATTATATAAATATATATTATTATGTATATATCGATCAGTTTGGTTAACCACCGATTTTTTTGAAATGGAAACTGAATCAAAATTATCGATTTTTTAAGAATATTGAACCAAAACTAAACCAATTGATTCGGCTAATCAATTTTTTTTGGTTCGGTTTTAGTCAGTTGATCGATTGGTTCGTTTTTTTTTTTTTGCTCACACCTACTCACAGTAGCAATGGAAGAAGGGTTGTGTTCATTGCACTGGTTTTGGTGTTTTGCTACTGCAGAAGTATGCTATTACATTCAGCATATCTTTGTTAGTTGGGACGTATATACCGTGATTGCACATTTGAGCGATCACTGTAGATGCAAAGTGGGTAATAGAGATTATTCAAATGGGTCAAATCTTTGCTCTGTCCATCTCAGGTCCGACCCATTTACTGTGTTACTGTGTTATTTTTGTTATTGTGTTCTTCAATAATTTTTAAAATATTTTTTGTTTAATTACTTTAGTCCCAAACAAACTTCTTAAGCTAGGTTTGTTTACCATAATTACAATAAGCTATTTAATTAAAATTTTTACTATGTTGAAAGTAATTATGTTTTCCATTCACTAATATTTTTCAGTAGTTTTAAATTTTTTATAATTTTTAAAATAAATACCATATTTATTAATAGATAATGTTGAATATATTTATTTTATGAAAATTGCTAAAATTTATCAAAAATTACAAAAAAAATCTCAAAATCACTAAAAATTACTAAAATTTAAAATTTATTTTGAAATGATTTTAAAACAATTACAGAAAATTAAAATAAATACTGGAAATAGTTATTTTAAAATAATTACTGAAATTTAAAAATAGTTTGAAATTATTAGAATAATTACTGAAAATTTAAAATAAATACCATATTTATTAATTATGGTATTTATTTAATTAATTAGCAATCTTTTCTTTGGACCCAAGTAATTAGACATATAATATATATCATGATTTTAGGAATCCAACCCAAATAGGAAACCAATCTCTATATAGTAGGAAATCTTCCCACCTCTCAAAGTCTCTCCTGTATTCGAATATAGTATGTTTCATTTCCACATTTGAAACTATACAGTCTATTCTCTCTATTTATCTTCTACTCAATATAGTAGGAAAACTTTCTACAATTGAATTACAGTTCTATCTAATCGTCAGTTCCAATGCTCTCGATTCCGTTCCCATAACGTCTTTTCACTCTGTTGTACTCTTTCCTTCTCTTTATCTTTCCCGCTCTCTTCTAGCAGTTGATTGACAGAAGGTGACTAGGTAAATCCAATGGAGGGAAGACGTGCCATAGCTGATGCTACATTTGCAATTTGTTCGTTGCATTATGTCATCTTATTCTTTTGTTATTTGGAGCACAAGTTAGGATATATTTCATTTTATTATTTTAAAAGGTTTTTGGGCAAAGTTTTACAAAAGATTTGAGAGTTATTGGTGTTAATTTTTCTTGGTGCCATTAGAAATTTATTATTTTTTGGATAAATTTCTTAAACTATTCTCACTAATAAACTAATTGACAAACAGTACTTTTACTGTTTAATTATTGTCTTAAAACATTCTTTCAACAATTGACTAACTCTACCCCTGTGTTAGTATCATCCGTTAAAATCCATACACATGTGACACCTCTTGATGTTTAATATTTTCTTAAAACCCAATATTACCCTTATCTGATTTCTCTCTATCCCCTCTATCTTTATCTTTCTTCCTATTCTCTTCCTCCTCTCTGGTTCAATCGGTGACGGTGAAATGCTCAAGCACACCCTCGCAGTATTTGCAACATAGTAACTCATTCATCTAGGCTTCAAATCATCCGCGATTACATTAAGAATCATCTCGTCTTCTCCTCTGTTGGATACGATGATGAGAACCAAGCAGTAGAAGCAACCCACCACGTTTTTGCATTCCGTGGACCCCAAAGAATGAAATTGGTAATGTTCCATGGGACCCTAGCACCGACGACATCAACAAAAGTCACCCAGAAACTGAGAAGTCGGTGTGCATGGAAAGAAACCTGAAGTAAACAATCAGCACCGGTTCTATTAAGTAAAGTGTTAATAGCGGGATTTTTGACACTGAATATCTGAAAATGATCTGCTTCAGTTGGTCCAGCCTTTTGGTGTCGTCACCAAGCTTGTGATGCTACGTGCTAAAAACCAGACTCTTCTCTAGGTGCTTGATGTTGCTTCAACTGTCAATGCACTGCATTACTATACAAATGTTCAGCCAAGTGTCGGGAAGCAGATCTTCTTTTTATGTATGTACTGGTGGGATTTGTCTCCACTCTTTGTTGGTTTAGTTTTCTCTCTGTGTTGCACCTGTTGCCATGAAGCAGGGGCAGTGGAAAATGGGCCATGAAGTGACTGGCTTTCCCCTTCTTTCTTCACTTGTAGTATATACATAATACCCTACATACCATATCACCATACAAGCTTCAAGCTTGTCATTTTGCTGATCCAAAAATAGAGAAACCTTAGAAGGGGAGAAGTCGGTGTGAGTGGAAGTACTACCTACATACCGAAAGAGATATAGAGAGCTTGAATGGTTGATTAGATGGCTAAAAAGACCGATACGGAGGAAGCCTTAGGCAGAGCATGTGCGGCCACTGGATCTTCTCACTTTACCGTGGTGATATAGGAGAGAACAGAGAAAACACTGTGGCAGTCTCATCCTGCCAATTCGAGAGTAAGCACGACAATCGCTACCGGTGACTGTCGTTTCCGCCATTAGCGCTAAGAGGCTCGGGACAGGATGGCGTGATTGATGCTATGGCTGTGCTATGCTATTTATTTTTGTTTTGGGTTTTGGTTGAATTTATCATGGATGAAGAAGAAGGCTGATAATACTGATCGGCCGGCTATTATGCCTGAACTAATCAATTCAATGCTTTGGTCATCAGAAGCGGCTCTGCTGCTGTTGCGGAGATGTTACGGGTCTAGCTCCAACTGCTCTCTCTCCCCAAGCACAGATGTGTGCAAGCCCCGACCTCTCTCTCTTGCACTCACCTCAGCTCGTCGGAAGCAATTCGTTGCAGCTCTAACCTGCGGCGGTGGCCCCCTCTACAAACAACCATCGAGTTTCAGCGGTGCGGTCGGTGGATGCGATGGTGACAAAGGTGTAAAAAGAGAAAAAAAAATGTGAGAGGGTGACGGTGCAGCTCACTATGGAGGTATTAAATTTGAGGGCGATACAGATCTTCCGTTGCAACTCTTGGAGGCGATGGTGACAGAGGTATTGAACTTGAAGCTCTAACCTGCGGCGGTATTACTCGTTGTTGCTACCCATTACCATTAAATCTGGCTAAAGAATATAAAAAAATGGTTATAGCGCTTTTACGATAAAAAAAATGTTGAAGAAGCACTATTTTTCGCCGTCGCACCACCGGAAGTTGCAGGCGATGGTGACAGTGCTCCTTCTCTACTCAGGAGCTTTGTTCATTCGAGCTTATCCGTGCATCTGTTTAACGAAATAATTTTAACTTTTACACATGTTTCTGACTCAAGGGCAAAACGGACATTCCATATGTTCCGGTATGACTTAACGACGATGGTAATTATTAGAAACAGTGAGTAAGACAATAATTAAACAATAAAGTAGAATTAGTCGATTAATGTTTAAAAAATTTACCCTTTTTTTTGTTCATCATCTTCTGTTTTTTTAGGTAGGTCATACTAGGATGAAAAATATGTTAGTTAAATTAAATTAACTTGAGTACCTTAACTAATTTACGTCATTAGCTCAATTAAATCAAGCTAATTAGTTTTAACTGATTAATTAGTAGTTAGTGAACTTTGTGTACGCCTAACTTGGGTTATTTAATAATTTACTTTTATTGGTTAAAGCAACAAATTATTAATTAAGTTTCCTCCATATAAAATTATATGTAAAAATGATACAAATTAATAAAATTATTTTAATAATTTTTATTAATACAGTAACTTTTATTTATAAATAAAGTAAATACAAATTAATACATGTTTCATTTTAGTTTCAAAATTAATTCTTATAATTTTATAATGATACTACAATTTTGTTATAAAATTAAAAAAGTAATAAAATAATTAGTTTTGCATTCAATTATCAAGCGGGCTCAAGGCAAGGCACCCACTCCTCGTTAGGGATGGGAAATTCTCAAAATTACTCGCCTCATCCTCAATGTTGGACGAGTTCAAGGCAAGGCACTCACTCCTCGTTAGGGATGGAGAATCCTTAAAATTCTCTGCCTCATCCTCAATATTGGGCGAGTTTCGAGCAAGGCACCCACTCCTCATCAAGGATGGGGGATCATTGAATTTTCCCTGCTCCATCCCTAGTGTCGGACGGGTTCAAGGCAAGGCACCCACTCCCCTCATCTGCATTCAGTTATTATATAAATTAGTTAAAGAGTTTTCAATTTCTATAAAATGTTATTAATTAACATGAATATAACAATATTTACACAAAATAATTTAAAAAGTCATGATGAATTAATTAATAACAATATTTATTATTTTTTGGTAATTTTTAATCGTATTTATTAAATTTTGGTAATAACACTATTTAATAGTCATTGAATATGGGTTAGATTAGTATGAATATTTTAAACGA
The DNA here is from genome assembly GCF_055504915.1 of Nelumbo nucifera. Classification (NCBI taxonomy): domain Eukaryota; kingdom Viridiplantae; phylum Streptophyta; class Magnoliopsida; order Proteales; family Nelumbonaceae; genus Nelumbo; species Nelumbo nucifera. The sequence continues at coordinate 31,252,676 of NC_142650.1, forward strand.
GAGAGGGAGTGAATATAGATTGGGGGAGAGATTCGATGAATTGATTGGGGAGTGGGGTAATATGATTAGAGGATATACCTTAAGAGAGAGATTATAGGAATACTTTTATGTAGTTGGGTTGGGAATCATGACATGGCTTAATGGGAGTGGTGGGAAGGGGAGAGGAAAGAGAGTCAAGGAGAATGCAGGGTGGAGGTAATGGAGCAAGGAAAGGCATGCTGATGTAGACTGTCTTGCTATATAATATATATAAACTTCTTAAACTACCCTTATGGTTTAGCTAAATGACTAACTCTACTCTTATTGTTTAATTATTGTCTTGCACCTCCCTTACTGTTTTTGACAATTGACATCATCGTTAAGTGTTAACAAAAAGAACGAAATGTCAAATTTTCCCTCCACTATTCTTCAAATTTTCAAAATAAAACCCATCAGATGAAAATTTTCAGGTAGATAGGAAGCAGATTGTTGTTTCATCTTTGTCTTCATTTTCTACCTTCATCTTCATTTCCATCTCCATCATCGCCTCTCTCTGTTTTCCATCTCCATCTTTGCCTCCGTCTCCATTTTCCATCTTCGTTTTTGTCTCCGCCTCTGCCTCTGCCTCCATCTCCATTCCAACAATGCACGATGCTCAAAATAGTAATAAATCTATTGTGCCCGAGTTCACATCTCCGCCCCACTAGGACCCACCCCATAGCACATCCTCGCCGTGTATTGTGAACATCTCCCTATGATAGTACTAGTCCTGATGATGTCATCATCGGTAGATGTTCGCAATACATGGCGGGGATGTGCTATGGGGTGGAGATATGATCTCATTGTGCGCATGCTTCTTGTTGCTATCTCACACTCTCTCATTGAATCACATCCCAATTTTGATCATTCAATCCAAAGCTTTAATTCCAATTTGGTATTGCTCTCCTACTTATTTGACTCCAACTGAGAGGAACCCATTGCTGCCAAGGATGGGGCCAAGGGCAACAAGGTAAATTTGCTTCTTTGGCTGAGGCAGATGTGTCCAACCTAAGAACAAGAGAGTAGACATCAGAGGCCCCATGAGTTATCATAGGGGTGGAGATTTTGATGGTCAAGTTAGTCAAGTGCCTAAAAGGGGTTGGACCAGGCTTGAGACGAGGGCTCAGATGATGTCACTCGAGAGCAAGTAGGAGCAAGATGATCTTACCTTAACCTGGGCGCCCCCTTTTATACTTGACCTTGTCATGGAGTAGTTGGAGGTTGTTGGGAATGGATGGCTAGGATCTTGTCTGGCCAATGCCATGTGGCACAATCCTAGCCTCAGTTCAACACGTCGATTCGACATTGACTATCACGACCTCGAGAGTGTGGGGCAAGTGATACAAACGTATATGGCAAGGCTAGGATTGCGCCATATGGCATTGGCCGGATGAGATCCTGATCGTCCATTCCCAACAACCTACAACTACTCCATGGAAAGGTCAAGTATAAATGGGGGCACTTAACTTAAGGTAAGATCATCTTGCTCCTACTTGCTCTCTAGCTCTCTTGCTCTCAAGTGACCTAGTTTGAGCCCTCGTCTCAAGCCTGGTTCGACCCCTCTCAAGCACTTGATTAACTTGATTGTCGGAGTCTCCGCCCCTGGGATAACACCCGAGGCCTTTGACGTGTAATCTCTTGTTCTCGTGTTGGACACATTAGTCTCAACCAAATAAGCGAAGTTACCCTGTTGCCCTTAGCCCCATCCTTGGCAGCAACATAACCCAAATCAAAAGAAACCATACCATTATCCATTTTCGGTGGCTAAGCTCAGAAATAGCCCCCACCGCCTCCACCATTTTTGAAATAAATAATGGGGCAGATGATGCTACTGGTGATGCCGTTGAAACAACCAATGACGATAGGAAAAAGAAGAGAGGGACCCTTTCTTCTCCAAGAGATGCAACTCTTCCTCGAAACCACGTATTGGGACTGAGATGCATCCCAATCCAATATGAAATATGAAATGGCGATATGAGCATTAGGACCCAACAAAGCTAAAATGGCGATCTCTTTCTCCCCAATCACATCTCCTCCTCAGAACCACGTCTTGGGACAGAGGTGCGTCTCAGTCCAATACGAAATATGAAATGGCAAACTCTTCTCTTCTAAAATCTTCCCAGAAGCTCACTAAGTACAACCGACATGAGAGATTCAAAATAAATGTTGTTTATGACTAATAATTTTCTTCTATCTGAACACAAGATACCTCCTTCCATTGTACCTCAAAGATGATAATGTTAAAAATCTTAAAATTTGAAGAACATTAATTAAAAAAGGACCGGCTTTACCTAGTTGTCGGCAAAAATAAGCTAGGCATGGTTTCGAGAAGGAATTACTAGTGATTTCTTTAGAAATTTCATCATAAATAGGAAAAAGAAGAGATGGAAAGGGAGGAAGCGCTCGAAGAAGCTTAACGAGGGATCTTGATTCGATGGCAAGTTCATTGAAGCCAATCGTGAATAGGGAGGGGAACCTAGAAATGCAGCTCTATTTGGAGAAAACTGATAGGGAAAGCAACCGTGTCAGCAACAACCACAACAATATTTTATTATTCCTATGGTCATAGCATTTCTCAACCATTTTCCCGTAAATCGGCATGGCATCGACGATGTTGGTCCACCATATTTCCCATAAATTGGTTTGACAAAATTTGTTGTGCCAACCACAACCCATATAACATTTTATAATAAAATCATCTTGCCCAAACCGAAAAGGGTATTTTCGACCATAAAAGGATAAGCCAAGAATTTTTGAAAAGTAAAACAGTCATGTGATGTCACATGTAAATGGTTTATGATGGAGCATTAACAATAAGGGAGGTTTTAGGCAATTGTCATAAACATTAGGGGTGGTGCAAGACAATAGTTAAACAATAAGGGTAGAATTAGTCAATTAGCTAAACTATAAGGGTAGTTGTTTAAGAAATTTGCCCATATATATACACACACACTAAAACAAGGAACTCTATATTTTTCTCCTTTTTTTTAATTTTTGACTTTTTTATTCCGTGTCATTTATAAAACAACTAATTAAACACTCTCCTTTTTCCCTTCAAAATCTTCCTAAAATCTCTTTCTCTCTCTCTCCCCCCGCCCCCCAATCACCTAAATCATATCACCTCCTAAATTTTTTTCCTAAACTATCTCTCCTACCTACAACTTCTTCCTAAAAATTCTCCTAATCTATCTAAAATTCACATGCCCAATAAACTATATTCTAAGTCTCTTTCCCACCCGCTATCTCTTTCTTTCTCTATCTATTTCTATCTCTATATCTCTCTACCTTCTAAATACTTGCATTTAATATTAAATAATACATGCATTTAATTTTTCATCAATGTATTAAAATATTAATGTTTAAGTTTTTTTTTTTTGAAAACTAATTTAAATTAAAACCTAAACATGAAATAAGATTAGTAAAAAATATATACAATACTAATAAGAGAAAAATAAATAATATAACAAGGCAAATAATAAAATTTAATAGTTATTAAAAAAATTATTATAATTAGAAATAATATTTTAATATTTTCATTATAAAATTTAATAATTTTTTAATTATAAAGTAATAAAATTTAATTTAAATTCAAAAATGATTAACATAAATGCAAATTTAAAATACATTACTATTTTTATTTTAATAATAATAATTGTTAAAATTAATTACAATAATATCATACTTGATTTATAATAACAAATTCTAACATTACTAAACATTTTACTATATAAATTAAAATTTAATAAAAGTAAACATCTTTACTAAGCATTTGACATTCCTTATTTTAGGCTGCATTTGTTTGTGGTGTAAAACATCACCACCGGTTCAGTTTTGTTGACAGTTGGATGCAGTGTAAAGCATCATTAGTAGTTTGGTTTTGTCGGCGTTGGATGGGGGTTTGATTTACATCAAGTGAAGTTTTACATTGATTATTAATGTAAAAAACTATATCGATAAAATCAATGTAATATTATGGTGGTGTGTGATAGTGTGGTTTCGAACCACACCAAACTACCTTTGATGCATTTGGTATAGGTGTGGTGTGGTTCGAAATTCAATATCTCGTGGTCTCGACTAGACCTGTTCATGGGTCGGGTAGACCGACCACCTGGCTTGGCTGTGGTCGGGCTTTAACATATTATTAGGCCCGTGGGCTCGGGCTCGGGCCCTATTATCTAAGCCTGACTTAATTTCGGGTTGGGCTTGGGATTTTACGAAAAAGCTTAGCTCGATAATAATTTACAAAACATAGTCGATGCTCTTCAACTCTCTGTTTTGTAAATTGCATAGCGGTGGCTTGACAACATTATCCATAGGCGGAAACCAGCAAGGAGATGACGGCATCCTCCTCTAAGTTCCAAGTACCTAAAGCAGTCAGCATCACCATTCTCTCCTATGCTTTTCTTCCATTCCATCCCCTTTCACAACAGTGATTGATGACATCAAGAGACAACAACAAGTGGAAACTTACCATTGGGTTTCCTCTCTCTCTCTCTCTCTCGCTTTTCTCTCTAGCCACCAACCAGCAGCAACTCACCATTGGGTTCCCCCCCTCTCTCATTCACTAACCCCATATTTGTTTAATGTTAATGGGTTTGCTTGCATCACATCCAATTGATGGTTAAAGCATATAAGCTCCACCCATAGGGATTGTTCCCGACTTGTTTCTTTTTGATTAATTTCTTGTTGGAATCAAAGCATAGTATACTAAGCAATACCAAATACAAAAAAGGAAATTACAATATTGTAAAAAAAAGTACCATATAAGAAGTTTTCCCATGTCATTTAGCTCATAAGGATTTGCCTTTAATTGTCAATCACTACTCATTTTGGCTTTCTATTTCAATCTTTCTACTTCTCACTCAGATAATGGTGCTTATAGTAGTCATTGAATTCCCATTCCATCCAAACCATAGGTTGTTTACCGTTAACCATCTCCTCTTATCATTTTTATGCTACAGAGAATATGATCAATCTCTCTCTCAGGTTGGGCTTTGGGCTTGGGCTCAGGCTTTGAATATAACATGATGTTGATAAAGAGTAAAAGCTTGACCCGTGAACAGGTCTAGTCTCGAGTCTCGACCATACCACGCCCAATTTCTCGACCACAGGTATATTTCGTGGTGTCAACCGACTCTAGATCTCCTGCCCACAAGAACTCTGCCCACGCCTACCCACAATACACTACACCCCGTGAATTGGGAACATCTCCCCCTGCATAATACTATGCAGAGGATGAGATGTTCTCTATGTGTGTTGCGATAAATGTGGGCAGAGTTCTCGTGGGTAGGAGATCGGGATTCGTGTCAACCATGTTAAAGGGACTATAGTCCCATAATCTATTCTGATAGTGATACGTCACATCTATCCAAATGACCTAAACATTTTGCTGTTGCAACTAGTCCACTGCCGTTATTATGCTTCTCCCCACCACTCTTAGCTAGATGAGGGCCTTCCAGTACCATTCTTTGTTTCTCTATCTTCGACAGAGTCCGGATCTCCTGCCCACGAGAACTCTGCCCACGTTTATGTCAACCATACATGGAGAACATCTCATCCTCTGCATAGTATTATGCAGGGGGAGATGTTCCCAATTCACAGGGATAGTGTATTGTGGGTAGGTGTGGGCAGAGTTATTGTGGGCAGGAGATCCAGAGTCTCTTCGACATCCACAGTCATTTTTTCCCACCCGACAACCTCCATTATCGTCCTGGTTCTCACCTCCATTGCCGTTCTCTTAGAGGGAATTAATTACCCCTGTTCTTACTTGGTTTATTTCCTTCCTCTGTACTTATATGTTATTATATGTTTTGGGAGTTGGGTCGAACTATGTTTTGTTTGACTTTGCTTCATCCCTAAACAAAGCTCCAACAGAGGTCTGTTGGATAACGTCTAATAGATAGTAAAGGTTTGTGTTTCATTCCTGAACAAAGCTTCAACAGATAGGATTTTGTTTGTTTTAACCATTCCAACAGACGTTATATGTTCTTATATATATGTCTTGGGTTGAACTTTCAAGAAACCTCTAATCTGCATCGCCAAATGTAATGAGCTTGGAAAACCAAATTCTAAGGACACTACTTTTGTTTTACTTTTCTATAATGGAGTTGAAGCTAAAATGCATAAACTAGAAATAGTGTGAAGAAAATCAGACTTCTAATTGCTTACTGAAAAGGAAAAACTAATCTTATAATCTTATTTACTTTTGTGCACAGCAAGACTCTGATAATAATGCTGGTAAACTAAACTGAATTTGTGAACAACAAATTAAAACCCAACCTTCCAAAGAAAACAAAGGAAACTGAGGAAGATCTCATTAACTAATAAAATACAGGAAGGAGAACAACTTCCAACAGAAACCGGTATTACTTTGGTTCATTGGCAGTGCAAAAACTTTATGAAGGAGATAAAAAGAGCTAAAAAGAAGCAGGATGGGTTTGGGGGTGGTAAAGTACCCCGTCTAGGACATCTGAACCCATGGGATGACAGAAACCAAGTAGCCATAATCAAACTTTATCCATCAAATACTCCAACCACCCAACAATGAGCCAGTCAATTATAAGTTTTGTTTGACGAGTACCAATGAATTGTCTGGATGCAATTTCTATGGTCAATTTGAAGAGTAACACGTTTAAAATAGTAAAGGAAAAGCATGTAAAGGCCTTAAATTCATGCAAAGCCTAAGTTTCCAAACTGTCTTTGAGGTCTTTATTGCCTTTCTGATTTGCCTAGTAAAGCTAAAACAGATGCCAAATAAAAAAAATATCTCAAAAACAAGTATATAAGTTGAGATATTTATTATCAATATTAATTATTATTTTATTAATTTTATTATTATTAATGTTTTTTATTTTTTGATCAATATAATTTTTTAACTTTTTATTTTTATTTTTTATGGTTTGCTTATATTTTTAATTATCCTTTTATTAATTTTATTATCAATATTAATTATTACTTTATTAATTTTATTACTAGTAATTATTTGATTTTTTTGATCAATATTAATTTTAACTTTTTATATTTTTAATTATTATTTTTCTTAATTTTATTATAAATATTAATTATTATTTAACTAATTTTATTATTAGTAATGTTTTTAATTTGTTGATCAATCTTAATTTTTTAACTTTTTATTTGTTAATTCTCTTACATTTTTTAATTTTTTAAATTATATTACTATTAATTTTTGTATCACATGTTAAAATTAATTCATATTATTGATTTGCATTTTGCTTAAAATGCCAAAAAATATTACTTTTTCATTGACGGCATAGATCACCTTGCATTGTGTATATGAGATACACATAATCAAAATATACCACACCACACCTTGTAGAATGCCTATGTAAGTGTGATGTGGTTTAGGGCCTTTAAGCTACCAAAATTTGACCATATTACAGAACACCTATCCTGAGATGACATGGTATGGTCTCAACTACACCACACTACACAACTTTTTTCTGAGACTCAATTTTTTTCAAATGATTCGGTGTGAAAACTCTATTAACGACGTTTTATACCGCAAACAAACACAACTTTAACGACTTATCTTCATTTTACTGTTAAAATGCCTCTAGTTTTTCAATATCGTACAAGGGCACGCCCCACAATGCCCCACAACACATCTTGACATTGTATTGAGAATATCTTCTGTGAGCCAATACAAGGTCGGAATATGGTATGGGAGCATGGGGCATTATGGGGCGCCCCTTACAAGGCGCTGATACGAACTCATTTTTAAATGCAAAAAGGAATAATTCCTTTTTCAAGAAATGGCAAATGCAAATTCGCATCTGTGCCCCACATAGGGCGCCCCACAAATGCAAATCCCGACCGTGTATTGGGAATATTTCCCAATGACAAATTATTGCACGCTGAGATATACATATGGTGCGCTTGTGGGGCGCGGATGTGTCAGAAACCGGATTAACAGTAACAGGTCACCTTTGTGCGTAGCAGCTAGCAGATCCCGTCACTAACAGGTCACAATGGGCTTCCTGCGCACCAAATAAGTAGCGTTTTCATCGTAGCCGAGCGTGCGAGTCTCGACTCTAACCTTCCTTCACCATGGCGAATTCCCTAATGCAGGTTAGTGTTCGAACAAACCCTATTCTCAGTTCGAGTTCGGTTTATGAACATATCTTCGAGTCATGAAATCTCTTCATTTCGAAATACGCATAATGGCTATTTACCGCAGTGTTCTTTGCCCCATAAGGCTGAAACGAGCAACCACTCGACTGAGCAATCTCTGTTTTCTTACGCAAAACTCTATTGTTCCCTCTAACCGAATCTTTAACACAGTTAACGTAGGTTTCTCCCGATCAATACATAGGGGTTGCTCCGGAAATTTTAGTTTTTTAGCTCAGAAGGAGAACTTTGATTTGATCTTCCCTAAGTTTCCCACAGGATACTCTAGTTTCTGCAGAACTTTTTCTTCTGGAGAGAGCTGTAATGATTCGACTGAATGGACGGAAGATATAGAGTATTTAGATGAAAAGGGCAGTGTGATTTTCTCCGGAAAGGGAATTCGATCGGTTGAGCCAGGGCTAGATGACCATGTTATGGTGGGCGAACTAAAGAAGCCATTTTTGAATGCTTCCGCAGTTTCGAAGATCGTGGAAGTTGTTAAGAGGTGGAGATGGGGTCCTGAAATGGAAACCCAGCTTGATAAACTCCATTTTGTTCCTAATATGTCTCATGTAAACCAAGCGTTGAAGGAGATTGGAGAAAGTGATGCATCTTTGAGCTTATTCCAATGGGCGAGGAGGCAATCTTGGTATTTCCCGAGTGATGAATGCTACACTCATTTGTTTGATCGATTGAATCAGAGCAGAGAATTTGAAGCAATTCAGTCACTATTCGATGATATGGTTAGAGAATGTGCAAATAATGGGATTTCATCTTTCACGGCATATAATCGGGTGATTCAGCATTTAGCCAGAGCTGAGAAATTAGAGCTTTCCTTCTGTTTTTTCAAGAAAATTAAAGATTCAGGATCTAGAATTGATACTCACACCTATAATTCGCTCATGACATTGTTTCTGAACAAGGGTCTGCCTTACAAGGCATTTGAGATATACGAGACCATGGAAGAATCTGGGTGTTCATTGGATGGGTCTACCTATGAATTGATGATACCAAGCCTAGCAAAATCTGGGCGTCTGGATGCTGCCTTCAAGCTTTTCCAAGAAATGAAAGAGAAGGGTTTTAGGCCAAACTTTTCTATCTTTGCATCTCTAGTTGATTCAATGGGGAAAGCTGGAAGGTTGGATACATCAATGAAAGTCTACATGGAAATGCAGGGTTTTGGGTTCAGGCCATCTGTGACGATGTACGTCTCTTTGATTGAGTCATTTGTTAAGGCTGGGAAGCTAGAGACAGCTCTGAGGCTTTGGGATGAGATGAAGAAAGCAGGGTTCAGGCCAAATTATGGGTTATACACAATGATTGTGGAGTCCCATGCGAAATCAGGGAAACTTGACATTGCAATGTCAGTTTTCTCAGATATGGAAAAAGCTGGGTTTCTACCTACCCCTTCTACCTATTCTTGCCTCTTGGAAATGCATGCTGCTTCTGGACAAGTAGATTCTGCCATGAAATTGTATAATTCAATGACCAATGCTGGCCTGAGACCCGGTCTAAGCACATATGCTGCCCTATTGACAGTCCTAGCAAATAAGAAACTTGTTGATGTGGCTGCAAAGGTTTTACTTGAGATGAAAACCATGGGTTACTCTGTTGATGTGAGTGCTTGTGATGTTTTGATGATCTATATTAAAGATGGGTCTGTAGATCTTGCTTTGAGGTGGCTACGTTTCATAGGTGCATCTGGAATTCGAACCAACAACTTCATCATCAGGCAGCTCTTTGAGTCATGCATGAAGAATGGATTGTATGAGTCAGCCAAGCCTCTCCTTGAGACTTATGTCAATTCAGCTGCAAAGGTTGATCTCATATTATATACATCAATCTTGGCCCATCTTGTGCGGTGCCAGGATGAGCAGAATGAGAGACACATAATGTCTATCTTGAGTGCTACAAAACATAAGGCACATGCTTTCATGTGTGGATTGTTTACTGGTCCAGAGCAGAGGAAACAGCCAGTTTTGTCATTTGTCAGAGAATTTTTCCAGAGCATTGATTATGAGTTGGAAGAGGGTGCTGCTAGGTACTATGTTAATGTGCTTCTTAACTATCTTGTGCTCATGGGACAAATCAACCGAGCTCGTTGTGTATGGAAGGTTGCCTATGAGAATAAGCTTTTCCCCAAGGCAATAGTTTTTGATCAGCATATTGCCTGGTCCTTGGATGTTAGAAACTTGTCTGTAGGTGCTGCTTTGATAGCTGTTGTTCACACCCTCCATAGATTTAGGAAGCGCATGTTGTATTATGGTGTTGTTCCAAGACGGATCAAATTAGTTACAGGACCCACCCTGAAAATTGTGATAGCACAGATGCTAAGTTCAGTAGAATCTCCATTTGAAGTCAGTAAGGTTGTATTGAGGAGCCCAGGAGATTCTGTATTGGAATGGTTTAAGAAACCAATTGTTCAGCAGTTTCTTCTTAATGAGATTCCATCTAGGGCTGACATCCTCATGCACAAGCTTAACACACTCTTTCCTAGTTCTGCACCTGAAGTTAGATCTCTTTCCCCTCCTAAGCCACTGGTTATGGGGAAGGCAGTGTAGGAGTTAGCACAGTCAAAATTCAATATAAGTTGTAGGCTCTGTACCGTAGAAATTTAAATGAAACCATATATTCTATTTCATAATTCTCCTGTTCTTCAGTCTTTCTTTTTGTATCTCTTGCTGGACATGTAACTAGAATGACACATGGAGATGATTGCATGATTAGGATCTTATCTTACTTATATCTGTCAGTGAGGATCTGTATGACCCTTTGTTATGCTGTAAAACGTTACCATTTGAAATTTATGCAGATAATATGTCATCTTTGAAGAGTTGAAATGGTCATTGCAGCATCACAAATTTGGAGTATCTAGCAGAATGATTCCTGCAAATATATGAACATAGTTGAAGCCTATTTTTGCATCTCTTTGAGAGGTGTATCTATAGTCATAATTATGTGAACATAAGCATGGTTTGGTTTCTCATCTTTGTTTTGTGACAGCACATCAAGAAGGTCTGCAATAGATTTAATATTTAAGCCAGTTAGCAGAAAGAAGTAATCAAAAGACAACTGTTTTTTAGATGTTTCCATCACTTCTACGCTTTTCTAGGTCTTGATAATTATTATCTGATATGTCACAACAAGAGGAAGTCTTATTCCCTTTTAATGAATACTGAAAAGTCTTTTATCACCTAATGTTGCCAAACCAAACTAATGGTTTGAAATGTTAATGAGTGTACTCCCCAAAATAACAGCAGTGGGGATGCATCCCCCTATAAGAAAAATTCTCTTGCCTTGTCTTGAGAATCAAAGAATCAATAGACCCTCATCCACTGCTCAAAGCCCAAATGTTGAAGGACACTGTTGGATCAACTATAACAAATCCAAGCAGAATAGTTACCCATCAAGTCAACATTTTCCGTTTTTTTTTTCAAGGACAAAAAGAAATTTCATTAAACCGAAAAAAACAATACATCTCAAAATGCTGGTTGTCTAGTTGACAAACCAACAACATAACAGAATTACACTGAAAAGAGACAAAATTACAAGGATTCAGTTCCAAAGTGCTTCATATACCCCTGAAAACCATAAAATTTACAGCTCCCCCCGACATCCCCGAAGCTCTAAGCTCCACCCAATCTCCTCCCTCATCACCCCATGCTTCAAAGAATGATCCTCACTATCTCCTTCTTCCATCCCTCATATCCCTAACATTCCAACTGAGAATCCTCAACTTCCTCCCCTTCTCCCTGTCTTCCCCCTCCCCCCAATTCACTCAATCTTGTCCAACCCCTCCTCTTCTCCTTCCTCGTCCCACCCCTTTATTTTTTCTAGATATTCTTCCCTCTTCTTATTCTCTTCTCTTTTCTTTTTTCGAACTTCTCAAATGCTATCTTTGCAAAGCTTTCCCCTCCCCAAAAACTATCCCGAGAGACTTTCCCACCTCCACCTCCCTCTCCACTGTTTTGAACTATTTCCTTGACTTCTTGAATTTTTTTGTGTCTGTTCTGCTCTCTCTCTCTCTCTCTATCATGACACACATGCTCTCTTCCCTTACTTCCTTCTGCAGCCTCAGCTGCATACTATGTAGTCCTTGAATCCTGGTTGACTGGAGATCTCTTCTCTTCCTGGACCTTCAACCTTTCCTGTCTCCCCAATTCATCTTTGCTGGCTTCTTTAAGGTTTTCTTCCTTACTGCAACCTGTCTCCGAGTGAGAGTCGGAATCCCCACCTTCAGCCTACCGGATTTTTCTTTTTCGATTTCCTGATCTGCTAGTCCTTTTGGAAGTTCTCTGCAACTCTCCCTCGTCAAGCAGCTTTCTAGGGCCATTAATGATCCTCTTTTTACCACTTTTGTTAAACCTGGCTATTAACCAAATCCACCTCTTTTGTTTGAAAGCTTTTACCTTCTTTGTTAAACCTCTTTTGTTTGAGAAAGAACATTTTCTGTTTTCAACTTTACATAACAGATTAGCAAAAGACTAAATTGTTTGGAGAATCACATGGGGCTGTCAATTGTTTGGGTCAACCTGACAGACCTAAATCTATCAACCCTATTACATAGGGTATTAAAAAAATGGCCATTACCCAGTGTTGGCCCCAGCTATCTGGGGTCTTGGGAGGGTAGAATGGGTATGGTTCTAACCTTTGGAATTTTTTCCCACATAAAGTGGCTGGCCTCATATTTGAATCCATGTTCTAATTCCTGCCAGCCCAAGATTTTATCACTACACCAAGTCATGGTCCCTATCAACCCTATTACATAGGACCTGTGTATATACTTTGTTCCAATTATTAATAATGTCAGGGAGGGTTGGAGGAGATCAAGTAATTGTTTCACATCTCCAATCTGCTGATGATATAATTTTGTTTTGTGAGAATCTTGATCTGGAAATGGTGAGTAACCTAAAGTCGCTGATTGAGAATTTTGAGGATATTTCTAGTTTGAGAATCAATTGGAACAAAAGCGGAATTGCTGGAATTAATGTGGAGGAAGATGAGCTCTTGAGCTTTGCAGGGGTATTGGGGGTGTGAGATTAGAAGTTGGCCCATTACCTACCTTGGCTTATCTTTGAGGGGGGGGGGGGGGGGGGGGAGGACAGAAGGATTCTGGAAGCCGGTGGTTGAAAGGTTTGCAAAGAAGCTGTCACTTGGAGGAGAACTTATTTATCTTTAGGGGGAAGAGTTGCATTGGTTAGGGCAACTGTAGCAAATCTACCCATTTACTTTCCTTCTACCTTTCGTATCCCGGCAAGGATAGCGAAACATTTAGAGAAGTTCATGAGGGATTTCCCTTGGGAACCCGGGGGAGGGAAAAAATGATCAGTTAGTCAAGTAGGAACAAGTTAGTAAGCCAAAAGAGCAAGGGGGTCTAGGATTGGGAAACACTGCCCTAAGGAACACCACATTGTTGAGTAAATGGTTATGGAGGTTTCCCTTTGAAAGAGATAGGTTGTGGCACAAAGTAATTGCAAGTATTCATGGTCTAGATTGCAATGGCTGGGATGCTAAATTTGGCTTTATACCATTTCTGACTTCAAGAATGAAACCATTTCTAATTTGGGTGTGGCTCCCCATTCAGGCATTAACTGGAACCTTGGTTTCAGAAGAGGCCTTAGGGATAGAGAGTGTATCTCGTTGACTGATCTCCTTGGAACCTTGCAATCAGTTTACTTGGACCCCAATTTGGAGGATTCTAGATTCTGGGTAATCTCCCCAGATGGGCTCTTCTCTTGATCCTTTTTTCTCAGTCATCTTGCTTCTGCTAGGCCCCAAGGGGTGGCTCTACCGGTGAAAGAAATTTGGAGCAAACCTATCTACCCCTCCAAAAAATCCAAGCTTTCTGCTGGACCCTTTTCCTTGGTAAGGCAAATACTTGCGACTTGTTGCAGAAAAGGAGGCCTTTCACTTGCCTCTCTCCTCATATGTATTTTCTTTGTAGGAATAGTGGAGAGTCCCACTTCCACTTATTGATCTCTTGCCCATTTGTACGTCGTATTTGGGATTTTTTTTCTGCTCTCTTTGGTTGCAGATGGGACCCTCCCCAAGAGGTGATAGACATTTTCAATCCTAACTTCTTGAGGCAACCAAAGAAGAGAGGGAGAATTATGTGGAAAGTTACCAAAGCGGCTATTGCTTGGGGAGTATGGGAGGAAAGAAATAACAGAATTTTTGCTGGAAAATCCAGAACTTTGGAAGAGGTCATTGACAGCATAAAATTGAGGGTCGCATTGTGGATAAAAACCTTGAACAGTTTTCAAGTTTTCTCTGTAACTGACATCCAAAGGGCATGGAAAGAGAGCACAGTCCTCTAAGGGCAAGGAAATCTTAAGAATTAAATGGAAACCACTAGAGGTAAACAAAGTGAAACTGAATTTTGATGGAAGCTCTATGGTCAACCCGGGAGTGGTAGGAATTGGGGGAGCAATCAGAAATGAAGAATGCAAGATATTGGCTCTATATTCAGGGCCAATTGGTATTACAAACTCAACAAAGGCTGAGTTATTGGCATTATTACAGGGCCTCCGATTGGCAAAGCAATTGGGTTTTCGTCAGGTGGAAGTGGATCAAAAGTTGTAATCTCTTGGGAAAAATGTAATAGACACGTCCCATGGACCCTCAAGCATATCTTCAGAGAAGTGGAGATATTAGAAAAGGATATAAATGCTGATTTTAGGTGGATCGGGAGGAGTGCAAATGGATTAACAGATACTTTAGCCAAACAAGGGGCTGCAAGGCAGAAACTATATTGGGTCTCGTTGTAACTTGGGTTGTAATCCTTGGGGATGACTATTGGGTCATCATTCTGTAATTAACTCCACATATTTTAATTAATGAAACAATCTTTTTGCTGATAAAAAAAATAATGTCAGTTCTAGGTCTGCAGTTTGAGTCCTGAATCCTGATTATAGATTATTATAGTAGGGCCAGAATTGGGTTTACTTAAGGACCTGTACCTATAGGCTATAATGTAAAATTGTAAATACACATACAATTATACATATGGAAATGTATACATATATGTACATCATAGCACATGACAAAGATACCTCCCAACATTTTTATATTGTTTCTCATAGTTTGCCTATAATAATTTCATATAAGATGTAAAAAACTGGTACTTTATAAGAGACTAGTATAAGGGCATGTGTTCAAGTAAAGATAGGGTAAACCTTAGGATATGACTTTTGATTGACTTTTATGACCTGCACCAAAACCAAGGCAAGTATCCACTTTATATATTATAGATATATAAGATATTTTGAGAAGGAAGCAAGAGAATTAGCAAATTTATTGTCAAATTACCAAGCTAAAAGGCCAGATAGTTAAAATTAAGGTGCTGTTTGGCAAGTCTTTTTTGAAAGATCTGGTAGCCAAGAGACATAGTGGGCTTTTACATAAAGATCTTGGCAGTCCACAGACTGGTTGGAGGCGCATCTTTCCGTGTGAAGACGAGACGAAAAAAGTTGAAAAGCTCCATTTGGAGCTTCCTGAAAATAGCCCGAAATGGGCTTCTCTCGTCTTTTTGGGGCAGAGTCTTTCGGCGGTAGATCTTCCCCCAACCAAATGGGAAAAGACGAAAACACGGGCTTCTGGGCTTCTAGACAGACGACAACCCATGCAGAAAGTGTGCCGAACGGGTTCTAAGTCTAAGCCCAATTAATAACAGGGTTGGTTTTGGGTCTATTACTTGTAGAATGTATAAGGTTTGGGTTTCTTATTGTGTCAGGATTGGGTCTACTTTGACTTAGCCCAGACCTGATCTCTTGACAACATTGGAATCATGGGATCAATAAGCCCCATCTACTTTTCAAATCTTAAAGAAAGGGCCCTTTTAAAGGGACCTGTTGGGTCTTTAATTGATTAGTGGTTGACAAAAAATGCAGTATAAGTTATGAAAAGGAGGAAATTAGGGGAAAGGAAAGAAGAAAAGGGGAGAGCTGATACCAGGTAAATCATCAGGGTCTATCAAGTTGGTGAGATGAAGATTCTAAGTTGGGATATGAGGGGATTGAGCAGTGAAAAGAAAAGGAGATTAATAAGAAATGTGTTCCAAAGAGAATCTGGATATAGTTATGATCCAAGAGACAAAGCTAGCAGATATTGACAGAAATTGGATCAGAAGTATCTGGGGAATCAAAGGTCTTAGCTGGACTCTTGCCCTTCTTGGGGAACTTATGGGGGAATCCTAATACTAACAAATGTCTATGGCCCTAACTCGTTTAGATATAGGGCTTTGTTTGGGAAGAGATTTCTGCTATCAGAGGACTTTGGATTGGCCCTTGGTGTTTGGGGGGAGATTTTAATGTTATTAGGTTGTCGGGAGAAATAAATAATCCAAACCAAGGAATCACTACTAGCATGAGAAATTTCAATCATCTCATTGATGCCCTAGAATTGAGAGAACTTCCCTTCTGCAAGCAGATCTTTTTTTTGATAGGAAACAACAACTCTCATTAGAGAATTGAAGCAATTACAGGCTTACCACCCTCAAAATGGATGGAAAAAACAAAAACTTACAAACAGGTCCAAAATAAAACCTCCCTAGTAACTCCTTGCTTAGCTAAAGTGTCAACCATTCCATTTTCTGACCTTCTTACCCATTTAAAATGCACCCCAATCTCCCTTGCTAAGCTAATAATCTCTCTTAGAGGCTGTCTAAGAGCCCACACTCCCAGGTTTCCAACTTGCACCCACCCTATTACCAGCTTGGAGTCTCCTTCCACTTTTAATTGCTGCATTCCCCATTGTTTCGCCAGTCTCAAACCTTGAATTAAGGCCATTACTTCTGCCCTTAATGAATCTCCCACCCCAATTGGGCCCGAGTAAAGGGCCAAGACTTTTCCTTCCTTATTTCTGAACACCCCCCCAACTCCCGATTGACCTGGATTACCCAAGGAGCTTCCATCAAAGTTTAGCTTCACCCTGAACTGAGGCGGTGTTATACAACATTCTTGTACCATAGGGGAGGAAGGCGAGGGTATAACTATATCACTCTAATTTCTAATTAAGTCAGCTGAGGAGAAGTCCTTTAGGAGATGATGTACCTTCATCCAATGCATAACCTTGATGGTGACAACCTTCACAAGTGCTTCCTTGGATTTTTCTTGCCCTAGGAAGATCCTATTGTTTCTCTCTTCCCAAATTGACCATAGGATGGCTGCTCTTGTTATTCTCCACATTATCCTGCCCCTTTTCCTTGGTTGTCGGAAGAAGCTAGAGTCAAAAAGGTTCAGCACACCCAAGGGGGGGGGTTCCATCTGTAACTAAACAAAGAAGAGAACCAATCCCACAAATAATAAGCAAGAGGACAAGAAATCAAAAGATGAGTCGCTGTCTCACCATTTCTTAAGCAAAGGTAATAGATATGTGGGGAAAGGCCCCAGTCTGGCCTTTTTTTCTTTGAAGTACACCCATAGTATTGATCTTTTGAAGAGCCACTTCCCAACAAAAAGCCCTAACCTTTGGCGGCACAGGAGAATACCAAATTTCTTTAGCAAGAAAGGAGACATATACAAAAGAAGACTGAACTAAGGCGTTGAAAAAAGATGAACAAGAGAAAGTTCCTGAAGAGGACTCTTTCCAAATTCTATTATATGGGCAGGAAAGGTCTAGGGAAACTGAATTCAACACAGTGAACAACTCATTTGTAGAAGCCAATTCTGAATCTCTCAACCCTCTTCTCAAACCCAAATCCCAAGTCCCCTTAGACACACAGAGTGAGGAGATGGTTTTGAATTTATTTAGGGAAAGAGAATACATTACTAGGAATCTATCCTTAAGGGGGGTGTTCCAAAGCGAGAGGTCCTCCCAAAACAGAATTTTATTACCTGAGCACACATCAAATCTGATGAAAGGCTGAAAGGAAGGCAAGACTCCAACAATTGCTTTTCAAGGGGAGAAATGAGAAGCCCTAGGGTCGACGCCATCATCTCATCCATTAGCTGCCATCTCGTGAATACTTTCCACTACCAAGTGCCACAAACTGTCCTGCTTCAAAGGAAATCTCCACAACCACTTTCCTAACAAAGCTATATTTCTTAATCTAATATTTCCAATGCCTAGACCCCTCGCTTCCTTTCTCCTAGAAACTACTTCCTACTTCACTAAATGGTCATTTTTTGAGTCATCTGGTTCCCACAGAAAATCTCTCATGAGCTTTCTAATTTACTGGCAACCTTGGAAGGAAGCTTAAAGGTAGACAGAAAATACACCGGAAGGTTGGCCAGAATGGACTTGATTAAAGTGATTCTACCCCCTAGTGAGATATAATTTCTCCTCCACCCTGCTAGCTTCTTAGTGAATCTTTCCAAAATTGGGTACCAAAAGTTTCCTGTTCTAGGATTTCCCCCCAAGGGTAAACCTAAATATACCAGAGGCCAACCACTTACCTCGCAACCCAAAGCCCTAGCCACCAACTACACTTCATCATCCTGTAAATTCACCCCCGCTACACAACTCTTGTTCCAATTGATTTTCAGATTGGAGACTCTCTCAAAATGCATCACCACCAATCTCAGATTATCCATCTCCTCAATTTCCCCTTCACAAAAGATAACACAAACTGTAGGTGAGTGACAATTTCCCCTTTTGCAAGCAGATTTTACTTGGTCAAATTTTCATTCCCCCTCAACTTGTTCTAAATTGGGTAGGTTCCTATTCTCTTATGATTGGGAGGAATTATAGGGGACATTAATGTCAAGTATCCTACCGAGAATCATTTTAGATCATTTTCCTATTTGTATTGAGAAAGAAGTTCCTTTTGGTGGTCTTGCTTGTTTCAGGTTTGAAAATATGTAGTTTGAGGATCCTTGTTTTGATAATATAAGAACCTTTTCATTAAGAAAAGGTGACAAACTACAACAATCAGCCGTAAAAAACAAAATGAACCCCAAACGTACAACTCAAACGTTGACCTCTTAGAAGCCTCCAACCTTTGACACCACCCCTGAACCAAGGACATCCGCCAAAACAAAACAAAATACAGCATACAAATGTCATCACTATTCCTCCCCCTCGAGCATTTCCTCCTACCCTTTATCAGCCTCATCCCAGACCTCTCCTCCTTCCCTTATTGCATTCTTCTTCAAACTCTCTTTCCTCCTTTTCTTTTTGAACTCCTTGATGGCTTTTCTAGCAAATGCCTCCCCACCCAAAGAGAACAGACCAAGAAATCAAAGTAATTTCCACTAGAATTGAAGAGTTGGATAGAAAAGAAGCTCTTAGAAGTTAGAACCTTGGAAGAGGAGGAAAGAGAGGAGAGATGGAAGTTAAAGGTAGAGTTGGAGGAGATATTAAAGAGAGAAGAAATTTGTTGGAGATAGAAGTCAAGATGTAAATGGATTGCAGAAGGGGATGGTAATACTAATTTCTTTCACTCACTTGCAAATGGTAGAAAAAGGAAAAACACCATTTGTAGTGTGGAAGTGGAGGTCAGGAGTTAAGAGGGCCCTGGGAGATTGTAAGGGTATTTGTAAACCACTTTAAGAATATTTTCTCAGCTCTAATGGGGAGTAAGTCAGGTTTGTTGAAGTTGGATTGGAATGTAGTTTCAGAGGAACAATTCCAGATGTTGGAAAAGAGATTTTCTTTGGAAGAAATCAAAGAAGGCATTTTCTCAATGGATAGGTCTAAAGCCCTAGGGCCGGATGGTTTTTCCATGGCCTTTTATTAGGAGTGTTGGGAGTTTTTGAAGTTTAAGATTTTGGAAGTGCTTGTGGAATTCTATCATAAAGGGGAACTCCCTTGTAGAGAAAATGCCAGTTTCATCTCACTAGTACCTAAAAAGGAGGCAAAATCTCCAAAGGATTTTAGAACAATTAATTTGATAGAGAGCCTTTATAAGATTATCTCAAAGGTCTTATTTGAGAGGCTTAAGCAGGTGCTACCCTTAGTGATTTCACCTTTTCAAGGGGCTTTTGTGGAAGGCAAGCAAATTGTGGACCGTATCCTAGTGGCAAATGAGTGTGTTGTCGAAAAGAGAAAGAGAAGAGAAACGAGCTTGGTGTGTAAATTGGATCTTGAAATGAAGGCTTACGATTTAGTTGATTTGAGTTTTCTAATAGAAATTTTAGAAAGGCTTGGTTTTGGTGAAAAATTAAGGTTGTGGGTTAAAGGATGCGTTAGTTCAGTCCATTATTCAATTCTCATAAACAGGGTGGCAAAAATTACTTCTTGACTAAGGAATAAGACAAGGAGACCCTCTATTCCCTTTCTTGTTCATCCTAATGGCAGAGGTGTTAAGTAAATTGGTTGTGGACTGTTACCACTTGCTAATGTCTTGTTCCTTTGCTGCAGATGTGTGGAATTGGGTTTTCTCTTTATTTGGCTGCAGGTGGAACCTGATTTCTAATGTAAATATGCTCTTTGATCCATCAATTCTTGGATGGCCAGCAAAGAGAGGGAAGCTTATGTGGAAATGCATTAGAGCTGCTACGGTATGGACCTTTTGGGAGGAGCAGAATACAAGGATCTTCCAAGAAAAAGAAAGGAGTCTTGAGGAAGTTAAGGAATGCATACTAACAAGGACCATCCTATGGCTGAAAACCTCAGAATTGTTTGTGAACTTTTCCTATGACGATATTTGGAGGAGTTGGGA
This sequence comes from Nelumbo nucifera, assembly GCF_055504915.1. NCBI lineage: Eukaryota > Viridiplantae > Streptophyta > Magnoliopsida > Proteales > Nelumbonaceae > Nelumbo > Nelumbo nucifera. The sequence continues at coordinate 31,273,422 of NC_142650.1, forward strand.
AGTGGTGGCATTAATAGCTTCAAAGAAATCCAGATTACAAGCAAGGTGGACTCCTCTAGAAGGGGTAATTAAGCTGAATTTTGCTGGTAGCAGTCAAGGTAACCCAGGGCCTTTAGGAATTGGTGGAATCTTGAGGAATAAGAACAACAACATTATTTCCTTATTCTCAGGTCTAGTAGGAGTTGGAAACTCAACAAGAGCTGAATTACTAGCAGTTGTACAAGGCTTACAGATTTCAAGCCAACTTGAGCGGAAAATCTGGTAGTTGAAGGAGATTCCAAGGTCATAGACTCATAGTTAGTTGGTTATAGAATCTGGACACTGTCACTTGGGGCTATAGAGATCGTCCGAGGAAAGTAAGTGGATTACAAGAAGCATGACAATCAATTTTCAATGGGTTGGAAGATCAGCTAATGCTTTGTCAGACTCTTTAGCTAAGCAAGGGGTTTCTCGGGTATCTTTGTATTGGGCTAATTTATAATTTGACAATGTTTGGGTTTGTACTCGTACCTTTGGGGAGGTAGCATCTCATGCTTCCTCCAAGGCTGATTGTACTTCCCTTTTTTCTCTTTAAAAAAATTGCCTAATCATTCATAAAAAAAAGTAGATTAGTTGTGGATGTGGATTCATAGGGATTAATTAGGGGTTGGAGTGTGGGTAGAAGTCAAGTTGTAGTATCCCATCTTCAATTTGCTAATTATACAAATCTTTTCAACTATTCACAGATTACACTGTGGATGACATGTTGAGGAAGTGGGGTGAAATTGCAAATTGCACACAGACCAAGTCAGTAATGAAAGTGGCTTGGACTCCCCCACCTAGTGGATTCTTGAAATTGAACTTTGATGGATGCAGTAGGGGAAATCCGGGGCAATCGGGGATTGTAGGTGTTTTTAGGGACAAAAATGGGGTCATCTCTGCCATGTTCTCAGGCCCAATTGGAGTGGGTGACTCCCTTAGAGCTGAGATCTTTGCAGTTATGGAAGGAGTCCGGAAAGCTAAGGAGTTGAACATCAAGAAACTCATAGTTGAAGGGGATTCAGAGGTGGTGATAGGATGGCTGACTAAAGATCAAAATGGTTTATGGAAGTATAACAATGAGGGGGAAATTCATGTGGCTGGTGTGGGAGATGGAAGTTAAGACATGTTGGGTTAAAAGATCGGCTAATTCCCTAGCTGACGGTTTAGCTAAACAAGGGGCAGAAAGGGATTCACTGTTTTGGGCTAAGCTGTAACTTTAGTGTATTCTTTTCTCTTTTTCTTCTTTTTTCTTCCTTTTATGAGGCTCTTAGTGGCTCTTCGAAGATAAGTGTGTTTGTCTTTCTCCTGTAAATTTTCTACTAATGATTTAATGAAAGTGTTATTGATAAAAAAAAAAAAATTATACAAATCTTTTCTACGAGAGGGTTGATATGGAAATGGTTAGAAATTTGAAGGCTTTGATTGATAGATTTGTAAGTATTTCATGACTAAGGATCAATTGGAGTAAAAATGAAATTGTGGGAATTAACTTGGAAGAGGGGGAAATCCTAAGGTTTGCAGAGGTCTTATGTTGTGAGATTAGGGCTTGGCCTATTACCTACCTAGGGCTACCTTTGGTGGGAAACTTGAGAGCTGATAGATTCTGGAAGCCGGTTGTGGAGAGGTTTGTCAAGAAACTAGGCCTCTGGAAAAGAAACTATATTTCTCTAGGAGGAAGAATCACTTTGATTAGAGCCACACTAGTGATCCTACGCATATACTTCCTCTCCACTGTTGGATTGAAGTCTTTGTATGTATGAGTATTCGGCTGATAAGAGTTCTTATTAGCCTATACTTAAGTTTAAGTTGTCCTGTACTGGGCCTTTGTTAATGGGCCTAATCCTGTTTAATGTTTTAAGTTGTCTGGGTGTCCCATCACTAATCAGGGGCATTCTAGTAACTTCCTGTATCATTGTACTACACCATAATATAAATAGTAGTACTGTCGACTGAGCAGTGCAGTTCGACATTCCAGCATCTCTTCTTCTTCTTCTTCTTCTTCTTCTTCTCTTTTCTGCTACTTCGGCTACAGTAATTTAGCTTTCATGGTCTCAGAGCATTAGCTTCTTCCTGGTTTCAGCCGGCACACACTCTCTTCTCTTGCTGTCTTTTCATCTTCTCTCTTCCTTTTTTGGGTTGCTGTAGTGAAGACCTAGGGGTGTAAGAGAGTAAAGCAAGTTCGAACCTAGGGTTTCTCTTGGTTGTAGGACTCAAGGGAAGTAAGACCCAGAAGTAGATGTCCTACTAGGTTATTTCCAGCAAATAGTAGCTATTTGGCTACTAAGAGAGGTCTGTGTAGGACAGACCTAGTTGATGACTGATTTCAGCAGTCCTAGCACTAGCCGAAAGGGGCTTAGCTACTTCTATAGTTGCAGCTTCGGTGCTCCTGCAAGACTCGCACAGACTTAGCTTCTTCTACAGAGCCCACTGTTCACTTGCTACTGTTGCAGCCTCGAATTGTTCACTCACTACTGTACCCAAACCGTTGCAGTTTTTGGTTCAGCCCAAGTGAAGTCTATCTAGTGTTCTACCAGCACTGTGAACACTTCTACCATCATAGCAATGTGGCAAACAGCTCCAAGTTCAGGGTGGTTATCAGTCCGAAACCCCTCACCACTGCTGTGAGATTACCTAGGGAGCTGCCAGCTCCAGATTGTTCAGCACTGTGAACCCTAGTTGAGGACTGATGTCAGCAGTCCTAGTATTGGCCGCAAGGAAGGGCACTCTCTTTACAGTTGCAGTACTCAAAGTTCAAGTGGAGTCTGCATAGCACAATAGTTGAGAACCCTTAGCTTCAGGTCGGTTACCAACCCAAAACTCCTTGCTTGCTGTTGAAACTGAACTGTTTTAGAACTGTGACAGTCTCGGCAAGTCTAAAACTGTGTCGAGTGCTGTCAGAACCTGCTGTGATCATTTCAGCTAATCAGATCTGCTCCAAAACTGGTTCAGAACCTTCAGAACTGCTTCGGCTAGTGTCAATCAGTGTCACCTACACAGTGGCTGCAGTCAAGATGTCTTCAATACCCAGAGATGTTTCTTCTAGAGATAACAGGCCTACGGCAAGTGGGAATTTTGTCGCCAGCAACAATGATGACAACTCACAAAATACACCAACAGTGTCTTCTTCTCCTATGGGACAGGTTGTTGATTCCTCTGGAACTGGTACATTGGGCTTCACTGCTAGCGAGGTTGAGATCCTTAGTAGGGCATTAGCCCGTCTAAGAAATAATTCTTTTGCTTCTACATCTCTTGCTAGATCAGGTACAGCCTCTGCCTTCAGTGCCACTGGCTCTGTTGACTCTACTTCTTGGGTTATTGATTCCGGTGCTACTGACCATATGACACATATGTCTTCCTTATTCTCTTTATATCATTTGTTGTCTGGTCAGGATAAGATGAGAGTTGCTGACTGGTCTTTCTCCACTATTTCTGGAAAGGGAATTGTTGACCTAAGCAAGGACCTCTCTCTTAAATCAGTTTTACATGTTCCCAGTCTTAAGTCAAATCTCTTGTCTGTTTCAAAACTTACCAAAAATTGAACTGTAGTATAACCTTTTTTCCTACTCATTGTGTCTTTCAGGACAGATTGACAAGGAGAACGATTGGGTGCAGTCATGAGTATGGAGGCCTCTACTACCTTGATGCAGACATCGGCTCAGTCTTACAAGCATCTGCTGCTAGTAATCCGGAAAGTGTGGAGTCAATAGCTAAGTTACATCTTTGGCATGCTAGGCTAGGTCATGTGTCTTTCTCCTCATTAGAAATGTTGTTTCCCGAATTGTTTAAGGGCATTCCAAGTTAGAGTCTAACCTGTGAAGTATGTCAAATGTCAAAACAATGTAGAACTATCCAATTTCCAGCAATGAAATTTGTGCTCATTTTGATTTGGTTCATTCTGATGTTTGGGGCCCTTCACCCATTATTTCCTTTGATGGCTTCCGGTACTTTATCAGTTTTATTGACCACTACTCTCGTTGTACATGGATCTACCTGTTAAAAGGACGGGATGAAGTACCACGGATAACCATGGCATTTTGCAAGATGATTGAAACACAGTTTAATAAGAAGATTAAGCAATTCAGGTTAGACAATGCTGCTGAATACTTTGAAAAATTCTTGAACTTATTCCTGAAAGATGCTGGCATACTACATCAGTCATCCTGTGCTTATACTCCTCAGCAGAATGGGGTTGCTGAGCGCAAGAATAGACATCTATTGGAGACAGCTCGAGCCTTACTATTCCAACACAAAGTCCCCAAGCAATACTGGTCTCAAGCTGTACTTTCTGCATCATATCTGATAAACCGGATGCCATCTAAGGTGTTGGGTATGAAAACCCCTTTCTCTGTTTTGTGCCCCACTCTTCCAGACTTTCCCCTTCCTCCTCGGGTCTTTGGCTGTATATGTTTCATACATGTGAAGGATCCAAAGAAGACTAAGCTGGATCCTAAGGCTACAAAGGGAATATTCTTGGGGTACTCTCCTACACAAAAGGGTTACAAGTGTTATGACCCTGTCTCCAAGAGAAAGTATGTCACCAGAGATGTGGTGTTCTTTGAGTCTCAACCCTATTTTCAGTCTTCTCAGAATCCTCTTCAGGGGGAGACTAGTGGGATGGAAGAGGATTCTCATTCTCCCTCCTTTTTTTGTTCCCCTATCTGCCTCGGGTCTTCCATCCTCTCCTCCTACTTCTTGTTGTGACATTCCGGGTCAACCCAGTGAGGCTCCCACTGTGCCGGTTACCTCTCCTGATGCTGCAGATGTTCTTGAAAGCTCCAGTAGGCAACAAAAAGAGATACTTACATACAACGGGGTCCTCAACCTCATGACAACAACCAGTTGGACTCGGATCAATCTGTCTCTACAATCCAAGGTAATTTCAACTCTCATACTTCTGATTTGGATCTTCCTATTGCTCTCCGTAAGCCTATCCGCTCTTGCACCACCCGACACCCCATTGCTGATTTTGTTTCTTACTCACATTTATCTCCTGCCTATCACTCCTTTGTGTTTGCTCTTTCCTCTGTGCGTGTTCCTTCTAGGTACTCAGAGGCTGTGTCTGATCCAAGGTGGAAAGAAGCTATGAATGAAGAGATGAAAGCCCTAATGAAAGCAAGAATTTGGGAATTAGTGGATCTGCTAGAGGGGAAGACCACTGTTGGGTGCAAGTGGGTGTTTACTATAAAGCACAGGGAGGACGGGTCCATTGAAAGGTACAAGGCCAGACTTGTGGCAAAGGGGTTTACTCAGAAAGAAGGGATTGACTACAAAGAAACCTTTGCCCCGATAGCAAAGCTCAACACAATTCGGGTTCTATTGTCACTAGCAGCAAATTTTTCATGGGAACTTCATCAGCTGGATGTGAAGAATGCCTTCTTAAATGGTGTGCAAACTGAGGAAAGCATTATATGGAACCTTCACGAAGCAATCTCCCCGTGCATGGTTTGAGAGGCTCTGTGGGGCCATGAAGAAAGTGGGGTACACTCAGAGTGGTGCAGACCATACCTTGTTCATAAGGAGACAGGATAGCAAACTTATTGCACTCATTTTTTATGTGGATGATATGGTAATTACCGGGAATGACTTGGTAGAGATAAAAAGACTGAAGGAGTTTCTAGCTTCTGAATTTGAGATCAAAGACTTGGGTCATTTGAGATATTTTCTTGGGATTGAAGTTGCCAGGTCAAGAGAGGGAATCCACATATGTCAGCGGAAGTATGTTCTTGACCTCCTAGAGGAAACAGGCATGATGGGGTGCAGGCCAACAGATACTCCAATGGAACAGAACCATGGCCTGCAGGAATCAGTAGGGGAGGACTACTGTGATAAAGAGAGATACCAAAAATTGGTAGGGAAGCTGATATACTTATCCCTCACTCGGCCAAATATTGCTTATGCTGTGCATGTTGTCAGTCAATTTATGCACTCTCCAAAGATTCCTCATATGAAAGCAGTTGAAAGGATTCTCAAGTACTTGAAGACTTGCCCAGGGAAGGGAATTCTCTTCAGGAAAAACAATAGAATTGAAATTGAAGCCTACGCTGATGCAGATTGGGCTGGGTCTGTTGGAGACAGGAAGTCAACCTTGGGTTACTGTACATTTGTGGGAGGAAACCTGGTCACATGGCGCAGTAAGAAGCAGAATGTAGTGGCTAGATCAAGTGCAGAAGCAGAGTATCGAGCTATGGCCCACGGGGTTACTAAACTCTTATGGCTCAGAACTCTTCTTAATGAACTTGGCATTAAGGCTGAAGGTCCTCTCAGGCTGTATTGGGACAATAAAGCTGCTATCAACATTGCCAACAATCCCGTGCAGCATGACAGGACAAAACATATTGAGATTGATCGGCACTTTGTTAGAGAAAGAATTGTCTCGGGTGAACTCTGTGTGCCTTAACCTCCATCTGAGATGCAAATTGCAGATGTACTGACTAAAGGGCTGGCAGCAGCAAAGTTTAGGGACATGCTTGGCAAGCTAAACATGATTGATATCCATGCTTAGCTTGAGGGGGAGTGTTGGATTGAAGTCTTTGTATGTATGAGTATTCGGCTGATAAGAGTTCTTATTAGCCTATACTTAAGTTTAAGTTGTCCTGTACTGGGCCTTTGTTAATGGGCCTAATCCTGTTTAATGTTTTAAGTTGTCTGGGTGTCCCATCACTAATCAGGGGCATTCTAGTAACTTCCTGTATCATTGTACTACACCATAATATAAATAATAGTATTGTCGACTGAGCAGTGTAGTTCGACATTCCAGCATCTCTTCTTCTTCTTCTTCTCTTTTCTGCTACTTCGGCTATAGTAATTTAGCTTTCATCCACATTCTGAATCCTAAGCAGAAAGCCAGAAATATATGAGATACTTCCTTTGGGAGCTGGGAGAGGGAAAAAGGACCTCTTGGTAAAATGGGAACATGTTTGTAAACTAAAAAAGAAAGGGGGCCTAGGACTAGGAAACATTAGTCTCAGGAATACTGCGTTACTAGGAAAATGGTTGTTGAGATTCCTTTTGAAAGAAACAGTTTGTGGAAAAAGGTAATTGCAAGCATTCATGGCATGGAGGGTAATGGTTGGAATGCCAAGATTGTCCTTAACACAACTTCAGCTTTTCCCTTGAAAATGATTCATGAGGTATATCCTCTTTTTCTCAGCTCTATCCGTCTTGATGTGGGGGAAGATGACAAAGTTCATTGTTGGAAAGACATTTGGGTAGGGGAAATACCTTTAAAAGATTAGTTTCCTAAATTCTTTGCCCTCTCTAGCCTTTAGAATGAAACCATCTCTAGTTTGGGTACACCCTCCTTTTCAGGTCTTAATTGGAACCTTGGTTTCAGAAGAGGTCTAAGGGAATGTGAGCGTAACTCTTTGACTGACCTGCTTGACATTTTGGAGTCAACCGTTATAGATCCCAATTTGGAAGATTCTATAACTTAGGCGCATTCACCAGATTGTTTATTTACTTGCTTTGCTTTTTTTAAGTTTCTTACATTACCTAGCTCTCAAGGGGTGGACTTTCCAGTCAACGAAATTTGGAGTAAGCCTATTCTACCTAAAATTCCAGCCTTCTATTGGGAAAATTTCCTTGGAAAGGTAAATACCTGCGATTTACTGTAGAAAAGAAGGCCCTCTTCTTGCCTCTCTCCTCATATGCGCTTTTTATGTAGGGATAGTGGATAGACCCTATCTCATTTATTAATTTCCTGCTCCTTTGTACATCATAATTGGGAGTTTTTCTGTTCTCTTTTTGGCTACAGGTGGGACCCCCCCCCAACTTAAGAGGTGGTGGATATTTTCAACCCAACTTTCTTGAGGCAACCAAAGAAGAGAGGAAGGGCATTGTGGAGATCTACTAAGGCAGCAGTTGTTTGGATGGTATGGGAGGAGAGGAATAACAGAATTTTTTCTACAAAGAAGTAGTCTCCGGATGAGGTGCTAGATAGTATTAAAGTGAAAGTAGCCTTTTGGGTAAAAAACCATGGACAGTTTCCACAACTTCTCAGTGTCTGACATTATAAGGAATATTTGGAGGGAAATAGCACACTCCACTAAGGAAAAAAAGAGATAGGAATGGAGTGGAAACCCCCAGTAGGTGCTTAAGTAAACTTGAACCTTGATAGGAACTCATTGGGCATCCCGGGGTCGACAGGAATCATAGTTGTCAAGGCATTGCCTAGGCGACTAGGTGCCCTTGGCTCGGTGCCTCGCCCAAACGCCTTGACTTTTAGCAACTATGTGCCCTTCTAGGCGACAAAAATGACAAGGCGGGTGCCTTTTATAATATCATTTATATTGCTGTATCTTATTAATGTATGTGTTAATGCATTTTATTATATGCTATATATATCGATTGTACTTTGTTTTAATGTTTTACTACTGAAATTTAAAAGATCAAAGGGTTTTGAGAAGAGAAAAAGAAAGAAAGAAAGAAAGAAAGAAAAGAAAGAATCAAATAATAAAATTCTTTTTTTTTATTCTCTCTCTAATTAAATAAAACAGAAACCCCATCCTTGTTTTTTTTCTATTTTACTTTCCATCTTGAATATTTATCATATAAAGTTAATAACCTTCTTTAGCTGCTAATTAATAAATTTGCTCTATTAAATACTTATTATAGTAGTATTATTTTTGAAAATAATGAAATTAATATATGTAAAAGATTTTTATCTTTTTAGATATGATGATTTGCCACATTTTTAGAGGAAATTTAATGTTCTTAAATAAAGAGAATTGCTATTTTTTCAATTAAGATACATGCTGAATGGTATATAAAACTAGGAAACTAGCCAAAAGTCAGATTTTTATATTATAAAATTTTTATTGCCTAGGCGACTAGGAGCCTCAGTGTCGCCCAGAATCGCCTAGACACCTTGAAAACTATGACAGGAATAGGAGGTGCAATTAGAAACTCGGAGAGTAGGATAGTGGCATTATATTCAGGGCCAATTAGCACTGCAAATTCGGTGAAGGCTGAACTTTTGGCACTACTACGGGGGATCAGGCTTGCAAAACAATTGGGCTTCAGACAAGTGGAGGTGGAAGGGGACTCAAAAGTCATTATCTCGTGGGCAAGATGCAATAGACATATCTCATGGACCCTCAAACATGTTTTCAGGGAAGTGGAAAAGATAAGAAATGGCCTAAATGCTGAATTCAAATGGGTTAGGAGTGCAAATGGGCTAGATGACACCCTAGCAAAACAAGGGGATGTAAGACAACATTTGTACTGGGCTTCTTTGTAAAATCAGATTATGTATTGTGAAGTCATTTTGTACTTACTCACTTACAATTAATGTAATATATTAATTTTTGCTGATAAAAAGAAGGATTTAGTCAAGATGGTGGATAAAGAAGTGGAAGTTGGATTTGTTCTTCTTAGATGGTTAAGAATTTGCTAGAGAGATGTTTATGGAGTTAGGAAAGAAAGATAGGACCCTTAAGAGACCAAGAAATTTCAGACCTTGTGGTCCTCATCCAAACCATCAAAGAAGTCTACATCTCCCCTCTTTCCCCTGACATCCGAGTGTGGACCATCCACCTAAAATGGTGAGTTCTCCTTTAAGTCTCTGTTTAAGGCTCTTTCAACAGCTGAACACAGCTCTTTCTTCCCCTTTAAGAAAATCTGGTGTAATCACATCCCTTGAGTTTTTTTTTTTGGTATGGGAGGCTTGTTTACAGAGAATAAATACCTGTGATCTCCTTCAGAAGAAAAGTTTGGGAAGACATTATATTTCCCCTCACGCCTACTGTCTGTGCCTACAAGATGGAGAAACAGATGATCACCTTCTTATCCATTGTAAAGTCACTCACAAGGTCTGGTTGCATTTCTTAAACCTGACAGGTTACCAATGGGTTAACCCAGAGCATATTCAAGACTTTATCCATCAGTGGCAGGGCTGTGGCCTGAGCAAAAGAGGCAAAGCCTACTGGCAAATGGTGATGCATGCCGTAATGTGGGATGTTTGGGAGGAAAGAAACAAGAGATTATTTGAAAACCAAAAATCAGAACTCTAGAAGAGTTAATTTCAGATATTACTCATCTCTGTAACTTTTGGGCTGCTAATGCAGAATTCCAAGGTCTCTCAATTAATGACCTTAACAGAAACTTACAAACTATTCTTTTCCTCCCTCATCCTACTCAGACTTCCTTAAGACACCTAGCAGTCTTCTTTGAAGGAGGGACACTTTTACAATTTGATGGGAGTGCAGCAGGCAATCCAGGCCCAGCTGGAATTGGGGGTATATTAAGGCATGGAAGAGGTAATATTTGCTGGGTTTTCAGTGGCCCAATCGGATTCACTGGCTCAACCAAGGCTGAAGTGTTGGCTGCTCTCACTGGAATCAGAATTGCTAAAAGCTTGGGTATTCATAACCTCTCCATTGCAGGGGATTCAGCAAATACCATGAAATAGATAAGGGATAAGGAAGGGGGACCTTGGAGGTTAAGCCATTATTTGGCAGAAGCAAGGGACTCGCTGAACAGCTTAAATGAAAACCTATTTTGGATCCCAAGGGAGCATAATCCTATTGCAGATGGCTTAGCTAAATTGGGTGCCTGTTTGGAAGATCTGCATAATCCCTGCTTTGTACATCACCTCATGTGCTTCCTCCTTTTTTAATGAAATCTGGTTAAACTTTTCTCAAAAAAAAAAAAAAAGAAAAAAGGAAAAAGAAAGATCATCACTAGCACATGTTGGTTTGAAAGAGAAATAAGGTTCTACTGGAATATTGTTTAGGGAATGAGGGGGGAGGAGTATAGGTGGATCTTGTGGTCATTAGTTTTTATAACTGTTAAGTGGTTCAAAGGAGGGGTTAGTGCTTGAGATTGTAGGGGCTTGGTTGTAGGGTGGTTAGCTATGATACCAGTTACCTGTACAAGGGGCCGTATCATGTTGAATACTTAAAGTTTTTAGTGTAAATTTCATATCTAATACTATATCCAGTTATGTCCTTGCTGTATCTGGGTAATATAGGGGTGTGTGGATATATGCATGGGGGTTTTCTGTAGTGACATTACAGTTTTTTGGCTCAGGTTGTTGGAGGCTTTTTCTTTTTTTCTTTTTTTTTTTCTTTTTTTCTGTGTTAGAGAGGGAGGGAGGGATTTAGGAAGTAGGATAGGGTATTTTCTTTTCGGGAGTGTGATATTTATTTTGGATAGATTTCTGGTATGGGTTAAGATGGTTTAATCACATGCATTGAAGACCACCTATACTCATGTGAAGTGATCTTTTTACAATTTGAAGCGGCTAGAAGGTCTAGGGGCAGACCAAAAAGGACATAGGTCGGAGTAGTAAGAAATGATTTAAGTGCCCATAATTTTACAAGGGATATGGCATTAAACAGAACAAAATGGCAAAATAGGATTCATGTAGCCGACCCCATGTAGTTGGGATAAGGCTTAGATGATGATGATGATGATAATATCAACAGTGGGACCTGTTGGATCAAATATAACAAATCCAAGCAGAATAGCTTCTCCATCAAATCAAAAGTTCTCTTCTCCATGGCAGATTAGCAAAAGCCTGTCTTCACCTTGCCACCAGCTGACTGATCACTTCTATTTTTTCCCGTCAACATTCCTTCTCTATTTCCCCTCAAAAAACCAGAAATGATTGAAAAAATTTGCAAGGTTAAATGAAGGTGTAGATAACAAATGGAAAAGCATTTTTGTGATCTTGCTAGTTTTGGTATTTCAAGAGGATCTTGGCATAGATTGTTTTTCTTTTCTAAAGGTTTGAGATTGTAATCGTGGAATAATGAAATTGCCTTTCAATTTTGAATTCAATAACTTATTTCATATGATGTAATCTTTTTTGTTTTTTTTTGTCTTTTTTTTTTGCTTTTTTTCTGTTCTCATTGTGACAAGGCTACAACTGTTGTTGAACCGAGGCTCTTTATTTTGTTGCAGCTCTGATACTTCATTCCCTTTCTTCATCTAAGAGTACTGTTGCTATACTTATTCAATATATTTTTTTAGATTAATATCAGTGTTTGTTGTTTTCTTTCATATTTTATTTTTATTGTTCTCAAATTGCAAAATACAATGATATCTGTATTTGTTTTTGGAAACAAATCTAAGAATTAGGTTCTCAGTTTGAACTGATAACTATGAAAAGATCATTTTTATCAGTAACTTTACAATTTTATTTATTTATTGACAGAAGGTAAATTATATATGTAGTAGATGCCAATAAGCACAGTATAGGGTGGAGGGACCACTCCTATACAGTGAGGATCCGTACAGCTGATAATCTTCTCAGAATTACTTACAAAAAGGAACCAAAAGAATTGAAAACAATTCCTGGGGTCTAAGTGTGCATGGGGGGAATTCTGAATTCTGAAAGCTGCTGCGAATTGAGCCCTGTGAAATAATCTTAGCTAGGTATTCATTACAACTTCATCTGTTTGAGAGTAGGAGTTATAAAAAATTCTTCTGTTTCTATCCACACTGTCTAAAATATAGCACTGGGAATCAGCTGCCAGATCACTTTGCCTTTATGGTTCAGCCTGCCTATTTTCCAGCTAGACAAGGTCTCCAAAATTGTTTAGGGAAGACCCAGTTGATGTTGGGAGTGTTCAGAATGCTGGTCCGAATCTTGTGGTTCATGGGGCAATGTACAAAAGGGATATGATCCTCATTACAAATACTGTCTGTTTGCACTTTCTCTTGCAAGTAAATCAGCTAGAGTATTTGCAGACATTGGAATCCAAGTGAATGAAGCATGTAAGTTTCTACTGATTTTCCTAAATTGGCTGTGTAATTTCGTTTCCTATTCCATTTAGTGTGTATGGAATTGATATTGCTCATTCTTTTGAAGTAGTTATTACTGTAACTATGCCAAATTTCTACATACTTGGTTTTCATTCTAATTTAAGTAAATGAAAAACTAAAATAAATCAGCTAGAGTGTTTGCAGACATTGGCATCCAAGTGAATGGAGCATGTAGATTCTACTGATTTTCCTAAATTGGTTTTGTATTTTTGTTTCCTATGCCATTCAGTGTGTATGGAATTGATATTGCTCATTCTTTTAAAGTAGTTATCTCTGCTACTATGCCAAATTTCTACATACTTGGATTTCATTCTAATTTAAATAAATGGAAAACTAAAATAAATTCAATACTAGTTTTGATTTGCTTAGATGAAGATGCATTTCAGAATTTTCTTCGTTTAACTATTTTGGATGTTTCATTCAACTATTTTCTTCATTCTTTTGGATGTTTTTGGTTCTTATCTGCCTTGTTGCAATTAGCTTTTCCTGAGTTGAAGTGAAATGTTTGAAATAGTTGTTAGGATCCCAAGACATGCAATAAATGGTCACTGAGGGGAAATTTAATGAGAAAAAACTGCAACACCAAAAGATAGAACCCTATATAATATTCTAGAAGCGCATACTTTATCCAAACTTGATCGAGTTACTACAATTTGAAGCAGCTTCATCTTACACTAGGATTTATAGTGTGGCTCCCATCTCAAAGTACTAGTTACTAGCTGTTTCATCACAGGATAGAAAGGCTTGGCTCATGGCTCATGGCTCATGGCTCATGTTTGGCATGACCAGGCTAAGTCAGTTTGTTGATGATCCAATAAACATGATTGGGATGGTAATTGTGGACTAGTGGGTTCACTATTCAATGGGTTGGAATGGTTTAGTCTATGGTGTTAGATTCTGCCATAAATTAATGAATATGAATATGAATGAGATAAAGGTAATTATAGATGTTGTGCATCCTTATTATTGGCTGAATATACTTGAACCTTCCTTCCCTTATTGATTAGTATGGTAATTGGTTCTCCTTGTAAATTTATATTAGGCTTTTATTTTCATAAGTAATTGATCACATTTAATGCTAGTTTTGAACTTTTTATAATGTTTGAAATTGTTCAGACCAGAAAAGGGATAAGAATGTTCAAATTAACTTTTTGTCACTACAACAACATTGGCATGCAGCGCCAGGTTTCTTACCGGTACAAGAGAAAATGTCACTGTATGATCTGTTTTGAGTGGCATTTGTTCCAAATCACTACTAGAAGCCATGTGTGTTTATTGTGGTGGCCATGTATTTGCTACTATAGACAAATTTTATAAAGATTCTACTTTGAGAGAAGGGATTAAATAAAAAATGAATGGTAAAGATTGAATAAAAAGAAAAAACAAAACCAGTCTTCTCTCATGTGCTCAAAACACCATTCATTTTCCCTTCTCTCTTTAGCACGTGAAGAAGTCTTCTTCTTCTCTCCTTCATTTTCCCTTGAGCTATCTCTGTTTTTCATTCAGGTATGGACCCATCTCCGTTCTTCTCCTTCTTCTTCTTACTAACTTATCATGTATTCCAGGCAACCGGATGAACTGAGAGTCAATTTGAGAGTTTTTTTTTTTGTTTTGTTTTTCACCCTTCCAATCGAGCAAGCAAGTTAATAAGTAACACTTCTACTTTTCACTTTCCATGTTTTACCATTTCAAATGAGTGAACCCAGATCAGAGTCGATTCGAGAGTGTTTTTTTTTCTCCAGAATTGATTTTCACTTTCTGTCTAAATATTTCAGTATGTTTTGCAGGGAATTCGAACTTCTTTGCCCCATTTCAAATGAGCAAAACCCTACATTTTTCCTCTGCTATGCCCAGCTCTGAGTCTGTCTATTTTCTCAACAGGTATGGGCCATATTCTTATTTAAGTTTCATTGTGGATTTAGGTTTTGGGGTTCTACATGATCTTCTCAATTTATTTTGGATTTTAAGAGGAAAGGAGTGAACTCACTCCAAATTTAGCTAAATCTCCCTTGGCTAGTTTATTTGGCTTTCAGTTTAGCTGCACTAGTTTGTTCCTAGATGTTCCTTAATGGTTGTAAATTTTAGATAAACTCCGGTTGGGTTTTGCTTTTCTATACAGTTATAAGGAAATCTTAGAACCCTTCTGTAATCTGTTATGCCTAACTTGTGGTGTAAATTGAGAAATGCATTTTTGAATGAATGATTTGTTGTAGGGTTTGGTAGATCTTGTTCATTGTTTTAAGGGTTGGGAGTTTGAAGATTGTTATGTAGGGAAATTAAACATGGAAAACATACGATGATAAAAATCCTCTAACCAATCTTATTCTTCATCTGGGACCATTATTAGGTAAAGATGTGCTTTTATTCTTAACAGTTTTCTTATTTTCCTTGTTTAGACAGATTGTTTGATTTTGGATGTTATTTTTCTTAACAATATTATGAGATAGATTAAACCTCTTAATTTTCACAAGGGTGCATTTTTTCCCATATAAATGGGAAGAAAAAACAAGTTTGGCCACAAAAGGGCCAAAGTTGTTACCGAAATTTTACAGCTCAAAACCTTTTCAACCCCCTTGTTTTATAGACTGAAAAATTTCCACTCCTACTGTATGAAAAGACCAGACGTGAGGTTACATTTCTTCTGGGTTTCCAGAATTTCTTGGAAAGGGCTTGACATGGTGCTTTTATTAGATAGAGGCACAGAGCACAAGAGTCATGTACTGGAATGTTTTTATGGAAAAACAAAGAGAAGGGATTTGGTATCCTTGTTATTGTTTGGCAAGTTAATTATATAGGATTGTTAGGTTGTATGGGTATTCCTGTAAGTTACCAAAAAAAAAAAGAGCATACTGGTGTATAAGTATTTTCCAAAATAGAGCTCTGATTAGGATTCTACACCATTTTCCCCAACAGTTATTTGTGTGTCTTCTTATCTGTTTGCCTTATCTATGGGGAAGAAGCTCATCTTTTGATATAGCTTTATTTCAAGGCTGCATTCCTTGTAAGAATATTCTTTTTCCCTTCAGAAAATTTGGAAATAAGCCAAATGCTCTCCATATTTAAAGAACTCTGGTTCCACCTCAGTTCGTCTTGCCAACCCTTGACTGATACTCTTTAAACTGGTTGGATGCAGTAAAAGTAGCAAGCCTATGAACCAATTTATTGACCCGTCAGGCTTTATCTCTAATTCTAACTGGAATCTGTTGGATAGTTGAATAAGGGGTTTACTTGTTTGTAAGGCTTTATCTCCATATTTAAATGCTTGTTTTCTAGTCTCTTAGCGTTTTCTTTTGGAGTGTCCATGATTTAGATTTAGTTCTCTATTTAAATGTTTGCATTTCACAACCTAATCATTGAAGGTGACTCCAAGATAATTATTGGCTGGCTGGAAAAATAAGAGAATGGTTTATGGGAATATGCAAATTAAAAAAAGTTCAAATGGCTATGATATGGTAGTAAGACTTCAGTGGGTCAAAAGGAGCGCTAACTCCTTTGCAGATGCCTTAGCTAATCAGGGGGTGGGAAGGGCTCAATCCTTGTTGGCTTGCTTGTAATTGTCTATGTTTTTGTTTCTGTTGTCCTTGGGGAGGGTTAAGAGAGCATACCCCTCCCCTTGGAGGCTGTAATTATTGCTTTTGAATCTATTAATAAATTTTCTGTTACTGATAAAAAAATTAAATGTTCAAATTCATATGCTCATTAATGACCTAGTTGAATGTGTTCTTTAGTTGGGTCACTGGAGGTACTGTTAACACCTCACTTTTGAGCTAAAGCAACCTAGTTAGAGCTTAGTGTAGTTTACACTGCTAAGTGAACTTAGGAGTGTAGAAATGAGCCAATGGATAGATACTAGGGGACTGGTGACCACACCATCTTATCTTTCCAGAATCTCACCCCCTCCTATTACCTACCTCAAAATAAATGTTTAGCTCGAAATTAATCATGTTATTGATTGAGTATTCTATGTTCTGAAGTTGGATTTGACCCATAATTGTGCACCTGGCTCCCATATTTGTTAGCTATAACTTTTTCATGTTTTATTCTTTTCCACATCTCCCATATTCTATGTTCTGAAGTTGGATTTGGCATCTCTTCATCCAGAACTGCAAACTTTACTCACAAGATGTAAAGTAGCCCACAAATGTGACTCGTTTTTCTTATTGTTTCACACTTAATGTGGATTCCTTGATTTGAAAGATTTTTTCCTATCAAAGGAACCAAAACCACTAAGTGGGTCATAACCCTAGTGAATAATTGGGATTAACCAATTGTCAATTTTTAGGATGCATCAACCAGTCCAACATGAAGCCACTACCGAAAGGTCAAACTCCCTTCACATATACATTTTCCTTGTGAATAGTGAATGGACATAATATCAAATTCTTGTATTCAATATTAGCAAATACTTAGTCTACTCTTTGAAGGGTTGTAATTTTTCTCAGTAATATTAAATAAATAACTATTTGGAACTCTCTCCTTAAGACTGATTTTTTCTTCTTGCATTGACATTCTGTGGGTTTCTCATTATTCTTTATGCTTTGTACATATATGTGAATCTAAGCTTAAATCAGTGTATTTGGCTGCCCTTCTATAGGAGTTAAAGAGGGAGAGATTATTGTTTTCACATCTCTATAGAGTCGACTCACAGGCTTAGTAACTTGTTGAATGCTTTTAGTGATATATAATTAAATGAATGTTCAGGGCTTCAATGTCAATCCATGCGAAGTTATGAAATGCACTTGCAGAAAAATAGGAAATTGTCAAGTGTGATCCAGTTTATTTGCATTAAGTTGCACTTTGCACACAGGCATGATCAATTCTCATCATCTTACTGGTTCAAATTAGGAGATATAGATGCCAATTAATGCCATCAAATGATGTTAAGGGCCATTGATCTGGATCTGATCTTAATAAGCTGGATTCCAGCTCTAAATGGTAGACCCATTTAGGGGTGTCAACAGATCGGGTTTGGTTTGGATGCCGTCCAAATCAAAATCAATTTGAATGGGTTGGATGGAACAATATGACATATTGAATTGGACCATCCAGACTTATCCAAATTAAGTATTTATTAGATTGGATTTGACCTGCCGACCTGGTCCTTCCGTAATGAATTTATATTGGATTGGGTTTGATTGAACCAATATCCGGTCCATTAACATAATATAAGAGTAGGTGTCAATAGACCAGGTTTAGATTGGACCCGTTCTAAATTAAAACCAATTTGAGCAGATTGGACGGTCCAGACATTGAATTGGACCAATCCAGAATGGTTCAAAGTATTCATCAGATTGGACTAGACCTGGCCATTTGTAATAGACTCATACTGGACTAGGTTTGGTTGGACCAATATCCGGTCCATTGACAGCCCCAGACCCATTTATAATTGGATATAAATAATCTGATCCATTTTGACAGGGCATAGTTGAATATATTTGCTAATATGCATAGTAGATAAAGATTTAGTAACACGATAGCATCCATTCTTTGGGTGTTCTGTTTTGGAAGACACTTTTATTGAACCTTATTAAGGATATCTTTCTTTGACCATATTTGAAATGGATCTAATATGTTAAATGTGTAACCAAATTGAACTTTGACATTACCCCTTTCTAATCACTAGCTCTAGTTCTCTATTTAAATGTTTGAATTCATATGCCCATCAATGACATAGCTGAACGTGTTCTTTAGTTGGGTCAATGGAGGTACTGTTAATACTTCATTTTGAGCTAAAGCAACCTGGCTAGATTCTAATAACATGATTAGAGGCTGGAGAGTTGGAAGGGAGGAAGTGGTGGTTACACATCTATAGTTTGCAGATGATATTATTTTGTTTTGTGATGGGAAAGCAGAAGAGCTTGTGAATTTAAAAAGGATAGTGCATAATTTTGAGAGGCTCTCCAACTTTAGAGTTGTGTGGTAGGGGTAAATTTAGGGAGTGAAGAAGTGGATATTCTAGCGAGAATCTTGGGGTGTGAGGTGGGGGAATGGCCATTACAATACTTGGGACTACCACTATCAGGGAAATGGTTATGGAGGTGACCGTTGGAACATGATAAACTATGGCATAGAGTGATTGGCAGCCATGGATTGGCAAACAATGGTTGGGATACGGTAGTTGACTCTAAGGCTTCTCGATTTTCTCCCAGAAATGCTATTCATGGTATTTTACCTCCATCATTCCTTGCTTTAAACTTGATGCTTGTGCAAGAAACAAAGTGTTGTTTTGGGAAGATGTTTGGGTTGGAGAGATTCCTCTTAGTCATAGGTTCCCTTCTATTTTTTTCACTGTTAGAATATAAAAGAAAAGTGATCTCTTCAGTTTTTATTGATAATTCCTGGGACTTGGGATCGAGGAGAGGACTAAAGGAGTTAGAAATAGCAATGGTGGATGAATTAGTTACCCTTTTAGGGTTGAGCTTTTTGGATCAGCCTTGTGTGGATGGTAGAATTTCAAAACCTTCCTCGTCTGGTGTTTTCACTTGTTCCTTTTCTTTAATGTCCTTCAATCAAATAACTTTGTAAGGAACTTTCCATCAAAGGAGGTAGGGTGTAGCCCTGTACCTCCAAAAATTCAGGCTTTTTGCTAGGAGGTGGTTCTTAAAAAAAATCAATACTCTGGATGTGTTATAAAGAAAAAGGCCAAATTTCTGCCTTTCACCCCATGTTCGTAGCCTTTGTTTGGGTTCTGGTGAGACAATCATACACCTATTAATATTTTTTCCTTTTGTGCACATTATTAGGTCTTTGTTCTCTTCTCTCTTTGGTTGCAAGTGGACACCTCCCTTGAATGTGGACACCTCCTTTTGGGTGCAAGTGGACACCTCCTTTTGGGTCTTTGACCCAAGCTTTTTTCAGGCAACCAAAGAGGCAGTAGATTTTTGTGGAGAGCCATAAGTGCAGCTATACTTTGGTCCATTTGGGAAGAAACAACAAGATCTTTAAAGGAGTGGAGAAATCCAAGGAGGAAATTGTTGAAAGATTAACCATTGTGACTATCCACTGGTTGAAAACTCTAGATTTGTCTAAAGATTTCTTAGTTGAGGACATATTTAGGAATTGGGAAGTGGTGGCAACTACAACATCCATAAAACCTATTGTGCAGGAACTGTGGTTCCCACCAACACAACAAAGAATAAAGTTGAACTTTGATGGGAGCTCTAGAGGCAACCCGAGGCCTTCAAGTATAGGGGGGAGTATTCAAAGATGGAGATGGGAGAATTGTTGCTATGTTTTTTGGGCCAATAGGGGTGGGGGACTTGGGGGTGCAAATGGATCGGATCATGATTCGATCCAATCCTATTTGGTCGAATTCAGATCACCCTTGTTCAGATCTTCTGATTAGATAATATGATCCGATTAGAAATTGGATCGGATTCGAATTACCCCCATCCGATCTGAGAAGATTCAATCTGACATATATTATATATTTATAAATATAAATATAAAACACACAGATGTTATTTATTTATAAATATATTTTTATTAATTCGTTATATTATTTATTTATTTATAAAAACATGTATATATAGGATGAAAATAATTAAAAATACTTGTATTTTTTGTTTTTACTTTATTTAAATTAATATATTTTATTTTTGTTTTAACAATTTATTATTTTTTAAAGAAAACAAGTCAGATGTGAAGATTCGACTTATCAATAGGATTTGAATTCAAATCAAGTCCTATCAGATCCAATCGGATCTTTGGATCGGAGATCCAACGTGAACAGTGTCGAATCGGATTCGAATATACCCTGATTTGAATCCGCTCCGATCCGTTTGTATCCCTAGGGGGACTCACTGAGAGCGGAGGTGATGTCTTTGCTTCAAGGTGTAAAATATGCCAAACAATTGGGGTTACACCAAGTTGAGATAGAAGGAGACTCTAAATTGTTAATGGACTGGTTGCAATCAGGCAAGTTGGGAGCATGGATGTATCGACAACTCATGTGGGAAATTCTCAATTGGGGTACAGTAAGTTGAGATAGAAGGAGACTGTAAATTGTTAATGGACTGGTTGCAATCAGGCAAGTTGGGAGCATGGATGTATCGACAACTCATGTAGGAAATTCTCAATATAACAAGGGATGTTGGTGCATGCTTCAAGTGGATAAGAAGATCAACTAATGGTTTGGCTGATACCTTAGCCAACACAAGGGACAGTGAGGAAAAGTTTGTTATAGGCAGTTCTGTCATTCAAATTACTTGGGCTTAGCACTTATTTTAGTGGTTGATAATTGTGTTTTAATTTTGTTATCGTTTCCAGTAAAAAAACAACCTAGCTAGAGCTTATTGTAGTTTACACTGCTAAGTCAGTGTAGAAATGACCCAATGGATATGTATCATATATGGGCTCCAACTCAATGTTAGAAAAGAAACCTCTATTGGTTTCCAACCCTTGTAAAATAATAAAACCTAGACTTCAATCACCACACATACAACATGGATGGACATACACACTACTAGGCCCTACTTTGAAACCCTTTAAAGCATGCTTGCTTAAGATAAAATCTGATTACCATGTGAATTTTGTTTAATTATTTTTTGGCTTCGATAGATTAGTATCTCCCTGCCCACACCTATTTCAATTTCCATTCACTTATCGATAGGTTTCTTACTAGATGGCGTCCTTCATTGACCCTTTGGCAAAGCTTCGGCTAGACAAACCCTTTGTCTTCCCTTGCATCCATTAAGATCTTTGCATTGTTGTCGTTGAAGCCAAAAGACGCTCTCGTGGTGTAGTATCTATCTTCCTTCTCTGGTGAAGAGGACGTCCTATTCTCGCTTGCACTCGATAGAAGCCTTGCCAAATTTGTGTTCCCAAAACCAATGAGAACCATGAAAAGGAGAGAAAAAGATCAGTTTCATTTCTCTCTCTTGATTTTGATTTTTGACACCTTCTGTCACCTTTTTCTTAAAATTCCTTTTTGGGTTTTCTTGTGCACTAACGAGACGGAGATGGAGATGGAGCGGACTTAGAATTGGGTTTTCATTATCATTGACAGTTTGGCACTATAACCATAAAGGGTATTTTAGAAAATTTCAAAGAATATCAGTTACGTGATGTCACATGTGAACGAAGTGTGACGGAAAGTTAATGACAATGGATGTTTTAGACCATTGTCAGAAAACTTGGGGGGTACTTTAAGACAATATGTAAACAGTAAGGATAGAGAGTCAATTTCCTAAACCATAGAGGTACTTTCAGAAATTTGCCCTTACCTTAAATCTTCAAGATATTTTGTAGAACTTAAGCCATTGATGAATGAATGAATAAAATAATGAAGTATTTCCTGTATTTTGTGTTTTGGTGTTGATTTCTAAGGAAACCTAATGGTATTGACTTCACTAGGCTTTACCCTTAGATGACAACATGTATTCCATGTAGTGAATTGGGTGATGCACGAGGGCTATAATACTTTCAGCTATATAGGAAGAACACAACAAGAGAATATTCAACAATAAATGCTATTCCAAGGAAGCTTTAATGAATTATAGACCAAATATTAGAAATCATATGATCCTATCTACAATGGTTTTGGAAACTAGCTAGAGCTATGGCCTATGGGCAATACCGTGCTTCATTCTTGATTGAATTTATGGTTAAAGTTACCTAATTTGAATTAGATGCCCAATTAATTAAATATTTAGGTTTGAAGTTACCTATAAGTTTGAATCTAAAAATAGATTTAGTATACTATAAGATTCTACCCCTATAATTTTAACTTGATAAATTGAAACGAGTGTGAGAAAATTGAACAAATTAAAAATCAAAGAAGACAAAACCTCACAATTGAAATATGAAAAAAAAAACACCTTAAACAAAAGAGATAAAATGATTGAACTTCAATAGCTAAGATCCAAAATGTTGCCTTAACTCGATTTTGAGGGATGAGGAACATGTATATATATATATATATATCGAGTTTAAGATATGTTAGTAAATGAAACATGGGATGAAGAGTTAAGGCTTAACCCTTAGTAAAATTTCAGATCTATTAATATGTAAAACGTTTGGCTATTATATTTTGGTTTGCTCAGATCTAATTTCTGACTCTTTATTGATCTAAGTAGGATTTTTATTATGGGATTTTATCTGCAAAGTGTAAAACTTTATTATATATTATTTGTAATAGCTAAATGGTTTTTTATATGTCTATTACTAATGAACTAGGTTCATTTAAGAGTCTTGAAATGCAAATTTAAGAGGTATTCAAACCACGCAAATCGATGAATTAGGTAATTATGGTAGTGATTCAGATTATTCCATTTGATCATACTTAATGTTTTCTATTAGTTTTGTGTGCTAATGAGTATGGATGTTAAGTCAATTGGAAACAATGGCCCCATCTCTCTTTTTTATAGTTTTTATGTGTTGATGGGTCCCGAACATATGTTTTCTATAGGTTCTGTGTTATGAGGCCCATATATCTATTTTGTGTGCTAGTGATGCCCACATATATGTATTGTTCAAGTTTTTATATTAGTGGAGCCCACACATTTACATATTTACATATGTTTGACTCACACATGTATAAAATATGCACATATGGACATGCACATACTCTTGACTCATATTGTAATCCATCACCCATTGCCATATCTAATTATTTCAATTTTGAATTGCCTTAAAATAGAATTCTTAGGTTCTCTTCATTCAACTAATCTTTAAACATATAAATCTTAGAAGTTTGTAAAACATCTTGATTTGGCACTACTTATTTCATTTTAATGTATAATTTGAAGATGTGATGCATAATATAATTTTTATATTTGTTTTTTTTCATTTTTTTTGAGTTAAACCAATACAAGAGTGATAAAAGGCATAGTTGAAGATATTTTATTATTTTTGTATTATTATTATTTTATTATTTTATTTTTATTTTTATTTTTAACCTATAGCAGAGTGATGGTTTTAACTACTGTAATATGGTTCAAATACTATACATATATCCACTACTATATATTAAAACATAGACCTATAGTGCCATTAATTTGTGCAAATTTTCTTATAATGATAGATAAGTTTGTTATTATATGTTAAAGTGTAGAGCTATAGTGATGGATATTATCATTGTTAATGTGTAAAATAATCTTTTATTGACGAATATATTTGTTGCTATATGTTAAAACAGAGTTATAATGGTGAAAATATATATTGTTATATCTTAAAGGCAAATGTTTCTGATGGATATATTCATTGTTGTATGGGGGTGGATATAGGCATTTGTAACAATAACATGTTTATCCGTTGCTCGCTTTTTATATTTACTGCTATAACTTGTACCAACAGGACATACAATGATGGAAAACAATCCGTCAAGGATCTACCACTATAATGTTATAACAACGGATATTTTTGTTGCTAAAGTCTATTTTTTTAGTTAGTTTTGCAATTTTATTAGTTTATAACTTTGATTTTTCAAACCATTTTGATGTTTTATTTACATTGAAAACTAATTAGGTAATAGAAGAGTAGGTTCTATACATCATTTTAAGGTGCTTATTTATAAATTGGTAATGTTAGAATTTGATAGTTTATTAATTCTTGCTCTACTATTTTTTTGTTGTTCGTTCACCAAATATGAGGCCCCCATTAGATAATGTTATGCATAGGAGGCTTAGTGGGGCCATTGTAGCTATATTCAAATTCTTCATGGCAATTATTGTCATGATGATATACAAAAAGAGAAAATGGTTATAAACTGGAGAATAAAAGAGGATATAAGTGTAGATA
The DNA here is from genome assembly GCF_055504915.1 of Nelumbo nucifera. NCBI lineage: Eukaryota > Viridiplantae > Streptophyta > Magnoliopsida > Proteales > Nelumbonaceae > Nelumbo > Nelumbo nucifera. The sequence continues at coordinate 31,297,950 of NC_142650.1, forward strand.
AAGGAATTTATGTCAAATGCATATTTATGAATGATATGGAGTGTGTCTTTCATAGATTACGATGAGAAGAGTATGCTTCTCCACCTTGTGTGGTTTGCTTACATTATATGGTGAGTTTCAGCCAACTAACAATATAAATGTAAATGAGCAAGTTGTATTGTTTTTACATATTATTAAGCATAATGTCTAGAGTAGTGTTATTTTTGCACGGTTTAAACGTTTCAAGATATCATCATATGTGTTACTTTTAGATTGTATTCCATATTTGTTGTATAACATTTGGAGATCACATACCCCTTCAGATTAGTAATGACCCTCGTTTCATGTCCTGTTTTAAGGTATGCTTTGACTATTCTTTTAATTAAGTATATACAGAGAATTAATATATAGTAATAATAGCCCTATTTTAGTGGAGTTATGGAATTGTATAAGTGCAAAAGACAATACCCATATCCCATGCAAGGTATTGTTGAAAAGCAAGACAAATTTCATGCAAGGAAGTGGAAGACAATGCAAAATGTGATGGCAACAATCTTATTTATCTAAATTTTATCTGTGTATTAGCTAGGTCAAATGGTTCAGCTATAGATGCTACAATTGTGTATGATTCCTTATGGAGGAATCATAAACTTAATGTGCTTCAAGGTAAATTGTATAGTTATCTAATCCTCCTTAAGATATAACTGGTCATTGCGTAAACTTTGAATTGATTTCTTTCTTAATAATGTTTGGTGTAAGCATAACTTTGCATAATGTTTGGTATGAGGTTGATTATCAGAATGTACAAGAGAGATATTCAGTGGTTAACATTCTTCACTAAAAAATGTAGGACATGTTTTTTTTTTGTGTGTGTGTGTGTTAAAAAAGGCATTGGACTATAAAATAATACCAAACAATACATATAAATTCATACAAAATACAAGGCTTTGCACTTTACAAATTTGTATTTGTACTCTTCCAAACTGAGCCTTATATTCTACAAAAATAAGTATGATTAATAGGAGTTATTTTTATTTATGGTAGAAATATAATAAAAATATAAAACTAACTTGAAAATTAAGGTGGTGTTTGGTGCATCTTTTTGGTACGTATTTTGAGATGCAAAAAGCCCAATGGTCTTTTTCCATTTGGTATTGTGTAGATCGAAAACCCAAAGACAAGCGTGTAGAAAGATCGAAAAGGCTAAAAATCGAGAAGCTTCAAATGAATTTCTTGGTTTTCCATGTTGAAAATAGCCTTCCTAACAGTTTTTAATAGTCCAATAAACCATGATACAAACCAAATAGTCTTGGTCCTTAAAGATAAGACCCCAAAAGCTCAGTGTGTCTTTTTGTCTATTAGGCTGTTGAAAGATCTACCTAGAAAGACCTACCAAACAAATTTTAAATTGTTTTTCCATATAAGTGGTGAGTTAGTGGTCCAGATTATAATGGGACGACTATTATTAAATAATAAAAAAAGTAAAAAATATATAGAAATACAGACAATTATAAAATTTTAGAAAATGTATGAAAAATTTGACACATCTTAATATAATACGTTCATCTTGTTAAAAAAAGGTAATCTAATAAACATGAATTATTTTTATAATTAATTATAATAATGAAATATAAAATTTAAAATCACCCATAGGTTAAATTGTTTTTTTTTTTATTTCAAGTCAAATGGGTCAACATGATGCCATAATTATATCATAAAAACTCAAATTTAGATAGTAGTAGACATTTATAGTAAATGTAAAAAAACAAAAACTTAGAAAAAATTGTACACATGTCTAATATTATATACATGTCGTATTAAACAAAGATAAATATGATAAATAAGATATATTTTTATTAACATTAGAAATTCAATAAAAAATTTAAATTTACTAACACATCATGCTTTAATTATTCGGGAAAAACGGATGTTGTTTACAGCTCTATATAAATGGTGCTATCTCATGGTTTATCTCACTATTGTACAAGAATTGGACCCACAGCCCACTATGTTTCAATATTATGTCATTTCAGGAGAATTACTATCTTTTACTATTTTTTTTTCTGCCCCGCCCAACTATTTCATTTTCGATTATGGAAGGATCAGATCCTAGTACAAGCCGGTTGTAGCCATTTGGTTTTCAAAATTGGTATTCATTAATTAAAAAAAATCACCATTAGAACTTCTTCAAACCAAACGAGAGGTGGCTCGTCTTCAGCATTGATTTTGAATCGATGCCTGCAACCACCGATTTGGAGAAAGGGGGCTTATTAGTGTTGCGTGACACCAAATACCAAAATAATAATAAAAAAAGAACCTCTTTGGCTATTGAACGGAAGGGTCAAGGGTATGAAAATCAACCACCCACACAAGACAAACCTGGTCGGATGTAAATTTGCAATCGCTCGCAAAGGAGTCAGTTTGGTACATATGTTTCCTTCCTAGTAGAAGCTATAAACTGGTTGGAATGAGAAAATTTTGAATCCGATCCAATTAATTAACATGGATTTAATCCGATTCCATTTCATCTTTTAAATAAAAAAATTAAATACTTTTGAACTTATATATATACACATATATTATAATATAATATGTGAAATTATATATTTGTATATTTATATATAATTATATTAATTTTATATATTAAAATCAATAAATATTATAAAATAATCGGATTATATAGAGTTAAATCCACATGCAATCAAATGCAAATTGCAAAATCCAGACCCAAATCCAATTAAGAAGACGCATTATTTGAATTTGAGATAATCAAATTGGTTGTTGGATTTTTAAAGTTCGTTGACAGCCCCACATCCTAAATGGGCCAAACAATTTTCAGATTAATCCTTGACTTTATTTTTATTTTTTTGTTTTTGTCAAAGAAGTGATTTGACTCTCTAAATTTCATTTTAATCTTAACAATCTGGGGTTGATTTTAGTTTTGAAGTTAATATGCATGTGAATAATTAGTAATGCTATAATTTGATTGGAGAATTTTTGTAAATAGAATTCGAGTACTTGTTGTGCCATTTTATTTATGTTTTCTTTTTGTTGAAAGTATCCTTAATTTTAAGGTAAATTATTGCACTTAGTGACAATTACCCCTTGAACTTTTACTTTGCAACAAATACAACCTTTGTTAGTGATGGAGGGTGATTTGGCTCGACCTCGTAGCTCAGGTACACGTGGGCGTGACCTTGCTCAAACAGTGACTCAGCATGACAGTACAACGGATGTGAGCACAATTCGGTGGGGAAGTCTCACCGAGTTCAGCACGGCAACTCGGCGGGTAAACTACTCGTCGAAAGTTGCCTCGCTCGCACCTCCTCCCTGGGGTTAAGGCACTTCGGGGGGTCCCGAGTTCGGAGCACCCTGATCCCTTTTGAGACCCGAGCTCCTCCCAATGGACATTGGGCCACTCCCAAGCAAGAACGCACCGATTCTTCCTCGGACGCCCCGAGGCACAAAGACCTCGGGTCGGCTAGCTCGGCATAACCGGCTGTAGGCAACTCGTCACTCAAAGGACAGCCTAGCTCAGGGAAAATCGCAGGAGAACAACTCGGTATACCATAAGGGAGCTTCCTGCCCGGTCGCCGTACCCGATAAACCTACGAACAGCAGGCATGTCTCCTCGCTGCGCTTGACACCTTTAGAAAGGCGTCCCACACCTGACAAACATGTACCATGCACGACGGCCCCGCGCGTGCCATCTCAGCTTGCCTGTAACGGCTGTGGCAGGCTGACAGTGACGATTATACCTGCCCTGTCAGAAGTCAAAGGGCCTGGAGCAACAGAATTCAGTTATAAGGAGCTTATTCTCGAGGAACAAGGTATCTTCGAATCACCTGTGTAACCTGCACTCTTAGCCTTTGTTCTCCTTTTGCTTCTGGCACTCAATACTAACTTAAGCATCGGAGCTTTCCTATCGGGAAACCCCCCGGGAGTTCTTCCTCTTTCCTCTCGTTTCAGCTACCTCTTAGGAGCCAAGTGAGCGCCAGCTAGGAGTGACTGGATTGTGTGACATCATTTGGCGTCGTCTGTGGGATACGCTTCAAAAGGCCTTTCTCTCTAAACATTATGAGTTCTTTTCTTCCTCGAAACAATCCAACGCTCATGGCTTCCTCCAGCAACGTCGGACGAAGCACGGAAATGTATAACACCAGGGAACAACCCCAGCTTCTTACTATCTGTAACGGACAGTTCACCGTTCCCCTCTCAGTGAACGGAATCCCTAGCTTGAATGTGCCTCTCACAATGGCACCTGTCATCGCCCCACTCTCTGTTGCAGTCGGAACGATGTTCACTGAACCTTTGGTCGTGCCCCCAACGGCCAGCCCGAACCAGCCGGAAGACATGATGCAGTGCATGAGGGCCATGCAGGCTTAAATGCAACAGTTCCAACAACTTTAGCTCTATCAACAACACGTACTACACCAGGTCCCCCAGTATCAGTATCAGTAGAAGTTCTCCCAGCTGCCCCAACCTCATCTTCAGCAGCCTCAGCTCCCGCCTCAGCGCCCAGCCTTGCAGCAAGCCAAGTCTCGCTGCCAGAGCGGGCACCCCTCCGGCCGAGGAGAGGCCTCCCAAAACCTCCCAAAAAATCTGGCCTCCCCCCACGGCAGACGAGAGAGACCGGCTACCCCGATCTCGTCGCGGGCGGACAGGTCGGGAGGACTCCGACTCGGCAGGTCTACGTCACCTTGACAGTCGAAGTTTGGAACCCGATCTGTCACCAGCAGACTGGGCTACTCCTTGCGCAAACCATTCCGGACAGCGCAGAGGTGATCAGCACGAACGCCGAGCCCATTAAAAAGCAGAGGCGTCGCCGCCGAGCTCGCCGATCTGTCACCCGCGATTTGCCCGAGCTCATGGGCAAAGAAGAGGTAAGCTCGGCCAAAGCCAAAGCTCCCCTACTCTCGGTTCCGTCCCCCTGTCTTCCGAACTCCTGGCAGTCCCGATGCCCAAGGATTTCAAGCTCCTTCCTCTTGACAAGTATGACGGGTTGTTCGACCCGAATGATCATGTAGATGCCTTTCAGACATAGATGCACCTGGTGCGTGCCAGTGAGTCGTGCATGTGCATGGCCTTCTCCACTACTTTCAGGGGAGCAGCCCGCACGTGGTACCAGAACTTGGCACCCGAGTCGATAAGAAGTTGGGCGCAGTTCGCACAAGCCTTCACGTCCCACTTTGTCACCTGCAAACGGTGCCCGCGAACTGAAGAAAGCATCCTCAACATAGCACAAAGAGAGGGAGAGTCCATCCGGAGCTATATCAAGCGGTTCAACGATGCTTGTATGCAGATACCGTGCCTGGACCCCGCCATACGCCTTGCAGCAGCCAAGAAGGGCATGAAGCACAAAGAGTTCAAGTGGCACATGGTCATCAACCAACCAGCGACCATAACCAAGTTTCTGAAGCTTGCGGATAAGTTCATAGCCACCGAAGAGGAGATCAACCAGAAGGGCGAGGGCGCACCCGAAAAAAGAAAGAGAAAAGGAGAGCCTTCCATCAAGGGGACACTCGAAGAAAAAAGGAAACAGTGCGGGGGGCAAAGTCGGGTCAATTGTTCCGAGCTCCTGCAGCAGATCGAGCTGATTACACACCACTGAACGCGAAGCGGGCTGAAATCCTGATGGCGATCAAGGACGCCTCGTACGTGAAGTGGCCACCCCGTCTGAGGGGGAATCCCAATGAAAGGAATAAGAATATGTATTGCAGCTTTCACAAAGATCACGGTCACAGTACCAAGAGTTGTAAAAACCTCCGTGATGAGATAGAGGAGCGTGGTAAGGATGCTCACAAAGATTACGGTCTAAGAAACTTTGTACAAAATAATAATAATAGCAATAAAACAGGTCGGCAAGGGGAGCGCGGTAAGGATGCTCCCGAGTCCAGCAGCAGGCCGGCTGAACAACCGCAGAGGCAGCCTCCGGAGGAGAGGCCAGTCCGGGGAACCATCCACATGATAGTAGAAGGTTCTATCATCGCGGGTTGCACTTCAACAGCAGCTCGGACTTCGGTTCATGAAGCCACCCGGGAGGAGTCCATTACCCCCACGATGGCGCGCTCGTACTAAAGCTAAGAATCAATGACTTTGAGGTTAGGCATGTACTCGTCGACTCAGGCAGCTCAGCTGACATCCTCTTCAAAGCTACGTTTGACCAGCTCCAGTTGCAGAGAAGCGACCTGAAGCCCGCAGACACTCCTTTGGTAGGTTTCAGCGGAGAAGAAGTCCGCCCCCTTTGGAAAATAACAGTACCTGTGGAAGTCGGCACGTGGCCTTGTGTGGTCAGATTCAAGCACGACTTCTTGGTGGTCGCGACCCCCTCCCCCTACAATGCCATAGTAGGTCGACCGATCACCCATGTCCTACGGGCGGTGGTCTCCACTTACCATTTGACTATGAAGTTCCCAACCGACTTCGGTGTAGGAGTAGCGCGGGGCGACCAGCTCGAGTCCCGTAAGTGCTACGTCGCCGCCTTGAAGGGAACAACCAAGGTAGCCGATGACCTCGAGGTGGAGCGGCCTATGGAGCAAGGCGAAGAACGAGTCGCGCCAATAGAAGAAGCAGTCGCAGTTTCAACCTCAGCAGTGGACCCAGCTCGAACGCTTCAAATCGGCGCTTTCGTCCAGGGACCTTTACGATCAGAACTTGTAAGTTTCTTCAAAATTTAGATATTTTTGCTTGGTATGCGGCAGAGATGCCCGATATAGACCCCGAACTCATAACTCACAAGCTGAACACTGATCTTGTAGTTAGGCTCGTTAGACAGAAGAAACGCAACCTAGCCCCAGAGCGGTGGAAAGAGGTCGACGAGGAGGTCGAAAAGCTCCTCGCAGCTGACTTCATATGAGAAGTCCACTACCCGAGTTGGGTAGCCAACCCTGTCCTGGTAAAGAAGGCCAACGGCAAGTGGCACATGTGCGTCGACTACACTGACCTGAACTGGGCTTGCCCAAAAGACTGCTTCCTGCTCCCCAGAATTGACCGATTGGTTGACGCGACCTCAGGGCACGAGTTGCTATGTTTCTTGGACGCCTATTCGGGCTATAACCAGATCAAGATGGACCCGACGGACGAAGAAAAGACTGCCTTCATCAAGGAATTCGGCCTATACTATTACAAGGTTATGCCCTTCGGGTTGAAAAACACAGGGGAAACCTTTCAAAGGCTTGTAAATAAGTTTTTTGCACCATTAATCGGCAGAAAAGTAGAATGCTATGTAGACGACATGGTCGTAAAAACTCAATTCTCACATGAATTTCTACAAGTTTTGCATTTTGTTTTTGAAATTTTGCGTAAGTTTAATATGAGATTGAACCCAAACAAGTGTGTGTTCGGTGTGACCTCGGGCAAGTTCCTAGGATACATCGTTAACTGGCGCGGCATCGATGCAACCCGGATAAAATTAAAGCCATTTTAGATATGAAATCGCCCCGGAAGTTGAAGGAGGTTCGGAGGTTGAATGGCCGCATAGCCTCCCTGAGCCGCTTCATGTCTAAATCGGCGGATCGCTGTCTACCGTTCTTTAAGGCATTTAAGAGCAAAGGGTTCGAGTGGACCCAAGACTTCCAGCTCGCGTTCGACGAGCTCAAGAAATACCTCACTAGTGTGTCGACCTTAACCCCGCCCGATGAGGGGAATGTTTTAGAACTGTACCTCTCGGCGAGCGACGAAGTGGTCAGTTCGGTACTAATAAAAGAAGTAGATCGGGTCCAACAAACCATCTATTATGTGAGTAAAGTATTGCAGGGAGCAGAAACGAGATACCCGGAGATGGAAAAGCTAGCATACGCACTGATAACCGTAGCTCGGAAGCTCCGCCCATACTTCCAAGCTCATACTATTGTCGTCCTCACCGACAGACCTCTGAGGCAAGTGTTGCTCAAACCCGAGGTCTTTGGTCGGTTGACGAAGTGGGCCGTTGAGCCTAGCGAGTACGACCTCCAGTACAAGCCGCGAACTGCCATTAAGGCCCAAGCCTTAGTAGCTTTTATAGCCGAATGTACATTCAGCTCCATAGTTCCCAGGCCGGTTGAGCACGAGGCTCCTAGCTCGGATAAGCCCGAAGCTCTCAGGCCAATCGAGTCCGAACCCCGTAAAGCAGCAGCCAGTGTGGCATCTCTTCTAGCTCGGCCAATTGTGAGCTGGGATGAGGAGCCCTGGATCCTTCACGTAGATGGCTCCTTGAACCAACAGGGCAGCGGAGCCGGAATAGTTCTACACAGCCCAAGCGACACGAAACTGGAATACGCGCTACGCTTCGAGTTCGCGGCATCTAACAATGAAGCAGAGTACGAGGCATTGATAGCTGGACTAGCCTTAGCCAGAGAAGTAAAAGCAAGGCACATTGTTATCTGCATCGACTCCTAGCTTGTGGTTAACTAGGTCACCGGCGAGTATGAGTTTCGCGAGCCAACCATGATTGCCTACTTGACCAAGGTTAGAGAGGCCCTGCTCGACTTCCAGACACACTTTATCAAACAAATCCCTAGGTCAGAAAACGTTGAGGCCGATGCCCTGTCCAGGTTAGCCAGCACCAACGACATCACCATGAGAACCGTGTACATAGAGGACCTGTCTTGGCCTAGCATTCTTAGGGGGGCAAAGGAGGTTGCTCCCGTCGTTCAAGCAGAGCCGAGCTGGATTGACCCGCTTGCGAGCTTCTTACTACACGGGACGCTCCCTGCAGACCGCAATGCAGCTAGAAGGGTGCAGCGCCAGGCAACCAAATATGTCATGATAGACGAACAACTATACTGGAGATCTTACACACTCCCCTACTTGCGTTGCTTGTGACCTACCGAAGCCAAGCTCGTACTCCGCGACACCCACGAGGGTCTGTGCGGTGGGCACTTGGGGGGCAGGGCCCTCGCCCAAAAAGCACTTCGACAAGGGTATTATTGGCCAATAATGAAGGCTGGCGCTATTGAGCTCGTTAGAAAATGTGACAAATGCCAAAGACATGCCAATATTCACCACCAACCTACTGCCGACCTCAAGTATCTCACCACCCGTGGCCCTTTGCATAGTGGGGCATCGATCTACTCGGGCCATTCCCGCCAGCAACGGGTGGAAGGAAGTTCTTAGTAGTAGCAGTGGACTATTTTACCAAGTGGGTAGAAGTTGAACCCCTCGTGACGATCACAGCCCGAAATGTTCAATACTTCTTTTGGAAGAACATCGTGTGCCGCTTCGGATTACCTCGGGTATTGATCTCCGATAACGGCAAGCAGTTCCAGGACATCAAATTCCAAGATTGGTGCCGAGACATGGGAATCCAACAGAATTTTACTTCAATCGCACACCCTCAAGCAAACGGTCAGGCAGAAGTCATGAACAGAGCCATCCTCCGCGGACTAAAGGCACGGCTGGACTGAGCTAAAGGATTGTGGGCAGATGAACTACCCAGTGTCCTGTGGGCCTACCGGACCACGGAGAAGACCGCCACGGGGGAAACACCCTTCAATCTCACCTACGGCACCAAAGCAGTGATCCCCGCAGAAATCGAAGTACGTACGTTGCGGCTAGAAGCATACAGTGATCAGACAAACGAAGATGAGCTACGTACCAACCTCGACTTACTCGACGAGGTAAGGGACCTCGCGTACATCAGGACCGCAGCCTACCAGTAGAGAGTAGCTCGGTACTATAACGCCAGGGTCAAGAAGCAATACCTCCGCGTTGGCGACCTGGTCCTTTGTAAAGTTATGGTACTTGAGCTCGGCGCTGGCAAGTTTGGGTCCAACTGGGAAGGTCCTTATCGAGTGAAACGAGTGCTCGGGGAAGGAACATACGAGCTCGAGACCCTCGAAGGGAAACAAATATCTCGAGCATGGAATATTGTCAACCTAAGACAATATTATCTGTAAGAATCGAGTAGGCCACGAGCCACTCCCAAAGCCTAAGGGCCACAAGAAGACTCCAGTTGCCACCTCGGCCTGGGTGAAATCTAGGAGCGGACTACGGGTCCCTCCCTAAGCCTAATGGCCACAAGAAGACCCCAGTTGCCACCTCGGCCTGAGTAAAATCTAGGAGCGGATTACGGGTCCCTCCCTAAGCCTAAGGGCCACAAGAAGACCCCAGTTGCCACCTCGGCCTGGGTGAAATCCAAGAGTGGACTACGGGTCCCTCCCTAAGCCTAAGGGCCACAAGAAGACCCTAGTCACCACTTTGGCCTAGGTGAAATCCAAGAGCATACTACGGGTCCCGTCTTAAGCCTAAGGGTCATAAGAAAGCCCCAGCTGCCACTTCGGCATGGCAAACTGACAAAAACCTGGTTATCTCTAACCCTTAAGGGAAAGACAGCTCGGGTATGAACCCTACGATGTCTATGCCCTTGCTGTTCTTACTTAGCTCGGTAACCCGATAGTCCGGGGTAATCTACGCAACCCAAAGTAACACAACTTCACTCAGTTACCCTCACCCCCAGCTCGGTGGCTCGACAGCTCGGGTAACCTATACATTAAATTGACCAGCTTGGAGTCCACTCACACTTAGAAGTATTTTTGCACTCAGAGATACTCGAAAGAAACTATATTTTATTAAAAACAGAGTCCAGGTACAAGAATTTTTACCCGAGCTCAAAGGCTCAAAATAGTACATTCACAGTTCAGAAAGGGAAAAGATTAAGTTGCAAATATAAAGAGCAAACTACTTCGGGGGCTCGCCACCTCTATCAGCGACCCCCTCAGAGACAGTGTCTGGAACAGCATCCTCTACTCCATCTTCGGGACCTACATCCTCGGAGTCGGGGTCGTCTTTTGACTGACGCACGATGTCGTCAGTAATTCACGAAGTAGTAATGGCGCTCGTGTCCAGCTCGGGGTAGAGGTGCCTGATCAGCCACTGACTGAGCTTGAAGCCCTTACGGTAGGCCTCCGTCATCACATCGTTAAATCTCGAAGAGTTGATGTAATCAATGATGGCTTGGGTCTTGGCCTCCTCAAGAGCACCTTCGAAGATTGCAGTCTTCTCCCTTATGTCCTCCTGGAGGTACCCCACTTCATGCTCCAGCTTCCCCTTCGCCTCCTTGAGGCCTTGCACCTCGAGCTTCAAGGCATCCTGCTCAGCCTTGAGGCTGCTCACCTCGAGCCCTAAGGTCTCCTAACCGACCTTAAGGTCGTTCGCCTCGGCCCTCAACTTGTCCTTGTCTCGGGCCTGCTCCCCCTTCTCTGCCATTAACACCTTGATGAAGTTCTTTTGAGCCGAGGCGTCACTCTCCAGGCGGTGAACCTGACAACGAGCTGCCCTCAACTCAGTATGGGCTGCGAGACGACTTCTCAGCCTCCAGAGCCTGCCTTAGGTGCCGATCTGATTGGAGGGTCAAGGCGCGAATGGCGGTGTTCACTTGCGAAAGGGAAACCATTCAAAAAAAAAGAGAGAAAAAGAAGAGAGACTCACCACCATAGTATGAGTGGCAGCTCGAGCGCCGAGCTGACCAGGAGTGAGTTCGGCCCACTCGCTGACCAACCCCGGGTATGCAGCAAGCGTACTCTTCTTTAGGCTGCACTTGGGGTTCAGGACGGTTTGGCTCCCCTGACCCTCCGAGCTGGAAGCCGTCACCTCTACATCGTTAGTAGAACTCTCGGAGACCTCGGCAACAGCTTCAGCAGGATGAGCCCCGGCAGCTGCAGCATTGGCCTCGGCAATGCTTTCTCTAGCAAGTCTAGTGGGCTCGACAGCAGGCTCGGCGGGCTTAACGACAGGTTCTGCCATCACCTCGGGCCCCTTAGGCACAACCCCCTCTTCCAAGTCGATGACGGGCGTGGCTGCCACCTCGGGCCCCGGGGCAGAAGTCTGTGGAAGTCGAGGCTCGGCTGAAGCTTGCGGGGACCCAATGCGCGCCTTCTTCGCCACGCGTTTCTTCCTCTTCATCTGATGGAAGAGCTTCTGATTGTCTATTTTCTCCGCCTCCATGGGACCTGTGGTGAAACATGACATCAGCAACCCGAAGCAAATATATGAGCGGAAAAGCCGAAGTGGGGAAAACCTACCCGGACTTAAGCCCGCTCGGACGAGCTTCTCCTCAGAAGTGAAGTCTTTATAATGCAACCCGAGCTAAGCCAGTGACTGGAGTTCCTTCTTGGTCTTCCCGTCTAGGATGACACCAGGGTCTTGAACGGCTATCCTCCAATCGGTGGGGAAGGGCCACCCCGTGCTACTCCGGACTACGAAGTAGTCCCGCTTCCAAGCTGGGACTTTGCTCGGGAGCTTGTGCATGAGTTTAAAACCCGGGCGGGGGGACAGGTAGTAAGACCGCCTATGCCCGGGGAGAGCGCCCGAAAGGCTCTTCTTTATAGCCAAAATCATACTAAGAACATCTAAATCTATGGAAAGGGAACGGTCGAAACAAAGAGAAATGGACCCCACCACATTCCGTTTGGAGTTCGGGTGGAGTTGGTCCGGGGTAATGTTAAAGTGTACCAATACCTCAACAATTAAAGGGCGAAGTGGAAGTCTGAGCCCGGCTATCAGTTGCTCCCTGAAGATCACGATCTCGTTGGGACCGTGCTCCCATGGAAAGTTGCCGGTGGGAAGACTATATGAGTACTCGCTAGGGAGGCGGAACCTCTGTATGAGTTTCTGAAGCCTCTCCGGGGTCATTATGGAAGGTCCGAACTGATCTGGTTCCTGACCTCGGTGGGAGGTGAACGCTAGATGACCCGAAGTCACCCGTACTTCGGACGGCTGGGTAGCAGAGGGGACATCCCGAACCAAGGTACCTACCTCGGGCTCGTCGATGAGACTGTCTACACTAGACGACATACCGAGCTAACAGAAAGAAACGAACTAGAAGGGAAAAGGAAGCTCGGGAGGACTCACCAAAGAAACACAACCGGACTGGAAGAACAGAACAAACTGGAGGACCCGAGCTAAGAAACCCCTGGCGCGAGCTCAAACGCTAATGATGAAAGCTTTGTGGCGAAGAAAATGGCCAAGGGACCCTCTATTTATAGCCATGACCGTGGGTTCTTCGAGGCGAAAATGATTTAGCGCGTTTTTGACGTCCGCGAAGTCCAAGTCGCGTGAAGTCCGCGCGTAATCCGGACGCGACTCAAATCTCTTTTCGGTCGAGCCAGGCGCTAGACCGGTACAGCTGGATGGAACGCGCGACAACGCAGCACAAACACCGACACCAAATCCACCCGGCGCGTCATGACCTCCCCACGTTGGGTCACTGGCGCCAGCGTAGGGATTGGGGGGCAATTGATGGAGGGTGATTTGACCCGACCTCGTAGCTCAGGTACACGTGGGCGTGACCTTGCTCAAATAGTGACTCAGCATGACAGCACAACGGACGTGAGCACAACTCGGTGGGGAAGTCCCACCGAGTTCAGCATGGCAACTCGGCGGGTAAACTACTCGCTGAAAGCCACCTCGCTCGCACCTCCTCCCCAGGGTTAAGGCACTTCGGGGGGTCCCGAGTTCGGGGCACCCTGACCCCTTTTGAGACCCGAGCTCCTCCCAATGGACCTCGGGCCACTCCCAAGCAAGAACGCACCGATTCTTCCTCGGACGCCCCGAGGCACAAAGACCTCGGGTCAGCTAGCTCGGCATAACCGGCTGTAGGCAGCCCGTCACTCAAAGGACAGCCCATCTCAGGGCAATTCGCAGGAGAACAGCTCGGTATACCATAAGAGGGCTTCCTGCCCGGCCGCCGTACCCGACAAACCTGCGGACAACAGGCATGTCCCCTCGTTGCGCCTGCCACCTTTAGAAAGGCATCCCACACCTGACAGACACGTACCCTGCACGACGGCCCCGCGCCTGCCATCTCAGCCCTACCTGTAACGGCTGTGGCAGGCTGACAGTGGCGGTTATACCTGCCCTGTCAGAAGTCAGAGGGCCTGGAGCAACGGAATTTAGTTATAAGGAGCTTATTCTCAAGGAACAAGGTATCTTCGAATCACCTGCGTAACCTGCACTCTTAGCCTTCGTTCTCCTTTTGCTTCTGGCACTCAGTACTAACTTAAGCATCGGAGTGTTCCCGCCGAGAAACCCCCCGAGAGTTCTTCCTCTTTCCTCTCGTTTCAAGTACCTCTCAGGAGCCAAGTGAGCGCCAGCTAGGAGTGACCGGATTGCGCGACATCAGTTAGAGTTTCATTAGTTAATTTTAAAAAAGGTTCTCATTTAGATGTTTAATTTTTTTAAATCCCTAAACTATCATGTTCTTATTTATTTTAGCTATTTATTATTCGATTAGCTTTTTAAATAGTATTGAATCCCTCTCAGTTGCTCCTATAGATCTTTGTAGATTTGTGGTTGGATTTAATGTTCAAATGAAATGGTAGACATTTCTTAATTTATTGGGGAAAAGAGTGGATGATTTTTATATTTAAGATGAAGTGAGACATTCATGTTAATGAAATGAAACAAGAATTTAGAAGAACTTGTTTTTTATGTTTGTGAAATAATTCTTGTTATTTTAGTTGATCGTGTTTAGAGAAAATGGTGGTATTTTTGGGCCAAATAGGGTTTAAGAGAAAAGGGCAAGGGAAAGAAAATAAGAAAAGTTCAGGTGGACAACTTTATAATTGTAGGCATTTTGTCGTTTGACTTAATGGTCAGGGGGTATTTGTTGCAAAATGAAAGGTTAGGGGGTCATTGTTGTAAATGAATGTTCAGTGGGGGTAGTTTTTATTAACCCAGTTGTTTAAGGTGAAGCCTAAAAACAATGAATGAAAAAGAGAAAAGAGGTGAAGAAGGGAGAAGAAGAGAAGAAGAGAAATGTTACGAAGGTGTGTCTTGAATTACTGTTCACACCAAACACTAAAAATTTATAATGTTGCTGAAAATACAAGTTTACCCTTACCAAACACCAATACAATGTTTCATCATATTGCATATTCTCAACACTCCCCCTCAATCTGATCATAGATATCTATCATGCCCAACTTGCCTAGGTTATTATCAAATTTCGACTTGTGAATTCCTTTAGTAAAGTAGTCAACAAGTTGATCCTCAAATCTTACAAAGGGCAGGCAAATTTCTCTAGGACGAAATGCCTATCCACTTCAATATGTTTTGTATAGTTATGTTGAATAGGATTATGAGCAATGTTTATAACTGCCTGATTGTCATAGTAAAGTCTCATAGGATTTTCTGTTGGAATTCCCATTTTTGTTAATTAGATCTTCAACCATAGCGACTCTGAAACTCGATGAACCATTGCCCTATATTCTGCCTTCGCATTAAAGCGAGCAACAACAGATTGCTTCTTGCTCCTCCAAGATATCATATTGTCCCCAACTAAGGCATAAAAGCCAAAAGTAGATCTTCTTTCATCCATTGACCATGTCTAATCTGCATCTGTGTAGGCCTCAATCTTCAAATGTCCATGATTTGAGTATAACATTCCTTTGCTTGGACACCCCTTCAAGTAAGCGAGAATCCTATTGACATCTTGCTTCTGAGAGGTTTTGGGCTGATGCATATAATGGCTAACCACACTAACTGCATAGGATATATTTAGTCTTGTCAAACATAGATAGAGAAGATGATTCAACCAATCTTTGATAGACCTCTCTATTTGGAAGAACATCTCCATTTGTGGCATTCAGCTTGTGGTTAGGGTTAATTGGGGTTCTAACTGATTTACACCCCAATTTTCCAACATCCTAGATAAAGTAACGAACATATTTGCTTTGATAATTGAAAATACCCTTCTTTGATCTTGCTACTTCATTTCCCAAAAAGTATTTAAGATCACCAAGGTCCTTGATTTCAAACTCAGAGGCAAGAAAAATTTTCAACTAAGAGATTCCAGAGATGTCATCTCTAGTCAAAACAATATCATCTACATAAACTATCAGCATAGCCACCTGATCATCTTGCCTTCTTATGAAAAAAGTGTGGTCAACCTAAGATGAGAGAACATAATTGTCAAGATTGCTCTTTGGAATCTATCAAACCAAGCTTTGGGAGATTGTTTGAGTCCATAAAAGGACTTCTTTAAGCGACAAACCTTTCCCTCACAATTAGAAAGGCTCACTCTTAGTGGCATGCCCAAATAAACTTCCTCCTGTAGATCTCCATTAAGAAAGGCATTTTCCACATTCAATGCCACTGAAAAGCTCACATTGATAACTCATTTTAGCCACTGAAACATATGTTTCCTCATAATCAATGCCACAAGTTTGGGTTATACCCTTTGGCTACCAACCGTGCCTTATATCTTTTAACAGAGCCATTGGCCTTGTGTTTGAGTGTATACACCCACTTACATCCAACTGTATATTTATTCTTGGGAAGAGAAACAAGCTCCAAGTGTGGTTCTTTATGAGGGTATCCATCTTTAAGTTCATAGCTTCTTTCCAATGGGTGATTGCACTGCCTCTATAACACTATGAGGAATAGAAAAAAAAAGAGATAGTTGAGATATAGGTATAATAAGAGGGTGAGAGAGCATCATAAGAAACATAATTGGTGATGGGATAGTTGGTGCACTTTCTCTTTCCCTTGCGGATGGCAATGGGAAGATCAATGTTAGGATGAGTGATGAGAGCATCAATAGGTTCAAGAGGAGTAGGATCATGGTTACTTGAGTCCGGTTGTTTAGATTATGATGGACATTTAGCATTAGGAGTCACCTTTCTCTACCACCTAATAAAAAAATGTTGCCAAGACCGATGACGACACACAGAAGGGGGAGGAGGAGGTTAAGGAATGGTAGTAGAAGATGACTAAAAAAGGGAGTCAAATCTTCATTAACATTCTCCCCTTGAAGGGAAGGACGAGATGACTAAAAAAAAGTGGAGGACTCGATGAATGTAACATCCTTAAAAACATATCTCCTTCCAGATTGAGGATCAAGGTAGTGATACCCTTTCTAGACAGGAGAATAACTAAGGAAAACACATCTAATAGACTTAGGATCAAATTTGTGTCTAGAATGACTCATATCATGAACAAAGCAGAGGCAACAAAAGGCCCTAAGAGGAACACTGAAAGGTGGTTCATCAGCAAAAAGGAATTGATGAGTAGATTGAAGTTTGAGGCTCCTTAATGGAAGTCGATTAATGAATTACATAGCCGTTTCAATAGCATCTCCCCAAAAACGAATGCGAACATAAGTCTAAAATAACAATCCTCTAGCAATTTCAATGACATGTCTATTCTTTCTCTCAACAACCTCATTTTGTTGTGGAGTACGAGTGCATGAACTCTGGTGGATGATGCCCTTTGCATTATCGGATCTTATTATTTTAATTGTCTTCTCAAACTGTGTTTTCACCGTTTTCATGAAATTTTGGACAATTGTAGGAACCTCATCCCGTCTTTGCATCAAGTAGAGTCAGGGGTATTGAGAATAGTCATCAATGAAAAGAATGAAATACTTGTAACCTCCTATACTAGGAATAGTATATGGCCCCCGTGTGGATCAAATGAAAGTTAACGTTGCTTTCTATTACTTGCAAAATATGTTGTTGTACATTATTTTGACAAATGACAAACTTCAAAATTGGGACTCAAGTTTAATACTGACTCAAACAACTTTGGAAACAAAAGTTTAACAGAGCCAAAAGATACATGACCAAGACGACAATGCCTTTGTTGCAAAAGACTCAATTTTTGACTTGTAGAGGGCTTAGCCTGACACAACTTTCCTTGTTCCAAAGCTTTATAAAAAATGTAGACTCCTTTAACTTCAAGTCCACTTCCAATCGTCCTCCCCGTGCTGAGGTCTTGAAAAATACAATGGTAGGAAAAAAAGTCACAAAGCAGTTATGAGACTTAGTAAGAGAACTAATAGATAATAGATTTTTATGCAACAGGGGAACATGAATGATAGATTTTAAGGAAAGGTTGTGGGCAAGCTTAACTTCACCTAGACCAGAGATAGGAGCTCGGGATCTATCAGCAATTGTAACTTTACCTTTCCTAGTGGTTAATGTGTAGGAAGAAAAAGAAGAAGACATACCAGTCATGTGGGCATTGGCTCCAAAGTCAACAATTCATGGGTAGTGGATAGGCAAGCAAGTGCAGTACTTGACTTAGCATATGAATTGGAAGGATTACTAGAAGCAAAGGATGTCACATTCTTCTCCATGTGCAATAGGAGGCCTTTTACTTTATCCATTAGATCAGAAGACTCCTGAGAGGAAGTCATAGGAATAGGTGGTTGAACATCATTACCAACTACAGTTAAGTGTGCATTGCCCTTCTTTCCTATCTTAAACGTTTTAGGCTTTAGGTGATGATGAATCTTCCAACATTTGTCTAGGCTTAGAGGACATGAAAGTACAATGTTCAACCATGGGAGATGTCATCATGGCTGCTCTCCTACTCTCCTCACCCTGCACTAGGGAGTAGACTGTGGCAAAAGAAACAATGTCTACACTCAAGATATGTTGTCGAGTAAAGTCAAATTCAGAGTTAAGCCTGCCAAAAAAATCAAAAACCCTGTTTTTCTCAACATATTTCCTATACTACTCCCCATCTTCTAGATCTTTCCACTTTAAGGCCTCCAAATGATCCATTTCTTCCCACAAGGACTGTAAGGAGGAGAAATGCATAGCTATAGTCCTATTCCCCTGATGCAAACTATAGCCTTCCCTATGGAGCTGATAAATCCGAGCAATGTTTTTGGCTTGAGAATAGGTAGTTGTGACCCTATCCCAAATATCCTTAGCAGTGGATAAGAACATATAGTTACGGGCTATATGTGGTTACATGGAGCAAACCAGCCATGACATTACCATCAAGTTGTCTTGCTCCCATTTAGCAAACTTTGGGTCTTCTAATTTAGGCTTGATTTCCTTTCCGGTGATAAAATCCATCTTACCTCTTCCTCCAATGGGGAGCTTAGCATATTGGGATCATTCCAAGATATTGGTTCCATCATTTTTCACAGTAGTTATTTTGCCACTAGAGGTATCCATGTTTCTTAGAAGCACTTCGAGAACCAAGTGAATATCTTTCGAAGCTTCCATTCCTTAACTAAGAATAATTTTAAGAGCCACAAAGATTTCATATGCACCACCGGCACACAACAAGGCCAAAGGAAGAGCCAACACATGGCTAAGAAGCAACAATAGCCCCAAGAATAGTCTAGGTGGCAAAATATAGGAAGAAGAAAAAACTCCAAAAAAATTCTAGGGTTTAGAAAATTATGGGATCACTTCCCGTCTTCCCAGAAATATAAAACGAGTCAAATAAAATTGGTTTGAAGGAGAAACACTCTAATAAAGACATTGAAACATCCTCAAACTCAAATCTAAATTTTTTATGAATTTTCTTTTGGAAAAAACCTAACAAATCACAGAGCTTTCGCATGGAGGTGAAATCTATACCAAAAAATCCCTAAATTCAGGGCGATTTGAACCCTGCCAATTTTAAGAATGGTTGTTGCCACTTGTATGGGCTTCTAGTGTCATTCGGTTGCAGTCTGACGTCAACAGGTTGCCTCTAGGGTAATGAAAACCAATAGAAGCCTACCCTGAATCCAAATGAGCTCTGATACCAAGTTGTTTAAGGTGAAGCCTGTAAACAACGGGGTAATAAAAAAATGGTTGTTGCCACTTGTATGGGCTTCTGATGTCATTCGGTTGCAGTCTGACGTCAGTAGGTTGCCTCTAGGGTAATGAAAACCAGCAGAAGCCTACCCTGAATCCAGATGAGCTCTGATACCAAGTTGTTTAAGGTGAAGCCTGTAAACAACGGGGGAATAAAAAAGAGAAAGGAGGAGAAGAAGAGAAATGTTACGAAGGTGTCTCTCGAGTTACTGTTCACACTAGACACTAAAAATTTATAATGTTGCTGAAAGTACAAGTTTGCCCTTACATGGGCAGAGGAAATAAAAAACCAAAAAAAAAAAAAACCCTTTCATCATATTGCATATTCTCAACAAACCCCATAGTACAAGGGGTTTTTATAATTTACCGTTAATTTTATGTACCATGCATGCAAATTTCCACATGTTAGATCCCATAAGGTAGAGAACTAGCTCTTGACCTTAGCCTAGAAATCGTAATCAAATGATATATAGCTAACCATATTTGTGCTATTGCTGATTTTGCTATTTATGCATAGTTTCGAAGGGATACAAATATATGTAGAGTGCAAAACTTTGTATTTTGTATTATTTGTACTTTAGATATCTATATTTCCAAATGGATGTAAGTTGGGCAAGAAGTTCTGTTTTATTGAAGAGAAAATGTAAAAAAGAAGTTTAAAATGTTATCACCACCACCACCACCACCACCACCATCATCATCATCATCATCATCATCATCATCATCATCATCATCCAAGCCTTATCGCAATTACATGGAGTCATCCACGTACATGATATGATCATCATAATCCATGACCTTGATAGTTTTCCAAAAGATTTAATGCCAAATTCACACAGGAAAAATTGTTATAGGCTTTTTTTTTATAAAACCAGGAAACACAAAACAGGGGGTAGGACGTCCTCAGAAATCAAAACAGCTAATTACACCTAAAGGTCTTGGCACGGAAGAACAATACATCGTTTGAGTGAACGAAGTTTGCCAACTAGTCCGTCGGAATGTTGCCTTTTCTGTATACTCCACTCTGCCTTCGAATCTCTCGATCAATGATCTTCAACCCTCTATGATTGACATCATTCTCCATGGGGGATCCACAAGCTTATTCAAATAGTCAATTACAAGTTTGGAATCACCCTTAATAGTAATATTCTTTTTTGGGAAGTTCAAAGCCACATTATGGGCTTCCCACGCAGCCCATGGCTCAGCCACATTGATAGTGGTTTCACCAACCCTATAAGCTTTGAGGTCTAGAATTTGGCCTAAGAAATTTCTAGCCACGCATGCAATGGTACACTTACCACTAATGTTGGAGGTATCAAAATTAATTTTAATTGAATCCATTGCAAGACTAGTGCACTTGATCGGAATAACGTTTTTCTCCTCACAAAAATTTGTATTATCCTCCATACATTTCTGTGTTTCCTCAAAAGCATGTCGAGCCCTCTCTATAATAATAGGAGGGGGCTAATCTTATTATTAAGCACATTCTTATTTCGATTTTTCCATAACTACTACAATAAGAAGGTAAACTTTTCCTTTTTGCAACAATCCTTACAATTTCCTCTCTCATTATTCAGATTACTTGTAAGTTGGAAAGACTCACTAGTGGTTAGCCAAACTTGTTTGGCTAGTGGGCATTTTAAAAATATGTGTTGGAAA
Source organism: Nelumbo nucifera (assembly GCF_055504915.1). Classification (NCBI taxonomy): domain Eukaryota; kingdom Viridiplantae; phylum Streptophyta; class Magnoliopsida; order Proteales; family Nelumbonaceae; genus Nelumbo; species Nelumbo nucifera. Next base: position 31,319,108 of record NC_142650.1, read on the forward strand.
GATCTCCGCATATATATGTTGCACGACCCATCTATGTTAAATCCTCTCGAGATTAACATCTTCTTCGAGGGGAGTTTTTTGTTGAGAAGAAGATACATGAACATTTTAAGTTTTAGGAGGATTTTTCATGCCCCAAATTTATTAATTGTATTCAGGCTTCTTGACGGATTACCATGCATTAAACAAGCTTCATTGTATGCCGATTTAAATCAAGAATTTTCCACTCGGATTGGGCCTTCAAATGAGTGTTTCCTCTTTATCTCCTGGAGGAATGAAAATAGATTTGATTTTTTCCCAAATAGTGGGGAACTTGGTTTTTAACCATATTTTATTTTGACCAATAACCTCACTGACTTTGAAGTAAATATTAGAAATTATCTCATTATCCACACACTTATACAAAGGATCTCCATTAGCCCATTTATCGAGCCAAAACCTTGTAACTTTGCCATTACCAATCAAAGTTCCTAAACCCCTCTTAATAAGGTCTCTAGAAGATAGAATCCCTTTCCAAGCCCATGACTGACCATTCTTGGGCTCCACCTCCCAAAAGCTTTGGTTGTACATAGAACCAGTGATGATAACAGTTATCTATGTTTGGTTCTATGGGGTTTAGTGGAAAGTCACAACTACATCAGTGCCATGAGGTGTTGAGAAAAACTTCAAATTCTTGTTTCTTCCAATGCTTCGCATTTATTGAAAGTAAAATGTTTATGTGACACACTTTAAAAAGTTGAGGTAGAAAATAAATTTATGGGATGTCACTTAAAAAGCATAACCAAACAATGAAATTAACAAACATTTAAAGTTAATCCTATCTCCAATAAACACCCCGTCAATAAACGCCGGAACCCAACGCATACAACATCACACCCATTAATTGATCGATAAAATACGTGGACGGTGGACCCTACGGCGATGGTTGCATTAAAAGACCGGTATGGAGCTAGCCTCATCAGTTCAAACAGATACTGCGTTAAGCTAATTCTATCTCACTTGAGTTGAAATCGAAATTTCCTTTTTTTTCTTTCATATCGAAATTTGCTTTTTTTTTTCTTTTATTTCTTATTTTACAGGCTATATCTGTTCATGGGGTGAAAAAAAAAGTTGCGGTCATTAAAAGACCAAAAATATAACTGAAATAACAAATGCCTGCTCCTTTTACGGAGAAACGAACATTTTTTTAAGCTGCATTTGCTTCTAGGTAAAACGGGCAACATTTTCAGACAGAAATGTTCTTTCATCTATTATTTCCGTCCCTTTTACAGCTAAAAAAACCTGTTGTTTCACTTTTACGCCTTCAATTTCCTTTGATGGAAACGTCAAGAAGGAAAACAATCCTGACTAAATAATACAGTACTCCTGGAGCTTCAGTATTGAGAGTTTCCAAGTGGAGGAATAAGCAAGATATTTGGCGCTCAACAGGAAGAAATCATTCTCTAATTCAAATCCCAAAAGAATAATTTTATACATATGTTTATTAAAAAATGCAAAAAAAAAAAAAGAATTCCTGTCAACTGTTACTGTCCAACATGAACCAAGACAAGTTGCATGGCTATACTCCCAAATTGCAGTTTTCACCTTCTTCTATAACAAAAAGGTATTAAATATACAGTTACATTTCAAAGTGTAATTACTCTTGACAAAAAATCCTGTGCAAATCCAATGAGTAAGCCCCAAAACCTTATGCAAGGATCCCCTATGGCAGGCTAAGCTGCTAATCCTCTGTAAGTTGGAATTTTCTGCAATTAAAGAACACAAGTTTATGTCAAGAAAATAAAGGGAAGCTGTCTATCTGCTCAAAGGTTCTAGCTCAACTTCCATTCCTTCGGAGGGACATGGTTCTTGTGTTCTGTCGTCGGAGCACAAAAGATCTATAGAATCATCTCGTTCATCAATGTTGTCCAACCCCAAGTTGCTTCTCAGAAAGCTTCTCTCTCTTTTTCTCTTTTCATTGTATTCCAAGTGCATAACCAGTAATGAACCCATCAAGAACCATATCATCATAACCCAGTTAAGTTCTCTAACATTCTGACCTCCGTATCTGTCTCCTAAATGCTTCATCCCACTAAGAAGCGCTGAAAAGCCAACTACTAAGGTACATCTCCCTGAAACGACATGTAAGTACTCCCACAGGATCCTAAGCGTACTTTTGGAGGAAACCACCTCTCCATTAGCAGTTACTTCTGGTCTTATAGATGCATTGAGGGGCTGAAGGAAAGCCAAAACTATAGCAGCAACTCCAAACTTGGCATGTACAGAGCCAAAGAAGAAACCCCGAAGCTCAGCAACAGCAAAAAGAACACCAAGTACAATTATGGCTAAACCTGAGTACTGTAAGTAGATATGAAGCTGGTACCATTCGTTACCCAAGTGTTTTAGGTACCTAGCTGCCAATATCCCACCTGGAAACATCATACCCCAAGCAACAAACATCATACAACCATGCACAGCTAAAACAGGGCGTAAGTCCTCTACTGCCTCAGCTAAGCCACTTATAAGCAGCACACGAACAGGTCTGCTGCTTGTAGTAGAATGCATGTTTGCCTCACTCAGACGATTCTCCGACCACCTAGCTCCCATGGCCCAAACAACTCTAAGAGGAGTTGTTGGGTCAATGATATTGTCGCATTCTGGCCTGCTACCTGGAACACATGAAGGATAATAGGGGCGGGTAAACTCAAAAGTGATAATACCATCCTCTGACTTGCATCTAATATGTGTCAAATTCTCTCTAGTTGGATGCACAGCGGCGGCCTCCTGCCCGTCGATCCAGTATGTGTTCACTCGACCTTTGCCAGTTTCATCAATCCAACCCACATAAGCAAAGCTATTCACCATCCCACTACCAAATGCTACTGCAAGATAACCACTTTTCTTCTCACCTCGAGCTGCTATGGATATTGACTTATCTGAAAGTGTCCAGAAAAGTGTAACTTGCTCATCATCCAGAACAACACTGTTGTTATACATATCAGAAAGACCTCCATCAACCAGCTGCACTTTCCAACCCATTTTCTGTCCATACAATGACTGATAATAAACCTCATCAGGTGTATTCCGAGCAGGAGCCCAAACCAAATCCATTGGACTAGCTGGGACTCCTTCAGCCTCTGGCCCTCCGGCATATATAGTTTCTGACATGTTTCTAAAGGTTGCATTCCCACCAACTGGATCCGAAGTTATGTAGAAAGCAACATCATGCCCAGCTTGTATTGAGAATTTTACTGGAACCCCTCGTTCCACTCTCAGCACTGGAGCCTCTCTCTCGTTGATATAAAGAACTTTTGATGGATTGGGTGGATTTGGGTAATGCAGTGCTGGACCAGCCACAACAACCAGTGTGGTCTTTTCATCTGCAAAAATAAGGTCTTCATCCTCCTTACCTTCTGCTTCTAATGGCCCTAAACAATCGTTTACGTGCTCTGAAACATTGAGGGTCAGATGCCCATGAGTCACAAGCGGAGGTCCACCATGGTTCTGGGGAAGGTAATATGGGCGGAGGACGTCAGGGGGCCTTATCAACCCTAGAGCCCATATGACGGTCATGTTCTTGGTATGATCCACAGGTAAGTCATACTTTATGTCAACAGATTGCAGAGGCCGCTGATAACGAATGAAGGATACTCCATCGATCCTGTGTCCATATACCAACCTGGTATTGTTCACCAGCCCAATGGGGTCAGATCCTTCGTAGATGGTATCAGGACAAACACCCTCGACTGAACCATCCTTGCTCAGCAAGCACTCACTGTATCTGGTAATGAAATAATCGTCAGCAAACGGCGTTCCTTCCTCTGTAAACCCAGTCACAGCGACATCAGCATGGAGCATCAACTCATTAGAAGAATTGGGATGTGCCCATCCAAATGCCATATAGTATTCGGATCCCTGAGCTGCCTCCAGGCCAATGTCGATCAAATCCGCCTCGAGGTTCAGTGTCCACCTGAGTCGGTAATTGTTGGCGAGGATCTTACAGTTATCGAACATCGTCGGTTGTTCGTAAAGCTGGCTATTCCCTCCACTAGAATTGTTCCCGATTGACGGGGACGGCAATGGCGCCGAATAAGAACCAGGGGCCGAAGAATTCAAAGGAGACGCCGAATTGTTTCTCATGTTTCCGAGAAGAACATGACCAAAATCAGACGCAGTTGGTTCGTCCCAAACAGCAATCACTTTGATCTGGTCCCACGTAACGTTGTTGAGACGAACAGAAAAGCTTTCGCCTTTATAAGTTCTGTTCAACTTCTCATCAGAAATCACGAACCCCGCCGTTAGATTCTCAAAAGCATCACCGAGGGCACCCCACCACTGAACGTCAGAACCCTCGATCATATCGAATTTGCTAACCCTGAAAGAACAATCGTCGATCACCTTAAACACCCCTCTCAACTGATGCTGCACCATAACGAATTCCGACTCAAAATCAACCAGAGAACTGTTTCTCGTGCAACCTCCCTCACCACCCGAATCCGCATCACAGAACACAAACAGGAAGAATAACAAAAATGACAGAAGCCATGCAGAAGCGCATTTACCCGCCATGAGAACTTTATCCGGGTGATTCAGATCTAAGCAATGCGGGTGACTTACGTATGGCCTTCCTTTTTTTTCTGGTTTGGTGCAATGTAAGAAAAGTTTGAAAATAATGCGGAGGGAAACAGAGCAGAGAAATACCTTTCGATCCGAGGAAGGTTACGGTTTGTGGAGGCTCCTCTGATCAATGTTGGTGAGGCGTTCGAGATGAAGCTGAAGAGGGCGAGTTGGAGGAACTCACTAAAGCGAGTCTCGAACTCGTCGTCGGTACGTGAACGACCGACGACGTTCACAGCTTATATCATCACGCCGTGCATTGTGCCCCGGAAAACGGGCATGGGACCATGGCCGTCAACGCGAGTGTTGTCACAACATATATACAGGTATTTTAATGCTGCAACGTCAATGAATTTTGATTTAAGTATTTAACACGTGTCACTACGACCCAGAACCCGAAAATGTCGGGCCATGACGGGTTTTGCTACTTGACCCACCCTCGTGTGGAAGCAGACATGGGAATGGCACTTTTGCCGGAATTTTTGGGTACTCGACCCGTTGTACGCGGGTCGGGTCGGTTGCAAGTTTTTTTCGTCAATGGAATCGACCTGATTTAGTTGGTGAACAGGGAATCGAAAATCTAAATCCACCCATTATCCAACAAAACCGATCCAAACATGAAGCATTGTTTTGGATAGGTTTCTTTTTCTCGACTTGAGGGATGACCATTAAAATAGCCAAGGATCACATTTTCCTAAGAAATTTAAAGATACAAGGAAAGAAACTTGAAAAGATAAAAAGTACGTAGAGTGAATTTCAACCACCCAAATATATCAATTTATATATTAAACCATAATCGGTTTGGTTTAAGTTTTGGTTTTCAAATTTATATATTGAAATGAACTGATAACTCGGATTGTATATTTTATTCACCCGAAACTGACCGATAACCTTGAAAAATCGACCAAATTAGATTGATATAGAGGTGTAAATCAGGTTGTGCTGCCTCTAGATCGGTAAGATTTTGGACTGGCCCGGCCTGGTACGGCACGACAGCCCACAGGCCGTGCCATGCTGGGCTTGGGGTTTAAAGTCCATGGACCGACATGGCACCACATGATCAAGCGGGTCATGCCGCCCGTGGCCCGCTTGTTGGCCCAGCCAGGCCCGGCCCATATATACTATTTGTATATTATATATACATAATATTTATATATATATTATATTTAAATTATAATTATATAATAATATATAGTATATAATATATTAATAAAATAAACAATTTTTTTTCAATTTTATTATACTAATTTATTTAATTATTGTATATAAGCAATTGTATACATCAAAATTCATATAAAATTAGAATTTTAAGTTTTTTTTCAATTTTTCAAATAAATAGGCAAAAATAGCTTTGACCCGGTCTATGGCCTGACTTGGGCCAAGGCTTGGCTCACGGGCTAGCCCGGCCCGGGGTACGGCACGAGCTAACCCTGCCCGGGGTACGGCATGGGCTTGCACGGGCCTAGGTCGTGTTGGGCCGACCTCCAAAATTTTCATCGGGGAGGGTGGGTGGCATGGCCCGTGACGGCCCGTAGACTAGCACGGCATGGCCCACACTTTACGCGGAACGCCTGTGAGCTATGTCATGCCGACCTGGCATGGCCCACTTTATGCCTCTAGATTGATACTATCTTTGTGAACAACCTTAGTTCCAATTCTATAGGATTCGTTTATCAAAACCCTATAGAGTTTGAGATAGGTTTGGGCTTTGACCTTGAGGTACCCATACCTGAGTCCAATTATATTTAACGGTAGCCTACTACGCCATTTCTATTTAAGAGGGGCATTACATTTTGCTTACTTGATGTAAAATCAGGTGCACTATTCAAAGTACGTACTAGAAAATGCCAATAATATAGCTAGTTAGAGAAATGTATTTAAATTTTATATATGCTTTCGATACAAATAGATACAATGGAAAAATTAGGTTACACATGGATATGTCATAAAAATTTAAATATATATTAAAAATATATGAATTATATATATATACAGCTCTAATAACTCTCATATATAAGAAATATGTATTTTAATAATTTATGACTTTATGTGAAGTATAATTTCACCGTAAAATGGGAAGTATAAATTATCAGAATATTCCAATGAAAAGTTAACATTAACAAATTAATATTTCTATTATAATCATGTAAAAGGTTAGAAAATTTAAAATACATAATGTTTAATAAATAATGGTGATACGTCATATTAGAAATATTAAATTCTCTTATGAAAATAATCATAAAAAAATCTCCTAAATGGATAATTGAAATTATATAGGCAAACCATGTAGAGCTAGTTTGATTATAGCTAAAGACCTCAGTATTTGCAAATGGATATAATATGATTGCTTATCAATGTTAGTTTACTGCTAAGATATTTTGAGTTGTTTTGTGGTTGAAATATTTATGTTTAAATTAAGTAACTTGGTTCAAATCCCTTTAGCAACATAAGTGTTTTATATAGAGCTTGTTTTAAAGAATTAGGTTTGGGAAGGGACGGGTTTGGGAAATTATGATGAAAAGCTAATGGGTTTAGGATCAAGTAAGCGGATTTGAGGAATGGAAAGGGCAATTTTCATGGGTACCATATCCATTGCCATTCTTAAGAAGACCTAGCAAAAAGTTGACCCAAAAAAAAGGCAAGGTCTCATACTCTCATATATATCTAGCTGTCTGGAATTAAGAATGACTTGGACTAAAAAATGAGGTTGAGTCTGGTTGGGTTATGGGTTAATTTGTTGACACGATTGTCAATTCTAATCGGGACTATTTATGTATTGTTAGAAGTTTTCATTATTTAAATACGTAGTATTTAGTCTTTATTCTTTATTTGTTTATTTGTTTATTTTTTGAATTTTCAAGTTTTTCTTTTAAATTTGAAATGTTTAGGTTAATTCCTTTAATTTTAGCACTTTTCATGTTTTTTTTTTAATTTTTAATTTTTCAAAAGTTTAGTTGTTTTAATGATTGACCCATATGGAGCAGAGCTACTTACGAGATATTTGAGCTCGGCTCGATTTCAACCGAGCTTTGAGCCGAGCTCGAGCCTAATAAAGTTTGACTCGCGAGGCTTGCAAGTCGAGCTCAAATAGCTACATATAATAATAATAATAATAATAATATATAAAAAATATTATATATAGAATATTTTATTTATATATATAATAATAACTAATTATTATAATATATACTTTTTTTATTTTTATAAAACACTTTTCTCAAGTCAAGCTTGAACCGAGCAAACCGAACTCAAACTTACGAGCTTTTGATTTGAACTGAATTTAAGCTCAAGGTTCTATCTTGAACCGAGCTCGGGCTCGAACTCGAGCCTCGTACTGCCTTGACGAATTCACCCCTACCCGAAACTTAACCCAACTTGAAATCAACCCGAAAGTGTGTTGACCTGACACAAACTTAACCCACCCAACCCGATTGCCAAGTTACGTGGAAGTGTCTTGGACAGATGTTTGGATCCAATATTGAGTAGTTTTCTTTTCACCCAAAAAACAAAATTGAATGGTTATGAAGTTGAAGCATGGGTGGTCATTTCTAGCCCAACCCAACCCACAATGTATAGGATAGGGGTGCTCTCACCTTGCAGGAAATGGAATCTATTTGTGCGAGTAGATTCCCACGTGAGAGCACCCCAGTAATTATTGTTATTAATTACAATAACAGTAATTACAGTTATTAATTACTGTTATTTATATTACTATTATAAATAACAGTAATTACTGTTATTAATTACTGTAATTTAATAATTACTGATTATTACAGTAATTTAATAAATATATAATTAGTGATTATGATTAATAATTACTGTTATTATAAATATTGTTAATAACTAGATATTTACTTTAAAATTATTAATACTGTTATTAAAAAAAATACTGTTAATAAATTACTGATTCTTACAGTAATTTAATAAATATATAATTAGTGATTATAATTAATAATTACTGTTATTATAAATATTGTTAATAATTAGATATTTACTTTAAAATTATTAATACTGTTATTAAAAAATTACTGTTAATAAATTACTGATCATTACAGTAATTTAATTAATATATAATTAGTGATTATAATTAATAATTACTGTTATTATAAATATTGTTAATAAATAGATATTTACTTTAAATTAAAATTATAAATATTGTTATTAATAAATACTAATAATAAATTTAGTAATTATTGTTATATTAAAAATAATTAAAAGTGTTATTAAAAGTATTGTTACTGATCATTTAATAAAATATTATAATTACTATTACTGATAAAATATTGTTAATTTAATTTAATTTTGATAATTATTAATTTAATGAATATTTTTAATAATTCCTATTCATAAATTTAATATTTATTGTTATATTAAAAATAACTAAATAATATTATTAAAACTATCATTAATGATTATTTAATTAAATAGTATAATTACTTATTATTATTGATAGATGTTGTTAATAACGTTCTGATAACTAACGGTTCGACCGTCTAATTCGAATGGACGAACCATTCTGACAACAAAAATTACAAGCAAAAAATTGCGGAACCATTATGGCAACCAATTTTCGGGTCGACGGTTCAATTGTTCAGTTCAAACGGATGGCCTGTTTTGACAACAAAAATTTTAAAAATAAAAAAAGACCAAAAACCATTTAATGGGTCAACGGTTCGACTGCCTGGATCAATGGGTCATTGATCGATTCAACAATTTTTTGCTAGGGATTGCGATTAGGATAAAACGGAACCAGATGCTTGGATGGTTCTCAATGAAAAAAAATAAAAAAATGGCCAAAAACCATTGAACAAGTCAACGGGTTGACGGTTTGACCGCTCGAGTCCATGGGTCGTTGACCGATTCAACGATTTTTTGCCAGAGACCAGGTCAACGGGTTGACGGTTCCATTATAGCCCCTGTAAAGCAGGGTCCCTCCGCTAGTATTAAATGTATTGTATTTAGTGACATAGGCTCAAAGCTTGGCTTAGCTCATGATCAATCGTGCGTTGCCTTTAATAGGGGTGCTCATGGTTTGGTTAACCAAAATACGAGCCTATTTTCCAAATCAAATGGTACCATGGGTTTTTGGAAGACCATGAATCGAAACCAATCGAATTCGGTTAATCTGTTGCTCAGTTGGATTTTTGACCTATTATGTTCTTCGGTTTTTATGTTCATTAATTATAGATAAATATATAAATATAATATAAATATATATAATATTATAAATATTATATAATGCATATATATTTATAATATATAGATAATATGAAATATATGAATATATAGTATATACTAAGAATATATATAATATACATAAATATAACATATATACACTGGTTGATTCTGTTAACCATGGGTTTTTCCTATTGGTTAACCAAAACCCAACTGAGACCTTTGGTTTTTTTTTTAAAATATACTGAATTTTTTGGTTTGGTTTCATTGAGTCGGTTTAGTTTTTTGGTATTTGGGTTTTTTTGAGCACCCCTAGCCCTTAACCCAATAGAACCCATCTAATTTACACCCAAGAAGTTAAAAGTGACTTAAGAGGAAACAAGGGACTTAATGGTAATAGTTTATTTAATAATGATGGATTTTATTAGAGAAAATAAGGCTTGATAAGGTTTTTATTTTGGCTTCATATATTTTTATTAGTTTATTTTTAAAATAAACAACCACATGCATGAGAAATGAGAGGAGAAGGAAATCGATGCATTGAGGTAAGAAGACTCTAAGCCTCCATCCTCTCTCTCTCTATCTATCTATCTATACACACACACACACACACTAGTGGGGACCCATGCAATGCACATGATTTGTTAAGTTAAAGATAAACAATAGAAACATGTAAGAGTATATAAATTGTTTTATATAATAATTAATAATAATCTATATTTTATATTCTACTTTTAATAAATTTTTATAATACAAAAATAACAATAATTAATTTTAGATAGGGTTGTTTATCAAATTTAGGGATGGCAATTTTCCCCATTTCCCCGATCCTCATGGGGATCTACCCTGAATGGGGTGGGGATGGGGATGATTTTTCCCCTACAGGGACGGAGATGAGAAAATTTTCATCCCCGTTGGCGGGGATGAGGAGAGCACTCCCTGCTCCACGTGGGCCTCAATCCCCGCTAATATATATGTATATATACACATATATTTATATCTATCTATACTACTATAAAAAGTACGAATAGGGTCTAAGATTTCTGGAATTTTTCTAGACTAAAATATCCCTTTTTGAAATAGGGTCCTATCTATTATGAGGGCAAAAAATGTAATTTGAATACTATTATTCATTGTATACAATTCTCTCTCATTAAATTCAATTTAGGCTATATTTGGTTTGAAGGAAAATTTAAGGAAAGAAAAGGAAAGTTGGGAAACCTTTACAACCCTTGTATTGGTTTCCCTGTCTTTCCCTTCATTTCCTTGCCTTTTCCTTCAAACCAAACATAGCCTTAAGGTATTAATTCTCATTCACCCTCCTTTAACCATATATTTAAAGCCTTTTTGTTTCTTTTAGTTACTAAATTTCACTAATTAAATCCATACATAAATAACTCTAATAACATAAAAAAAATTAAACAATTTTGGGTCAAATAGCCCAATCCATGTTGCATTGTTGCCATAATTAAATTATAAAAAATTAAAACTTGATAAAATGCAACAAAATGGAAATTAAAGAAAATTTTGGGAATATCTTTAATATCATATATTCAACATATTAGATAAGAATAAGTGTGATAAATAAGAAATATTTTTATTAATGATGGAAATTGAATACAAAGTTTTAAACCAATTGGAAATAAAATGATTTTCTTATTCTCTCTCATTAAGTTTCATATCTAATGTATATTCTCTCATTAAATCCTATATTTAATATATATTTTTTTTCATCATTAAATTTTATTAATTAAATCCACAACATTGATTTTAAAAGTATAAAAATAAATATTTTAAAAAATAATTTGAAAATAAAACCATTTTCTTCCCTTCTGGTGGTGGGTAAGCAATTTAACCATTTGGGTCAAATGGGTTAACCAATAATGAGATAAGGAAATTTATGTGAGCATTGTGGTAAGAAGACTCTAAACCTCAATCTTCTCTCTCTCTCTCAGGCCTGAAACACTTTTTGCTCTTTGAAACCCTCTAAAAATTCTCTTTTTGTAATTAAAAAGATAAAAATAACTAAAATACACGGGGAACTCAATTGTCATTAATTAAAAATCTATTAATAATTCACAATTTAATTAGTACTAATGCATTGCTTTATTTATTACATTAGAAACTTTTAGTAATATAAAAAATCTAAAAACAAAATTTACATAAAATTAGATGTCTAATAATATAAAAAATGAATAAATCTATTAATTTGACTAGAATAGAAAATATTAATTTAAAGTAAAAATTCTCTCCAAATTTAATTTTATATTAATCCAATATTCTATGTATTAGATTAGAATTAATTAATTTAATAAAAAATAAATATAAGGATTTTTGGCTTTGTCAACTCTTGAACTTTGCAAAGAAAACCCTCTTTAGCCCCTAAAAAATTGAAAGGGTCATTTTTACCCTCAAACAATGATGGAAAGGCCATTTTAAGACAAAAACAAACTACATTAGAGATGTTATGGACGACTAAATAAAATAATAAAATAATAAAATAATAAAGAATACTAAAGAATACTAATATGATATTATTCAAATAAAAAAGGGAAAATTCCCGATCAGTACTTTGTACTTTGGCTCGAGTGACAATTTGGTCCATAAACATTAAAATATTACAATCTAGTATCCAAACTTTCAAAATGTGACAATTCAATACCCGGACTTTTAAAATGTGACAATCCAATACCTGTTGTTAACCAGTCCGTTAATTAGCCGTTAAGTGACATTTGAAAAGTCAAAAATACCCTTCGAATGCCATTTAATTCTCTTTATCAACCATCCAAACATTGACAATGTTATGGACGCGTTTACTGAGAAGACTCACCAGCGTCGCCAGCGGCAACAGTAAGCCCAGCCCAGCCCATCTAGTTCGGCGCAACTCAGCCCATCTACTTCGGCAGTAGCAATGGGCCTCTCAACAGACAAAAAACTAAGCAGTCCCAAATCTTAGCCTCTTATATTCAAAAAAGTTGGTGACTGTTTAGAAGAATCTAAAATTTGGGTACATTGGTGATTGATCAAGAATTTTCCCTGATTAGTCTATGTCCCTTCCTTAGGAATGAAATCCCGTTTCTACTAACTCCCATTTTCGTTCATATTTTTGTCTGAACCAAACAGACTATAGAAATAAATCATTCCAATTCCAATTCTAAAGGATTTCGAATTCGATTCCAATTTTAAATAATTTCAATTTCGGCTCCGATTCCAATTCTGACTGCAAATCAGACGGACACTTAATATCGGCTCAAGAACTACCCTGTACCATTTTTTTCTCGGCATTAGCTTTTTCTGCCAACAATAACTACCATTGCTGAATGAGTCAATTATAAAGTTTTGTGTGCCATCCCATGAATGACTCCCATGCTATTGCATTGCAAGGATTGGTCATGTCGAGTGTCGACTGCGTTACCATTGCTGATTGATAAGATGCTACAATGCTTGACACAAGCTTGAATCTCTTTCTCATAACAGCATCACCGTCGACATTAGACCTCCCTCCATTTGCTTGTTTTACCAGTCAATAGGAGAACGTAGCCCGATGGCACGGATTAACCGGCAGCTTCACAAACGATTGTAGAGTGGAACAATTGTTTCTGTTATTACGACCCCTGTAATTGATTCACTTGTTTGTTCTCCTATTGTACGTGATCCTAATCATATACCTTTAGAGACATGCAATGCTGACGTGGAAACACCTCATTCCAACGTACCCATTGATTCGTTTTAATGCAAATTAAATGAGGGAGTTCTAGTTGTGATGGGCGGATCTTCATCACATTTTGGTTCACCCATTGAGCCAATCATTCCTTCTCATACTGTGGATTTGAATAGTGGGTCTACCTCCTCTACTTGCGGTCGTATATATGCCCACCCAATTAGAGGTGTAAATCGGGCCGTGCAGCCCGTAGTCCGACATGATAGCCCATGGACCATCAGGCCCGGCACGATGGTCCGTGCTGTGCTGGGCCTAGAGTTTTAGGTCCACAAGCTGGCACGGTCCAGTCCGCGGCATGACCCATATATATTATTTATATATATTTATATAATATTATATAAATAATAATTATATAATAATATATAGTATATAATATATTAATAAAATAAATATATTTTTTTACTTTTATTATACTAATTTATTTAATTATTGTATATAAGCAATTATATACACAAAATTCATATAAAATTAAAATTTTAAGTTTTTTTGTCAATTTTCTTTTAAATAAATTGCTTTGGCCCGACCTAGCCCAAGGCTTGGCCCACGGCACGACCAGGCCTGGCCAGGCCAGCCTGGCCCACTTTATACCTCTACACCCAATCAAACAAGTTTACCTCATACACTCAATCTCTCTCTTCAATATAATTCTGTCACCACTTATTGCTATTGATGTTGCTGCGCTTGGTGATTGATGATGGTTACATCAGACCAATTTATGTATATTCTCTTACTAAAAGCCCCTTGATACATAATGGTTCACTTGGGCTGGAAATTGAATCACCACTCATCAAATTAGGAAATGGAAGTGATAGGACCTCTGGGAATTGCATTAAAACTCATTTTGATTTAATAGTGACTCTAAAGCCTGAGGCATCGATTAAACCAATCTGGATAAGACTTGAATGAAAGAGAAGATGTTAGACACCCCTCTCCCAAGTCCGATAAATGGAGCCCACATGGGGTTCCAAACACAATCACAAGTACATATTCATTTAATAGATCAAAATATGCCAATAACAAAGAAAACAATTACTTAATTTACAGGCAAGTAGGTATACCCCTTCTAATTACTTAAGATGAATGAGTTGACTCAAATATGAACCAACAACTAAAATTAAATAACCACAATCTAAAATGATCGTCAGTTAGCAATTAATAGAACTAACAAGAGATAGCACAAATGATAGAAGGATAGAAGATTAATTTTATGTTTAGATTCAAAGCACATCGATCCTCCCCATTCAATCAGTCTAACTTCACAAGGAAAATAAACAAAAAAGTAACCAACAAACAAACTGGTAATAGTGGTGAGCCGGGACACAAAATCAAAACTAGAAAGATGGCATATAAGAAAAATTCATGTCAGTTCTCCAAACAACCTAAGGATGCGAGAAAATTTATAACTATCAAAGGAAATCAAAATAACAAACAAAAATAAATAAATAAAGCAAGAAACCATGACGGGATTTGGGTTGGGGCGAGAGCCTATAGGAATTGGTTTTACCAGTTTCGTCGAGTCCCCCCTTCCTTTAAGCCCCGATTAGTTTATGATACAAGTAAAATAATAAAATAAGATGATACAAGTGGGTATTTTAGAGTATCGGGGATTTGGTGGTAATGTCTGATCGGTTCAGGAGTGTCAAGATTGTGAGAATTTGAGTTAATGATAGGATTTGAAACAAAATCTTTGTTTAATGGAAGGATAAATGGGAGAATCTTGGTTGAAACTTTATGGGCAGGTATTTTGGTGTATCTAGGGTTTGATCGTATGATCTGATTGGCTTAGATGTGTTTGGACCAAGAGAATCTAGGTTGTAAGTGTTATAGGCTAACGAAAGAAGTCAATATGAAATCTTTACTTGATGAAAGGGTAAACAAAGGAGTTTTGAGGTGAGATTTGTTGGGTGTGTATTTTGGGAGGCCTTGAGTCCAATGGTGGTGTTTGATTTGAGGGTCAAAGTGTAGACGGGGGTTGATTGAGGCCATCATTTTGGTATCAGGTAAATTTAACGGTGCATTTAAGGATTCTTGAGGCAAAATTCAGGTTCTTTGGGTTTGTTTTGACATTTCATAGTGATCAGAATGGTCTAATCGGGCATTCAAGATAAATTAAGGATTCAAGCGATGGATTGAGCAAAAATCAGGTACTAACAATATATAATAGAGAGGCAAATTTTTGTCTAATTTCTTATGAGCCCAAACGCCTTGGAGTTGTAAGCTTGGATTTTGTTGTTTCTAGCGTACGTGTTCATGATTTTAAGTGGCTGAAGCAAATGGCTAGACATATGTCTTCTACCAATTCATAGGATCGATATAATATTTCCAATATTCATCATCATATGAATGTTGTTGATCCAACTTCTGTGTGTAATATCTCTAGTGTCCACCGTCAAATGATTGTAGCTAATGCTCTTGATTTAGAGGGGCTGAGGGGGAATAAGCTCGAAATCACTCCCAAAGGAGCCATGGTTGTTCTTAATTGAAACTATCAAGGTTTGAGGAGCTATCCTATAGTTCCATATTAATTTGAAGAAGCTCCTTTGTACCAAAAAGCCTGAATTTTTCTTTCTATCAACAATAAAATGACATGAGAGGAAAGGGTTTGGTGTTGGGTTGGGAGAAATTTTATTCACCTACAAATTATTGACTCTTCTCCTGATCATGTTTGTGTTAAAGTTATAAATCATCCATGTTTTTGCATATGGTTTTTATGTTGTTTTTATGTACATCCCAATTTGGAGGGATGCATGCCAACACTTTTTTGATTTTTTATCAGCAATTGTTAGTCAATTGAATGGACTCTTATATGTTTTGGGTGATTCCAATCGCACTCTTTATGTATGTGAGAAGAGAGTTTCGCTACGGTCAGGGCAATGCCCATTCGAACAGCCTTTACAGCCTTACATTGAAAATATTTTTATATTTATATATTTTATTTCATGGAGAGACATTCCCAATGCAAAGTTGTAAGAGGCTGTTTGATCGTAGGGTGTGAACACGGGCTTGCCCTGACCGAAGCCAATCTCATGAGAAGATGGGTGGTTGGTCTCCAGGTTAGGGGGGAGATAATCCAGTTTTGGGATGCCATTGTTGCTAGTCAACTATAGGATTTGGTTTATCAAGGTTCCTAATTCACATGGTGGAATAATCGTTATAGGGGTCTTATACATATGAGATTGGAATGTGTTAGAACATGGGCCATGGGTTGCCTTGTTCCCTAATGATACAGTCCGGCCACCACCTTGTACACGTACATAGCTAGTGTTCACTCTTCAATTCTCCTTCAAATGTTTCATCACTCTACCAGATTGGCTCTAGAAGATGTTTTGAAGCAATCTAGCTTGAGGGCCCAGATTTCCATGATCTGTTCAAAGATAGACACCTGGTGCTCACCTTTGGGTTCTTTCACTGATGAGTGTGCTTCTATTATCAATACTTTCAAGGTCAAAGGTGGTGTCATTGGTTCCAGTTGACATATAATACAGGAATAGGAGCAACATCTACAGAATATCCAACGTACTACATTGTCTTCTACTAATTATCTTACATATCTCAGTTGTGCCATGAATTAGAACAATGGTTTAATAAGGAAGAGACAAAGTGGATGTATCGTGTCTGGATCAATTAGCAAAGAGACGGAGATAGTTGGCTCAAAAATGAAGGTGGTTATGGTAATCAAACGTTTTCTCCCAATGCAATATCTTCAGCCTTATTATCCTATTTTAAACATTTATTTACCACTTCCTCCCCTGTGCTTGATGATTTTATTGAGTTGTCCATGAAGATCACCAATGCTGATAATTCTACCCTATGTTCTATATCATATGAGATTAATTTAGATTAAAAACACACTTTTCAGTATGGGAGCCTTTACACTTGGGCCTGATGGTATAGGGGTGTTCAAATTCAGCTATCAAACTGAAAATTGAACCGAACCAAACCTAATAAGTCTATTCATTTTGGTCATTTTGGTTTTTGGTTCGGTTCGGTTTGAGAAGAAAAATCTACTGGACTGAACTGAAAACCAAATTAATCAAAATAAATACATATATTTATATTTTAATTATAAACATTAATAATATTAACATTAGCATTAATATATATTATTATTACTATTTATATTAATAATAATATATAAGATGTATTTTAGTTATAAATGTTGATATATTTTATTAATAATTATAAATATAACATACATATAACTAACCAAATTAACCAATTTAGAACCAAATTTGGTTCGGTTTGGTTCAATTTTCAAGTCTAATTCAGATTATTTTGTTCATGAAAATGGTCAAATCGAAATGTCAGTTAGGTTCTATTTCCAGACCAAACCGAACTGAACTGACCAAATGAACACCCCTACCTGATGGTATACCGGTTGGAATCTTTCAATCATTGTAGAAGCCCCCCAAACAGGATCTTTAATTATATACATATATGTCAATTAGTCTAAAGTTCAAATAACATGAGAGGAAGTGGGCTTAAAAGCCTGAAATAATACATGAAATTCATGTGTTTTTTTTTTTTTTTTTAATTTCAATTGACCCTACTCAAATGCATGTAACTCTGCCCCTTGCTTGTAGTCTTTCCACTAGTTCACATGGGGGTCCAACCTCCGACATGATTTGTGACCACATCATTAAGGTAACAAGGCCATAGGTCAAAATTTTTCAAAATTGGTAGCAGATAACTTGTTGTTTATTGAGCCCAGATTTCCTACTCATTTCTTATTCATCGTGAATTGCAGTCACACATTTTTCAATTCATAATAGAGATGTATGGCTGCAATTCACAGTGGGTAGAGAATGGATAGGAAAGTGAGTAAAAAATCCCGTTTATTGTTTATTGGCATTTTATGTTTGAGTAAGTTATAAGGGGTAGTGACATTTAAGCCACCCCCAAACTTTCATTTGTGACAAAGGTAAAATTACTTTGCACTTGTTTTGTTAGTGAGTTTGATGGTAAGGCTAAAATTACTAAAATGCCCATTCAAATTTTGATGGTACGAGAGAATAGAATATCAAGTTAAACAAAAATAGGCATGTTGAAGCACAATATCTATAGTTGCTGTTTTTAGTTTTTTTATGTTTGCATTTTTTAGTGTTTTCTATTTCTATATTTTGTGTGTGTACTTTCTTATTTTTCTTTGTTGTAAGTTTTGTATTTTTTTCTGTATTTGTATTTTGTTGTATTTTCCTTTTTCCTCCGTTTTTTTTTTGTTGTATCATAATTACCCCTTTTTTAGCTGTGGAAATGTGGAACCAATGATAAGGTTCCACGCCAGATAAATTGCTAAAGCCTTCAGATAACCTTGCTCTTTTCAGTTTTCATTTTTTCAACATCCCAGTGGCTAGTACCGGAAGAAAACTGGCCAGTCCGGTTCTGATATCAGAACATTAAAAGAAAATCCGGTTCTTTTTTTGGTCTTTCCTCTCCTTCTGAACTTAACTCTCAGAGAGAGAGAGAGAGAGATTTGATTGGGCATAAAAGAAACGATGATCGGAGTGGGGAAAATCAAGCAGTACAGCAACGTCCTTGATAAACCCCTCAGCAGAGGCAAACAAGAGGTTTGATTGGTTTCTCTTCCTTTCTTTGTAATTCTTCTTTGCACTCGCTCTAGTTTATCTATTTCCTGATTTTGCCCTAGAAATTCTCTATTTCTGCTGTTGGTTCCATCTATTAATTGATCCAATTGCAGTTTAATTATTATCTTGAGGCTTGTTTTTCTTCATATTTCAATATCTCTCTATATTGCTTATGTGATTTTTCATGCTGTCAATGGAAAATCCGGAACATTTTTCATTTTTGGAATTTTTTTCTTATAAGCAGTTCTGCTTGCAGGTCAGTCTGAGTGCATTCGCCTTCTTGTTTTCGGAGCTTGTTCAGTACAATCAGACTCAGGTTGACAACATTGCCGAATTAGAGCGAAGGTGATGACCATGATAACCTCATTGAATATACCATCTTTTAGTTATCGATGAAGAGTGATCTTGATTGATCCAATGCGAATTTTATCTGAGTTGCATTTGAGACTATTTCAATTTGATAAATGTAATATGCTGTTTAAAAGATCTCGAAGCAACTAGAATGCTGGGAATCTGATTATTGTGGTCACATTTAAGATACTCACTTTCTTTTTCAAAAATATTGTGCACTTGACGATGTCTTTGCATTGTTGGGCTATAGGAAGCAGTTCATATTTACAATTTAGGCATAGACTGTGACTTAATTGGATATATGGCTCAGGTTAGAGGATGCAGGCTATGCTGTTGGAGCAAGAGTTTTAGAACTTCTGTGCCACAGGGATAAGGTATTGCATATCTTAGTAGTTCTAAAAACATATTCTTTTCTTACATTCTATGATGGAAGCTTAAAGGGTTCATAAAGTTTCCTGCATTTTGAACTTCTACTTCAAGGACTCATAACACTATTAGTTTTTTGTTAGAAACCTATACTCATCTAAATGCAATTGGATCTGGATTTGAATAAACTGTATGATATTTGGACAAGCAAGTGACCTAGAAAGCTTGATTTTTTTACTTATCTTTATACCTGAGTGATTTTTGAAGTTCATAGGTTAGACCATGCATGCATTTGCAACTAATTATCATTCATATTTTCATGGGCAGGATATACTCTTTATCCTGTTTACTAAGAAGTATTTAGTCAATGGCGTTAGAAAGGCCTTACAAGATGAAAGTCGATTATCTATTTCCAAGTGATATTTACCTTTTAGTAATTTTATTTGGACTCCTTATCTGCTGAATGAGTGGATCAATGCTTGCATGTGATGTTGTGGGTTGACAGGAGAAGGGGATGCTATGTGGGACAACAAACCCAATTGGCTGAGATGACTCAGGAAATTGCACAAATGAGAAACTTAGTTATAACCAATATAAGGGCATAAAGAAGAAATCTCCTAAGAAAAAGATGAATATAAGTCTTGGTTGCAAATTCAAGCAAAGAAGCATGCTCAGCACACTAAACTGAAGATCCCAACTGCTAAAAGAAGGAATCTTAAATCACAAAGCCTTGTGGCAGGGTCGCAATCTGATACAATACTCTGGGGTGCCCCATGCAGTCTAGCAATTTCCTTTGTGAAGAGTTCAACAACCATAGGAGCAGTGTATGGATGGGGGATCACTGTAAGGCCTTACATTGGTGGGGGAAGCTCTGGGCAAGAGGGGAATTCAATGGTCATGCACATGGATAGGTGGTGAGCTTGGTGGTTTATGGGACACCTCAGAAAATTGGGTGAGTGCCCTTGTTAGCTGAGAAAGATATGGAGACTACATTGGGCCCAAGAGGCTGAGACAGAGTTAGGCCGACTACTATAGCCCCCAAATGCAAGAAAATATGGTTGTCCAGGTTCTGTGGTCTGTCTACAAACTGATGATATACTCTTTTGCCTTGATCCCCCATCCAAATGTCCTTGTATGTGGACCACTCTCCCGTTGTAAAGTCCATTGTCAAATGGGCCCAATCACACAATACTGAACCAAGTTGTTCTACCCACTGCATCCCCAAGACAACATTGGCACCACTGAACTCCAAAGGGTGTAAGTTGACCCAAAATTTGGGGGTTTGGATCTTCAATAACAGATTAGTACAGACCCCGTCACATTTCAGGTGGCTTCCATTGCTACGTGTACACATGAAGGCTGGGGTGGGCTGCACTACCAGGCCCAATTGCTTTATGAGGGCGTAAGTAATGAAGTTCATTGTACACCCGCTCTCAATCAAAATTGCCATGTGGTGTCCTTCTAGGAGCCTAGTTACCTGCATAGTCCTAGGGGAGGGCAGCCAGTAAGGGCCTGAAAGGAGATTTTGGGAGTTTCAGCCTCCTGAGTATCTGCCCAGAGAGTTGGGGTACTTGGGTCCATCTCTATGTCACTCCCTTCCTCCATATTTGCCCCATCAGTTTGTAACAAGAAGACTTGTTGGGCCCTGCAACGATGCTCAAGCCCAAACTTCACAATTGTAACATAACCCTTTTTCCCTTCTTCCTTGCATCTCATCCCATGTCAGTCTCTTAAAAGGAATATTAAGGCCAATTGGGCATGGATGTTGGTATTGGGTTCAAGTTTGTATTTAGGAGTTTGATTTGTCTGATTATAGATCCACCTACATTGAACAATATTATAGTAGGCGAGCAATGTTATTTAGTATCTCAATAGATTCCATCATTGATTATTTGATATTCAAAGAAAAACAAAGAAAAGTTGTAAACAAAGAAGGTGCAATTCTGAAACTCGAATTTGATATTAAAAACCTTGAACAAGGTTAAAGAGACTTATCTGGAAAGGCATGTCATAGACTAAAATTTGATTTTTTTTTCCTTTCAATACATTGGGCGACATCCATGTAAGTCGATGAATATCCAACCCATCAAAACTACTTACCATATATATATTGTAGAGAAGATGGGCCGAATGGCCCATAGGCTGTTTATCCTTTCTTATTTTTTTATGTTCTTTGCTGTAATGGGCCTTATTCTGGGCCCATTCTTTCTATGTTATGTTCTTTTAATTTCTTGCCCAACTAAGGGCCTCTTTGTAAATTATTAAAGTTTAACTTAATAAAGTAGTGTTAGGGGGTAAGAGGAGAGATTAAGGTTCGAAACTCTCTTTCTCTGAACCCTTATTGCCGCCATCTTCTTCTTTACCTTCTCTTCCTTAGAAGAATGGTTTCTGCATCTGTTCTAAACAGTCCTTTATTTTCAAAGACTGTTTTTTTCTTCTTGGTATCAGAGCAGACTCGTTTTTTCCCTCTTTTTGACCTTTTTTTTCTCATACACAGTGTGTATGGAGAACTGAACCGTACAGACTGTTAAAGGTCTCGGTTCTGCCCAGTTGTTAGTGGTTTCTGGAGAAAAGAGGACTGACTGTGTCGCCTCCTTGCCTGATTCCAGTGTTCTGCCCGAAACCCTAGTTTCCTGGAGAAATCTGTTTGCGAGCTCTGCAGGGTGTTTGGACTGGTTGCTCAGTGTTTGGAGGTTTTCTGTTTTTCTTTCTTGAAGACCGAACCAAGTTGGTTGGTGTTCCGTGTAGTCTGCAAGGTGCGGCTTCTGTTTCTGTTTCTCACAGCTTACGGGTATGACTTAGATTTGTGGTACTGCTGCATTGAGGTAGGCTTAACACAGTTTGTTGGTTCGGTTGTTATTAGTGTTTAAGTTAGTCTTATTTGTGTCTTATGTTTTTAGTTATTGGGCCCAAACATGTTTAATGTTTTAATTGTTTTATTTGTCTAGGTGTCCCATCACTAATCAGGGGCATTCTAGTTTGTTCATGTAATTATTTTATAATCATCTATATAAACTTGTTAGGTCGGCTGAAGAGTTTAAGCCGCCTCTCTCAGATCTTCTTCTCTTCTTCTTCTTCTCTCTTTTTCGACTGCTGTAATCCAGTAAACATGGTATCAGAGCCAGGTTCGTTTGTCTGATTACAGCAGCAACCTTTTGACCCTCCTTTTCTTCCTTCTTTTCCTTTCTCTTTTCTGTCTTGGTCGCTGTGAAGAAACCCTAGGGCTGACCGTAGAGCACAACAAGGTCTGTATCTAGGGTTTCCCTTGGTTGTAGGGCCCAAGGGGAGTTTGCTCCAGAAATCGATGCCGTACTAGACACCTTACAGCAGGTAGTAGCCATTCAGCTACTAAGAGAGATCTGTGTGGGACAGATCTAGGTGGAAGGGCTGACTTCGACAGTCCTAGTTCGGTTCGTACAGTTGGTCACAGTCTACTACAGCAGAAATCAAAGTCCAGTCCAGTCCAGAAGAGTTCAACACTGTACAAAAGTGGAGTGTTCTTGGTTTCAGTTCTGTTACAAGGGTTTTTCAGACCTGCAACAACTTCGATAAGTCTGAAATTGTGCTCTTTGTACTGAGTTTTTCAATTGTGATCACTGTAAGAGGAAGGGGATGTCTTCAATATCGGGAGAAGTGTTTTCTAGGGATAATAGACCTGGTGGGAGGTCTCCTAATCTGGAAAATCCAAATCTGCATATCTTGCAGATTACTAGTGTGCTGTTAGATGAATATAATTTTAGAGAATGGTCTGTTTCAGCCATGCTCTTCATTACTTCCCGGGATCTTACGGGTTATCTAGATGGACAGAAGAAGGAACCTGCAGTGGGTAGTGCAGAGTATGCAGTATGGCGTAGGGAAAATGCTACTGTTTTGTCCTGGCTGCTTGCTTCGATGACTTCAAGAGTGGCCAGGACTGTTCAACACTTTCCGACTGTTGCTAAGATTTGGGAGAAAGTCTCTAAAACTTATAGACAGAGAAAGAACAATGCCAAAATTTATAGGCTGAACCAAGACATTGCTGCATTGAGACAAGGAGACATGACAGTTGCAACATATTTTGCAACCCTAGAAGGATTATGGGAAGAACTCGATCACCATCTTATTCTTGATTGGGAGAATGCAAAAGACAAGTTGTCTCTGCTTATAGTACAACTAGTTCTATTGACTCTACTTCTTGGATTATTGATTCTGGTGCCACTGACCACATGACACACATGTCCTCTTTATTTTCTTCTTACCAATTGATTTCTGGCCAAGATAAGATGAGGGTTGCTGACGGTTCCCTCTCCACCATCTCGGGGAAAGGGGGAGTTGACCTAAGCAAGAACCTCTCTCTTAAATCTGTTCTACATGTTCCCAATCTTACTTCCAATCTCTTATCTGTTTCGAAGCTTACCAAGAATTTAAACTGTAGTGTAACTTTCTTTCTTACTCATTGTGTCTTTTAGGATAGATTGACGAAGAGAATGATTGGGAGCGGTCATGAGTGTGGAGGTCTCTACTATTTTGATGTAGACATAAGTTTGGCCTTACAATCATCTGCAACCAGTAGTCAGAATAATGTGGAGTCAATAGCTAGGTTACACTTGTGGCATGCTAGGCTAGGTCATTTACCTTTTTCATCATTGCAAGGGCTGTTCCCTGAATTATTTTAAGGGTATTTCAAGTCAAAGTTTAGTTTGTGAAGTGTGTCAGTTGTCAAAACAATGTAGAACCCTTTATCCAATTTCTAGTAATGAAATTCAAGCTCTTTTTGATTTGGTCCATTCTGATGTTTGGGGCCCTTCACCCCTTGTTTCTATGGATGCCTTTCGTTACTTTATCAGTTTTATTGATCATTATTCACGATGCACATGGATCTACTTGTTAAAAGGACGCGATGAAGTGCCACGGATAACTATGGCATTTTGTAAAATGATTGAGACTCAATTTGACAAAAAGATTAAGCAATTTCGTTCAGACAATGCTACGGAATATTTTGAAAGATCCTTGAACCTATTCATGGAGGATGCTGGCATGATACATCAGTCGTCTTGTGCTAGTACCCCTCAACAGAATGGGGTTGCTGAGCGCAAAAATAGACACTTATTGGAGACCGCTCGAGTTTTATTATTTCAGCACAAGGTGCCCAAGCACTACTGGTCTCAAGCTATCCTTACCGCATCATATCTGATAAATCGGATGCCGTCCAAGGTGTTGGGTATGGAAACTCCTTTCTTTGTCCTTTGCCCTAATCTTCCAGATTTTCCTCTTCCACCTAGAGTCTTTGGTTGTGTGTGCTTTATACATGTTAAGGATTCGAAGAAGTCCAAGTTGGATCCTAGGGCTACGAAAGGAATCTTTCTTAGGTACTCTCCTACCCAGAAAGGTTACAAGTGTTATGATCCCATCACCAAGAAGAAGTATGTCACAAAAGATGTGATATTTTTTGAGTCTCACTCCTATTTTCATTCTTCCCAGAATCCTCTTCAAGGGGAGACTAGTGGGATGGAAGAGGATTCTTCTATGGATTCTCCTTCCCCCTCTTGTTTTGTGCCTCTCTTTGCCTCGGGCCTTCCATCTTCTCCTCCTGATCCTCCTAGTTGTAGCATCCCGGGCGAACCTAGTGAGGTTCCCATTCCTCCTGTTACCACTCTTGATGCTGCAAATGTAACTGGAGACACCAATAAGCAATAGAAAGATATAAGAATCACCTACAACAGAAGGAAAAAAGACCTTCCAACTCATGGCAACAATCAATCGAACTCGGATCAATCTGCCTTAGCAACTTCAGGTAATCCCATTCCTCATACTTCTGATTTGGATCTCCCTATTTCTCTTCGTAAGTCTACCCGCTCTTGTACTATTCGACACCCCATTGCTGAATTTGTCTCTTACTCATGTTTATCTCCTCGTTACTATTCTTTTGTGTCTGCTCTCTCCTCAGTGCATTTTCCTACTAGGTACTCAGAAGCAGTGTTTGATCCAAGATGGAAAGAGGCTATGAATGAGAAAATGAAAGCCCTAATGAAAGAAAAGACTTGAGAATTAGTGGATCTACCAGAAGGGAAGCGCACTGTAGGATGCAAGTGGGTGTTCACTGTAAAGCATAGGGAGGATGGGTCCATTGAAAGATTCAAGGCCAGACTTGTGGCAAAGGGGTTTACTCAAAAGGAAGGGATTGACTACAAAGAGACCTTTGCTCCGATCGTGAAGCTCAACACAATCCGGGTCTTGTTGTCATTGGCTGCAAATTTCTCATGGGAGCTACATCAGTTGGATGTAAAAAATGCTTTTCTAAATGGTGATCTATGTGAAGAAGTATTTATGGAATCCTCTACCAGGTTATGGCTTTGATGGGAAAGTATGTAAATTGAGGAAAGCATTATATGGCCTTAAGCAGTCTCCTCAGGCTTGGGTTGAGAGATTTTGTGGGGCCATGAAAAGAGTGGGATACACTCAAAGTGGTGCAGATCATACTTTGTTCATGAGGAAACAAAATAGCCGACTTACAGTGTTAATCGTCTATGTGGATGATATGGTGATTACAGGGGATGATCTAGAAGAGATAAAAAGATTAAAGGAATTCTTGGCTTTTGAGTTTGAGATCAAAGACTTAGGCCATCTAAGATACTTCCTTGGAATTGAAGTTGCTAGATCAAAAGAGGGCATCTATATATGTCAGCGGAAGTATGTCCTTGACCTACTAGGGGAGACAGGTATGATGGGGTGTAGACCAGCAGATACTCTAATAGAGCAGAACCATGGTCTATAGGAATCAGTTGGAGAGGACTACATTGATAGAGAAAGATACCAAAAACTGGGTGGCAAGCTGATATATCTGTCTCTCACTCGACCGGATATTGCTTATGCTGTACATGTAGTCAGCTAGTTCATGCACTCTCCAAAGATTCGTCATATGAGAGCATTGGAAAGAATTCTCAAGTACTTGAAGACTTGCCAGGAAAAGGAATTCTGTTCAAAAAACATAACAAAATTGAAATTGAAGCGTATACTGATGCTGATTGGGCTGGCTCTATTGGGGATAGGAAGTCTAATTTTGGGTATTGCACGTTTGTTGGAGGAAATCTGGTTACATGGCGAAGTAAAAAGTAGAATGTGGTTGCCAGATCGAGTGCAGAGGCTGAATATCGGGCTATGGCTCATGGTGTTGCAGAACTGCTGTGGCTTAGAGCCCTTCTTGGTGAGCTCGGGGTAAAAGTCGAGTGTCCTCTCAGGCTGCCATCAACATTGCAAATAATCCAGTACAACATGATAGGACAAAGCACATTGAGATTGACCGACACTTCGTTAGAGAAAGAATTGTCTCAGGAGAACTCTGCATTCCTTATACTCCTTCCGAGATGCAGATTGCAGACGTGTTAACTAAAGGACTAGCTTCAACAAAGTTCTCAGACTTACTTGGCAAGCTAAACATGATTGACATCCATGCTTAGCTTGAGGGGAAGTGGTTGTTCGATTGTTATTAGTGTTTAAGTTAGTCTTATTTGTGTCTTATGTTTTTAGTTATTGGGCCCAAACATGCTTAATGTTTTAATTGTTTTATTTGTCTAGGTGTCCCATCACTAATCAGGGGCATTCTAGTTTGTTCATGTAATTATTTTATAATCATCTATATAAACTTGTTAGGTCGGCTGAAGAGTTTAAGCTGCCTCTCTCAGATCTTCTTCTCTTCTTCTTCTTCTCCCTCTTCTTCGACTCCTGTAATCCAACAAATACAGTCCTTGTTCCATCTTTATTCGGTGTCTTTTTGAAGTTGGTTGAAATCCTTTTGAAGTGTTTAAGAGATGAACTCCTCAGAGATTGAAAACAAGAATGTTGCTGAATCCGGGCAGGTTCCGGGAACCTCTGTTGACTCTTTACTGACTGTGACCACAGTCAAGCTAGATGGAACTAATTATCTGGCATGGTCACGATCGGTAAAGATTCATATCTGTAGTAGAGGAAAGTGGGGTTTTATCTCTGGGAGCAAAAAGGCTCCCTCAGAAGATGATCCATCTTATGAGAAGTGGATGCAAGAAAATTATACTGTTATTGGGTGGCTTGTGAACTCAATGCAGCCACAGATTAGCGAGAACTATTTGTGGATGAATTCAGCAAAGGAAATCTGGGATAGTGTTGCTGAAACCTATTCCCAAAAATTAAATGTGGCTAGAGCTTACAAGTTGAGAAGTGATGTGAAGAATTTAAGACGGGGAGAGAAACCTTTAGCTGTATACTTCTCAACACTGAAGTTTTTGTGGCAAGAAATAGATTTGGTAGAAGCTTAACCTGGGACACCACTAATGATGCAGAGACCTACAGAAAACTGGTTGAGAGAAATAGGGTGTTTGAGTTCTTAACTGGACTAAACCCAGAGTATGATATTACAAAACAAAATATTTTATCCAAGGATAGTGTCTCACTGTCACAAGCATATGCCTTGGTAAGTAGTGAAGAGAGCAGAAGGATTGTCCAGGTTCAAGGGGCTGGTCTAAATGATCACTTTGCTAATATGGGAGTGAAACCCAAAGGGGTTGCAGGGACTCCTAGTGGCTCAAGGAAGAAAGAGGTTGTCTGTGAGTACTGTAAAAGGCCAAAACACACTAAAGGCAAGTGCTGGAAATTACATCCTGAGCTTCTACCTCTTCGGTTTCAGAAGAAGCATGATAATAAAAGGGGAGGGAGTGCTAATGCTGCTGCTGGTCCAGATAGTGACAAGTACCATACTGAAGAGATGACAGCTTGTGCGCAGTTAGCAGCCATGAAAGCAGAATATGAGAAGTTTGGGAGGATGATCAGTCACGTAGAGGGTGTGACTTCTTCTTCCAACCCTTTAGAAAATTCAGCCTCTTCTGCATTTGCTCATTCAGGTATACAGGCTTCTGCCAATCATGCAACCTTTTCAGGTAATCTTAGGATCCCTTGGATTATTGATTCAGCTGCTTCTGATCATATGATCAACCTTTCTACTTTGTTTGTTTCATATGATTTACTTCCTAGACGTGACAAAATCACCCTAGCCGATGGTTCTCTTGCCTCTATCTCTGGCAAGGGAACCATCAAGGCAACAGATTCCTTGTTCCTACCTTCTGCCCTTCATGTACCTAGACTAAATACAAACTTGTTATCTGTAAGTAGTCTAACTAAGTCATTAAATTGTTGTGTAACCTTCTTCCCTTCCTATTGTGTTTTTCAGGATATAGAGTCTCGGAAGGTGATTGGGAGTGGTCATGAGGCGAATGGAATATACCTGCTTAATACTCCGTGACAGTGCCCTGAACAACTTGGAAAAGTTGCTTTTGGGTCTATATCTACAGAGTCTATCAGTTGAGTTATGTTATGTCATTTTCGTTTGGGTCATCTTTCTTTTTCTGCACTGAGTCATTTATTCCTTGAACTGTTTAAGGGAATTAGTTTGTCCAGTCTTCATTGTGAGTCTTGTGAGCTGTCAAAGCATTGTAGAAACAATTATCCCTTGAGTAATAAAAGATCTTCTTCTCCTTACCACTTACCCTCTATGGGTGGCTACAAATATTTTATATTGTTCATTGATGACTTTTCTCGGTTTTCTTGGATATTCCTGATGAAGTCCCGTGATGAAGTTCCCAGACTTGTGAGGCAATTTCATGAATTTGTCCTAACCCATTTTGATACTAGGATTAAAATTTTCAGATCTGACAATGCAAAAGAATATTTTGAAAAGAACTTATCCTGCTATCTCTCTGACTTGGGGGTTATTCATCAAAGCTCCTGTGTTGAAGTTGCAAGAAGTATCTTGTTTGCCTCACATGTTCCTACAAAGTTTTGGGGTGATGCCGTTCTCACTGCTATCTACCTTATAAACCATATGCCATCCAGGGTTTTGGGGTTTAAGCCTCCTTTCAGTCTCCATCCGGACAAGGAGCTTTTTTCTATTCCTCTTCGTGTCTTTGGCTGCACTTGTTATGTACATATTCCTAGTGTCCAAAGACATAAATTTGAACCAAAAGCCCACAAGTGTATCTTTATGGGTTATTCCCCCACACAGAAGGGTTACTGTTGCTTTGATCCAAAGACTGGTACTCGATATGTCACAATGGATGTCACCTTTGAAGAGCTTTCTTCCTTTTGTGGTTCCTCTATGGAGAGACATTGTCCAAGGGGGAGGATTTGTCACAGGTCTTTGCTCTTCCTCTTCCTATCCCAGTTGAGTCTTTTACTGAGTCTCTTCCTTCTTCAAATGAATCAAGGGAGGATCAATCATTCCACTCCTCCTGTCCCAGTGTTCCTCCCCCTTTACCTCATCGTCCTCTCTTTAATCCCAGTATCAAAGGCAAAGATCCAGAAATGAGTAGGTTGTTTCCCCTACAACACATGAGCTTCATGCACTTCCAGTTACAAATGAGACAACAGGTTCTGTTTCAGCCCCTTTGGAGCCATCCTTCCTAGACCTTGATATTCCCATTGCTATTAGGAAAGGAAAAAGGAAGTGTACTGCACATTGCATTTCCAAACACCTTTCTTATAGTTTGCTTTCTCCTTCATATTTTGCCTACCTTTCTTTTGTTGCCTCTAACCCAATTCCCAGGTCTGTGTCAGAAGCTCTTAATATTCCAGAATGGAGGGATGCTATGAGATCCGAAATTGATGCCCTGCACAAGAATGACACTTGGGAAGTGGTTGATTTGCCTGAAGGGAAGGATCCAGTTGGCTTAAGTGGGTCTTTACTATCAAATATCATACTGATGGCACCATTGAGAGGTACAAGGCTAGGCTGGTTGCAAAAGGTTATACACAGACATATGGGATTGATTATCTGGAGACCTTTGCCCCTGTTGCCAAGATGACCTCTGTGAGACTGGCCACTTTATCAATTGGATGTAAAGAATGCATTTCTGAATGGAGAATTACATGAGGAGGTTTATATGTCTCTTCCTCTAGGGATGTATGAAACAGATATGAAAGGAAAGGTATGCAAGCTGAAGAGATCTCTTTATGGACTAAAACAGTCCCTTAGAGCATGGTTTGAGAGGTTTAGGGCTGCCCTTGTTAACTTTGGCTATGTACAGACACAATCTGATCATACTTTCTTTGTGAAGAAGAGAGGGCTCCTGGCAGTTCACCTGATTGTGTATGTTGATGATATTGTTGTGACTCGTAATGATGTTTCAGGAATTAATGATCTCAAATCTTTCCTCCATACAGAGTTTGAGATCAAAGATCTGGGGGAATTGAGATACTTCCTTGGCATAGAAGTTTCTAGATCCAAGGATAGGATTCTTATCTCCCAGAGGAAGTATGTTCTTGATTTGCTCTGTGAAACAGGGAAGATGGGTGCTAGATCAGTTGCTACTCCTATTGATATGAGTTATAAATTCTCTGCTTTAGATGGAACATTGTTAGAAGACAAAGGAGTCTTCTAGAGACTTCTTAGAAAATTTCTGTATCTATGCATGACTAGGCCATATGAGATTGCATATGCTGTCAGTTGCATCAGCCAATTCATGCATGCTCCCCGGGATACTCATATGGCACCAGCAGAGCGAATCCTATGTTATTTGAAGGGCTCCCCAGGAAAGGGAATTCTGTTTGCCAAGCATGGCCATATGAAACTTGAAGCCTATACTGATGCTAACTGGGCTGAAAACATTGATGACAGAAGATCTACTTTTGGGTACTGCAGCTTGGTGGCTGGTAATATTGTTTCTTGGGGAAGCAAGAAACAATTATGTTTCATGGAGTTTCTGAATTATTGTGGTTAAAATCATTGATGGAGGGACTGGGGATTGAGCATGACAAGCCAATGATGTTATATTGTGATAATCAGGCCTCCATCAACATTGCTCACAACCCAGTACAACATGACAGAACTAAGCATATTGAAGTTGATAGGCACTTCATTCGAGAAAGAGTGGCTTCTGGTGAAGTATGTCTTCCTTTCATCACCTCTGAAGGACAGTTAGCAGGTTTTCTCACCAAGGGCATTCCCAAGGCAAAACTTCAGCATGATACTGGCATGATTGACATCTATGCTCAGATTGAGGGGGAGTGTAGAGAAGATGGGCCGAATGGCCCATAGGCTGTTTATCCTTTCTTATTTTTTTTTGTTCTTTGCTGTAATGGGCTTTATTCTGGGCCTATTCTTTCTATGTTATGTTCTTTTAATTTCTTGCCCAACTAAGGGCCTCTTTGTAAATTATTAAAGTTTAACTTAATAAAGTAGTGCTAGGGGGTAAGAGGAGAGATTAAGGTTCAAAATTCTCTTTCTTTGAACCCTTATTGCCGCCATCTTCTTCTTCACCTTCTCTTCCTTAGAAGAATGATTTCTGCATCTGTTTTAAACAGTCCTTTATTCTCAAAGACTGTTCCATCAAAAGTTGGAACCAATGTTTTGAAAATTGTAATCAATTCATAAATTGTAAAGAAATTTGAGTCGAATCGAATCGTGAATAGTATCGTAAATCGTAAGATTATTTCTATTTAATACAAACTTGTCAAAAATAAATAAATATAGATATATTAAAAGGCTAAATGTATATGGGAAAGTGATTTTACCCTATTTTTTATCTATATCTACCATTTATGTACTTAAAACAATAGAACTTATCACTTATACAATAGAAGCCTAAGATGATATAATCATGTTTGACTTTAAAATCAAACAAATCTGTTGACAGGTGTATTATATGTTCTGTATACAGGTTTAGTACCCGCAGGGGTATTTTTGTAATTTTGTAGGCCTATTGTGTTGTACGGCCAGTATAGTATAAATACAATGCTTCACTCGACTGAAGCTGTTCTGTTTTGAGGCCTTAACTCTGTAGCCTCTTCTTCCTCTTCTTCTTCTTCTTCCCTTCTTCTTCTTCCCTTCTTCTTCTCCTTCTCCTCCTGTTCAACATGGTATCAGAGCAGGACTGTTCAGGCCTGGAAAACAACCAGCTGAGGTCTCTCTCCACTGCTGCATAGAAGCTATAGTCCTGATGCTCGAAGACAAGGAGAGGAAGCATTCTCTAGTGTTGCGGATTGTCTCCACTGTCGAGTTGGGTTCTGCTACATGAAAGTTGACTGTTCAACTTCCTGGCGCAGAAAAAAAGGGTGCTGCTACTGACTGTTCAACTTCCAGCCTTAGGTGCTGGTAGCTGGTGTTGCTCGGCTAAGAAGTCTATGGAAATCCATCCCAGATGTACGAAGCAAGGTTCTTACCTGAAGAGAAGTTCGAACCCATGACTGTTCTACCTATTCACAGTTCGGGTGACATAGGTATTGAAACTTTTTCCTGTTTATGGCTCTCTTCTTGCACGACTGTTAATGTCCCAAAATCTGTGTAGGGACTGTTCCCCTTCCTCCGATTGTGTGTTGCTCTATTCAACTCTCCAAGGGACTGTTGTTGAACCCTAGACCCTAAGTGACTGTTCGGCTGCCCTGGAAAGTGGATATCAGCCGATTAGGTGTGGTGCACCACCACTTGTATTGCTGTTTCTACTGAGTTTTTTTATTTTTTTCTCTTGGTTGAGAAACTGTATTGAAGTTGTAAAACTGTAGATCATTCAGACCTGGTTACATTGCAAGAGCAATTCGTATATTGTTCTGTGGACTCCTACACAGTGTAGGTCATACATCCTAGTACTGCAGCTGCAGTGTTTGTGCTTGGTTCTCTGTGAAACCGAAAATCAGCAAGTGTATTGTTGTGGACTGTAGCAGCTCTGTAAGGCAGTGTGTTTTTGTTCTTGTGTACTTCTAAACCTAGAATCATGAATAGTGAAGATTCAGCTACATCTGGGATCTCCACAATGCTGAATGGAATGAGTGGGAACAATGACCTATCCTTTCCCATGGCTGTTGTTCCTCTTGATGGGTTAAACTACCTAGAGTGGTCAAGGGGGATCAAGCTATACATAACTGCAAGGGGAAAAATAGGCTATATAAATGGAAGAATCAAAGAACCACCTTCTGGAAATGCAGAACATGAGTGATGGGATCAAGAGAACAGTATGGTTATGTCTTGGCTTTTGATCTCCATGCAACCGC
Source organism: Nelumbo nucifera (assembly GCF_055504915.1). Classification (NCBI taxonomy): domain Eukaryota; kingdom Viridiplantae; phylum Streptophyta; class Magnoliopsida; order Proteales; family Nelumbonaceae; genus Nelumbo; species Nelumbo nucifera. The sequence continues at coordinate 31,352,888 of NC_142650.1, forward strand.
AAATAAGGAAGAACTTCATGTGGGCTGAAACAACAAATGAGATTTGGGAATAGACAAAATCCACATATTCTGAACTTCGACACTATGCCAAGATTTATCAACTATAAGCTGCTTCATCTACCTGTAAACAGGGGGAGAGGAGTTTATCAGTTTATTATTCTGACTTGACAACTGTTTGGAAGGAGTTGGACCATTACCAGAATATTGATTGGATGTGTGATGAAGATGCAAAATTGTATAAGAAACTTGTCTCACAGTAAAGAGTGTTTGCTTTTTTACATGGTCTCATTCCTATCTATGAATCCATCAGAGTACAAATTCTAAGTTCTAAGGATCTTCCTTCAATTCAGGAGGTCTATGCTCTTGTCCAGTCTGAAGAGAGCAGAAGAAACTTGATGAACAACACCGGAGGGGATGCAATTGTTTGGCGGCAAAGGGGGGTTCCTCTACTAGTGGTGGACCTTCTTTCAAGAGAGGGGATCTCCAGAAGAAAGCAGAAGATAAGGAAAAATTGTGGTGCACCAATTGTCAGAAGCCCTAACACACCAAAGATACTTGTTGGGATCTCCATGGGAAACCAAAGTGGGCTCAGGATTTACCTAAGAAGCAAGGCTCAGATGTAAGTAGAAGACCTGGGCAACAAGGTACCAAGAAACACCACATGGCCAATATGGTTACTCGGGAGAATCAACCCTCCACTTTTACTGTGACTCAAACACCACATGGCCAACATAGCTACTCTGGATCTGACCCAAGGGAGGATATTGTAAACTCCTTCCGTGACCATTTGGAGCTTTATAGTAGAGCAATTCGCCAGTTGGATGCTCCTTCCACCACCTCTTTTGCATCCACATCAGGTAATCCTGCCACAGCTTTCCATGTTGCTTCTCACGACCTTGACTCTCCATGGATCATTGATTCTGGAGCGTCAAAACACATGACTGGTATGTCCTCTTATTTTCAAACTTATCATCCCCTTTCCGGAAGAGATAAAGTGAGACTAGTTGATGGATCATTCACCTCCATAGCTGGTCAAGGAACTCTCTCTCTTCCTCCCAGTCTTGCTCTTTCTAATGTTTTTCATGTTCCAAAATTCCCTATGAATTTGTTTTCAGTCAGTAGTGTTACAAATTCCTTAAACTGTTCTGTGACTTTTTTCCCTTCTCATTGTGTGATCCAGGATTTGGCCTCGGGGAGGACGATTGGTAGGGGACGTATGGTTGATGGACTCTATATGCTGGAGAATACAGCTGGCCTTCATGTTACAAAGTCTATTAGTCAGTTCAGAAAGAGTAAAATGTATTTGTGGCATTGTCGTCTGGGTCATTTGTCTTTTGAGTCCTTAAAAGTTGTCTTCCCAGAACTGTGTAAGTCTGTGTCTGTTTCTAATTTTTCTTGTCAAACGTGTCAGTTAAGCAAGCATTGTAGAACTCAATTCCCTCAAAGAAATAGTAAATCTAAGTTTCCTTTTTACATTGTGCATTCTGATGTGTAGGGCCCTGTTACTTTACCTTCTGAGAGTGGCTACAAGTACTTCATTACCTTCATTGACGATTATTCCAGATACACTTGGGTATATCCAATGCGAACCCGTGAGGAAGTACCAAAAATTATCCAAGATTTTTCAACGAATGATCTTCACCCAATTTCAGACCGAAATCCAAATATTTCAATCAGACAATGCAAAAGAATTCTTTCATAGTGACCTCACGGAGTTCTTTGCTTCACATGGCTCACTTCACCGGAGCTCTTGTGCCCGCACACCACAACAAAATGGTGTGGCTGAACGGAAGAACCGACACCTTGAAGTGGCACGGGATTTACTACTCCACATGAATGTTTCCAAACGTTTTTGGCTTGAGGTAGTCCTTTGTTCTACATACCTCATTAACCGAATGCCCTCTCGTTGGTTAGAGTACAAAGCCTCACATCAACTTCTCTTCCCTAAAGCCCCTCTTCTTTCTATTCCTCCTCGTGTTTTTGGTTGTCGGTGTTTTGTCCAAAACCTATCTCCCACCTGGGGGAAATTGGACTCTCGTGCTATCCCGTGCATATTTCTTGGCTACTCATTCTCTCAGAAAGGGTATCGTTGCTTTGATCCTGTTTCTCGGAAATTCTCTGTCTCCATGGATGTTACCTTCTTTGAAGATGAGCCATTCTTTCCTGTTTCTCCTCAGGGGGAGTGTAGGTATGAGGAGAAACTGGTTCAACTTCCTCCTCTTCCTACTCCTTCTCCTTCCGATCCTCCTCCTTTCCGTGTTTTTTTTCGTCGTCGTAAAGGCCAACCAGATTCAAGAGCTCTGGAGAATCCAGAAGCCATACTTCAAATGCCATCAAATTCCTTGGGGGAAGGTCATACTCACTCAGGTAACTTGACTCCCAACCTCCCTGTTGCTTATGATCTTGACCTTCCCATTGCCCACAGGAAATGTGTTAGGTCGTGCACCACTAAACACCCCATTTCCAACTTTGTTTCCTATGAGAATATCTCACCTTCATTTCGCGCCTTCCTTACCTCCATTGACAGTATCCCTATTCCCAAGAATGTGGCAGAGGCTCTCTCAATACCAGAATGGACAAATGCCATGAAGGAAGAAATTGATGCTCTTCATAAGAATGGCACGTGGGAGCTTGTTGATCTCCCTAAGGGAAAAGATCCAGTTGGATGTAAATGGGTGTTCACTGTTAAGCATGGGGCTGATGGAGCGGTGGAGAGGTATAAAGCTCGTTTAGTGGCAAAGGGTTTTACTCAAGTATATGGGGTTGATTATGCAGAAACCTTTGCCCCTGTAGCCAAAATGAACTCTATTAGAGTCGTTTTTTCTCTTGCTGCCAATCTGAATTGGGATCTACATCAGCTCAACATCAAGAATGCCTTCTTGAATGGTGACCTTGAAGAGGAAGTTTATATGGTTCAACCCCCCGGTTTTTTGGCTCAAGGAAGTGAACAAAAGGTATGCAAGTTTAAGAAGTCTTTATATGGGCTGAAACAATCACCAAGAGCTTGGTTCAGCAGATTTCATACTGTAGTTCAGCAGAGGGGATACAAGCAATGTCAGTCAGATCACACACTGTTTGTAAAAAGAATAGAAGGTAAAATGGCTGCCCTAATAGTATATGTGGATCGACATAATTGTTACTGGTGACTGGAAGGATGAAATTCAAAGTTTGAAGGGCTTCCTTGCCACTCAGTTCAAAGTGAAAGATCTAGGACCCGCCAAATACTTCCTTGGAATTGAGGTTGCCCGATAAAAAAAGGGTATCTTCATCTTCCAAAGGAAATATGTCCTAGATTTGCTTAAGGTCACTGGAAAGATTGGGGTTAAACCAACTGACTCTCCTATTGACCCCAACCATAAGTTAAGTGACAGCCAAGGTGGACCTCTTAAGGATGTGAAGCAATTTCAGAGGCTGGTTGGGAGATTGCTGTACCTCTCTATGACTCGTCCAGACATAGCATATGCTGTTGGTGTCCTCAGCCAATTCATGCATGCACCTAGGTCCACTCATCTTGAAGCAGCAGAGAGAATAATGCGGTATTTTAAGAAGTTCCCGGGTGCTAGCTTATTATTCCAGAAAAATGGGCATTTGAGAGTTGAAATTTACACAGATGCGGATTGGGCTGGATCTCAAAGTGATAGAAGGTCTACTAGTGGTTACTGCACCTTTGTAGGAGGGAATCTTGTTACTTGTGTGAATAAACCCTAGTTCATTCTAGGTTAAAGCAGAGAAGAAGGAAGAAGAAAGAAAAGAGAAAGAAGGAGAAGAATGTTCGGCCAGACTAGAAGAGAGAAAAGTGAAAGTCACACTCTCCTAGCCGACCCACTTGACTTTTATTCATAAAACTTAAGTCACAAGAAGGACAATGTTGTCCCTCATAGAAGATGGGACACATAACTTAAACTCAGATACAATAGACATTTCACTTTCAATAAGATACACCAGAATGACCAAAATACCCTTAACTCGAGCATTCTAACACTCCCCCTCAAGCTGGAGAGTATATATCATATAGTTCCAACTTGTTACAAATGTAATCTATTCTTCCCCGAGACAATCCTTTTGTGAAGAGATCTGCCCATTGATTTCCTGAACTCACATGAGATGTAGTTATTACCCCACTTATCACTTTCTCACAAAGTGACAATCCACCTCAATATGTTTAGTTCTTTCATGGAAGACAGGATTGGATGAGATGTGAACAACAGCTTGATTATCACAGTATAGTTTCATGGGTTTGTCAATTGAGAAACCGATCTCCTGTAGTAGGTTCTTCAGCCATACTAGTTCATATGTGGTATGGGTCATAGCCCTGTATTTTGCTTCCGCACTACTTCTTGCCACCACCGTAAGCTTCTTACTCTTCCATGTTACAAAATTGCCACCCAGGAAGGTACAATACCCTGTGGTTGACCTCCTGTCTGATAAAGAGCCAGCCCAATCAGCATCTGTGTACCCTAATATCTCAATAGTTTCTCCCTTTTGGTATAACAAACCATGACCTGGAGCACCCTTTAGGTACCTAACAATTCTCAAAACAGCTTCCCAGTGAGGAACCTGGGGATGTTGCATAAACTGACTCACCACACTCACAGCAAATGATATATCTGGTCGGATAATGGTCAGATAGTTCAACTTTCCCACCAACCTTCTGTATCTTCTAGGATCATCAAATTCTTCACCTGCATCCACACTTAGCTTGGCATTGAGTTCCATAGGAGTCTCTGCTGGTTTAGCACCTAACAACCCTGTTTCTTCAAGTAGGTCAAGAACATATTTCCTCTGACATTGGTTGATCCCCTGTTTTGACCTCACAACTTCTATTCCTAAGAAGTACTTTAGCTTCCCCAGATCTTTCGTATTGAAGTGATCCTGTAAGAATTTTTTTAGTCTGTCAATTCCATTGCTGTCACTTCCAGTTATGACAATTTCATCCACATACACGACTAGCAAGATTTTTCCATCTTTTGAGTTATAGCTGAACACAGAATGATCAACCTGACACTGTTTCATCCCAAAGGCCTTCACCACTTCACTGAACCTGCCGAACCATGCACGAGGAGATTGTTTCAGTCCATAGATTGCCTTTTTGAGCCTGCACACCTTACCAGACTCCCCCTGAGCAACAAACCCTGGTGGTTGCTCCATATACACCTCCTCAACAAGATCACCATGTAGAAAGGCATTTTTTATGTCAAGTTGTAGGAGAGGCCAATCATACATAGTAGCCAATGAGATCAACACCCGAACTGAACCAATTTTAGCCACAGGAGAGAATGTCTCCATATAGTCCACACCATATAACTGAGAATAGCCCTTGGCCACCAACCGTGCTTTCAATCGTTCCACACTGCCATCAGGAAGATGCTTCACTGTATAGACCCATTTACACCCAACACCCAATAGTGTGCTTACCAGGAGGAAGGGTGGTGAGTTCCCACGTGTGATTATGTTGTAGAGCAGAGAGTTCTTCTTCCATGGCTTGCCTCCACCCTGGGGAGGTAAGGGCTTCTTGTAAAGTCTTGGGAATGGGAACCGATGAGAGTAATGATATAAACTTGCAATGAGAAGCAGAAAGGTGAACAGTGGAAACATAGTTTGAAATGGTATGAGAAGTACAAGTATGTTTACCTTTCTGCAAAGCAATAGAAAGATCAAGATCTGAGGGAGAAGGAGCAATAGCAGGATCTGTCGACAGGTGCTGAAGTGGAGGAGGGGCCGAAGCACTTCTGCGGGTATACACTTGAGTAATTGGCGGCCTCTTTGTAGTAACAGGCATATGATGTGCATCTACAGTAGGAATGGGAGCTACGGGAAGAGGGTCCATAACCGGTACAGGAAGAGGAACCACAGAGGGAGAAGAAGAGACCCCGACATCTGAGAAAAATGGAACTGATTCAAAGAAGGTGACATCAGAGCACACAAACGATTTATGAAATTTTGGGTTATAACACTTATACCCTTTCTGAGTCCTCGAGTAGCCAAGAAAAATACACTTCGTAGCTCGAGCATCTAACTTGTCTACTCCAGGCCCCAAGTGTTGAACAAAACAAACACAACCAAGGACTCTTGGGGTGAGAGGAAAGGGAGACAAAGTGGGAAACAACACTGAGAAAGGGGATTGACTTCCAAGGATTGACATGGGCATCCGATTTATCAAAAAACAGGATGTAAGAACAACATCACTCCAAAAATGCTTTGGGACATGCATATTGATCATCAAGGACCGAGCAGATTCAAGAAGATGTCTATTTTTCCGTTCAGCTACACCGTTTTGTTGTCGGGTGTAGGCACAAGAAGTTTGATGAATTATTCCATGATGTTCTAGGTATTGCTGAAATGGTGAGGAGATGTATTCTTTGGCATTATCGGAGCGAAGTATTTTCAAATGAACACCAAATTGAGTGCGTATTTCAGCATGAAATTTCTGAAAAATAGAGAACAATTCACTATGGTCTTTCATAAGGTAGATCCATGTCATCCTTGAAAAGTCATCAACAAAGATTACAAAGTACTTAAACCCATTGTATGACAACTTTAATTGGACCCCATACATTAGAATGAATTAAAGCAAAGGGACTAGAGACACGATTATCAATTCTTGGACTAAATGAAACTCGATGATGTTTTCCCAACTGACATGACTCGCAATCTAACGATGAAAGATGACTCAAAGAAGGAACTAGCAGTTTCAAAGACTCGAGAGAGGGGTGATCGAGTCTGTAGTGCCATTGGAGAGGAGTAAGAGACGACTGAAAAGCCACTAGGGGGCCACCACCATCAAGGTAGTACAAACCACCTGCTTCATGCCCTCCACCAATCTTCTTCCCCGTCTTGAGATCCTGAAACACACAAGAAGAAGGGTAGAAGGTTACGGAACAATCAAGAGACTTGGTTAATCTGCTAACAAACATAAGATTAAACGGAAACTTAGGAACATACAAAACAGATGCTAAAGACATGGAGGAGAAATCAACATCACCAACACCACAAATAGGAGATGTAGAACCATTAGCAAGAGTAACTGATTGAGATGTGGAGGAGCGAGAAAGGGATGAAAATACATCAAGAGTCCCAGACATATGGTCCGAGGCTCTGGAATCAATGATCCAGGGTGAGGCTTTGGAAGCCAAGCAAGCCATACCTGAATGGGCAAGTGTAGCTGTGTTCTGCTGAGATGTTTGAAGGAATTGCTCATACACTGCCCGTGGTACACTCACCATTTCCTGCCCGGAAGCACAAGCGGGTGTGGAGGGCCACTGCTTCCTCTTCCACAATGTTTACATTTTCTCTGAGCATTACTCCTTCCTCTTCCACGGCCTCCCCCTGACTCTCGGCCTCCAGTCCGACCACTAGCCTGGTTAAATATGTGTCCACTACGGTTGCTTGGAGGGCCACTGCTGCCACCACCACTTCTACTTCCACGGCCACTCCCTTTAGTCACTACCAAACCAGATCTATCAGAGAAGGAAGAATGTTCCACCGGCTCAATGGATGTCCTCTTAAGATGGGCAAAAACTTCTTCAAGTGAGGGAAGAGCTGATCCCCCCAATATCTGTGCTCTGACAGGCTCATACTCAGTCTTCAAGCCCACAAGAAACCTAGTCACATCAAGTTGTTCACGTTGCTGTTGTTGAATCTGGACATCTGATGTTAGAGGCTGATACACATTTAGCTCATTGCGGATGTTCCTCAAACTTGCATAATACTCTTCTAAGCTTTGACTTCCTTGCTTCAAATTGAAGTACTCTTGGTATAACTGATATACCCTAGTTGTGTTGTCTTGTCCAGAGTACAACTTTTTAGCATGATCCTAGATCTCTTTGTATCTAGGAACATGAAGTTCACACTAATCTTTGGTTCCATGCTGTTCCAAAGCCATGTCATTATCTGTGCATCATCTTGTTCCCAATCACTGAACCCAGGGAAATCAGAGGGTGGTTTCTCCTCCCTCACATGTTTTACTTTTCTCTTGGCCTTCAAGAACACCTCCACAGATTTTGCCCATGGTACATAGTTCTCACCATTCAACTTGATGGATGTCATTTGAACACTTATATAATCTGAAGAAAGCATGATGTTGGTTTTGTTGTCATTCCCATCTACGGAAGAAGCCATCTCCATTATTTCACCTTCAAGTATACAACACAACCACACACTCTTTCACATGGCTTATCTCACTTATAACACCACCAATCCCAGCTTTAAATACACATTACACACCACACACTAAGGCTGAAATCACTCAGTCTTCACATCAAACACCTGGGCTGCACACTGCAAAACCATTCACCACCACACACTAAGACTGAAATCACTCAGTCTTCACATCAAACACTTGGGTTGCGTACTGCAGAACTGATTACACACAAGGTCTAGGACCCAACCACCACTACCACCAATCACCACGACACAACCACCACCAATCTACTGCTGTTGTGAACCTCAGCAGTCGACAACTCTTCTTTCAACATACATATGAAGAGGAATGCAGAGGAATACGACTGAAATGCATATCGGTCACACCAAGCATCACCACAACCAACTTTTGAAGCAACAAGAAAACATTTACAGTCCCTTACTTGGACAAACAACAATAGTGTTCATACCTGTCCACATTCAGCCCTCTTTGATACTGAATAGAGGGTTTAGTATACCACTTCAACGACCACCACAGCAACGACTGGAGGCATTCTCACCTCCAGACCCACAAAACGACAGCTCCTTTTCAGCCCCTTATCGAACCTCCACTCAGGTCAATCAAAAAAGAAGTAGACGACTGTGAAAGCTGGCGGCGAACCCAGAAAGAGAACAACAACAAGAAAAAAATAAGGATACAACCTTACAACTCTGATACCATGTGAATAAACCCTAATTCATTCTAGGTTAAAGCAGAGAAGAAGGAAGAAGAAAGAAAAGAGAAAGAAGGAGAAGAATGTTCGGCCAGACTAGAAGAGAGAAAAGTGAAAGTCACACTCTCCTAGCCGACCCACTTGACTTTTATTCATAAAACTTAAGTTACAAGGACAATGTTGTCCCTCATAGAAGATGAGACACATAACTTAAACTCAGATACAATAGACATTTCACTTTCAATAAGATACACCAGAATGACCAAAATACCCCTGACTCAAGCATTCTAACAACTTGGAGGAGTAAGAAGCAAACCGTGGTTTCTAGATCCAGTGCTGAAGCTGAGTACCGTGCAATGGCACATGGAGTTGCCGAAGGTATGTGGATAAGGAATCTATTGGGAGAGTTGGGTTTTCCAGTTGATAAACCCATAACTCTACTCTGTGACAACAAGGCAGCTATAAGTATTGCTGCCAATCTGGTACTACATGATAGAACAAAGCACATTGAGGTTGACAAGCACTTTATCAGAGAGAAAATCATCACAGGCAAAGTATGCACTCCATACATCAGCTCCTGAAGACCAACTAGCAGACATCTTCACAAAAGGGCTAAACCATTTCAGACATCAAGGTCTCTGTGACAAGTTGGGCATGATTGATATCTATGCCCCAACTTGAGGGGGTGTGTTGACAGGTGTATTATATGTTCTGTATACAGGTTTAGTACCCGCAGGGGTATTTTTGTAATTTTGTAGACTTATTGTGTTGTACGACCAGTATAGTATAAATACAATGCTTCACTCGACTGAAGCTGTTCTGTTTTGAGGCCTTAACTCTGTAGCCTCTTCTTCTTCTTCTTCCTCCTTCCCTTCTTCTCCTTCTCCTCCTGCTCAACAAAATCTAAATACAATGTCCCTTTAACTTACATATGATAGAAAATAAACTCAATTTCTAATCTTGAATAATGTAAATACGTCATTTCCTAGTAAGGGCTTTAAAAAAAGTCTTCCATGGCAAAACAAAACATAAAAAAAACAAAGTAGAGAACTAATTCTTAATTGAATTTATTTGAATTGTAGTGAATCGTAAAAATCGTAAGATTTATGAATCAAATCATAGGACTTAATGATTTTTGTAGAAAAGGTTCAAACATAAAATTCGAATCGAAACCCTTGGCATTCTTGATTCAAATCATTAATTGTATCGTAAACTGTAAGATTTTGACAACATTGCTTGGAACCATGAGAACATGCTGGATTTTAGTGAATATGAAACATAGCCATCCAAATTCTTAAGATACTAAGGGTTTGGAAGGAGGTCGCACAGTCCTCTAGAGGAAAATAGAGTGGAAACCCCCACAAGGCTATAAAGTGAAGCTGAGCTTTGATGGAAGCTCCTCGGGTAAATTGGGTATGGAAGGAATATGTGGGGCAATTAGAAACTTGGAGGGCAGGTTATTGGCACTTTATTCAAGGCCAATTGGTGTGGCTAATTCCATAAAGGCTGAATTGATGGCTTTACTACATGGTCTTAGATTAGCTAAGCAATTGGGATTAGTTAGAGGTGGAAGGGGACTCAAAAGTAATTATTTCATGGGTGAGATGTAATAGAAATATTCCTTGGGCCCTCTAGAATGCTTATAGAGAAGTTTAAAGGATTGCAAGAGAATTGGTTGCTGAATTCAAGTGGGTCAGAATAAGGGCAAATGGGTTAGCACTCACTTGTTAAACAAGGGGTAGCAAGGCAGCAATTGTTTTGGGATCTTTGTAACATAATTCCGTCATTGGGGATGACTCCATGGTTATCAAATTGCATTGCTTTTTACATATAATTAATCAATATAATCAAGTATCTATTGATCAACAAAAAAAATTTCTTGAGATACTTACATTGAACAAATCAATACAAGAATGTCTCACAATGAGAAGGATGAACAATTTTTTGGCTGTGTTCTGTGTAAAGCGGATGGGGAGACTGGTTTTCACCTACTGGTGTCTTGCCACTTTGCGAGGTCAATTTGGGACTGGGCTTCCTCCTTATTTGGATGCAGCTGGAATCCCCCATCAGATTTGTAGGGCCTTTTCTCCCCTACCTTTTTCAGGTGGCGGATAAAAAGGGGAAGGATAATGTGGAGAGGACTAAGGGCTGTAGTATGTTGGACACTGTGGGAAGAAAGAAACTCCAGGATATTCTCATACATATTAGGGTGGTACAGTGGCTGAAATGTTTGGAACTATTCACAGATTACACTTTGGATGACATGTTGAGGAAGTGGGGTGAAATTGCAAATTGCACACAGACCAAGTCAGTAATGAATGTGGCTTAGACTCCCCCACCCAGTGGATTCTTGAAATTAAACTTTGATGGATGTAGTAGGGGAAATCCGGGACAATCGGGGATTGGAGGTGTTTTTAGGGACGAAAATGGGGTCATCTCTGCCATGTTCTCAAGCCCAATTGGAGTGAGTGACTCCCTTAGAGCTGAGATCTTTGCAGTTATGGAAGGAGTCCGGAAAGCCAAGAAGTTGAACATCAAGAAACTCATAATTGAAGGGGATTCAAAGGTGGTGATAGGGTGGCTGACTAAAGATCAAAATGGTTTATGGAAGTACAACAATGAGAGGAGGAAATTCATGTGGCTGGTGCGGGAGGTGGAAGTTAAGACATGTTGGGTCAAAAGATCGGCTAATTCCTTAGCTGACGGTTTAGCTAAACAAGGGGCAGAAAGGGATTCACTGTTTTGGGCTAAGCTGTAACTTTAGTGTCTTCTTTTCTCTTTTTCTTCTTTTTTCCTTTCATGAGGCTCTTTGTGGCTCTTGGAAGATAAGTGTGTTTGTCTTCCTCCTGTAAATTTTCTACTGATGATTTAATGAAAGTGTTATTGATCCAAAAAAAAAAAATGAACAATTTTTTGGCTTACAAACTCAACATACAATCAAAGTCTAACTATCTATCCCAATCAAGGTTTTAAAAGGATAAAGGCGAGGTCACCGAGGTGAGGTGGTTAGGTGTCAAGGAGGCAAGGCGTATGTGTTTTGGGTCTTTTTTCTTTTTCTTGGCAATGCTTGTTTGGATCCCCTTCAACTAGATTGGAGGATTTGGATCCCCCATCCAAAAGGCTCTTTTTCTTGTGCTTCTTTTTTTTTGGAAAATTCCACTTTAGTACCCTGAACTTTGGGGGTAGTGTCAAGTTAGTATCCGAACTTCCAAACGTGTCACTGCAGTACCTAAACTTCAAAAAGTGTCTGCCGTTAACCGACCGTCAGTTATCTGTTGAAAATGTCAAAACTACCCTTCAAAAGAAGACACTGTTCATTGTCTTCTACTTTGAGACTGAACCGGTTGAGGTGTTTGAGATTCTAGACTAATGAAGTCATTGTCTTCTACCTTTAGATCTAAAACACATTCTTGTCTGGTTATTTCTTTGCTTTAAGTTATTGTTCCCTCTATCATATTTCATGTTCTTTCTCTCTTTTTCTTTGAAGACAACTGATTCAGTCTCAAGGTAGAAGACAATGAACAGTGTCTTCTTTTGAAGGGTAGTTTTGACATTTTCAACAGATAACTGACGGTTGGTTAACGACAGGGACCAACTTGACACTTTTTGAAAGTTTAGGTACTGCATTGACATGTTTGAAAGTTTGGGTATTAACTTGACACTACCCCCAAAGTTCAGGGTACTAAAGTGGAATTTTCCCCTTTTTTATATAAGTCCCTTTGTTCTTCTTCTGGTTAGAGGATTTTTCTGGTTAAGTAGGTTTGGGCTAGGCCTATTCCCCTTAAAATTGTGGTGTTTCGTTGGGAGGTGTTTCATGGAAAAATCAGTACTTTGGACTGTTTGTAGACAAAAAAGGCCATTTATGTGTTTGTTTCCTAAATGGTGTATTCTTTGTAAAGCTAATGGTGAGGATTGCTTCCACTTGCTAATATCTTGTTCTTTTCTTACAACTATTTGGAATTGGAGTTTTGCTTTGTTTGGATGTAGGTGGAGCTTACCTATAGATGTTAGTCTACTGTTCGATCTGTCTTTCTTTGTATGGCCCACCAAAAGCGGGAGAAGCATGTGGGAATGTATTAGAACAGCTGCCCTTTGGACAATTTGGGAAGAAAGGAATGTAAGAATATTTCAAGAAAAAGAATGAAGTTTCTTAAATGTCAAGGATTGCATTTTGACAAGGACAATACATTGCTTGAGAACTTTGGATTCCTTCCGATTTTTTATCCTTCAATGACCTTTGAAGGAATTGGTCAACTGTGGCAATTAGCTCTTCCAGGAAGAATAGGGTCACTGTAGAGTGGGTTCCTCCTCTTGAAGGAAATGTAAAGTTGAGTTTTAATGGAAGTAGTCAGGGTAACCCGAGCCCCTTCGGAATAGGAGGGGTATTGAGAGGTAAGGACTACAACATCTTAGCCTTATTCTCTGGCCCAGTGGGATTAGGAGACTCTAATAGGGCTGAATTATTAGCAGATATACAAGGTATTCAAATTGCAAATCAATTTGGTGTGGAGATTTAATAATTAAAGGAGACTCTAGAGTTGTTGTGGGGTGGCTGGCAGATCCGGACTTGGTGGTTTGGTGCTACAATGATCTCTTAAAGAAAGCTAAGTGGTTAACAAGAAACATGAATATTAGCTTACATTGGGTGGGCAGGTCGGCAAATGCTTTGGCTGATTGTCTTGCTAAACAAGGGGCTAGCAGGGAAAAATCTGTACTGGTCTGCTTTGTAATGTGCTCCTTTTAATGTCTTAATGTAATCTTCACTTATTAAGGAGAGGTCGCACCTCGTGCCTCTCCTTGGGAGGCTTGTAACAATCTTCATCTTTTGCTAATAAAATCATACTTCAATTATAAAAAAAAAGTAAAATTCGAATATGAATGGTTCATATGTAAAACTTAATGTTTTTGCTTATTGTTGTTTGCAGTGATTTATGCATCTATTTTTATTTTTATTTTTCAACAATTATCTCATTATTTATATAGCATAAAATATCTCATCAGAAAATGCAAATGAAACCAAAAGTAAAGCATCGAAGTCCCCAAATATTTTTTCAGGTTTGCTGAGTCTGATACCTCTACCTCTCACCTGTGTCAGATTCTGACACTTGTATGAGTGTTGATGTAATGCCATTGTTAATTAATTTATTTTTACTTAATTACATATGATTGTTCAATACTGAGCCTGTTTTCTTCACTCTCTATCCCTGTACACATTGCTTGGTATAGTGGTAAACTCTCAGGCCAACTGCATGACAAGTCAGCAACCTATGATACCTGGATAAATACCTGTACATGCCTAGCGTACCAAGATGCTGCATGGATATTTTCTAGGCATACTCTATAGTGCTAATGTTTATAAACTATGTAAAGTAGTATGTTTTAACAAATTATACTATTAAAAATATTTACATATCTTATAAACTTAATTAAATTTGGCAAGATATAAATATTGAGAAATGACATTTAGCTTCAAAAAACTAGATATAAATGCATGATATAAGCATATTATATGGGATACCTGTACTTGTATCCCTGTCCAGGAGTTAAGGAAATGTAGAGTTGTATCCTCATTTCCTGTATCTGTGTCCATATCTGTATCTGTATCTGTATCTGGGCATCATGGGTGAGAAAGGAGGTTTTCGTCTGAGAGCAGCCACTTTGTCAGAAAAAAAAATTCAAGGTTAGTTCTGTGCAGGTAACAAATTGTTGGCGAAAGGGGGAGTGAATATTATAGGAAATGTATTTGGAGTCTAGAACACAACTTTTAACATGTTTTTTTTTGTTCATTAACCTTGGAAACCCTACCATCACTGGCTAAGACAAAGGAAGATACTACAGATTTGATCCTATAGTTCTTCATATTTACGGTTGTCATGAGATGGAGTTATTAAATTTCTAACGTTTACTTGTTTGTGGTGTTGAAAATTTGAAATTATGGATAACTTAATAGAATTTCCAAGCCTAGTTGGTATGTTGTATGGAAATTTACTCTTTTTTTTTGGTAAGCTGTGGAAATTTACTTTTCTGCCTTTAACAACTTCTAACATGAAACTTTCCTGAAACAAGTGTAAGTTGTGTCTAAGAAAGCTGTATGGCAGGCTGACTGCCTTGTTATACTGATGCTTTTCTTTTCCCATTTTCCACCACAGGGAAACAGGAGGGAAACACGACTACTGGGAATTTTGTCATTTGTGCACAGTACAGTATGGAAGGTGTTGTTTGGAAAGGTGAGTGGATAAATTTTATTCTTTCTATTACATGCTGTATTTCAAAGTAAATACATATTCTTGCATATTTCTGTCTTCAAGAGCAATTATAAGTTGTGGCTGAATGGAATAAATGCACATTATTGTGTTTGTGTGTTTCTTGCTATAAGTTCTACTACTACGAGCTAAGTCATAAGGTGTATAAAATATGAGAAAATTCTATGTGCATCACTTCCATAAATTGTGCTAAATTGTTATCTTTTTGCAGAAAGAAAATTGGAAGCAACCACCTTCTCCATGTTGTGCTCCCAATGAGTTTTACTTGTCCATAGGTGACCCTTGGTTTTTTCTGCTTTCTGCATATAAAAGAGATATGCTTAAGGTATTGAAGGAAGCGAGTGTTGATGGTAGATTAGCACTGCTTAAGTTGTTAGGTGGTTTCAACCTTAGTTTCCAAACCCATTCTAATGGGTAACACCCACTTTCATGGTGTGGATTGATGATAATGACATGAAATCACCCTAAATCTGTTCGTGAAAAGCTATGCATGGAAGTCTCATGGTTATTGGGCAGTAATGTAAATGCTCCATGGTGAATGCAAGCAAATAATAAAAAGAAGTAAGAATGCTTTAATTGAAGGTATAACCTCTAGAATGGCTCATTGGCTTAAGTCTCTGGAGATCTTCTCGGATTTCTCAGTTGATGTTTTCATCAGGAAGCGGAAGGAAGTGGCTTGCACATCATCACTCATCAGGGAAAACTGTAATTAACAAATTCTGGTTGCCACCTGATGAAGGCTCATAAACTTATTTTTGATGGCAGTATTATAGGGAATTCAGGGCCATCAAGTGTGGGAGGCATTTTTAAGAATGAATCAGGCCACATTGTTGCATTTTTCTCAGGCCCAATTGGCAGTAATGGAGGGAATACACAGAGCAAGGGATATGAATGTGAATAAATTGGTCATTGAAGAAGACCCGCAACTGGTGATAAGGTGGCTGCAGAATAATGAGAATGCTATTGGGTCTACAAAAATGAATTAAAAAAGTTTAATCGGCTAACTAGAGACATGGACGTAAGGTTCAATGGGCACAAAGGATGGCTAACAGCATGGCTGATTGATCAAATGTTTTGGGCACTGTTGTAAAAAGTAAGAGTGGGTTGGAGATAAGACACCTTATCTCCAATAGAGAAATTGAACATTTGTAATTCTCCTTAATTTAAGTCATTTAATGAAATTTGAAGTTATTGATCATCATCATAATAATAAGCAAATAATTTTAGAAAAGAGAGCAAAAATGTAGAATATATGAAAAAAAGCCTAAATGAAGCTAGTATGCTTACGATGATTAGTACAACTATAGAACTATCCCTCCCAACCCTTGACTTAGCCAACTACATTCATCTTTGTCTGGTCTCTATGTATCTTTGTCCTATATGACTTTATGCTGAAAATTCATTTGTTCGGAGTAAGAATTTTATCACTCTTCTTCTTGGTATAATATTAGGTTGCTGACTCACTTGAAAAGGGTACTGAACATGAAGATGAATACATGATCAGTGAGAAAGAGCTTCTTGTGAATCGGTAATGATTTTATCCTTCAATTATCTGGTATTTGTCTGTTAAATTGCCTGATACAAATTATATATTTGGAGGTTAAATTTTCACAATGATTTGCACCTTCTGTTGTAGGTTTATTTCAATACCCAAAGACATGGGGACATTTAATTGTGGGGCATTTGTTGCTGGAATTGTGAGGGTGAGTATATGATTCCATTAATTAATATCATGTTGGATTTGTTTCACCTTAAACTGATCATCCATTGGTTGAGGTCTCTAAAAAATTATTGGTTTTGTGAAGGGTGTCTTGGATGGTGCAGGTTTTCCAGCTGTAGTCACAGCTCATTTTGTACCTATGGAGGGCCAACAACGACCTAGAACCACCATTTTGATCAAATTTGCTGAAGAGGTGAAATCTACATGTTTTTTCACTTTATTTTTTTTTTTGCGTTTACTTCAATTAGAAGTTTCTTTTCTGCTTGAGTAGATCTTCATGGTAAATTGAATATTGCCTTCCTAAACAAACCTTAGTTCATTTGATGTTTTCTAAACAAAGTCTAGCCAATTTATTGTAATTTTCTCAAATGTAAACTATTTAATAAAATAGTGAAAGAAAAGAAGATGCCTGCTGATTGGAGAAACAATAGTATGGTGCCTATCTTTAAGAACAAAGGTGATAAAAAAACTGTAATAATTATAGGGGAATTAAACTCATGAGCCTCACTGTGAAACTTTGGGAGTGAATAATTGAACAAAGATTATGACTTGAAACAAGTGTATTAGAGAACCAATTTGGCTTTATGCTAGGGAGATCAACCATGGAAACTATATTTCTTTTAAGACAATTGATAGAAAAGTTCCGAGAGAAGAAGAAAGACCTTCATTTAGTGTTCATTAATTTGGAAAAGGCATGTGATAGAGTTCCTAGAGAGATAATATGGTGGGTTTTGGAAAAGAAAGGGTGTCCAAAGTAGGTATATAGACTTAATCAAGGATATGTATGAGGGGGCAACACCAATGTTAGAACACTGTTTGGAGAGACTTCAATTTTACAATTACGATGGGTTTTCACCAAGATTCTTAGCCCTTATCTATTTGCATTGATCATAGATGAATTGACTAAACATATATAGGAGAAAGTTCTATGGTGCATGCTGTTTGCAGATGACATTGTTTTAATTGATGATGTTAGAATTGTTAGAATTAGTTAACAAGGGCATTATTATCTTTTTCATGTTTTCTCTCTTATGTCTGTTGTAACTTACCTAAGGGTATTGTAGTCATTTCAGCTTTAGTAGAATGCTAATACAATCTGGGTTGACAGTAAGGAGTGCAGATCAGATTTCTCCTTGCTAGTCTTTCCCTCCTCCTTCCCTTCCTATCTTCTTCTCTTTCCTTCTCCTATCCTTTTCTTTTCTTTATTAAAGTTGGAACTTGGTATTAGAGCCTTGAGGTCAACTGTACTATTCACGCTTCAACTCTTTGTGCTCTAGGAATAGAGAAGATTCTCCATCCTTTGTTGGAGAGGAAAAAGACTTAAGAGGACTGATCGCCCATTTGGAAAAGAGGCTTCAATGCCTCAGGTTGCAGTGTTGTGTGAGTTGGTGGTGTTTTTCTAAAAGCCCTCTATTCAGCAGTTCGAAGAGGGCAGCCTTGTGATGTCTTGAGTTGTGAGGTTGGTGCTCCTCAATGTGTGGTGTGATTTTGTAGTGGTTTGTGGTGTGGTGACACCTTGTGGTGTGTAATGTTTCCCAAGTGTTTTTAAAGTAGATAATTGATGATTTTTGGATTTTCCTAAAGAAAAAGTGTGTTACAGTAGTTGCATACCAGCTGTTTGACAGTTTGCCTAGGTGACAATTCAGTGATCTCTTCTCACTCATGGCTTCATCAAATAGTAGCACTAAACCTACAGTAGTTGTGCAATCAGATTTCATGACTTCTTAATTAACTACAGTGAAACTCAATTGTACTAATTATATTCCATGGGCCAAGTCAGTTAAGGTATCTCTCACTGCAAGAGGCAAGTTGAAGTATATCAAGGAGGGTACATTGAAAAATGAATCAGAAGGGTACAATGAATGGGTACAAGAGAATGCCCAAATTATGACATTACTTTGGAATAGTATGGACTATGGAGAATCACATTAGTGTGAACGTTATGTTTCTAGACACGACCAAGCAGATTTAGGACCATGCCAAGCAATTGTATTTTGGACAAGACAATGTCACAGGAATCTACCAGTTATACCAAGACTATTTTTCTCTTCAATAAGGGGATAAAAGTGTTGAAGAATACTATGCTTCTCTAAAAAGCTTAAGGAATGAGCTCAATGTTTATCAACCCCTATCCACTTATTTGAAAACTCAATAAGAACAAAGAGAACATCTAGATGTGGCAAGATTTTTATCTGGGTTGAGGTCTGAATTTGAACCAGTGCGGGCCCAAATCTTAGGGAGTAGTGATCTTCCATCATTGTCTGAGGTTTTCTCCCACATAAGGAGAGCCTCAAATCCACATAGTGATCATCCCCCACCTTCAAAGAAATCAGCCATTGTGGTTTCAGAGGAGTGGATGAGAAGGTCACACAATCAACTTTTATTATGATCTTTATGGTCCTCCATCTTCCTGGGCTAACCATGCAATGGTAGAATTCGTGTGACTAAAGATGCTCCTGGTTCCAATGTTGGTAAGGATAAAGACACAGTCTCAATCTCACGTGAGTATGAAAAGCTTCGCCAGTCTGCCTCTTCTAGTTCTGCCACTACTACACTTGTGAAGTCAAGTAGTGCTTGCCTTGTTTCTAGTTCTTCACCTTCACCCTAGGTAATTGATTATGGAGCCTCAGACCACATGACTGGTTCCTCATATATGTTTGTATCCTTGTCACCACCTTCTACCTCTCAAACCGTTACCTTAGCTAATGGCTCTTCTGCTATTATTGGTACCGGTAATGTGTCTCTTGGTTCTGACCTTAGTTGGAAGGCTCTTCATTCCTCTCTTACACCACATCAATGGCATTATCGTCTTGGTTATCCTTCTCTACGTGTTTTGAAAAAGCAAGTCCCAACTTTGGAGTCTCTAACTCAATTAGATTGTAAGTCATGTTAGTTAAGTAAACATCATAGGGTGTCTTTTGTTCCTAGGGATGATAAGAGAGTCTTGAGTCCTTTTGCTTTAGTCCACTCAGATGTTTGGGATCCTAGTCGTGTGTCACCTTATAGTGGATTTGGATATTTTGTAACATTTATTGATGACTATTCAAGAATGACATGGATTTACTTAATGAAGGATCATTTAGAATTGTTCTTTATTTTTCTATCTTTTCATTCTAAGATAAGGAATCAGTTTGGTATAATGCATTAAAGTGTTTCGTTCTGATAATGCCAGGGAATAATTTCATAATAATTATCAGTCTTATTTTGACTCTCATGGTATTATACATTAGTCCTCATGTTCACACACTCCTTAGCAAAATGGTGTCGCTGAGAGGAAAAATCGTCTTGTAATTGAAACTGCTCGGGCCTTGTTGATTCAAATGTCAATCCCTAAAATCTATTGGAGTGATGCAGTTCTCACCTCTCGTTTTCTCATAAACCGTATGCCCTCTTCAGTCCTAGATGGTGAGTCACTTTTCTCCATCTTGTTTCCTTCCACTTCGCCTTTCTCTCTTCCTCCTCCTGTGTTTGGTTGTGTATTTTGTTCACAAATTAGGTCCAAGCCATGATAAACTTGACTCTAGAGTTATTAGATGTGTTTTTCTTGGTTATTCTCATACTCAAAAAGGTTACAAGTGTTATGATCCTGTTTTACGGAAATCTTTTGTTGCTCCAGATGTTACCTTCTTTAAGAGTTTACCCTATTTCTCTGGACGTGAACATTCTCCTTCTATTCCTCTTCCCTCTGACTTTGGTGATGTCTTTATTCCCTTGCCTACTGTAGAGGAGCCTATTCGACCATCTATTCACAGAGTGTACTCTAGACACGATAAACCAAAATTGTCGCCAGTAGTTGATTCAGCTCCAACTTCTGACATGCCACTAGAGTCTTTGTTGTTGACAGATCCACCATCCTCAGATCTTGATCTTCCTATTGCTCTTCGTAAGGTTAAGCATACTTGCACATATCGTCCCCTTTCTCGGTATGTCTCCTTCACATCAACGTTTCATTTCCCTTCTATCTTCTGTTTCTCTACCGTGTTCTCTACAGGAAGCTCTCTCATCTCCTAATTGGATGAAGGCGATGAATGAAGAATTTTGTATAGTTTCCAATCAAAAAGATAATAATAATGAAGAATTTCATGCTTTTCATCCCCTTTCTTGGTATGTTGTCTTTGGTTGTCGATGGGTTTATATAGTTAAACACTGTCAAGATGGCAGTATTGAGCGATTCAAAGCTTGACTTGTTGCTAAGGGGTATACTCAGACCTATGTTGTGGACTATTAAGAAACTCTCTCCTGTGGATAAAATAGGTATTGTTCGAGTTCTCATTTCTTTAGATACCCACTTTGATTGGCTCATGTTTCAACTTGATGTTAAAAATGCTTTTCTCTATGGTGATTTTCAAGATTAGGTATATATGGAGCAACCCCTGAGTATGTTGCTCAAGGGGAGTTAGGAAAGGTGTGTCGATTGAAGAAGGCTATCTATGGGCTGAAGCAATCACCGCAGGCATGGTTCGGTCGTTTTAGTAGTGTGGTGCAAGATTTTGGCTTGAAACAATGCAATGTTGATCACTTTGTGTTTAATAGGGACTCGCCATTTGGGAAAATCATTCTAGCAGTGTATGTTGATGATATTGTTCTCACTGGAAATGATACACATGGAATTGATGAGTTGAAACAGTTCCTACAACAACACTTTCAAACTAAAGATCTAGGAACCATGAAGTACTTTCTTGAAATTGAGGTAGCTCAATCAAAGTGGAGAATCTCTTTGTCCCAACGAAAGTATGCTTTGGATATGTTGGATGAAACTGGGTTGTTGGGATCCAAGCTATTTGAAATTCCCATGGATCCCAATATGAAGATGACTGATAATCAGAGGGAGCCATTAGAAGACCCTACAAAGTATCGAAGACTAGTAGGCAAGTTGATCTATCTTACCATCACTAGGCCTGATATCTCCTTTAATGTTGGAGTCCTTAGTCAATTCATGCAGAATCCAACAACTACTCATTGGGATGGTGTTATGAGGGTGCTGAAGTATCTAAAGGGTGCTCCTGGTTGAGGGCTTTTGTATAAAAAAGGGGGAGATATGTCTCTGGTAGGGAACTTTGATGCAATTTGGGCAGGGTCTCTGATGGACAGGAAGTCTACTCTAGGTTATTGTACCTTCTTGTGCAGAAATCTCGTTACCTGGAAGAGCAAGAAGTAGAGTGTGGTTGCTAGTAGTGTTGAAGCTGAATGCAGGGCAATGGCCCATGCTACCCGTGAACTAGTTTGGTTGAAGCATCTCTTTCAGGAGATGAATATCACAATTTGTCAACCCATTAAATTGTTTTGTGACAACCAAGTTGCAACACATATTGCCTCCAATCAAGTGTTTCATGAAATGATTAAACACATTGAAGTTGATTGCCATTTTGTGAGAGAGAGTGACAAGTGGAGAGGTTGTTACTCCCTATGTTAAATCTGAAGACCAAGTAGTTGATACTTTTACTAAAAGTGTGGGTCGCTCAAGGATGGATTATATTTGTAACAAGCTAGAACTTTATGATATATATTCTCCAGCTTAAGGGGGAGTGTTAGAATTAGTTAACAGGGGCATCATTGTCTTTTTCATGTTATTTTTTCTCTTATGTCTGCTATAACTTACCTAAGGGTATTATAGTCATTTCAGCTTTAGTAAGTAGAATGCTAATACAACTTGGGTTGATAGTAAGGAGTGCAGAACAGATTTCTCCTTGCTAGTCTTCCCCTTTTCTTCTCTTTCTCTTCCTATCTTCTTTTCTCTCTTTCTCCTATCCTTTTCTTTACCTTTTCTTTTCTTTATTAATGTTGGAACAGATGAAACTAATGAAGGATTAAATGCAAAATTAAGCTTATGGACAAATGGCTTAGAAACAAGTAGGACTAAAACAGAGTATATGACGTAAACTTAGTAATAATAGGAGTGCAAATGAGGATACACTTAGGATTGGAGACCAAGATATAACTCATTGTGACCATTTCTGGTCCCTTGGTTCAATAATTCATAACGAGGGAGAGATTGAGGAGGATATCACCCAAAGAATTAGAGTAGGATGGGTAGAGATGGCAACGGGGAAAGTTTGAGGAGGGTTTTGTAAATTCTAGACCCTACCCGCCTCCGTAAACTAGACCTGTTCATGGGCCGGGCCGGGCCGGGCTCGGGTCGGGCTTTCACTTGTCACTAATGAAAATATACTAGGCCCGAGCCCGAGCTCGGCCCGACCAACGGGCCTATAACTTGGGCCCGAGCCCGGCCTTGGTAAAAAGCCCGAAACCCGAGCCTGAGCCCGAAGCCCGACCTAATTGAAAAAAAAAACAATTTTCCCTATTCAAATTAGAATTAAAAATTCAGATAGTATTTATTTTCCTATTTAAATGAACAATGGGCCTACAAGATGGTATTAGGTTGGGCCGGGCCGGGCTATTTTGACAAAACCCAAGCCCAGCTCGAATTTATTGTGAGCCGGGCTTTTTGGCCCGAATTTAAGCCCGTGGGCCTATAAGCATGTTCAAGCCCGTCCGGGGGTCGGGTCGGGCCGGCCCGTCGGGCCATGAACAGGTCTACCCTAAACCTCTCAACCCGTACCTGCCCCAAAACCCGTAGCAAGTTGGATTTTGAGAATCCAAGCCCTCCCCACACGTGAAAATGCAAAACCCTCCCCACATTCAAGGGTACGGGCGGGTTGGGTTTAGAACTCGCATCTAATTTCCTTTTATTTCTTGTCATATACAAGTAATAAATAAGAAAAATAACATAAATAAACCAAAAACTTTCCAATTATTTGATTAAGGCATGTAAAAAACACATAAACTATCAATTGTCCATGTAAAAATTAAAATATTATTAAATTCAAGACCTAGTACATAAAGTTTATATGCTTTCCAACAATATGCGGGTCAGGGATGGTTAGGTTTAGCCTAATATTGTGCCCTACTCATACCCATATGGGTTGTAGAATCCCAAAGCCCGTCCCCGCCCCAAAACCCATTTTTCAAACAAAAACAACCCGCCCCGTCAAGGAGGATAGGGGTAGGTACCCACTGGGTAGGGTAGAAATTGCAATCCCTAGGCAAAACAGAGGGATGCACCTGGACTTTTATGTGATAGGTGGAGGCCACTTACGTTAAAAGGAAAATTCTATAAAGTAGTTTTAAGGCCAGATATGTTTTATGGAGTAAATGTTGGGTAATCAAGAAACAACATGTCCAGAAAATGAGTGTAGCAGAAATGCAAATGTTAAGACGGATGAGTGGAAAAACTAGTAGGATAGGATTACGAATGAAGTCATCCATAGGAATTAGATGAAGTGATTTGTTTTGTGTATAGAAGACTACCAAAGCTCCAGTTAGAAGAAGTTATTTGTTACAAGTTGAAGGGGCTAGAGGAGCTGGGGGTAGAAGTAGTAAGAAATGATTTAGGCACTAATAATTTGACAGTGGATATGGCTTTAAATAGAGCGGATTGGCAAAACAGGATTCATGTAGCCGACCCCATACAGTTGGGATAATGCATGGATGATGATGAGGCCTGAAGGAGTCCTGGAAATTAATCCTTGTGTTTTTTCAGAGTCCACCAACAACTTCCATCAATAGAATGTAGAATGTGTGATTCCAATTGTCTGCTTATGCTACTTCTGAAATTTTTATATGGTACTCTTGAATGTTTTCCCTAGAAAAACTATATATATATATATAAGATTATAAGATTAAGATGTACCAGATGCATGTTTTCCTTGATGGCTGATAAGAAGAAATTCTCATCTAAAGAAAATTATGAATTATAAGATTAAGATGTACCAGGAGTTGCAAAAGTCAGAATTTCTATACAATGCACCACCCTCTATGCCTCTACAACTTATCCAATTAAAATTAATGAACTAAAGATCCTTTTAGAGCTAATGACCAATCAATGAGAAACTTTTAGCTGCACAAAGATAGGCAAGTGAACTTAAAAAGGTAATTGGTTCCTGTCTTTCCAAATATTCCAGCATATATAAAAAGACACCATGGTCCATAAAGAAACATCATTGTAGCCTAAAGATAATGGAAGACCAGGCTTGAATAATCCACAAACCAAAGCCAAGGGTACACGAATAAGCGTTAAAACAAGAGATGAAAAATTCTTGAAAGCAGTGAGGTAAAATGATGGAAAATATGTAAATGATCTGTTTACTCCTTACTGTCTTTGTGCATGCAACATCTATTTGGGATAGCCACCCTCTATAAAGTGCTCTGCCATGAGAACCTTGTCAAGAAGGATTAACCATGTAAAAAGATTCAATCTTAGGGGACATGGACACTGGACACCATATTAAACCAGCCTTCTGTGGCTGTATGAGGAAGTGAGGACGACTGAGAAAAATCTCACAGTGAATGGCAAAGGGCACAAACTCCCAAGGCATTTCATTACCAATCAAAAGCAGTTTATTTTATCATCTTGGACGTGGTTGTCAACTCAAAACAACTAAAAGAAAGAGACCGGGGGGGGGTATCCCTCTATATCAATTTGTCTTCTTTGGTCAGTTGAATGTAACCTGAAGAAAGTAAGAATGCAATACAGTAAGTATGATACTGAGGAATTTATGAATTCTAAAGTTATCAATAGAATGAAAGTTTCCATACCAACTTGTGGTATTTTAACCAATGTTCAGAGAATTGGACTGGGCATAGAACCAGAAAAGGGAGCGATTCATAGGGAAGTTCAACTGCGGTCAAACCATGATGACACAACACACACACAGGTTACATAAATACTATATATAATATGTTCTACAAATGATATCACACTTGTGTATATATTAAAGCAATATAAAACAATACACATAAATAAAGAAATGGATTAATGGTAACAAAACAACACACATAAATAAAAGGTCATGGGTCCAAGTCTTGCCATTAGCATTTAGAAGTTTCCATTCATTTAGTGATCTGGGTGGTTTTATGAAATGGGACTGGTTCACTGGTTTTTTGGTTAAAATCTCCGGCCAGACGATTTATTTATGAGTTTCAGTTTTTATGGTATGACTGAACTGGCCAGGGGCCTAGTCATGGTTCAGCTGGTCTGACCAGATGGTCTGGTCTGGTTTTCTAAACCCCGATTTTAACCAAGTCTCCTGTCTAGAATATAGAATTATGGATAACCACACTTTTGGGTATTGGTTGAGGCCTTTAATCAAGCACATACATGTGGAACACCAATGTTGTTACCTTGATTGTAAGGCTGATCATTTCCAGTCTTTAAAGTTTCTCTTGAAAATTCTTTGGCTGGAGCTTCCTCATGTAAGACAATGGAATAGACACTGTGGATTTAGGGTTTTGAAAGTTGATGGTGACAGAAGGGAGAACCCATTTTATGCTGTTAACTTGTAATCACCTAAGTATAAAACAAGCTCTTTGTTTCCACCTTCTTGTTTTGGCAACAGTTGCATGTCCTTCCATGCCCTAAACTTCTTGAGACGATGATAACAAATATTATGATCTATGATAGCCTGACGCACAATATAGTTGACATGCCTTCGAAGGACAATTTGTAGGGACAGCATTTAAGGAGTTGGAAGAAAAGTTTCACAGAAGAACAGGGAGAAAGTTAAAATTGGATAATGGTCTTGTTGGGTTTAATTTCAAATTTGACATGGATCTGGATAGATTGAGATCATCAGTCCTGTCTGGAGATGTTGTAGAGAGTGGAGAGGAAGTAGTTGATACGATATTTAAGAAAAATGTGGTGATAGAATTAGAGAGAATCAATGCTAGTGATAAGGATCAGAAGGCATGTGAGAGTTCCAATGCTGTAAGGCATTTTAGAAATCGGAAAAATCATCTGCCTGTTCAAGTGTTGAAAATTTTTGAGAGGATGAAAGGGGGCTTGTTTGGAGTTGGACCTAACAAGAAGGTAAAGAAAGTTCAGAAAGTAAGAGAAGAAATGGGGATCATGATCACAATGGGGTGTAATGAGAGATGAAACTGGTAATATTCTTTTCAGTTTCTCAGACCCAATTAGACATGGAAATTCTCTCAGATGAACTGTTGGCAGTCATTCAAGGGTTAAAACTGCTTAGATTAAAGGGGTGGAAAGAAGTGGATGTTGAAGGAGATTGACAAACAGTTATCTCTTGGCTGAAGAATCAAGAAGAAATACATGGAGGAAGAGGCCGATGGTAAGGCAGGCACTTTCCCAAGGGGATCCCTTGAACACCTCATTCAATTGGATACCTAGAAGTGCCAATGTGGTGGCAGACACACTGGCTAGAGCGGGAGTGTCAAAGGGTCATCTAGAGTGGGGTTGTCCAGCACTGGGCTGTTGTCTGTAACTTGTTAGCCAGTGTGTGCCAATATGGTGGCAGACACACTGGCTAGAGCAGGAGTGTGTCAAAGGATTATCTAGAGTGGGGTTGTCCAGGACTGAGCTGTAGTTTGTAACTATTTAGTTTTTCTTTGTTGCTGCTAGCTTTATTCTTGTACTTGTGTATTCTGGGATTGTTTATGTTTCATCAATGAATGGATTTTACTTGTTACTTATCAAAAGTAAAAATCACGATGGTGATAATGTAAAATAATCAAGGGTTATTTTTGGGTGGTGGCAGTTGAATTTTTTTTTTATCAATAACGATGAATTTTATTAAAATGTTGAGACGATTACATAGCAAGGGAGTTAAACAATCTTAACTCCCAAATACAGTCAAGGTACACCCAAAATATAAAGCAATTACAAGACAGCCCAAAAAATAGAGTTTCTGTTCACCCCTTACCTAGCTAGACCATCTGCCAATGAATTTGCACTTCTCTTTACCTATGTACATTGAATTTCAAAGTCCTTTAAATTTCTTCTTTTCATTGCTGTAATTCCAAAGCCTAGAGCTGTCCTCTTTTAGCCAGTTCACCACAATTTCAGAATCTCCTTCTATGATCAATTTATTGATATTCATGTCTTTAGTCCTCTGTACCCCTTCAAGAGTTGCTAGTATTTCATCCCTCAAGGAGTCTCCCATCCCAATTGGACCAAAATACATGGCTAACAGATTCCCTTTTTTATCTCTTATAACTCCCCCTATTCCAGATGACCTTGGATTGGCCATACTGCTGCCATTGAAATTCAGTTTAGTAAAACCGTGAGGTGGAGGGGTCCAAGAAGAACTCGAAACCTTCTTAGCTGAAGCTAATTCTGCAATCTCCTTCCACTTTCTTAGCAACTCATCTACTGAGAAATCTGCAAACATGTCCAAAGTTTTCAACCAATGTATCACCCTAATATGGGTAACCTCCAATATTACTTCCAAACTTCTCTCCTTTTCTGAGAAAATCCGTGAGTTTTTCTCTTCCCAAATAGTCCAACAAACTGCAGCCCATCGCCACATAATCTTAGCCCTTTTTGTAGACCAGTTGGGAGTAGATGTTAATAAGCTTTGCACATTCAATGGGGGAGTCCACCTGCACCCAACAACACCATTCCCAAATGAATTTAGCAAACCGGCTGGAAATTAGTAAGTGGTACCTAGACTCACCATCAGCTTTACAGAGGACACACCAGTGAGGAGACAAACAACTATTGGGTATTTTCTTCTGAAGCAAATCTCCTATATTAACTCTTTCCAGAAAGGCTTCC
The DNA here is from genome assembly GCF_055504915.1 of Nelumbo nucifera. Classification (NCBI taxonomy): domain Eukaryota; kingdom Viridiplantae; phylum Streptophyta; class Magnoliopsida; order Proteales; family Nelumbonaceae; genus Nelumbo; species Nelumbo nucifera. The sequence goes on from NC_142650.1 coordinate 31,381,298, forward strand.
CAATAGAAACTCCCAACCTTCGGAGGTATAGGTTGACACCACACCTTTTTAACAGGGAAGGACAGTCCAAAAGAAGAAGGTTGTAATAGGGCTTTTAAGAATGAGGCACAAGTGAAGGAACCCGAGGGAGTGAGCGTCCAGATTCTACTGTCTACCTTGGTTGGCTCCAGGAAGACCCCATCAAGGATGGATAGTAAAGTTAAAGTATAGTCTAACTCTCTGTCCCTGATGTCTCTTCTTAGACCCAAGTTCTAGCCAAACCTAGAAGTTGAGTTAGAAGGAACAAGAAAGGTGGAAACTGGTTCACTTTTTAGGGTAGAGATAGCAAAGAGAGCCGGAAATTGATCTTTTAAAGGAGAATCCCTAACATGTTCCCAAAATTTAATGAGATTGCCTGAGTGCAAGTCATACCTGATCCAGGGAGAGAATAAGGGCAAAATAACTTGAATAGCTTTCCAAGGAGATGCTCTTGTAGTCCTTGCCAGAATCCTAGAGTCTCATCCATTGTTTGCAACCCATGAATACTACCCACTATCTTAACCCAAAGCTTTTCTTTCTCCATTGAAAATCTCTACAGCCATTTCCCTAGTAGTGCCAAGTTCCTATTCCTTGTGTTCCCAATACCCAGACCTCCCTCCTTGCTCCTACGCGCATTTGGAGTTTCTTTGTTTGTTGGTATTATTTATTGTTGTCAGTTATATTTGTTTTAGGGTGGTGTTCATTTTGCCCAGGCGTTTGGTTGTTTGCTGCTATGTTTTTGGTGTGATTATTTATTTATTTATTTTTATCCTATTTGATGAGGTTTTTTGGGAGGGCTGAATTCTAATGAAGGTTTGCTCTGTATTCTCTTGGGAGACTGTTTGTTTCCCTTCTTGTAATTTCCTTTTCTTAATAAAATTATATTTTATTATAAAAAATGGACATGGTTCACAATTTTGATATTGATGGGTGTTTCACCATACATCTATGGGGATATTTTCCCGGTTCTGCTTAGATATTTTGAAAATCTAAACAAATTAGGAGGAATTACTAAGAATGTGGAATTTGCTAATGAAACTTCATGGCTAGTTAGAAAGGAGTATATTTTTTTTTTATAGATAACAGTAAAAAAAAAATTATTACTGAAATAAAATGTAACAAACAGGACCACCAAGTGCATTACAATTATACTTTATACACCAAGTGTATAATTGCACATTTGAAAATGAAAAAAATGAAGTAAACAACTATGTGCATCAAATAGGAGAAGATTAAGAGACGTAGGTGGTGTTTGGTGCTGCGTCCATCTCATGGATGGATTGTTTCGGTCCCTTCCAGAGGATGAAAGTAGTATTCAGTTTATTATGGATAGGCCCACAATACCAGTCCTGTCCAAACTCCAATTTCTCATCTACCAATTTTTCTCGTGGATGTTTCTGAGTCACACTATGGATGATCTGAATATTTGACGTGGTGCATTTCATCCACTAATTAGTGCATAATTTTTTTTGTTACATTTCATTAGACTTAAATATTTTTCTTATGATTGTAAGTTTAAATTTTTGTGATTTATCATTTTTTCATATATTTTAGTAACTATTATTCTTTTTATTAATTTTTATTAAAAGTTATAATTTTATTATTCCAAGATAATAAATATTATTATGACTTTTTATATATATTTTTTTAATTTTAATGTGTTTTATTATTAGATATATTCATATTTATATATTTTATCCTCTGAAATTTGTCATATATAACTTATATTTTTTATATTTATTAAAAAATACATATTAACATTTTATTTTAACAATTGTTATTTTGTATTATTTTTTCTATTTATCTTATTTATAAAATATAATTTTTACACTTGATTGACTGTGAAGATCATCTTACAAGTTGTATGTGAGATGTATGGAATTAATACACAAGATGTGGACTATTCCACACCACATTTGATAGAGCACTACTTTGGGTGTGGACCGTCTCAGTCCATACAGTTTGTCCACATTACAGAGCACCTGCAAACGATGGCATCACCACCCTATTTCTCATCCATGTTACAGAACGCACCCTTAAATAGCTATCTTTTTGTCTTTCTTTTGGTCTTTTAGCCATCTTTTCTTTTATATGTATGTCATTCGCTTGCTATTTTGATTGTCTATCTTTTTTGTTACTATATGTTATTGATTTGGATCCTCTTGTAGTTGTGCATTTTTTTTTCTTTTTCTTTTTTTTTTTTATAGTGTGACTTATTAAGTGAATCACATTTAGAATAGTAAGCCATTCATCCAATCAAAGAATCCCCCTTTTTTCTTTTAGGAAAAGTTCCCCAAAATTTTTTGATGATTTTAACAAAATATCATAAAGTTAGATGATATTCTAACATTTTAAATCTTAGATGCTTAATTCATCAATGAAATTCGAAATATCCCTGATATATTGTCAATGTATCCGATATATGAAGGGAAAAGGATTCATAAAATACTTCTAACAACCCCATTGGGTGTATCCAATCTCATGTACTCCTTTAATTTTTAATAAAAGGGAAAATTCCCAATCAGTACCCTGTGCTTTGGCTCGAGTAACAATTTGGTACCCGAACTTTAAAATGCGACAATCCAGTACCTGAACTTTCAAAATGTGACAATCCAGTACCTGTTGTTAACCAGTTTGTTAATCAGCCGTTAAGTGACATTTGAAAAGTCAAAATTACCCTTCGAATGCCATCTAATTCTCTTTATCAACCATTCAAACATTGACAAAAAACTGAACAGTCCCAAATCCTACCCTCTTCTATTCAAAAAAGTTGGTGACTGTTTAGAAGAATCTAGAATTTGGAACTGTTCATTTTATTGTTAATGTTTGGATGGTTGATAAAGAGAATTAGATGGCATTCTTATGGCATTTTTGACTTTTCAAATGTCACTTAACGGCTGATTAATGGACTGGTTAACGGCAGGTACTGGATTGTCACATTTTGAAAGTTCGGGTACTGGATTGTTGCATTTTAAAGTTTGGGTACCAAATTGACACTCGAGCCAAAGTACAGGGTACTGATCGGGAATTTTCCCTTAATAAAATTCTGTCAGTTATTCATAAAAAAGGTTTACAAAATATTTTGTATCATCCCCTAGAAAAATGGGAATATTTTTCCAAATCATGCCAATATTGCAAAACTTTTTAGGGATACCAACTTTGGCACAAACCGAACATGTTTTCATGGATACAAATACGAGTATCATGCTTATATAATGAATTTATCTCTAGCTTTTGAAGCTAAGTGTCACTTCTTTGTATCTTGCTATGATTTATTAAATTGATAATATATACAGATTTTTATAGTATGATTTGAAGTGTTAATGCTATTGATTATTTGTAGAAGTGCCCATGCAGTATCCATGTCATATCAGGTACATATAGTGTCAACACCGGTATGTTGGGTATGTGTAGGTATCCAGTTACCGGTATCATATGTTGCAATTAGACATCTTCAACCATTGAAATGTTCACATGAATATGTAATACTGGCCATTGATGTGCCGTTTTGTTTCTTCCAAAAATATACTTCGCCTAAGTTCATTTCGTTTCCAACTTGCACCTCTTTTTCTTTCCATTACTAGACTACTAGTCGGTATTGTGGACAGAAGAAGCCATGAGAGAATCTAGCTTTTACGAAAGTCCTTTACAGCTCTTAGAAATAAATGGTTGGTTCATTTGTAGTTAATGTATTCAACTCCCTAAATATAGTGAATTGTAGTTGTTGCATGTTTTTGAGAATTTTTATCCATTGGAGGTGGTGGTTGATTTCTTTTTCATTCAAAACATCCTGCCTTGCAAAGAAACATAAATACTACCTCGTAAACCCGAGTTATTTTATGCTGATTATGTGTCAGGTGATCTGAGTTATTTTATGTTGATTATGTTTCAGGTACTTAGAAGGGAGGCAAGGTTTAGTTGATATTTGAATCAGAATGAAACAAGATGGTTAACTTCATAGCTGGTTAGTTGGATATGAAGTAGGGCTTTCCCTGTCAACTCCTGCAGGCATTTTATTTTTAGGGGTTAGCTTCTCACCTCCGTGGTGCAACCTCAATGCAATCGAGCGCTATCTTGAGGATTTAGTGTAGAAGCTATTTCAGTTATGCTAGGAGGGTGTTTGCCTGTACTTTCCTCTCGGTGTTTGTATTAATTCCGGTTCTGTTTTGTAAGATGCACCAATTGCATTACTATTTTTCTAGATTTTATTTTAGCGTTTCTGATTGTACCCCTTAGTGTTCATCTTGTTCTAAATGAATTAAGAATATATGAAAAAAGGAGTTAATAGAACTATAGGTCTGATGATTACATTTGATTCATTGAAGCTATGATAGTCATTTCGGGTGTCAAGAGTGGAACAACTGGCTTTAAATTAACAGTTTGCTTTTTTCTTATTTTTATTTTTTATTTTTTTGCAACATTAATTTGGGTTGAGTTATCCTAAATCTAACCCGAATATTGTTTTGATGCCTTGGACAACCTGATCCAACTCAAACCGGACAAGTGTTCATGTTTACATATTTAGGTATTATATAGACATCCATGGATGCATTTATACTGCCGAACCAAGGTTTGGGTTAGGTTTGGATTGACCTCAATCTGACATTCTGACCTAACCTGCCCCAATTTGCACCGTTATGACGGACAATATTTGTAGGGTACCAATAAAAATATGTCCATTGCCCCAATATCAATCCATCTTATTTGGGTCTTGGGAGGGATAGACTGGATATGGACTTGATCTTTGGCATTTGATATATATTCACATAATTGGCAACTTTTACAGTTACCTGAGATTTTACTCTTAGATGATTATATCAAGCAATGGCCCCTTTTACAGTACCATTTAGGATTTAGCTGAAAGCCTGCAACACCTTAATGTCATTTACACTATGAATTACAGGAATGGAGTTGTTTTATATTGTACGATAAAGTGCTATAGCATTGCGTTAGGGTGTGTTTGTTTGTGATGCAAATGTGAATCAGATAGAAAAATTGCATCCCATTCAGTTTTGCATCTATTTATTTCTAAATGTGATTTGCACTCTTACCTGGTGCAAAATTTATACTTTGTCTCAAATGCAATCCATTAGTAGTGTAAATTTTGCATATGAAAAACTGATGCAAAATTTGCACCACTTCCTTCTACCTTTTTCACTCTCGCATTAAGTGGGGGCAATCGGTTTGCTTCTTACCTTCTCCCAAATAAATAAACTTCGGCCATCTTTGGGGGTGCTTAAAAATAAGTGTTTATTCAAAATAAGTACTTATTTGGGCCATTAAGCACTTACTGGTATTTGGGAAATAAACCCAAAATAAGTACTTATTTTAAAAATAAGGCTTATTTTTTAAGCCCAAATTTCCAGATTTTTTTAAGTGCTTATTGTATAAGCACTTATTCAATTTTTTTTCTTTCAAAATTATCCTTAGTTGAATTTTAAAATACCATTTATAAAATTATCCTTAGTTGAATTTTATAAAAGTACTTTTATGAAAGTATTTTTACGAAAACACTTTTATAAAAATGCTTTTACGAAAGCACACTTAAGAAAGTTTTTTATGAAAGTACTTTTATGAAAATACTTTACAAAAGCACTTTTATGAAAGTACTTTTACGAAAGCACTTTTATGACAACACTTTTACGAAAATACTTTTGTGAAAGCACTTTATAAAAATACTTTCATAAAAGTGTTTTTAGAAAAGTAATTTAATAAAAGTGCTTTCAAAGAGTATATTTTGAAATTTTGAAAGAAAATGAAGGACAAAATAGTCATAAATGCTTATTTAAGTGCTTATTAGAGAAAAAGACTACCAAACACCCAATATAAAATAAGTGCTTCCTTTAAAAAATAAGCACTTGAAAAAGTTGGGTGCCAAATGCAAATAAGTGCTTATTTGAATAAACACTTATTTTTAACTTAAGCACTCCCAAACATGGCCTTCCTCCATTTGTCTTTCATATAAATTAGGAACCACATCATTTTACTTCGTACAAACAAAAAGAACATCAAATTTGAAGCAAAAATAAACCATGATTTAACACACAATCCATATGCACTCTTATGCATTTACATGGTGCAAATGAAATTCACACCGAACCAAATGGTGCCTTAGTGAACACTGAGCAGAGCATACACTATTCACCAAAATGTCTCTAGTTGTCTTTTCACATATTTTTTTTGTCCAACTTTAATAGGCTTTTGGTCCACTAGACTAGGGCATACGTGCAACTTGGGTTGGGTAATACTGTCAAATTTCAACGGGACTTGGCCCAAATCCAATACTTGCCTTAAAGCCATCAAAATTGGAAAAAGTTTGGCTATTTGAAAAAAAAAAAAAAAAAACTGCCTAGACTGTTTTAAAACTTCCTACACATGATAAGTTTTTTTATTTTTTCAAACAGACAAGTTAGATCAAAATATTTTAATAGCATCATATCAATATGTCATACAGGGTTATTGCTTACAAAGGGTTGTTCAAAAATTTAAATCTTTAAATTCATTCAATGAGTTGTGACATTCAAAGAAGTATAATTAAAAACTCAAAATCTAAATTCCATTTCATCTTTTTAAAAGTTTTTACTATTTTTGAAAAATTTTAAATTGGGAAAACCAATTTGCACTCCTAAATTCAGACTCAATCATGGATGCCAATTGTAGCACTGATATGATAGCTAAATGGTGGGGTTGTAATTAGATTGGATCTGGCTATGCAATTGATCTGGTTATCATTAAATCCAAATCCAATTTGAAATATGGTATGTCAGACTCAGATCATATTTGGATATAATCTACATCCACCTTAGTGTACTTAAAATGACAAAAAAAGTAAAAAAAAAAGTTTTAAACCTGTTGAAGTTTGACCTGCCCTAGAATTCTGTCTTGTTCGTTGACTGTAAAGTAAACAATAAGAAGTATGAGAGGAAAGAAGAAGAGAGAAAAGAGAGGAAAGAGAGAAAGGCTAGTTCGAATTAGAGAAAAAGTTATCCCTAGATTCGGCCAGATCTGTTATTATATTATTAACTTATTGGAAAAGACTTAAGTGCCCTTTTTTAAGTAAGAGGCACTCAAACTAACATAACAGTACACATCAACATTCTCAACAAGTACAAAGACCAAAATACCCCTTCACTAACACCACTAACACTCCTCCTCAAGCTGGTGAATATATATCATATAATCCCAGCTTGTTACATATGTAGTACACTCTCCCCTGACTCAAACCTTTTGTAAACAAGTCTGCCCACTGGTTTCCCGTACTAACATATGCAGTTTCTATCACCCCATTCAGCACATTCTCTCTCACAAAATGACAGTCAACTTTGATGTGCTTGGTTCTTTCATGAAACACCGGATTGGAAGAGATATGAACCGCTGCTTAATTGTCACAATAGAGCTTCATTGGAGTACTGATGTCATATCCTATCTCCTGTAGAAGGTTCCTCAGCCACACTAATTCACAAGCAGTATGTGCCATGGCCCTATATTCTGCTTCTGCACTACTTCTTGCCACAACTGTTTGCTTCTTATTTTTCCACGTCACCAGGTTACCCCCCAGAAAGGTGCAATAGTCTGTGGTAGATCGTCTATCAGACATAGAACCTACCCAATCAGCACCGGTGTATTCTTCTACTACCAGTTTTCCACCACTCCTGTACAGCAAACCACAACTAGGAGCTCCTTTTAGATACTTCACAATCCTTAACACTGCATTCCAATGTGGGACCAAAGGTTTCTGCATGAACTGACTCACCACACTAACCACAAATGAAATATCTGGCCGAGTAATGGTTAGATAGTTTAGTTTGCCTACAAGTCGTCGGTATCTGCCAGGGTCTTCAAATACTTCACCTATATCACTGCTCAGCCTCGTATTTGTTTCCATAGGTGTCTCAGCTAGTTTAGTACCCAACAACCCTGTTTGTTCCAGTAAATCAAGCACATATTTCCTCTAACACAAATTAATGTCATGCTTAGATCTTGCTACCTCTATGCCCAAAAAGTATTTCAACTTGCCAAGGTCCTTTGTCTGAAAGTGTTCCTGTAGGAATGCCTTCAATCTGTCAAATGCCCATTTTATCATTCCCAGTCACAACGATATCATCCACATACACCACCAATATTATTTTGCCTGTCGACGAGTCAAAACTGAAAACAGAGTGATCAACTTGGCACTGTTTCATACCAAACTTCTTGACCACCTCACTGAACCTACCAAACCATGCTCGAGGGGACTGTTTAAGTCCATAAATAGCCTTCTTAAGTCTGCATACCTTACCATCCTCCCCCTGAGCAACAAACCCTGGTGGTTGCTCCATGTAGACCTCCTTGAACAAATCACCATGCAAAAAGGCATTTTTGATATCTACCTGATGGAGAGGCCAATCATACATAGCTGCAAGGGAGATGACGACACGAACTGACCCTATCTTAGCAACCGGGGAGAAAGTCTCTATGTAGTCAATGCCATAGGTTTGGGAGTACCCTTTGGCAACCAGTCGTGCCTTCAGGCACTCAACACGACCATCTGGCAAATACTTAACACTATACACCCACTTACAACCGACAGCCTACTTCACAGGAGGAAGAGCAGTGAGATCCCAAGTGTGATTATGATGCAGAGTAGAGAGCTCTTCTTCCATAGCACGGCACCACTCTGGAGAGGTAAGGGCTTCTTGGACATCCTTAGGAACAACCACGGAGGATAACAAAGAGATGAATTGGCGATGGGAGGTGGGTAAGTGAAACAAAATTGGAAATAGGGTGAAGGGTGCAAGTACGTTTACATTTCCGGAAGGCAATAGGAAGATCTAGGTCGGAGGTTGGTGTCGGAGCTGGAGCTGGATTTGTCAACGGTGATGAAGCTGGAGGAGCAACAGCCGGTACACGTGGGCGATGTGTATACACGTGACGGATGGGTGGACGGTCAACCGACGGTGGCACTGGAGGCAAGGATGTAGGCATGACTGGAACCAGAGGAGGTGGATCAGCCACAGGAAGAGGAAGAGGAGGTGGTGATGTGGAGGAAGCAGCAGCACCGGACCCCACGAAGAACGGAGTAGACTCGAAGAATGTAACACCAGCACACACCAAGGAACGACGAGAACTGGGATGATAACAGTTGTACCTTTCTGAGTTCGGGAATAGCTAAGGAAGATACACTTCAGGGAACATGCATCTAACTTGTCAGTCCCGGGACCCAGATTATGAACGAAGCAGACACACCCAAATACCCGAGGAGAAAGCGGAAACGGAGACATGTTGGGGAATAAGACACTAAAAGGAGAACGACCATCAGGATAGACGTGGGCATCCGATTAATTAAGAAACAAGAGGTGAGCATTGCATCGCTTCAAAAGATTTTGGGAACATTCTTGTGGTGCATGAGGGAGCGTGCCATTTCTACAAGATGGCAGTTCTTTCTCTCAGCAACCCCATTTTGTTGCGGAGTGTAGGTACATGAAGTTTGGTGTATAATGCCATGTTGGTCCAAGTATTCTTGGAAAGATGAAGACAAGTAATCACGACCATTATCAGAACGGAAAACTTTGATGTGAACGCCAAATTGATTGCGGATCTCAGCATAAAATTTCTGGAAGATGGCAAATAATTCATTTCTTTCTTTCATTAAATAGAGCCATGTCATTCTTGAACAGTCATCAACAAAAATAACAAAATATCGGTATCCATTATATGACATCACTTTATAAGGACTCCAAACATCTGAATGAATTAAAGAAAAAAGACTCGACACACGGTTATCGACCCTAGAACAAAAGGGAACACGATGGTGTTTCCCAAATTGACATGACTCACAATCTAAAACAGAAAGTTGACTCAATGAAGGGACTAAGGACTACAACACTTTTAGCGAAGGATGACCAAATCTACAATGCCACTGGAGAGGAGAAATGGATGATTAAAGGGCCATTGACGTTCGTCCACCACCATCAATACAGTCCACCGGCTTCATGCCCTCCACCAGTCTTCATCCCCGTCTTGAGATCCTGAAAAACACACATAGAAGGGTAAAATGTGATGGAGCACTTAAGGGACTTGGTTAGCTTACTAACAAACATAAGATTAAATGGAAGCTTAGGTACATATAAAACAGAGGATAGGGATACAGGGTCTAGGTCAACATTACCAACACCACAGATAGATGATGTGGAGCCATTAGCAAGGGTAATAGATTGTGATGTTGAGCAATGAGTGAGAGATGAAAACACACCTGGAGTTCCCGTCATGTGATCGGAGGCTCCAGAGTCAATAATCCAGGGGTTAGGTGTGGATGTCAAACAAGCCATACCTGAGTGTACAAAGGAAGCTGTGTTCTGCTGCGACTTGGATTGAACAAACCTCTCATACTCATCCCGAGGAACACTCACCATCTCCTTGCCTGGACCATCTAAGGGAGTAGAAGGCATCGGGTCAACTAACCGGTTCTCCTGTCTAGAGCTGGAACTGGTGTCACTAGTCACGGCATGGTTGGCCCGCATCGAGGGAGGACCATGTAAGTCATAGCAGTAGTTAATGGTATGTCCATCCAAACCACAATGGGTATACTTTCGTGGACCCGAGCCACGTCCTCTACCACGAGCTCCCCCTGAATCTCTGCCTCCAGTACGACCACCACCACGGATATGTGTAGATCCACCACTACCACTCCTGCCAGGCTGGGCTCCTTGAGCCCCACTTCTGCCACCTCGACCTCTCAACACTGCAAATGCTGATTTATCAGAGACATTAGAATTAGATCCAATGGAAGCCCTCCGAAGACGAGCAAACACCTCCTCTAAAGATGGAAGAGCAGATCCCCCTAGTATCTGGGCTCGTACTGGTTAATACTCAGACTTCAGCCCCACCAGAAACCGTGTCACATCAAGCTGCTCTAGCTGTTGCTGTTGAACTTTGACATTATAAGTGAGAGGATGATAGACATTTAACTCATTACGGATATTCCTCACACTGGCGTAGTACTCCTCAAGGCTCTGATTTCCCTGTTGTAGATTGAAGTATTCCTGATACAGTTGATATACCCTAGTGGTATTATCTAGATCTGAATACAGTTTCTTAGCATGATCCCACACCTCTTTGGCTGTGTCAAGAAATATGAAGTCCACACTGATTTTGGGTTCCATACTGTTCCACAACCATGTAATGATCTATGCATCTTCCTGTTCCCAGTCTTCATACTCCTGAGAATTAGCGGGGGGTTTCTCCTCTCTTATATGCTTCACTTTCTTCTTCGCCTTCAGAAAAACCTCTACAGACTTGGCCCAAGGGACATAATTCTCTCCATTCAGTTTAATGGAGGTCATTTGGACATTCAGGTAGTCAGTAGATATCATGGCACTAGGTTTACTATCACTATTATCTGCCATTGCCGAACTCCCTTATCACTGAATTCTGAGTACTGAATTATGAGCACTACACACTGCACACTACACACAGACACTTCACCGAAATCTGCACATTGATTTCAATAGTAATAAATGCTGAGAACTGCAACACCACAAACCCTACTCATCGAAATCTGCACACTGATTTCAGCAGTATTAAATGCTGAAAACTGCAACACCACAAACCCTAATCCACAGCTACAGGAAGTTTCACCATTAAGTAAACACTATTGCCCTTCGAATCACACACAAACCAGAATAAACCCTAGCATACTGCAATCTGAAAACCCATCATGCAAACTGTATTACACCTCTCATGTATTCCATAACAAATAATATGCATAAAAAAACTTTACCTCATTGCCTGAAGGCCAACCACACGAAGGGCTGAAACACCACTGCACCACACGTACCAGCCCTAACTAGGGCTTAGAAACCACAACAACCAATCACCAACGACACAATTGGAGGCATAGGAACCTCCTAGGGAAGAGGACGATCACTCCTTTTCAACCCTTTTCTCAGTCTCCAATTCACAGCTGAGAACCCAAGAGAAACCCTAATTCGAATGCGCAGAAGAAAAAATTCTAGCAAGTCTGATTTGTTGAACCTCGCTCTGATACCATGTTGAAGTTTGACCTACCCTAGAATTCTGTCTTGTTCGTTGACTGTAAAGTAAACAGCAAGAAGTAGGAGAGGAAAGAAGAAGAGAGAAAAGAGAGGAAAGAGAGAAAGGCTGGTTTGAATTAGAGAAAAAGTTATCCCTAGATTCGGCCAAACCTGTTATTATATTATTAACTTATTGGAAAAGATTTAAGTGCCCTTCTTTAAGTAAGAGGCACTCGAACTAACATAACAATACACATCAACATTCTCAACAAGTACAAAGACCGAAATACCCCTTCACTAACACCACTAACAAAACCAATTACTTTTAACTTATAAAATGTAACAATAAAATATAAATTATTAAATTTATTAATAAATCTACATTTGATTAGTTAAATATAAGGGCCCATTGGTTTTTTGGATTTTGAAAGGGAGAAAGTTGGCTAATGGGATTTTGGTCCCATTAAGAAGGTTTCACATTTGGAAAGAAAGCAAGACTCTTGTGTCTGCCAATTAGATCTTTAAGCCAGTTAGGAGGATCTCAAAAGCACTCCCGGTTGAAGGGAAGGTGAGGCCAAACAATGCGCTACCCTCATTGGATGCATTATTGTTGTTGCTTGAGCAAATTAGTTCACGGTATCCAAACTGGGGTAAATTTGGTTTTTTTTTTCAAAAAAAAAAAAAAACTAGATGTGACGCCCCTCTTGATGCATTGTTAATGGAGGGGACATCGTTGTCCAATGATATCACCTAACAAGGGAGGTCTATGTTTAATTTGAAAAGAGAGGGAGGTTTCAGTATTTAGGAGAAACATGAAGGGAGGTTTAAGTCTTTTACTCTACTTTACATGAGCTAATGTTATTAAAGGGGGAGAGAGAATGGAGAGAGGCTTAAGTTTTATTTATTTTTTCATGGGGCTACACAATGTAGGGGGGTGTTAGCCCTTCCCTTAAACCCATAACCCCTTAACCTTGGTTTAAGTAGGGTTTGATTCCAAGTCTTTGCTACAACCAGCCAAAAAACTTACCAACTAGCCGGTTAGTGTGAATTTAAAATTTGAATTTGAACTCAAGTTACCATCACAAACATTGAACTCAACAGGATCTTCTCTATATAACTCTGTGGATCCTGTCAGTTTTTTTGTGGAATCTCCCAGATACAGGTTTTGCGAAAGTCAATATTGATGGCAGTTTTATCGAAACAGGGATAAGTGGTTATGGTTTTGTGATGAGGTTTGACACTGGGTCGTTTTTGATTGGAAAATCAGGGTTTTGTAAAGCTACTTCTCCTTTGGTTCAGTTTGGAAAGAATATAAATACAAATATGTACAGTACAAATACATAAAAAATAATATAAAATACAAGATTTTACACTCTATATATCTGTATTTATACTCCACCCGACTTTATATGCTGAATTATTTGCAATCCGTGAATGTTGTGATCTTTTTGTTTCTTTGGGTTTATCTAACCTTGCTGCTGGTGCTTATGATTGCAACCCAAATGTTTGGCATATTCTTGATGATATTTACAGATTGTGCACTAAATCATAAATCCATTTTGTTTAAATGGATTAAAAGGGAGGCTAACAAGCCAGTCCATTTGTTGGCTAGAGTGAGTGTGACAGGTCAAGATACTTTGTATTGGACCTCTCTTATAGAAATTCAGGATGCTCTGTCTGTGGACTCGTTTCAGCCTCCTTAGTGGGGTTCCTTTTTTTGAGTCTGTCTTCTTTATTTTGTTGGTTTCTTTTGTGTAGTTTTTCCGCCTGTTTAGTGTTGTATCTGTTTTTTTTCTTTGTTGAATGAAACCTTTTAATTATCAAAAAAAGAAAAAAATAATAGAGGTTAGGTCAAAATATAATAAAGTGGGTCCTTGGTTCCCCAAAATTGAACTAAAATGTTAAGTATCACTCTCGCTTCTCCAATTCCCAAAATAAAAAAAAAATGTTTACTTTTTTTTTTAAATATGTAATAGACCCAAACCCAAATTAAAAAAAAAATGTTTATTTTCCCAAACCCTACTTCTAATCCCTATCCTGTTTAACTTGGCCCCCAAAAAGAAATTTTCAGGCTCCGCCACTGCACTTGGGTGCAAAATATTGTAAAACTTGTGACTTTATCTGATATTCTCATCCAAAGGCCAATAAAGACCAATGGTTTAACCAAATGTATTCATCTAAGAATTAGGATATGTTATTCACAGACTACGCTTTACACTGACCTTACAGCCACATCCCACCCTGTACTGAGAATATCTCCCATGAATAATAAATATAAGTATGGGAGATGTGCGGCCAGGACATATCGTGAGATCGGTGTGAGGTTTGATCAGTAAGGAAAGGATCCGGACTCCTCATCTAAAGGTCCGAATTCGAGCCTCAAGCCCAAGCCCAAGTCGTAGGCCTGGATTGACCTTCAACCCGGTCCAGCCTACAAAGATCCGTTCCCTAAAATCTATGAGAGGATGAGGCGTGAAATTGGTCAGATAATACTCCGACAGTCCAACATTAGTGTGACCGGACCCACATGGCACTTGGTTTGATTTTCTCTTGAACTCTGCTGGTTCTTGGGAAGCTTTACTCTGCTCCTCTTTCTCAGACACCGTCGTCCCGTTGGAAGTAGTCGGAGCAGACGCGGCAGCGGCACTCTAGCTCTTCAGCATCCTCTCTCACAAACTTCTTGGGTTTTCTTTTCTACATTTCTTTACTGTATTCTCTCGCTTCCTTCCTTTTAGCGTTTCAAGCTCTTCTTTTGCAATGCATGGTGATTTTACTATTCAGTATTCACTGTGTTTTCTCTGAATCTAATAGTCCATAAAGTCCTCACGTTTCTTTCGCTTTCTTTAAGAAATGTTCTCTTCGGTTGGAAAAAGATGCGAGATAGATCATCTGTTTGAGGTCTTCTTTTTGTATACATTTTTTTTGTCAATAAGCTTGGAAACCCTTTTAGTTGATTGAGAAGCTTAGAAACCCTTTTAGTTGTTGTAACTTCACAATCTACTTGCATGCCCAGGTGTTGGTTGGGTAAAAATAATTTATTAATTACTTCGGGAGAAGCCTTTCAGCCATGTTTACGTTGTCTTTTGTTTTTTTTTTTCCTAAGGCTCAGTTTGGAAAGAATACAAATATGTACGATACAAATACATACAAAATAATAGAAAATACATGGTTTTGCACTCTACATATTTGTATTTGTGCTCCTTCCAAATTGAGCCTAATGCTCGCAAACTTTTTGATAAAATATATGAGACAAGTATGATTTAGTCGGTGTAAATTTATGCAGTGAAAGCTTCTTGACGGTATCCTCTAGTGCACTCATTTTTGCTAGCTATGCCTATTCATACCTTCTTTTAATTAGTTTCTACGGGATTTGACCTTCTCTTCTCAAATTTTGGTTAGATTATCATATTTGATCTATACGTTGTTATTATCTTCTAGTCTGACATTTTCACATACATCTTCGCTACCGTAATTTACATCCTTTATATTTTAGAACGTTCAACTGTTAACAAACTACAAATCACCATTTCTGACATTGAAACATTTCTATATCCAAATTATTTTTTAAGACCTTTGCCTGTTTGGAAATTTTCGACCTGTGAGATGGGGGAAAACTTGCCTTATCTGATACTGGAGCTTTGGTTTTACATGTTTAAATCGTCTTGATCATCTTCTTTTCTTCTTTAGGGGATATCTTTCAACTTTACTTGAATGTTCTATTTTAGTGTTGTTTTACTTTTTATATTTGTATTCCTTTCTAAGGCTAATACCCATTGTTGGTCCTAGCTATAGGGGTATACTGGATACAGTCCTATCCCTTGGCATTTTTTTTTTGGGCACCAAGTGGACGCTCTTGGACTCAGACCCACATTCTTACACTTGCAAGTCCCGAGATTTTACCACTACACCAAGCAGTGGCCCCTTTCAACATCCTTATCCTGGTATGCTTATTCTGTTACATGTTTAAACATTGCAGTTCTTGATAGTTCAACATTCTAGTTATGTAAAACGTAGCTCTGTCTTACAAAATTCTCCTTTTTATATGCATTCATCCATCACTATTTCACATGGCATGTGGAGGCACATATCTACCTTTAATTCTTTGTATCATTGTATGATTGGTTTCAACTCTTGTCTCAAGCCTTTCTCAAAAGTTGAGATCAAACCCTAAAAGCTTATATTTCAGATTAGAAATTCTTTATTCTCTCCAAAACCATCTGACTTCCAAGAATTATCTGATCTATCAAAAGAAAAAAAACCCAAGAATTCGTACCTTCAAGTTAAAACTATTCTAAAAACCATTTTATCCCAGTAACATGGTTAATGCATTCATGATTCATGTCAGTGAGATTGAAATGCTTCTTCAACTTGTTCAATTGATGCTTCTTATTGTGATGCTTAATGTGTTATCCTTCAACTCGTTACTTACCTTTTTCTAATTCTGATAGTCACTTTGTTTTTCCCTTATTAATGCTCAGGTTGTCATCTAAAATAACTTGTAGTTGGAAGCTACTCCTTTTAACGAATCTTGGTTTTCTCTGAGTTGCCATTCTTCTTACAAGTTGGATTTTCCAAAGTGTTGTTGCAACACGTTTATCTTATCTGATGGAATATAATTCCGAAGAAGACTCTGATATAAGTGAATCCGAGATCAATGACTACAAAGACAAGCCTTATGAACAACTGAAGGCTGGAATGCACAAAGTGAAGTATTCGGATGTTGCCTTTAGATGTCCCTTCTGTAAGGGGAGGAAGAAACAAGATTATCGTTACAAAGATCTCCTTCAACATGCTTCTGGAGTTGGTAAAGGTTCATCTAATAGAAGTGCAAAACAAAAGGCAAACCACCTTGCATTGGCAAAATACTTGGAAATAGACCTAGCTGATGCACCGGGCCCATCACAGCCTGTCACTGAACTGAAACCATCCGAGCATCCTGAACATGGTGATTTGTACATTTGGCCTTGGACTGGAATTGTGGTTAACATTTTGGCCAAGCAGAATGAAGAAGGCAGAGCGAGTGGAAGTGCAAATTGGCTTGCAAAAGAACTTTCTAAATATAGACCTTTATCGGTTCAGACTTCATGGAGCCAACAAGACCATACTATGTTTGCCATAGTAGATTTTGGTAAAGAATGGACAGGATTCAGGGATGCGATGGAATTTGAGAAAGATTTTGAAACTGATCATCATGGTAAAAAGGAGTGGAGTGAGCAGAGGATGCATCATGGATCAAACATTTATGGATGGTTTGCACGGGTAGATGATTATAATTCAGAAGGGCCAATTGGGGATTATCTCCGCAACCAGGGAGAGTTGAAAACCATTTCTAGCATTGTCCAAGAAAAAACACAGCAAGAGAATAGTATGGTAGCAAGCTTAACCAATGTACTTGATGTTACAAATGAAAATATAGATGAATTGCAATCCAAGTGCAATGAGAAGAGTATGTCCCTGAGTAGGTTGGTTGAAGAGAAGGAAAGGTTACACCAAGAATACAATGAAGGTTTGTTCCCCCATCCTCTTTTGCCCTGCAAAAATACATACATGCATGCATGCAATGCACATGGCCAAAAGAAACTCCCCATTGTTCATAGTACCCATATTTAATCGTGGTATACAAATTCTGTTTCTGAAACTTACCTTGTGTTCTAAACATAACCCTCTTTTCTTGCTTCTAAATTAAAGAAAAAGAAAGTTTGACTCCTATTGTTACTCAAAGAATGCTCATTACAAAGTGATTGGCCAAAGGATTCCTCCATGTGACAGAAGTAGGTGCTTTCCTACTAGAACTGTATATTAAGGTCTTAAGATAATTGTGGTTGGATTTCATAATTTTGCAATTTCTCTTTCTTCACCCTCTGTTTGAGTCTCTATCTTCCTGCCATCTGAACTGCTAATTGTCATATTCAATATCATTCACTACTACAACTTTTTGCCTGCACAAGTACTAGCCACCAGTGCCCTAGTCTTTTTTTTTTGTGTGTGTAATTGGATCAGCCTCTCTGTCTTTTATTATATATATATATATATTAAATTGGAAATATTGCAATGTTAGTGAAATTCCAAAGTATTTCTAAGGTATGAACAGATGCCTTGGTATCCAGATTTAAAAGCCAGGTAGCTTCAATATTTTGAAACAACAATTATATTTTGGGTCTTTGGCTACATGAAGGGAAAGTTTCAAAATTTCTTTAGGTTTAACCTGAATATGTAAGGTGCAAATTATTTGTTATTTTAAGACTATTCGTCAATAATTATATTTCTACTCTTATTACTCATAAAAAAATTATATTTCTACTCTCTCCATTAGAATTCATCAATTGGGTTGTCCCAGCTCACTAAACTCCTCACCCTAGTCCCAGCTCCCACCCTAAAACTCACTAAACTCCTGAACTCCTGGTTGAATTTCATGATGCTTTTCCATACACACAATGGAACCTACTCTATAGGGGTTAGTACCAGGTTTTTGAAACTATAACCTACGAGAGAGGAGGGAGGAGAGATACATCAAATAAAACAAAATATTTACCAAAAAGTGTCAGTGGTGGCACCCTCACTGATTTTTTTTATGAGTAATAGTAAAATTTTATTAATTCATAACCTGATTTAGAAGTGTAATTTCGTACAACAACCCATGGAGAGGTGCAGGCTGCAGCCCCTCCTAGAAGCTTATAAGTACATTAAAATAAATTACAGAAGTCACTGTTGAGCCCAAAACATTTCTTCCCTATTTACCCCTTGCTTGGCTAACACATCAGCCATAGCATTTGCTGATCTCCCCACCCATTCTATAGAAACCAACATATTCCTTGTCAGCCACATGAGCCAATTCTGATCATTATCTTGTTAAGATGGAAGTTGGACTTGTAGACGAAGATGAACCCCCCTCAACAGTGAAATGGAGGAGAGAAATGGATGTCGAAGCTAAGAAATTCTGTTTTGAAGTAGACAGAATCAATGGAAGGTGGATTTTAAAAATCAGTGAGGAAAAATGATCTACCATCTTAGTGTCAGAGGAGGCGATTGGATGGCTGAAGGGTTTCATGGATGGAACAGTGTTTTCTCCATAAAAACAAGGTTGGAGAAGCTCAATGAGAGTAGCTGATAATAAATTTGAAGCAGAAATAAAGAAGAATTTGAAGGGATGGTTTGTAACGATTGTGGAGACATTCGGTGGTAACAGAAAACAGTTGTGTGTACCGGAAGGAAAAAAGAGAACAGGGTGGTGCCTATTTGCAGATTTATTAATTATTACAGGAGTTCCTGTTCATTCTGGAAGAAAGACAAAATTCAAATTACTGCTGTGCTCTGGTGGCCTCTGACGAGCAAAGCTTCAGGAAACAGTGAAAGGAGGCAAAATTAAAAAAAAAAAAAAGAAATCCCAAAAGCTATCATCTGTTATACTTTCAGAAATCAGAGGATGTATCTGGAATTGGAGAAAGGAGCCTGGGAGAAAAATGTGATCTTATCATTAGACAAAAGAAGTTACTGACTGGGGAAGGATCTTGGAGGTGATTGTGGAGAGATTTAGTTTAAGGGTCATGTGAGTATCAAGCCTTTCAATGATTCAAAGGTGGTGTTATCTGGTTTTGACGAAGCTGTTGAAATATTTATGTCTGAAACGGTGGACACCCAGATGGCTTGGTAAAGGCGGAGGTCTGGCATGTATCTTGTATTCGGGTACCCATCTCAGTTGTTAACCTTGAGATTAAGGACTCCCCTTTAACCTGTGGAATAAGGAAACCATGGAAAGATTGTTACAGATGCTGGGCGGAGCACTGATTGCTTATAATTTTCATGATTTGCACGCCGCGAGACTCAAATTTGCAGGTGTGAAGCATGAAGATGTTCCTAGATGCATCAGTTTACTCGCGGATGGTCTCTGGTTGAAGGTCTGGGTGTTGTTGGAAGCTGAAACATCTCTATGGGTGAAATGTTCAAAGGTTGAAGACAATGACCTTCTAGAGGAATGGGTTATACATGGAGGTGATAGGACAGATAACGTTTCAAAGATTACTGACCAAATTTCTAGAGAAGCTGTAGCGGTGGCATGTGGGCCTGATGGAAAGGAAGTGCACAATAAAGTTGGCAACTCAAATTTAATTGAGTTAGGTGCAAAGTCTTTCGCTGAGGTTATTTTGGGAGGTGCCAAGCCACCAAAAGTCTTGGAGTCACATTAGCTGTAAGTACTCAGGAAGGTGGCCATAACCAGTTTGAGGTAAAAAATCGGAACCGGATGAAGGGCCCGGTCGGCTCAGAAACAGGGGATTATGTGACTTCTTGAGAAATCACGTGTCTCATAGGGAAAGACATGTGTGCGACTCGGTAGGAGACAAGTTGCCTCATCTATCATTGCCTTCCTCCATCCAGGGGAGTAGTCTGAACACTGCGTCTCAACTTAATTCAGGTACTGACGGAGATGAGGCTCATAGTGGTGAATCAGCTAAGGGAAGTAAGAAAATTCAGAGGAGGAATATCAGAGATTACAAGAGAAAGGCCTTAATTATTAACAAACCAAAGTTCAAGAGAAGAAGGTTGGTGTTGAGAAGTGCTTCAAACGAGAGCAGAAAAAGCAAGGGAGAAATGTGGATATGGGTGACCGTCAAGTATGACAAGAGCGACAAAGAAGAGTTTTGTTGGAGAAATAAGCATAGGTCATGCAAGCAGCCCTAGGATTTTAGAGGATAAAGAGCCCGATAGCTGTGCCATGGGTGACAGAGGTGCCATTGCTCTTTGCGATTTTGTTGCGACTGAAGTTTCAGATGGGTGCATACTGGACTTTGGAAAGTGTGGTGACTTCGGGTGAGATTCTTCCCGCGGGTTTACAGAGGATGGAGGGGGGGGGGGAGAAGGAGATTGGAGAAGGGTGTGTCTCTATAGGTGATGAACAAATGAGAAATAATGAGAATAAGGACAAAGGGGAAACCGGTGGTGGAGAAGGTGTGGGGAACCTGGAGGGGAGTTACAAAGAGGATGGCTTTAAATCTGAAAAGGTGACGACAGGAAGATTGGGGGTTGATCTGGGCCGTAGGAGGAAGATTGATGAAAAGGAAAAGAACCAGATGAGCGAGGCAATCAATAAGAAATCTCGTACTCTTAATGCAGTGCATGTGACAAAGGTATTCTCCAGGCTAATACTTGGCTTGGCAGGGGCAGGCCCCATGGAAAATTACAAATGGGTTTATAAAAGGAAAAAATTAAGAGGCAGCAGGTCATCTGGCATTGAAAATAGGGGAACAATGGTGTGAAGCCGGCCTGTGTCTTCCCATTCAGGAGAGGAGCAACAGAAGGAACAATCTGAATGTCGACATCTCTGCTTATGGTAAGAGCAAGACAATACAAAACAACAGGGGCATTGATAATAGGACAGGGAGTGGGACCCTTCAGAATTTGGTGGGTAGAGAGGTCACGATTGGAAAGAGCTTGGGTTTGTTTTTTTGGGGTGGTGAGGAGTTTGCTAGAAGGGCTTTTAAGGAGTTTGAAAGAAGGAAAAGGGAAGATAAAATGAATAAAGAAACCCATCGATAAGGTGACAAGTGGTGGGATGAAGATATTTCAAGTCGGGAGGATGAGTTTGTAGTGGAAGATTGAGGTCTTGGTCGTGGAGAAAGGAGGGTTTAAGTTTCTGGTTAGGTGTGGGTTTGGTTGCTTTTGCTCGCATGGGGTTTCTGGCTCTTTTTTTTTTTGTATTGTGCTCGAGATTGGTTTGAGAAAAGCTTCAAGTGTTGTCAGCTGTGGTTTTATGGGTTTTAGTTTGGGACTCTTGAGATCTTTGTTGGTTATTTGGGTTTTTTTCCTCTTTGGGTGATGTCTTATCACCTTCCTGTTGTATTCCTTTTTCTTTGTTTAATGAATTTTATTTTACTCTTCAAAAAAAATTACAAGAGTACCCCTGATTACAACTTAATAGAAAAAAGACACTAATGACAGTCCTAACAACACTCCCCCTCAAGTTGGTTTGTATATATCTATCATTCCCAACTTGGTACAAATGTCAACATGTCGAGTACCTGTAACAACTGTATCAAGCCAAGAAACAGTCACACCAAAAACCACCCAGTTACACCCACTAACAGTACCAAAAAGGAAGGAAAACCAGTACTGATTCTCTGTTAACAGCCTCAAGAAACCTTGCCACACCAATTACTCAGGGTACAATACACTTCTAACAACTGTATCACAAGAACTTTTTTCAAGAAGATAGGAACAGCAGTAAAGCACCAGCTTCAAACATCACCAGGCCAAAAAAAGGAAAGAAACAGCCCCAACAGTTGATCTCACAGACCATACACCTCTAAATGATCAATGTTCTGAATGAAGGACTTCTTGAACACCCAACACAACATATCAGAGACCACTTAATCAGAAACTTTGTTAGAGATCCATAAAACTAGGCACAACCTAAGGCCGATTGGATCTCAGACTACACAATCAGTAATAACTGAGAGCTACCTCTCCACAAACTCAAAACCCCATCACAGGTTAAGTGGGAAACACCCAAATAATCACTCTTTTGGTCCTACGACCAAAAGAAAAAAAAAGAATAGCAAGGAAACTCCTTACCCGATCAGAACCTTTTCAGATTTGGCAAGTTTCAGTCCTTTCCACAGAGAACAGAGAAGGAGAAGAGGAATAAAGATCCACTTAAGCCTCAAACTTATGTCAAACCTGCTCTGATGCCATCTAGAATGGAAGAGAGAAACAGCAAAGAAAAGAAGAGAATGTTTGCCAAGAAGTGTTAGTGGTGGTGCCCTCACTGACTTATATTAGGGTGTTTAAAATAAAGAGGGGAAATTACAAGAGTACCCCTGATAAGACACTAATATCAGTCCTAACAACAAATATAAATATATATTATTGATTAGAAATCACAATCATAAAATGTTTAAATTTGATTTTCAGTAATAACAATATATAGTTCAAAATTTATCATTATAATTAAATCTTGTAAATGTTACCTTTTACATTACTTATTATACACATTGAAATGTTAAATTGAAGAACGTTATCAATTCAAGTAGCTGAATGGTCAAGTCATCAAGTGAGACCATGGTCTTTGTAAACATGAGTTCTTAGGTTCAAGTCTTCACATCCTCAAAGTATTTTGGGATTTTTTTTGAGGCAAGTTCAGTTCAAGGCCAGTCCCACCAAGGTCAACCAAGGCCAATCAAGGCCTGTTATTTGGGTTGATTTGGGTAGGGTAAGCCCCCAGTCCCTGGAATTGGCCTGGGTGGAGGTTAGTTCCAAGAATTTGGAACTGGATCCAACCCGGTAACAAATCGGGTAGGGTCGGTTTGAGGCTGGCTTGAGGTTGGTTCCATTCAGTTCTGGGTAGAACATACCCAATTACTCACCCATAATTATTTCTGATCAGTATACAGTGAATTGCTGATAGCTCTCTTTCTACTATTTTTGGAAAGGGAGAATTACCCTTAGGAAGGATCTCACCCTGAAGTTTGTGTTGCATGTTCCTAATTTTACCACAAATTTGTACTGTGACAATCAAGCTGCTTAGCTGCTATAAACATAGCAAACGATCGTATTCAGCATGATAGGAGCGAATACATTGAGATTGGTAGACATTTTGTTTGGGAAAGGATCATCTTAGGACATTTATGCATTCCCTACTTTCCCTTTGGAAAAAAATTGGCCAAATGTTTTTACCAAAGGATTGCCAAAGAGAAGATTTCATGAATTATTGGGCAAGCTGAACATGATAGAGATCTATGCTCAACTTGATGGTGAGTGTTGTAGGATGTAGGGCTATCGGATTGGGCTTCTAATTGTATTATTTCTTTATGTTATTTATTGAGTTGAGTGGGCCTGAGATTCATTTGTTTTTGAATTTTTAAGCTTTGCCCACCTAATGAGGGACATTCCTGTACTTTAACAATGTTTTAAACCTAGATTTAAATATCAAATAAGGGCTGGACAGATATGAGCAGCCACCCCATTCTCTAATCTGTTTATCTTTTCTTCTCTTCCTCCTTCATTTCCTTGCTCAAAACCTTCAATATAAGATATGATGCCATCCCCGAACATGGGATAAGGTTTTGGGAGGATATTTGGTGGGGAAATTCTCCTTTCTGCCAAATCCTATCCCAGAATTTACTTTTTTGAAAGATAAAGAAAAAGATTTTATTAAAAGAAACCCTATCCTAAAATTTACTTTTGAAAGCTGTGATTTAAAAGGCGCGCCTAGGCGCACAGACGAGGCACATTTTAGGGTAGGCACCTCGCCTAGGTCCTAGGCGCAGCCCTTTCAAAAGGTGCATGCCTGGTGCACCTAGTGCGCCTTGCGCCTCAGCCCAGGTATGCACCTTTTGAAAGTTTATTGCTTTTTTTGCTTTGCTTGAACCAAGCGGCTGGGCCGGGGGCAGAGCCCACGGACCCCCCATGCCACGCCCCTCAAAGCTTCAAGAACCCTCTATTTGGTAATGTTGTTCATTCATTCATCCTACTAAAATATCTTCTTAAAAAGCAATTAAAATTATAAAATCATTATTTTTTGTGTGAGAACTAAGAATTTATAGGACCCTAACATGGACTTGTTTGGGTTTGCCTCGAGGGGCATGGCACAAAGATGGCTCATAGAATCAGGAATGTAATATGTTTTACATCACATTAGCTACTTTAAGTAATGCAATTGAGGAAAAAAATATATTGTGGGTTTTACATGCTTAAAAATGTTTTATATGTTTGATTTTATTTTTAAATTCACATTTGAATATGCTTTACATGTTATGATTATGTATTTGAATTTCAGATAATAAGTTTTTTAAAACATTTATTTTAAAATTTAAAGTTTTTTATTAATATTATGTTTAATATTTTTTGGCATTTTTTGACTTTTCTATTTTTTTTTTATTTTTTAGCATTTTTTTTTATTTTTGCGCCTTGCTTCAAAAAGGCGCGCACCTTGCCTTGACCCCTGCACCTTGCGTTTTTAAAACACTGTTTGAAAGATAAAGAAAAAGATTTTATTAAAAGAAAAAAAAAGAAAGTGCAAGGGGAAATGTGATCAGAAATCACCTGAGAGAAAACAGACTCAAACCGAAGAACACCACTAAACCTACAAGACCAAACACTCCAAGACCACCAAAAGCTTAGAGCAACCACCCACAAGCGAACATTCATCACAAGACAAAACCAAAAAGCAAACCATAACAGAATTAAAATCCTAGACCCCCAAAAGATAACCCTAATCCTCCTCTTCAAAGACTCCTTACTTTCCTGTGTCATCCTCATTCCAAATTTCTCCTCCTTGACCTACTATGACCTTCTTAGATCTCTCTTCCCTCCTTTTCTCAAACTCCTCAAAGGATTTTCTAGCAAACTTCTCTCCTCCTAGAAGAACAGCCCAAGGCCCTTGCCCGCCTCCACACCTCTATTGACAAAGTCTTTAATTTGCACTCTCCCTTGCCTCAACTTCTCATCTCCGGAGGATAACTTCTGAACTGTCATCTCAAGATTCAGATTCTCTCCCATTCTTTCCCTTTGAAACCTAGAGTTCCAAACTTGGGATTGTCTTCAATAGAAACATGAGCCTTCCCACAGATTGACTCAGACTTTAGCACCTTTGACTTTCTCCCTTTTTTCTTAAAGACTCTCTTGTATTTATTTGTAGGCCCTGCCCCCACTAAACCATCCTTCAGTTGTGAGAATACTTCAGTTACATGCACTACATGAGAAAAATTTGGGCCCCGGGACAACACTCTCAATGTCAGCAGACCTCTTCGCCTCTATCTCCCCCCTTTTACGATCCAGGTCGACTCCTCTCCTATCAATCATCACCTCCTCGATTTTAGAATGGGCAAAGTTAAGAGTCTTGAGCCTGAAGTTGGCGAACCTCTTCCAAACAAGTCTCATTAAACTTCTCTGTGACATCGATAGGCACTTCACTTGAAACTTCACCAGCATCCACTTTCTCCCCTGAACTATCCACATTGTCATCCTTCCAAAAGCCGCAACCCGAGTAGTCAAACCATCTCTCAAGTCCTAAGGCATGGCCAGGTCGGGACCACTTGCTTGGATCTCCCCATTGTGAGATGGCCAATGCTCAAAGCACAAAGATAAGTTGTGATCATTATGTCTCCGCAGCCCAAGACAAGGATCCTCAAAAACCTCGACACGATCACTCTTGTCCTTAACCTTAAAATCCACAGGTTTCGTAGTAGTCTTCTTACCTCATGAGCTCTCATACTTATGGATCACCCAAATCCACTCTTTTGCATTGTCGTTGCTCCCTTTTCCTTTGCCAAATCTAATCGATGTAACCGTCTCCTTGAGAGTTTTTTATCATTCAAAGCTACTCTTCTTCAAAACTCTCTAACTTGTCAAAATGAGAACTGGACCTGCCATTGATACCTTTTGATTTCAACAAGTGGACCCCACTTAAACCTCCCTCCCTCCTACGATCTCGACACTAGGGGTGTAAACGGAGCGAATTTGAATCAAATCAGGCTTGATTCAAATTTGAAACTGATTAAATAAATAAATATTCGAATTAAATTCAATATCCGACAATTTTTGAAAACACTACACCAAATTCGAATTCATCTAAATAATCAAATATTCGATTTCGATTTGAATTCGAAAAAAATTTTAATGTCAATCTCTCCAACTTCACCAGACGAAGAAGAAAAAACCTGGTTGAAGTTTTTTCTTATTCTCTATTAATCCAACCTCCAAGAAACAAAAAGAAAATACAAATTAAAAAAAATGTTTTTGAACGATAGCCATCTATTTTGTATTGCTATGTTGGCGTGTTCTGCAACAAGCATAGAAAGATCACTATTGGTGTGATCTGCAATGAAGAGATTGTCGATCTTCATATTCAGTTTTGCAACATGCATAGACTTGAACCGGAGAAGAACAAAAAAGAAATTCAGACTTGAACCAAAGAAGAAGAAAGTGAATAGTAAAGGTGAAATGATTCAAATGCAGAAAGTAAGATATAATAAATGAGACAAGCGCCTTTTGATAAAAAAATATTAAAACAATATTAACAAAGTTGGAGATAATTAATGAGGCATGCCTCTTATTCGAGAAATCATCATAGCCTCTACAATAGCTTGTCATCATTCAACTCTTTTATTATTAAAATAGTATTAAAAAGAAAGTTTTCAAAAGCTATCATTTGTTGTGCTTTAATAAAATAATTCAAGGTGCAAGGAAGGTTTGGTTTGTAAAGTGGACCTAGAGAAGGCTTATGATCATGTTAGTTTGGCCTATCTAGATTACATGTTGGACAGATTGCATTTTGGTCAGAAGTGGAAAAACTGGATGAAAGTTTGTGTCACCACCCCTTGTTTCTCAATCCTTGTCAATGGGGCAGCTAAAGGCAAGTTTAGAAGTTCGAGAGGGCTAAGACAAGGTGACCCTCTGTCACCTTTGTTGTTTTTGTTAGTCATGGAAGGGCTAAGTAAGTTGACAGAGAGAGCTTCAGATTTAGGTCTGATTGGTGGTGTTGAGGTTTGTCCTGGTGGTTCAAGAATCTCTTTTTTGTAGATGATACTTTATTTTTTTGTGAGGCTTCTTCGAACCAGGTTCTTAATCTCCGCTTTCCACTGTGCTGGTTTGAAGTGGTTTCAGGTTTGAAAGTCAATTTCTCTTAGAGTGAGATGCTGCCAGTTGGCAACATTTCAAAGCTTCAAGAGTTGGATGATGTGTTAGGGTGCAAAACAAGCAGTTTCCTTCCTCATATCGTGGCCTTCCCTTAGGGGCAAAGAGTAACTCAAGTAGTATTTGGAACCCTATTCTAGAAAGAGTTGACAGGAAACTAACTTCTTAGAGAGCTAGATATCTTTCCAAAGGGGGTAAGTTGGTATTAGTCAGCCTGCCGACTTACTTCATGTCTCTTTTCTTAATGCCTTCTGAGGTGGCTTTGAAAATTGAAAAAAAAAAGATGAGGGATTTCCTGTGGTTAGGGTGGAAGGATTCCTTGAAGTACCGCTTGGTAAATTGGGATGAGATTTGCAAACCTTTTTCTCAAGGTGGGCTTGGAATTAGGAAGGTGAAACATTTCAATTTAGCACTCTTGGTAAGGTGGTTCTGGAGATTCTCAAGTGAAACTCATGAATTATGGAGAGTGTTAATCGCTGAAAAATATGGTTTCAATGATAATGGATGGGATGCAGGTGGGTCTCAGCAGTCCTATGGGTGTAGCATCTGGAAAGGCATTTACAAAGCTTACTCTCTTTTCATCAAAGGCATTTCTTACAAAGTTGGGAAAAGCAGCAGACTGAAATTCTGGCTGGACCCTTGTTGTGGTGACTTCTCTTTAAAAGAGAGGTTTCCTTTATTGTTTGCTGCAGCTGAAGGCATCCTGGTTTCAGTTGCAGATTGCTTTGCTCAGAAGGGTGGTACTCTAGTCTGGGTTCCTTCTCTTAGAAGAAATTTTAATAATTGGGAGCTGGATCAGGTGGTAGAATTATTTTCTGTGCTCCAAGCCCAACATCCAGAATCGGCAAATCATCTTCTCACTAATTGTGGCTTTGCATCAGTGGTGTGGCAGAACTTTCTTAGAGCTGTAAATCTGAGTTGGTGCTGGCCAGAATCAATCTCCTCCGTATTACATGGGTGGCGAGTCCAAGGAATGTCCAAAGAAGGGAAGCAAGTGTGGTCTGTCCAGCTGCAGTCTTGTGGGCAATCTGGTTAGAAAGGAACATCAGGATTTTTGAGCAGAAAGCCAAGACTGAGGCTGGGGTGATTAACTTTGTAGCAGAAGAGCTGAGGAGTTGGTTGTCTATTTCTGATATTTTTAAAGAAGTGTTTTGTTCTGGTTCTTTTTTGAGGGTGAATTTTTTTGGGGAGGGGCTTTAATGCAGAATTTGTACAGCCTCTTGTAAAGAACTTTATACTATTTGATAATCAATACACTACTGTTACCTTTTCAAAAAAAAATAATAATATACTAATGTATTTAATATGAATATAATTACAATCATCATTTATTGTAGTACAACTTATATGGTTACAATGGCTATAATTGAATCGAATATTTATCGAATCGAATTGAGTGCTATTCGAATTCGATTCAATAAATTAATCGGTAGAAATGTGTTATTCGAATTCGACTGGTAATAGTATTCGAATAATCCGAATTTGATTCGATTATGTCAAATCTCAAATTTGAACTCGGATTTTTGAATACCATTTAAACCCCTACTCAACACAACTCTTCATCTTCTTTAATTGAACTAAGCTCAACTCCTTTTTCATTTTCCAATAACCTCTCCTCTTGGTGAGCCACATGGCCACTACTTAAATGCTCTGAATTACTCTCCTCTTCACGCCTAGAATTTACAAGCTATCCAATTTCAAAAATAGACCAATTGTTGAAATGGTGATGTAGGATGGGAATGGATTTGTCTAGGATTTGGAATTGACAAATTCAGGGTGTCAAGTGTCAACCTGTCTCCTTTGGGTAATGATTAGAGGATGTGGAGTTCTACTTGTTAAGGGCAATTTTACTTGATGAAGTGGTTCTACCTAGAGGCAACAGATTCTATGGCAATGTGTATGGGGTGCAGTTTTATGTAAGGCTGTCAATGGTATTCAAAAATATGATTTCGAAGATTCGACATAATAGAATCAAATTCGAATATGACCAGATTCAATTTGATAAATATCTGAATTTGACCGATTATTTAATTCTTATATATAATATATAAAATATTTAAATATTTTATATAATTTATATATGATAATTAAATTATACAAACATTTTATATATTTATTAACATAGTTTTCAAGGTGCCAAGGCAAGGCTAGGCAACAGGGGGCGCCTTGTCGCTTAGTTGCCTTGGTGATGGATTTTTTTAAGTAAAAACCACATATCCTAGGGTATTTGCCTAGGTTCCATAACCATCTTTGCTTAATAACTATCCATAATTTTCATAAGAAAACTATAAACTTCATGTTTAAGTCTAGAAAATCAAAATATTTATGAGAAGAAAAAGAAGAAAGAAAAGAAAATTCAAAAAGTATAGGGGTTGATTAGACATATTTAAGTAAAATATGTTGATTAGACAAAATTTAAGTTCTTCCCTTATTGGTTCAGATTTTGAAGTCTTTGAGGGTTCAATACAGCAGTTAGCAATCTTTGTGTTGATTAAACCCAAACAAATAATTAAATAATAAAAAGAAATTAGTTTATAAGCACAAAAAATGAATGTTTTTGTTCAATAATGTCTATTTTATAATTATAATCTCAAAAAAATAACAATATAAAAGTATTTTATAAGACAGTATGCAAAACTGCTTGGCGACTGGGCAAGGTGAGCCTCCAAGGACGCCTTGTCGCCTAGATGTCGCCTTGACAACTATGCTTATTAATTACCTAAAATAATCAATCAGTCGAATTCGAATCGAATATTCGAATATTAATTTTCAATATCTGTCGAATATTGAATTTTCTAATTGGATTCAAATTCAGATATTGCCTGATATAATTCGAATTCGATCCGTTTACACCCCTAGTTTTATGGGGGCTTTGGAGGATCTTTGAAAAGAGGTACTGGAAAGTGGAGTAATTAAGTGAACTCACAAGGATTAGGGCTGCACATTTGGCATTGACATGTGAAGAGTTTTTTTTTTTTTTTTGGTATTTAACACAACACATTAATAACTCTCGAAGGCAGGTGGTAATAGCGGGATTCGAATCCGCATATCCTCTGGGACTACCCAGCTAACGTACCAAGTGGCCACCACTCAGTTGATGACATGTGAAGAGTTTAAAGGTGTCACTTTGAATGATATCCTAAGGGAGTGGCAAACTGTTGCTGGGGTTTGAGTTTGCAAGCAGCAAAGGGGAATGGAGTGGTCCCTTCCAGCAGCAGGGGTGTTGAAACTCAACTTTTATGGCTGTTGCTTGGGAAATCCATGGATGTCTGGTGTGGGGGGTGGGTGTAATAAGAGATCAAGTGGTAACGCAATAGTTGGGTTCTCAGTCCCAGCTGGTCAGGAAACGTCTCTGAAGGCTGAAATATTGGCTCTAATTCAAGGGTTGATGAGATTGCAGGGGTTGAGGGAGGTGGAAGTGAAGGGATTGTCAAACTGTTATCAGTTGGATGAAGCCACAGGATTAGACACAATGGGAATTTAGGCTGTTGATGAGGTTGGTTCATTCTCTAGGTGTCACTTTGAGCTCCTTCCTAGGAGTGTTAATATGTTGGTAGATGCAGACTCATTGGTAAGAACTGGGGGTTGGGGGGGGAGGGGGAGAACACCTAGAATGGGGTTGCCCAGGGCTGGACTGTAATCTGTAAAAGTTTGTTATTGTTTTTGTTGTTTTATATATCCATTTGTCAAGAGATATCATGTACTCTTTGGCCTGCTTCTCTCCTTGGTGAGGAGTTTGGTGATTCATTTCAATGAAATTCATTCAGTTATTTATAGAAAAAGATTGTTCTGCTGATAAAAAAAAAGATCGTTCTAAAAAATGAATGAAATTCATTCAGTTATTTATAAAAAAAGACTGCAAATCTAGAGGAAAGAATGAATGTGATTTCCCGTTCCTTGGCTTTTCGCTCTGCATTATTATTTCATCCTCTCATGTATCCATGTATATTTATATTCTTTGTCTTTACATATTCCATTTTTATTTCTTTGTTAGAAAGGAGAAAGTTGTACCGCATAGCACGCAATCATACTCGTAGAATTATTGAAGAGAGTGATAAATTGAGGGACAGTTTGGATTATCGGAGAAAAAATCTCGAACAACGGCAGAAAGAACTGGCTAAGCTGGAAGCACTAAACGAACGCGAAAGAAAAGGACTTGATGAGGAGATGCAAAAGGTGATTTTGTTATTCATTATCCAGCTTCTTTTTGTTTTAAATGCTCATGGTTACTATTAAGAATGTGCTTAGATGTTAGAAATCTTGGCTTTCAGTTAAGGGGAAAAAAGTCTTGCATTGCCTTTGGCACATGTCAAGTAGACAACTGTTGTAAGGCTTACTTAATTGTTACTTTATAGCTGCTGTTAGTAGGCTATTGGACAGTTACAATTACTTGTTTGTTTCTTTTTTCTTTATTCTTATTATTCTGATTCTAGGATATGCCGCTAGGGGCATACTTGTAATTTCTGATTCTTTTATGAAGTTAATATAAATAGAAAACTGGCGGCAGCCAGTAGTGACTTTTTCCTCTCAACCGTACCTCTCTCTTCCTCTCTCTCTCTCTCTCTCTCTCTCTCTCTCTCTCCCAATCCCCATGAATCACCACATGGTATCAGAGCAGGTTTTCTGGGTTGAAAAAGACCTACGATCCCTCCTGCCCTATTCTTAAAAAGTGTTTGGATGTGGCTGTTTCTGCAGAAACCCTAGTAGTTTCTGGCGGCAGCTTTTGTGATTTCTTTTTTTCTTGGCCATAATAGCAAGAAAACCCTAGTCGGAGAAGGGTGATGCTGGTGCAGACTCTTCTATTCGATGCTGTGAAGTCAAGTTCAGATTAGCACCTTCGTACAAGTGCTGAACAGGTGTGTTTTTTTGTTTCAGTTTGTCTCAGCCTTCTTTGGCCGATGGTGCGTAGGGCTCAAGCCTTGATTATATAGTTATTCGTTTGGACGTTGGATGTTTAGAGTGTGTGAATTACAGTCAGACCGATTGTAATGTCTGTATCGGTGGTGCTGAACCGATTACCAGACTGGTTTATTGTTCTGTTTGGACGTTGTGTTGACTGAACCCCTTGTTCTCAGCAGTATTTAATGATTCTTTTGCTCACATTCTAAGAGTAAACCCTGAGTTGCTCACATTCTGATTGTGGCGGCTGTGTTGTTGGGTGGTATTTGGACTGGTTTTCAGTAGTATTCGATGGCAAGTCATGAATTAATTTCATCGGGGGCTACACCAACCCGCAACACAGTGGGTATGGGAGGTGAAAACATGGTTTTTCCCATGCCAATTACCCCTTTAAACGGTCTGAACCACCTGGAGTGGGCTAAGAGTGTAAAACTCTATGTAACGGCAAGGGGTAAAGCTGGTTACATCAATGGAAGGGTGAAAGAACCCAATGGTGAGACAACTGAACATGATAGGTGGGACCAAGAAAATAGTATGGTGATGTCTTGGCTCCTCGTAGCCATGGAACTTGATGTGAAAAAGATTTTTATGTGGGTAGACACTGCCAGTGAGATCTGGGAATAGGCCAGAACTACCTATTCTGAGCAAAGGCATTACGCCAAGGTTTACCAGTTGCAAGCTGAATCCTCAACATGTAAACAGGGAAACCGTAGCTTGTCTTCATACTATTCAGCCCTTACCTCCATATGGAAGGAGTTGGACCATTATCAGGCCATAGA
Organism: Nelumbo nucifera; assembly: GCF_055504915.1. Taxonomy (NCBI): domain Eukaryota; kingdom Viridiplantae; phylum Streptophyta; class Magnoliopsida; order Proteales; family Nelumbonaceae; genus Nelumbo; species Nelumbo nucifera. The sequence goes on from NC_142650.1 coordinate 31,414,632, forward strand.
GTGGAAGCACGATAATGATGCTAAGGCCTACAAGAAGCTGGTCTCTCAGCAATGGGTGTTTGCTTTCTTGTTGGGACTGAACCCTGCATATGAATCGTTGAGGGTGCAGATCCTAGGAAGCAAAGAGTTGCCTACGGTTCACGAGGTATACTCCCTTGTCCAATCTGAAGAAAGCAGGCAGAATGTGATGGTTATAGCTGAGGGGGAGCAACAACTTGCCTTGGCTGCAATGAATAATATCTCCATGGGAGAGAAAAGTGACCCTAAGAAGGCGGATGATAAAGATAAGCTGTTCTGTACCCACTGTAGGTGTTCATGACATACACGTGACACTTGTTGGGACATCCACGGGAAACCAAAGTGGGCAGCAAAGAATCAAGAACAGGGTAAAGGTCATTTGAAGAAAATGAGCACAGCGCATGTAGCAAACCAAGATACTCAAGTTGCCGGTAGTACCCGGGACCACCCTAATAAGTCTGACCCAAGGAGGATATATTGAATTCCTTCAGAGAGCACCTGGAATCTTATGGTAGGGCCTTGCGGCAAATGGATAGCTCAGTCACTAGTACTCCCTCTACTTCATTTGCATCTACTTCAGGTAATATGGCTTCTGCATTCCATGTCACTCCCACAGACTCCCCTTGAATCATTGACTCGGGGGCCTCCAACCACATGACCGGTAAGCCTAACTTATTCCAGTCTTATAGCCTTTTGTTAGGAAGGGATAGAGTGAGACTTGCAGATGGCTCTTTTTCTTCCATTGCAGGCCAAGGATCAATATCCCTTCCCCATGGCCTTAACCTGAATTGTGTATTGCATGTTCCTCAGCTTCCCATAAACTTGCTTTCAATTTGTAGCATTACAAGCTCCTTGAATTGTAGTGTGACATTTTTTGCTGACTCGTGTTTTTCAGGATCTAACTTTTGGGAGGACGATTGGTAGAGGAAGCCTAGTGGATGGTCTCTACATTCTCGACAACAAAACTGGTCTCTCGGTGTTATCCTCAGAGTCGCATAGTCAGTCAAATAAGAGTCAAATTTTCTTGTGGCATAGTCGTTTAGGTCATGTTTCTTTCGAAATAATAAAATCTTTGTTTCCAGTTTTATTTAAGTCTGGTTCAGTGTCAGAGTTCATGTGTCAAACATGTCAGTTGAGCAAACAATGTAGAACAACTTTTCACTCAAGTAATAAAAGATCAAATGTTCATTTTCATGTTGTGTATTCTGATGTATGGGGGCCTACCAATGTAATCTCTGAGGGCGGATATAAGTACTTTATTACATTGATCGATGATTACTCTCGCTATACATGGGTAATTCTTATGCGTAGCAGAGACAAAGTTCCAAAGATAGTGAAAGACTTCTAGAGGATGGTGTTTACGCAGTTCCATGTTGAAATACAGATCTTCCAATCTGATAATGCGAAGGAATACTTCCATGGGGAGCTCAATGAGTTCTTCGCTTCCCACGGATCTATTCATAGGAGCTCATGCGCCAGAACACCACAACAAAATGGTGTTACAGAAAGGAAAAACAGACACCTTCTTGAGGTAGCCCGCGGGATGATGTTACATATGAATGTCCCAAAAAGGTTTTGGGTGGATGCTATACTTGTAGCTACATATGTCATCAACCGCATGCCCTCCAGAGTACTGAACTACATGGCCCCTCATCAGTTGTTGTACCCTCAGTCTCCTTTATTTTCCATCCCCATGAGAGTCTTTGGTTGACGGGCCTTTGTCCATGATTTGTCTCCATCCCGAGGTAAGCTAGACCCTCGGTCCATTCCTTGTGTCTTTTTGGGGTACCCCTCCTCTCAAAAAGGGTATCGGTGCTTTGATCCAGTTAGTCGTAAATTTTTTGTGTCTATGGATGCGTCATTCTTTGAGTCCGAGCCATTCTTCCCTCCTCCTCAGGGGGAGAGTCGTAGTGTGGAAGAGAAGCAGGTTCGGGTATCTCTTCCTTCTATTCCGGACCTTACTCCCTTCTGTGTCTTCCAACGTACACGTCGGAGAGATCAGCGGTGTGATAGAGATGTGGAGCAACCAAACACTGAGCAATTGACATCATCAGACTCCCAGGAGGTAAGTCCACCCCCTAACCCTACTCCTACTGTGGATGACCTTGACATTCCTATTGCCTAACGAAAGGGAGTCAGGTCCTGCACTACCAAACACCCCATTACCCACTTTGTCTCCTATGACCACATTTCCCCCTCGTACCGAGCCTTCCTATCGGCAGTTGATTGCATCCCTGTTCCCAAAAATGTTGCAGAAGCCTTAAAATGCCCTGAATGGGTAGATGCCATGAAGGAGGAGATTAATGCCCTCCACAAAAATCAGACTTGGAAATTGGTGGATCCTCCAAAGGGGAAAGAACCCGTGGGGTGCAAATGGGTGTTCACAGTTAAGCATAAGGCAGATGGAACAGTTGAAAGGAATAAGACTAGTGGCTAAAGGGTACACACAAGTATATGGGGTTAACTATGATGAGACTTTTGCCCCGGTGGCTAAGATGAACTCAATTAGGGTTCTCCTGTCCTTAGATGCTAATCTTGACTGGGAATTGCATCAACTGGACATAAAGAATGCTTTCCTAAATGGTGACTTAGAAGAAGAGGTATACATGGTTCAACCTCCTGGATTTTGTGCCAAGGAGAGTGAAAATAAGACGCGCAAGCTACGAAAGTCTCTCTATGGCTTAAAACATTCTCCTAGAGCCTGGTTCAGTAAGTTTCACATGGCAGTTCAAGAGATGGGATTTAAACAATGTCAGTCTGATCATACACTCTTTGTGAAGAGATGTCAGGAACAGGTTGCTGTATTGATAGTGTATGTAGACGATATCATCATTACAAGAAGTTGGAGCTCAGAGATATAGAACTTGAAACAATTCCTTGCATCTAAATTTGAAGTGAAAGATCTAGGACTCCTGAAGTATTTCCTTGGGATTGAAGTTGCCCGCTCAAAAAAGGGTATCTTTGTCTCTCAAAGGAAATACACCCTTGATCTATTACGGGATATAGGTAAATTAGGTGCAAGGTCGGAAGATACTCCTATGGATGTGGACCACAAGCTAGGTGACTATGTTGGTGAACCTCTGAAAGATGTAAAGCAGTTCCAAAAGTTAGTGGGAAAGCTGATTTATCTGTCCATGACCCGTCCAGACATTGCCTATTCCGTTGGGGTCCTGAGCCAGTTTATGCACTCTCCTAAGAAGCCACACATGGAGGCAACAGAGAGAGTCCTTAGATACTTGAAGAAATATCTAGGAACAGGCCTACTATTCAGTAAACACAATCACCTAAAGGTGGAAGTCTTTATAGATGTTGATTAGGCAGGAGCTGTGGATGATAGAAAGTCCACTAGTGGGTATTGCACATTTGTGGGAGGAAATCTGGTGACCTGGAAGAGCAAGAAGCAAAGTGTGGTAGCAAGGTCAAGTGTTGAAGCTGAATATAGAGCTATGGCACATGGGGTGGCTGAAGTCCTTTGGCTAAAGAACCTTCTAGGGGAGCTTGGAGTTGTTGTTCATAGTCCTACATGAACATATTGAGGTGGATAAACACTTCATAAGGGAGAAACTGGAAAAAGGGGAAATTTGCATTCCTTATGTCAACTCCAAGGAACAACTTGCTGATGTCCTTACAAAGGGGCTTCCGTGCTCGCGGCACAATGAGTTATGTGACAAGCTGGGCATGATAGACATCTTCAGCCCAACTTGAGGGGGAGTGTTGTAAGGCTTGCTTAATTGTTACTTTATAGCTGTTGGACAGTTACAGTTACTTGTTTTTTTCTTCTTTCTTTTTTCTTATTATTCTGATTCTAGGATATGCCGCCAGGGGCATACTTGTAATTTCTGATTCTTTTATGAAGTTAATATAAATAGAAAACTGGTGGCAGCCAGTAGTGACTTTTTCCTCTCAACCGTACCTCTCTCTTCCTCTCTCTCTCTCTCTCTCTCCCAATCCCCACGAATCACCACAACAACTAAGAAAAATATGCCCATTCTTGTAGGCATGAATAAAGGAGGCGATGATATTAATGTTCAACAGATGAGTTCCTAGATATTAATAGATGAATGCAGAGTCCTTAATGACCTTTTGGTGGGTGGGACTGGATACCAAAAAGAAAAAAAGACATATCAGGCAGCAGATTCGTAGCTATCTCAGTTCTTTTCCAGATTGTGATTTTTTTTTTCAAAAGCATTGGTCTGAAAAGGGGTACAAGGCATTTAAATTTTGTAATATAGTTCTTGTCTACAAAGCTATAAAATTTGTTGTTACTGATCAAATATGCAATCAACAACAAAAAAATTTCATTGATTAAACAGTAAAATTGCAAGAAGAGGAGAGGTAGCCTTTCTTAACTCTCACCAGTGAACAACAACAAAAACAATTACAACTGAGCCCAAAATAATTGACTCCTCCCCACCCCTTGTTTTGTAAGCACATCAGCAAAAACATTAGCAGTTCGTTTGACCCATTTAACTTTCACGTCCATATTCTGTGTCAGCCACTTGAACTTCTTCTCACCATTAAAGATCCAAAAACCCAATCCTTCCTTTTGCATCCAATCGACCACCAGCTTTGAATCACCTTCTATTACCAGTTTGCTCAAGTTCAACTCTTTTGCCTTCTACACTCCCTCCATAATGCCAGAGTCTAAGCCCTCAAAGAGTTGTCCACCCCTACTGGATCAGAGTACAGGCCCATTACTTTCCCTTCACCATTTCTGAACACACCTCCAATACCGAAAGGGCCTCAGTTTCCAGCACTACTCCCGTCAAAATTTAACTTAATAGTCATTGGATGGAGGAACCCAAAGGGAGCTAGCAATGACCTTTTGACAATCTGAGTTTAAGGCTGCAACTTGGGCCGGGTTGGCCCAAACCCAACCCCAAAAAGTCGGGTTGGGTTGGGTCGGGTTGATGCTCGGGTTAGGGTATATATATATATATATGTATGATACATTGATTTACTTATATGCATGATAGTTGTATAGCCCCTACTACATACTATCATTTATTTCTTTTAAGATAACCACTTCACTTGATCCTAATTGGAAATACCAAAACCTTAATAACATTTTTTGTGTGGGGAGAGCAGGTCCAAATGAATTAACCAAAGGGGAAACTAAGGAGGACAGTGGTAAGATGGAGGAGAAGGAGGGGAATAGGAGGAGTGAGGTAGGGGGGAAAAGGAAGAGAAGGGAGAGGAAGAAGTGGAGTCATTAGCTGATTTTGTAGAAAAGTTAGGTTGTAAGGTGAGAAACCTAAACGAGCTGAAAGGGTACTTACAGGCTAGAAAAGATGGTGGGAGTAGGAGGAAGAGAAGGCTAGGCGAAGCTAAGAAATTAAAGTTGGAAGTGGACGTGAGCACATAGGCTAGAGTGAGGAAAGGGAGGGGAAGAAAAGGAGGTTACTAGAAGGAAAGGGAGTGGGACTAGGCAGAGCTGTCGAAGCAATGAAGATTATAAACTGGAATGTGAGAGGATTGGGGGGTGTAAGGAAAAGAGCTTTAATAAAGGAGGTTTTAAAGAAAGAAAATCCAGACATTGTTTTAATTCAGGAATCTAAACTTATGACTTTTGACAAAAGGTGGGCTAGAAGTGTGTGGAGAGTGAATGGACTGAGGTGGGTTATGAGCCCCTCTTGGGGCTCATCTGGAGGATTAATTACTTTGTGGAAGGATGAAGTAGTGGAGGGAGTGGAAGAATTAGTGGGAAGATTCTCAATTTCTATCAAATTTAAGCAGGTGTCAGATGGATTTGAGTGGGTCCTTACCAATGTTTATGGTCCCAATGATTACAGACAAAGGAAGGAGCTTTGGGAGGAACTGGGAGATATTAGAGGTCTGTGGGAGGGGCCGTGGTGTTTGGGAGGGGATTTCAATGTGATAAGGTTCATTGAAGAGAGCAATAAGGTGAGACAAAGGAGCACTACCAGCATGAGGAAGTTCAATGAGTTCATTAATGCTTTTGAGTTAAAGAAATTGAACCTTTCTCATAATAGCTTCACTTGGTCTAATCTCCAAGCTGAACCTATCTGCTTCAAATTAGATAGATTCTTGTTCACCACAGACTGGGAGGAGCATTGGGGAGATCTGGTGTCAAGGGCTCTACCCAGAGTCACTTTTGATCATTGGCCAATAATGATTGGTAAGTCTGATATTGGTGGTAGTGGGCCCTCTCCCTTCAGGTTTGAAAATATGTGGCTACTTCACCCAGACTTCAAATACAAAGTGAAAACTTGGTGGAATGAAAGTAACTCGGAAGTCAATTGGGAAGGGATGAAATTCCATTGGAAGCTGAAAGAGCTCAAGGTCAAAATTAAGGAATGGAATTCTCTCCACTTTGGTAGGCTAGAAGAGAAGAAGCAGCAGTTGATAAGTAAAATAGAGGAGTTAGATGCTAAGGAAGAAAGAGGATGTTTTGGGGACCGAGATAAAGAAATGAGGTGGGAGTTAAAGAAGAGCCTGGAGGACATAATCTTCAAAGAAGAAGTAAGTTGGAGACAGAAATCTAGACACAAATGGGTGAAGGAAGGAGATAGGAATACAAAATGTTTCCATGCAATAGCCAATGGCAGAAGAAAGAAGAACACCATATCTAAGCTGGTTGTTGATGGGACAGTTTTAACACAACAACAAGAGATTGCCGGAGCTTTTGTGGAACACTTTAAATCCATCTTTAGAAAGCCTCTGGAGAAGAGATTAAGGATTGAAGGGTTGGATTGGCCTAAGCTCCCTAATGAGTTGATTTTGTGGCTAGAAAGAGAGTTTGACTTGGAAGAAATCAGAGAAGCCATTTTCTCTATGGATAGATCCAAAGCCTCGGGCCCCGATGGCTTCACGATGGCCTTTTATCAAGATTGTTGGGAGATAATTAAGGCTGACATTCAAGCAGTGTTCTTGGAATTCTTTGAAAGAGGTGTGATAAACCCAGGCCTGAATTCTACTTTTATTGTTTTAATACCGAAGAAGGTTGGGGCTTCTCATCCTAAAGAGTTCAGACCCATCAGTTTGGTTAATAGCCTCTACAAGATCATTGCTAAGGTGTTATCTAGAAGAATTAGAGAGGTGCTCCCCTCGATCATCTCCCATGACCAAGGTGCCTTCGTGACGAATAGACAAATTGTGGACCAAATCTTAATTGCAAATGAGAGTGTGGAAGACTACAATAGTAGAGGTGAGAAAGGGCTAGTGTGTAAGTTGGACTTGGAGAAGGCATATGATTTGGTTGATTGGTCTTGTGGTTTTGGGCAGAGGTGGTGAAAGTGGATTAAAGGGTGCATTAGGACTTGCCATTATTCTGTGTTAGTAAATGGCAAGGTGGTGGATCACTTTCCAGCTGTGCGGGGTATTAGGCAAGGGGACCCTAATTGCTGAAGTGCTAGGGAGGCTTATTGAGAGGGCAGACTCCAGAAATCTGATAAGTGGTTGGAGAGTGGGGAGGGATAGGGTTCTGGTCACTCACCTACAATTTGCAGATGACACAATTATGTTTTGTGATGGAGAGGAGATTAGCTGGGTGTGCAATATGAAGATGGCAATTAGGGTGTTTGAACAAATGACCAACCTCAAGGTAAATTTGGGTAAGAGTTGTGTTATTGGTATTAATACGAGTGAGGGAGAGGTGGAGGAAAGGGCTCGAGTGTTAGGATGTGAGATAGCTCATTGGCCACTGAAGTACTTAGGGCTTCCTTTGGGAGGAGACAATCCCAGAAAATGGAGCTTTTGGAATCCTGTGATTGACTGGTTCACTAAAAGGCTAGCTTCCTGGAAGAAGAACTACTTGTCTCTGGGGGGCAGGATAACACTGATTAAGTCAACTTTGGCAAACCTTCCAGTATATTTCTTGTCCGTGTTCAGAATCCTAGAAGGAGTTTGTAGGGAGTTGGAAAAATTAATGAGGGATTTTTTATGGGAACCTGGGGAGGAGAGAAAGGACCATAGAGTTAGGTGGGATCTAGTTACAAGACTTAAAAGTGAAGGGGGACTGGGGCTGGGAAATCTGCGGAAGAAGAATAAAGCTCTTTTAGGGAAATGGTTATGGAGATGGTCCAAAGAAAAGAAAATTTGTGGGCTAAAATAATCCTAAGTATTCATGGGCAAGAGGCTGATGGCTGGGATCTGGGACTATCATCTAGGGCTTCAAGATCCTCCCCTTGGAAGTCGATGCATGTTGTCCTGCAGTCTTTTCTTCCTTTTATCAGGTACGATCTTGGTTCTGGTTTGCCTGTACTTTTTTGGGAACACACTTGGATGGGGGATTTTCCCTTGAAAGAGCCGTTTCCCTCTTTGTTTGCTTTGTCTAGGTTTAAAAATGAACCAGTAGCAACATTTGCTAACTTGTCTAATTCTGCTATTGGTTGGACCTTGGGTCTCAGAAGGGCTCTCAAAGATTCTGAGTTGAACCCATTTTGAATTTGCTTAAAATCTTGGATGAGGTAATCCTTGAACCTTCCATTGTGGACTCCAGGGTGTGGTCTCTTGTTCCCTCGGGTATCTTCTCCTGCTCCTCCTTCTTCAAAGCATTGACACAGTCTAGTTTGGTACCTGGCCTCCTTTTCCAGTTCGGGAAGTTTGGGGTAGCCCCATTCCTCCTAGGGTAGGTGCTTTTTGCTGGGAAGCAATCCTAGAAAAGTGCAACACTTGTGACCTATTTCAAAAGAAAAGGCCTAATTGGTGTTTATCCCCACACTGGTGCATCTTATGTAAGAAGAATGGTGAAAGTTGTTATCACTTGCTTGCCTCTTGCCTTTTTGTTTCAGATATTTGGTGTTGGTTCTTTTCTTTATTTGGTTGCAGGTGGCCCTCCCCTTCAAGTGTGCAAAGCTTGTTTAGCTCCACTCCAATGAGGGGTCTAAAGAAGAGAGGTAAAATTTTGTGGAGATGCGCTAGAGCTGTTGTTCGCTGGACGGTCTGGGAAGAAAGAAATCAAAGATTATTTCATGAAAAAGAGAAAAGTAGGGAAGCCCTCATAGAACTTGTATATGTCAGGGTGGCTCATTGGGTCAAGTCTTTGAAGCTTTTTGAAGCCTATTCAGTAGGAGACGTCATTAGAAATTGGGAAGAAGTGGCTCGGTCAGCTCCAATGTCTAGTGATATCAGACCTGTTTGGACTCCACTAGACTTGGGTTTAATCAAATTGAACTTTGATGGTAGTAGCGAAGGAAATCCAGGCCCTTCAGGCATAGGTGGTATTTTCAGGAATGAAGAAGGGCGAATTATTGCTATATTCTTAAGACCTATAGGCTGGGGGTATTCTCCGAGAGCTGAAATCCTAGCAGTTGTAGAAGGAGTCAAAAGGGCTAAGTAGTTGAATATTAGCAAGTTACTGGTGGAAGGTGACTCCCAACTGACTGTTAGATGGTTGCAGATGGAAGAGTCCAGCATGTGGAAGTTCTCAAATGAAAGAAAGAAAATCAAGCAACTAACTCAGAACATGACTCTCAAGGTTTCAATGGGAGAAAAACCTCTTGCTGCGTATTTCTCCATGTTGAAAACCCTATGGCAGGAAATAGATCACTTAGAAATTGTGGTATGGGAAAGTGTAAATGATGCAACAACTTATCACAGACTGGTATAGAGGAATAGGGTTTTTGAGTTCTTGGCAGGACTGAACCTTGAATTTGACATTGCTAGGTAGCATATTCTTTCTAGGGAGGGTGTGACACTCTCTCTAGAGAGGAGAGTAGGAGGAATGTAATGCTGAGACATCTTGGGATTGACCAGTCGGGTATGGTTGGTACAACAAAACCTAAGCCGAATGGAGACAGGGGGAGTAGTGAGACTAGAAGGGAAGATAAGAAGGACTTGGTGTATGATTATTGCAAGAACCCTAAGCATACCAAGGACACTTTTTGAAAGCTCCATCCAAATCTTATGCCTGCTCGGATAAGAAACAAGAAGGGAAATGCAAATGTAGCCACTACAGGAGACTCTTCAGCCCCTTTCTCCCAAATTGATTGGGAATCCATTGCAGTAGCAGCAGTGCGAACAAAACTGGAGAGGTTTGGACAGCTTATGAGTAAGAAAGATTCCCCTAGCTCTAGCCTTCCAGATGGACAGCAGAATGCAGGAGCCAACTACACCACTTCCTTTGCACATATAGGTAGTTCATATGCAACTGCAAATCTTGCATCCACTTCAGGTAAGGAGGGACCTCCCTGGATTATAGACTCAGGAGCATCTGAGCATATGACTAATGCCCCTACCATTTTCAGTTCTATCAGTTGTGCTCTGGTAGAGGCAGAGTCTCTACAGTAGATGGTTCACATATGCCCATTGTTGGGAAGGGGACAGTTAGAGTGACCAATGATATAACTTTGTCTTCTGTTTTACATGTCCCTAGACTTCATACCAACCTACTGTCTGTTAGTTCTTTGACAAAAAAAATTGAATTGTTCCGTGACCTTTCTTCCTGGTAATTGTGTTTTGCAGGATCTGGAGTCAAAGAAGATGATTGGGAATGGTTGTGAGGTGAATGGAGTCTACCTTTTGGATGAGATTCTAGGACATCAGGGCCATCATGTTGGCAGCAGCAGTAGTAGTGTGTCAGAGTCAGTGAACCAGATTATGCTTTGGCAAAATCGCTTGGGACATCTTTCTTTTAGTTCTTTGAAATGTCTTTTCCCAAAGTTGTTTGAGTCTGTTCAGTTATCTACTTTGGAGTGTGAGAGTTGCCAGTTAGGAAAGCATTGTAGACAATCTTTTAAACCAAGTAATAAAAGAAGTAGTTCTGCTTTTAATATTGTTCACATTGATGTATGGGGGCCATATCATATCCCTTCCATGGAAGGATTCCGCTACTTTCTCTTGTTTGTGGATGATTATACACGATATTCTTGGATATATTTGATGAGATCATGTGATTGTTCCTAACTTGGTAAGACAGTTCCACCAGATGGTTCTTACACAATTTGGAGTGAGAACTAAGGCTTTTCGATCAGATAATGACAAAGAGTACTTTGAGAAGGACCTGACCACGTATCTCTTAGAACATGGTGTAGTTCATCAGAGTAGTTGTGCATATACACCGCAACAGAATGGAGTTGCTGAGAGGAAAAATAAACACATTGTGGAGGTGGCAAGGAGTCTTATGGTGTGTGCTTCAGTTCCTGTGTAGTTCTTACAGCCGTGCATTTGATTAACCGTGTTCCTTCACGGACTTTGGGGTTTAAGGTGCCATTTAGCCTTCTTTTTCCAGATGGAGAGATATTTCATACACCTCTGAGGGTTTTTGGTTGTGTTTCTTTTGTTCACATTCTTGGCCTTCATCGCAAGAAATTGGATCCTATGGCCAAGAAATGTGTTTTTCTTGGGTATGCTCAGAACCAAAAGGGGTATTGCTGTTATGACCCAGTGTTGATGAGCAGATTTGTCACTATGGATGTTACCTTCTTTGAATTCACATTCTTCTTCTCGAGTGGTTCTCCTCATGGGGAGAGTTTTGGGGAGGAGAACTCACAATCTGTTACTCTTCCTGTTTCTGTGGTACCTCCATCAGTTCAACCAACATCTACATCAGTTCAGCCAACACCTGCACCTTCAGTTTCATTACATGAGCCACTACGGGCAGCCTCACAGAAATATCAGCGTCGGCAGATGATGGTTGACTCCACACATCCCTAACCCACACCACTCTCTATCAGTCCTTCTAAAACTCCAGATTCAGCAGATATAGTTCCAGGTATTCCTCTTGAGGCTGAGCCTATTATGTTTTCTGATGATAATGTTTTTGTCCCTAACACCATTGTTGCAACTGATCCCACTGACCTTGATCTTCCCATTGCACTTCGTAAGGGGAAGAGAAAGTGTACAACCCACTGCATTTCACACCATCTTTCCTACAATGCCTTATCACCCTCCTACTGTGCTTTTCTTTCTTCCCTGGATTCTGTGTCTATACCTAGGAATGTTACTGAGGCTTTCTCCAAACCTGAGTGGAAAACAGCCATGCAAGATGAGATGGATGCTTTGGTCAAAAACCAAACTTGGGAAATAGTTGATCTCCTCCCAGACAAGGAGATAGTCGGATGTCGATGGGTATTCACAGTGAAGTATAAGGCCGATGGCAAGATAGAGAGGTACAAGGAAAGGTTGGTAGCAAAAGGGTATACTCAGACCTATGGTGTTGATTATCTGGAAACTTTTGCACCAGTAGCTAAGATGAGTTCAGTTCGCATCCTTTTATCTCTAGCAGTCACCTATTCATGGCCCTTGTTCCAGCTTGATGTCAAAAATGCTTTCCTCAATGGTGATTTACAAGAGAAGGTATATATGGACATTCCATCAGGCTTTTATGAAAATGTTTGTAAAGGAAAGGTGTGCAGACTCAGAAAATCTCTGTATGGACTGAAACAGTCACTTAGGGCTTGGTTTGACAGGTTCAGAGGGGCACTCATCCGTTTTGGATATACACAGACAGTCTGATCACACCCTCTTTGTGAAGAGGAGAGATGCTCTGGTGTCAATTCTGATTGTGTATGTGGATGATATAGTGGTGACAGGAAATGATCTAGAGGAGATTGATGATCTCAAAAAATCATTGCAACAAGAATTTGAGATCAGAGATCTTGGTGAGCTCAAATATTTCTTAGGGATTGAAATTGCAGGATCCAAGCATGGGATCTTCATTTCACAGAGAAAGTATGTACTTGACCTACTGCGGGAGACTGGGAAGCTAGGGACCAAACCAGCAGACACTCCTATTAATCCAAATCACAGAATTAATGGTGTTGATGGTGAGTTGGTAAAGAATGTGGAGAGATATCAAAGAATGGTGGGCCGACTGCTGTATTTGTCTGACACGACCAGATATTTCTTATGCTCTCAGTGTTTTGAGTCGGTACACGCATGCACCTCGGGTTCAACATTGGGAAGCTATTGAGAGAATATTTGCATATCTGAAAAAGCACCTTGGCAGAGGCATTCTTTTCTCAAATCATGAGAATTTAAAGCTAGAATCCTATATAGATGTAGATTGGGCAGGATGCTTAGATGACAGGGGGTCTACATCAGGAGTGTGTACCTTTGTAGGTGGAAACTTGATCTCCTAGAAAAGTAAGAAGCAAGCGGTTGTAGCAAGGTCAAGTGTAGAGGCTGAGTATAGATCCATGGCTCATGGTGTCTCAGAACTTCTTTGGGTTAGATCTCTTTTGAGTGAGATTGGGGTGAAAGCAGAGGAACTTATGTTGTTATACTGTGACAATCAGGCTGCAATCAATATTGCTCACAATCCAATTCAGCATGATAGGACAAAACACATTGAAGTTGATAGACACTTTATAAGAGAAAGGGTAATAACCGGGGAAGTTTGTTTGCCTTATGTCTCTTCAGAGTTGCAGTTGGCTGATGTTCTCACTAAAGGGGTGGCAAAGAACAAGCTTGAACATGATCTACACAAGTTGGGAATGTGTGACATGTACTCCCAACTTGAGTGGGAGTGTTGAAGATTAATTAGTTTTACGATGTTTTTCTGAATAGATGTTTTGTGTTAGTTGTTAGATAGGAAGTGGGGACCACAGTAGTTATGTGAGTCCAAATTTGATTATGTTTGAGTGTTATTATGCTGTTTTATGTTTTGCTGCCCTATAAGGGCATAGTTGTCTTTGTACTGTTCTATTATTTTAGTATAAATAATAAGTGAAGGGGGCGGCCAGATTATTGCTCTCTTTTCTTTTCAACTTCTCTTCTCCTTCTCTCTTCAAGAAACTACTTTTTTTTTATATTTTTTTTAATTCAGCAGATTTCTACTTTTATGTTCTTGTTTATGTTGTTAATGGGCCTTTTCTTATGTTTTGCTTAATTAAGTTAATCGCCCAATTAAGGGCCTCTCTGTAAATATCAAAAGTTGTAAATTATGTTTTAATGAAAAGGGATTAGGGAAGGGAGAATTCATTTGAAAGTCTTCTCTCTAAACCCTATTTGCCGCCGACTTCTTCTTCTCTCTTCTTTTCTCTTTTCTGCTGATTTCTAACATCTTTTCACACCTTTTTAATCAGTCCTTTTATTTCTAAGAACTGTTTTTCTTCTTGGTATCAGAGTGGGCTCTCCTTTCTTATTTTTTTCTCTTTTTTCTCATACACAGTGTGTATGGAGAGATGAATCGAATGAGTGATTGAAGAAAATTTTCAGCCCAGTTGTTAGTGGATTTTTGGAGAAACGAATGTTGTCTTAGCCATCGTTCTAATAGTCCCTAGAGTTTTTTGCCCAAAACCCCAATTAACTGGAGAATTTTGTTTGCGGGCCCCACAGGGAGCTTCACCTTGGCACTTAGTGATTGAAGGGGTCCTTTCTCTTCCTCTTGAAGATCGATTCAAGTCTTGTAGTGATCTGTAAAGCCTACAGGGAGTGGCTGTTGTTTTCTGATATCTCCCAAGTTCTAGGTGAGACGTAGCTGGTAGATTCGACTGCATAGAGGTTGGTACTTAGTGCCTTTTTTTTCCCGTCTTCCTTGCTTGTCAATTGAAGCTGTTTGAAGTTCTTTTGGAGTTGTTTGAAGAAGATGGATATCTCGGGAGTTGAAAACAAGTGTAGGGTTGAATTCGAACAGGTTCTGGGAGCTCCTGTTGACTCGCTATTGGCTGTGACCATAGTCAAGATAGATGGAACCAACTATCTAGCATGGTCATAGTCAATAAAAATTCCTCCAAAAGATGATCATCCGGAAGATGGAAAACAAGTCTGCAGTAGAGGCAAGTGGGGGTATATCTTCAGGACAAGAAAGCTCCTCTGGAAGATGATCCATCTTATGAAAAATGGATGCAAGAGAATTATACTGTCATTGGATGGTTAGTGAACTCAATGCAACTACAAATCAGTCAACATTATTTATGGATGAATTCAGCCAAGGAAATATGGGATAGTGTGGTTGAAATTTATTCCCAGAAACTAAATGTGGCCAGGGCATATAAGTTGAGGAGTGATGTGAATAATTTAAGGCAGGGGGAAAGACCTTTAGCCGTTTACTTCACAATACTTAAATCTCTGTGGCAAGAGATAGACCTAATGGAAATTGTTGTCTGGGAAAGTACTAATGATGCTGAAACTTACAGGAAATTAGTTGGGAGAAATAGGGTTTTTGAATTCTTGACAGGGCTGAATCTCGAGTTTGACATCACCAGATAGAATATCTTAGCCAAGGATAGTATCATTGTCTCAGGCCTATGCCATGGTGAGTAGTGAAGAGTGCAGGAGGCTAGTCCAGGCTCAAGGGACCACCCCAAGTGACCATTTTGCCAACATGGGGCTGAAACCGAAGGGGACTATAGGCAGTTCAAGTAGTTCAGGAAAAAAAGGAAGTTGTGTGTGAGTACTGCAAGAAACCAAAACATGCAAAAGATAAGTGTTGGAAACTGCATCTGGAACTCCTTCCTCCTCGTTTCCAAAAAGAGAAGGCTGATAATGTAAAGATAGGAAGTGCCAACATAGCCACTGATCCAGATAATGATTGGTGCTTAACTGATGAGAGGACTGCCAATGAACAGTTAGCAGTTATGGAAGCAGAATATGAGAAGTATGGGAGGATGATCAGTCACCTAGAGAGTGCAACCTCCTCCTCCAACCCTCAGGGAAATTCAACTACTTCTGCATTTGCACATTCAGGTATACGTGCTATTTCCAATCATGCAACTATCTTAGGATCCGTTGGATTATTGACTCTGGTGCTTCTTATCATATGACCAGCCTTTCCACCTTATTTATTTCTTATGATTTGCTTCCTGGCCGTGATAAGATTACCCTAGCCGATGGCTCTCTTGCTCCTATCTCTGGCAAGGGAACCATAAAGGCTACAAACTCCCTCTCTTCTTTCTGTTATTCATGTCCTTAAACTGAATACTAATTTATTGTCTGTGAGTAGCCTTACTAAATCCTTGAACTGCAATGTAACCTTTTTTCCTTATTGTGTTTTTCAGGACCTGAAGTCTCAGAAAGTGATTAGGAGTGACCATGAGGCGAATGGAATATACCTGTTATATACTCTTGGACAAAACCATAGACAACCTGGGAAAGTTGCTTTTGGATCTATCTCTTTAGAGTATGTTAATCGTGTCATGTTATGTCATTTTTTTTTGGGTCATTTATCTTTTTCTGCTTTGAGTCATCTATTCCCATAACTGTTTAAGGGAATTAACTTGTCCAATCTTCATTGAGTCCTGTGAGTTGTCAAAACATTGTAGAAACAATTGTCCTTTGAGTAATAAAAGATCATCTTCTCCATTACATATTGTGCACTCTGATGTGTGGGGGCCATACCACTTACCCTCTATGGGAGGCTATAGATACTTTATCTTGTTCATTGACGATTTCTCACGATATACTTGGTTATTTTTTATGAGATCCCGAGATGAATTTCTCAAACTTGTAAGGCAGTTCCATGAATTTGTTCTTACCCAATTTGATACTAGAATCAAAATATTTAGATCTGACAATGCAAAAGAATACTTTAAGAATAACCTAACCTCTTATCTCACTAATTTTGGGGTTATTCACCAGAGCTCCTGTATTCATACTCCAGAACAAAGTGGAGTTGTTGAGAGGAAAAATCGTCACGTAGTTGAAGTTGCAAGAAGTATCATGTTTGCCTCACATGTTCCTACAAGATTTTGGGTGGATGTTGTTCTCACTACAACCTACCTAATTAACTGTATGCCATCCAGAGTGTTGGGTTTTAAGTCTTCATTTAGCCTCCTCCATCTGGATAAGGACCTTTTTCCTATTCCCCTTCGTGTCTTTGGCTGTACTTGTTATGTACACATTTCGAGTGCCCAAAGACATAAATTTGAATCAAAAGCCCACAAGTGCATATTCCTTGGTTGTGCCTCCACACAGAAGGGTTATTGCTGTTTTGGTCCAAACTCTAGAGCTTGTTATGTTTCATGCACTCCCCCTTCCTGTTCCTATTCAGTCTCCTCTTGAGCCTTCTTCTATTCTTAATGAGTCAAGGGAGGAACAATCATCTCATGTTCCTTCCAATATTCCTATTCCTCCTCCTCGTCCCCTCTTTAATCCCAGGTGGTACCAACAACAAAGAACTAGAAGTGAGCAGATTGTTTCCTCTACATCACATGAGCCTCCTACACTTCCAATTACTGAAGAGACAATAGGTACTAGTACTGTCCCTTTGCAGCCACCCTTCCCAGATCTTGATGTCCCAATTGCTCTCAAGAAAGGTAAACGGAGGTGTACTACACATTACATTTCCAAGCATCTTTCCTATGACTTGCTTTCTCCTTCATATTATGCGTATCTTTCTTCTGTTGCTTCTAACCCTATACCCGGGTCTGTATCAGAAGCTCTTACTGTTCCAGAATGGAGGGATGCTATGAGAACTAAAATAGATGTTTTGCATAAGAATGACACATGGGAAGTGGTTGATTTGCCTGAAGGGAAGGAGCCAGTGGGCTATAAGTGGGTTTACACTATCAAATACCATGTTGATGGCACCATTGAGAGGTACAAAGCTAGGCTGGTTGCAAAAGGCTATACACAAACCTTTGGGATTGACTATCTGGAGATCTTTGCTCCTGTTGCAAAAATGACATCTGTGCGGGTCCTACTATCTTTGGCTGCTCATTCAAATTGGCCACTATTAGTTTCATGTGAAAAATGCATTATTGAATGGAGAATTACATGAGGAGGTCTATATGTCTCTCCCACCAGGGATGTATGGCACAAATATGGAGGGAAATGTGTGCAAGCTAAAGAAGTCTCTCTATGGACTTAAACAGTCACCTAGGGCATGGTTTGAAAGGTTTAGGGCTGCCCTTGTTAACTTTGGTTATATACAGACTTAGTTCGATCATACCCTCTTTGTGAAGAGGAGAGATTCATTGGTGGTATATCTTAGTCTATGTTGATATGGTAGTCACTGGTACTGATGTGATAGGGATTGATGATCTTAAATTGTTTATTCATACAGAGTTTGAGATCAAAGATCTAGGGGAATTGAGGTACTTCGTTGGCATAGAAGTGGCTCGGTCTAAGGATGGAATTTTTATCTCTCAACGAAAGTATGTGCTAGACTTGCTTACTGAAACAGGCAAGATGGGTGCAAGACCAGTGGCTACTCCTATTGATACGAGTCACAAACATTTTGCCTCTGATGGAGAACTGTTGAAGCATAAGGGAGTGTTTCAAAGGTTACTTGGGAAACTGCTATATCTTTGCATGACTCGACCTAACATTGCATATGCTGTCAGCTGCATTAGTTAGTTCATGCATGCTCCCAGGGACACTCATATGGCAACAGTAGAATGAATTTTATGTTATTTGAAGAGTACTTCTAGGAAGGGAATTCTTTTTGCTAAGCATGGTCATATGAAACTGGAGGCTTACATAGATGTTGACCGGGTAGGAAACATTGATGATAGGAGGTCAACCTCTAGATAATGTAGCATGGTGGCAGGTAATATTGTTTCTTGGAGAAGCAAGAAAAAATTAGCTGAGGCCGAGTACAGAGCCATGGCTCATGGAGTTTCTGAGTTACTTTGGCTTTGATCCTTGATGGAGGAATTGGGTGTTGAGTATGATAGGACTAAACATATTGAAGTTGAAAGGCATTTTATCAAAGAAAGAGTGGCTTCTGGAGAAGTCTGTCTACCATTCATTACATCTGAAGAACAGTTAACTGACATTCTTACCAAGGGAATCTCCAAAGCCAAACTTCAACATGACACTGGCAAGCTTGGCATGATTGACATCTATGCTCAACTTGAGGGGGAGTGTAGAGAAAATGGGCCGAATGGCCCATAGGACACTTTTATTTGTTTATGTTGTTAATGGGCCTTTTCTTATGTTTTTGCTTAATTAAGTTAATCACCCAATTAAGGGCCTTTCTATAAATATCAAAAGTTGTAAATTATGTTTTAATGAAAAGGGATTAGGGAAGGGAGAATTCATTTAAAAGTATTTTCTCTAAACCCTATTTGCCGCCAACTTCTTCTTCTTTTCTCTTTTTTTGCTGATTTCTAACATCTTTTCACACCTTTTTAATTAGTCCTTTTATTTCTAAGAACTGTTTTTCTTCTCGTAGCCCTAGTTAGTACACCAACATCCCAACCATTAATTGCAGGCCAATGGATTCTTATCACCATTTTAGCCCAAAGTTTTTTTTCTATCCACAGGAGTCTGGATCTCCTACCCACACAAACTCTGCTCACATCTACCCACATAACATTGCAGCCACACATGGAGAACATCTCATCCTCCTACATAATATTATGCAGGGGAGATGTTCCCAATTCACGGGGGTAGTGTGTTGTGGGTAGACGTGGGCAGGAGATCCGAAGTCATCCGCAACAACCATTTCCCCATCACGACCAATTTTCCATCCCCTTACTAAGCCTTATAAATCTGCCTTAACACTCAACTTTCCTAGGACCTCCGCAATCAAGGTAAAAGGAAAGGGAGAAAGGGGTCCCCTTACCTAATTCCTCCAAGTGCCAAGAAAAAAATCTACCATTGTTCCATTAATCAACAAGGAATAATGAAAAGTCCTAATGCACCCTAGAATCCATTTGCACCATCTCTCACCAAATTGAAAATTCCTCAAGACTTGCATAGAAAAAGACCAGTCCACAAAATAATAAGCTTTTTCCAAGTCCAATTTGCAAACTAAGCCTTTCTTTCCTACTCTTTTCATCTCCTTCACACTTTCATTGGCAATTGGGATTTGATCAATAATTTGCCTATTGCTCACAAGCTAGTGAGGGCAACCCTATCACACCTGGATTTGTTGAATGATTGAAAACTTGGTTTTGTTGAATGATTGAAGGGAGGGCAAGCCTATCCCTCTGAGAAAGAACCTTAGCTATTATCTTGTACAAGCTAGTCACCAAGCTAATAGGCCTATAGTCTCTAGGATGTGCAGCATTAATCTTCTTGGGCACCAAAAATGAAGGTTGAATTCATACTTGGATTTATTATTCCTCTCCCAAAGAACTCATTAAAAACTTCCAATAAGTCATCTTTCAAAATGTCCCAACAATGTTGATAGAAAGCCACAGTGAACCCATCCAGCCCAAGTGATTTATTATGCCTCCCTAATTTCATCCTACTCAAAACTCCTCTCCAACCACACCTTTATATCATTTGACAAACTCGGCCACTTAAGATCCTCTACCCACACTCCATCATTCAAGGATCCTCAAAAGATGGACCTAAAGTGTTGTTTGAAGGCCCTAGCAATATCATTTGGCTGTGTTAATGTCACACCATCCACCACTAACCTCGAATTATGGTTTTCCCTTTTCTTGCCTTTAGCCATAGCATGGAAGAATTTAGTATTTATGTCACTCTCCTTAATCTGTCTGTGACTATACTTCTGTCTCCAACTGGTTTCCTCTTTAATAATTAAATCTTCCAATTGTTTCCTTAGGTTCCCCCTTCCTTCCGTATCTCCTCCCTCAAAACTTTCCCTCTCCTTCTTATCCAACTCCTCGATTTAGTCAATTAATGTTTGTTTCCTCTCTTCAATCCTCCCAAAATGCTATTCATTCCAAACTTTAATCTTGGTATTCAGGTATTGCAATTTCCTAAGAAAACTCATTCCTTTCCAATTAACTCTTGGGTTGTTCTCCCCCCACCACTCCTTAATCCTTTCTACAAACCTTGGATGGTATAGCCACATGTTCTCAAACCTAAAAGGGGTAGGGCCTCCCCCCCCCCGCCCTAACTCCTTGCAAATGGATATTGGGCAATGATCTGAAGTTACCCTAGGAAGAGTTCTAGATACTAGCCCTCCCCAATGCTCCTAATCCACTAAGAAAAGGAATCTATCCAACTTAGAACACACCATGTTTGCCTGGAGGTTGGACCAAGTAAATCTGTTATGTGAGAGGGCCACTTCTTTGAGATCAAAGGTACTTATGAATTGGTTGAATCTTCTCATGCTTGTGGTGATACCTTGCCCCTACTATTGGTTTCTTCAGTAAATCTTATCACACTAGTAGTTGATCAAGACTACAATCAGCCTTGAATCCTAATAGATTTCAGATTTAGGAAAGGTAGAAGAAAAGTAGGAGGAAAAAGAGGAGAAGAACCAGAAGTACACAAAGGTTTGAAAGGAGGAACAGATTCAATCAATCTGCCGCCACCACTCTCTTAATATTTATAGGTTATGTTCAGTACATAGGGGAAAGGACAGGACTGCCCTTAATACTTACATGGCAAGAAAAACAAATAAAAGACTGAAATAACAAGCTGACTACCAACTACCCTCTCTCGGACAAAATGTCGATCAACTTCGATATGCTTAGTTCTGTCATGCTGCACCGAATGTGGGCTATATTAATAGCCGTCTGATTATCACAATACAACATCAAGGGCTTCTCATAATCAACACCCAACTCTTCAAGTAGTGATTTCAGCCATAGGATTTCAGCCACTCCGTTAGCCATTGACCTGTATTAAGCTTCGGCACTAGAGTGGGAAACAACACTGTTTCTTACTCCTCCAAGAGACAAGGTTACCTCCCACAAGGGCAAAATATCCAGAGGTAGACCTCCTGTCATCAGCACTCCCAGCCCAATCAGCATCTGTATAGACCTCCACCTTCATGTGATTATTGTTCTTGAACAATATACCTCTACCTGGGCATCTCTTCAAGTATGCCAATATTCTCTCCGTTGCAAGAAGATGAGTAGTTCTAGGGGAATGCATGTACTGGCTAACAACACTGACTGCATAACTGATATCTGGCTGAGTGAGGCAGAGATATAGGAGCTTTCCAACCAACCGTTGGAACATAACTTTGTCTTCAAGAGGCTCCCCACCCTCTGCACTAATCTTGTGATTCTGTTCAATGGGTGTATTGGTAGGCTTGACACCTAACTTTTCAGTTTCCGCCAACAAATCTAGAACATATTTTCTCTGAGAGATAAAGATTCCCTGTTTAGATCTAGCAACCTCAATACCCAAAAAGTACCGTAGTGCACCAAGATCTTTCACGTCAAACTCTTGATGAAGGAGTTGTTTGAGGGACGCAATCTCACTACTATTATTCCCTGTCACTACAATATCATCCACATATACAGCAAGCAGGGTCAAAGAAGAGTCCACCCTTTTAATGAACAGTGTATGATCTGATTGGGCCTGTACATAACCAAATTTTCCAAGGGCTAGTCTGAATTTATCAAACCAAGCTCTAGGGGACTGCTTTGATCCATACAATGCCTTATTCAGTCGGCAAACATTCTTACCTGTCTCTATATCATAGAATCCAGGAGGCAACTGCATGTAGACCTTTTCCTGTAAGTCTCCATTTAGAAAAGCATTTTTAACATCCATCTGGAACAAGGGCCAATAATAACTTGTTGCAAGGGCTAATAGAACTCGGATGGTGGTCATCTTGGCTACTGGGGCAAAGGTCTCCAAGTAGTCTATACCATAAGTCTGAGTGAACCCCTTTGCAACCAACTGGGCTTTGTACCTTTCAATGGAGCCATCAACATTATGCTTCATAGTAAATACCCATCTACATCCAACTGGTTTCTTTCCTTTGGGTAGATCAACTAGCTGCCAAGTGTTATTTTTCAACAGAGCATCCATTTCAACTTTCGTTGCATCTTTCCACTCTGGAACTGATAAGGCTTCTTGCACTGTCTGGGGATAGGGATATCGGAAATGGAAGAGATAGGACCTGTAAGAGGGAGATAGGCGATCATAGGATAGAAACTGGGAAATGCAGTGAGTTGTAGATGTGGTGCAATGTCGTTTCCCTTTACGGACGACAATAGGGAGGTCAAGATCATCCGTAGGAAGGGAAGTAGCAACAATGGAAGGTATCTCAGTGGGCCCTGGGACTGTAATACCTAGATCTGGAGCCACAGAAGGAACTGGAGCTGACCTGGACTGTTGATGATCGGGATCAACTTGCCTGCATCGCCTGTGATAGACTTTCAACTCCTGATCCCTCTGACCACCCTCACCATTACAGCCTTCATCACTCAATGGAATGGGTAAAGGAACAACCTTAGATGTGTTAACCCCACTCTTACTGCGCTCCCCCTGAGGAAAAAGACCCAAATCCCCACTCTCACTACGCTCCCCCTGAGGAGAAACCCTAGGATAATAGGGTGTCTCCTCAAAGAAGGTGACATCCATCGAGACAAACTTCCTCCCTGAAACAGGATCATAGCAGCAATAACCCTTTTGAGTTTGTGCATAACCGAGAAAAATGCATTTGGAGGCCTTAGGGTCAAACTTGGAATGAGAGGGCCCGAGAAGCTGAACGAAACAAGTACAACCAAAGGTTTTAAGAGGAACAATAAACAACTCCTCGTCTGGGTATAGAAGGGTAAAAGGAGGTTTCATATCAAGGACCCGAGAAGGAACCCAATTAATGAGATATACTGCCGTGAGGATAGCATCACACCAGAAACGGATAGGTACATTGGAGGTAAACATAATGCTTCTATCCACCTCCAAGATGTGCCTATTATTCCTCTCGGCAACCCCATTTTGTTGTGGTGTACGAGGACAAGTGCTCTGGTGAATAACCCCATGATTAAGTAAGTAAGAGGTCAAAGGCTTAGCAAAGTATTCCTTTGCATTATCAGATTTGAGGACTTTGATTTTGACCCCAAACTGGGTTAGAATCATTTGATGAAAGTTTTGGGTCAGAGCGGGAACCTCATCTCAAGAACGCATAAGATAGACCCAAGAAAAACGGGTATGGTCATCAACAAACAACAGAAAATATCTGTACCCACCCATAGAAGGGATGTGATATGGCCCCCAAACATCAGTATGCACAATATCAAAAGAATTATTACTTCTTTTATTACTCAAAGAATAAGATATTCTACAATGTTTGGCAAGCTCACAACTCTCACATCTCAACTTTGACATCTCAACAGACTCAAATAAAGTAGGAAACAGACTCTTCAAAGACCGGAAAGATAAATGACCTAATTGATTATGCCAAAGCATAACCGGACTCACAAACTGAGAAACAAAGGACTTCTTATCCATTGGCTCTTTCCAACGAGAACTCTCTCCGAGTAGATAGATCCCATTCGTCTCACGGCTAGTTCCAATCACCTTCCTCGTCTCCAAGTCCTTAAAAACACATCGGTCAGGGAAAAAAGTTACTGAGCAGTTCATATGTTTGGTAATACTACTGACTGAAAGCAGATTAGTATCAAGTTTAGGAACATGCAAGACTGAGGATAAAGAGATAGTATCAGATAACTCGATGTCACCCTTGCCAGAAATGGGAACAAGAGAGCCATCAGCAATGGATACTTTATCTCTACTAGAGGATAAGTGATATGTAGTGAACAACGATGGCAAGCTAGTCATATGGTCGGATGCATTTGAGTCTATTACCCAACAGTGTTCAGTATTACCTGGAGCTGAAGCATGGTAGGCTGAGGCTCGAGTACCTGAATGAGCAAATGCAGATGTGGCAGGGGCTGATGGTGACTGAGATGATTGAGTTGAACTCCCAACTTCCTTTTCCAACTGTATAAGGGCAGCCCGAACAGCGGCTAAAGTCTCTAGGGGTGTGCTTTTTGTGCCTGACGAGGATGCAGAATCAGTATTCACAGCCACATGAGCATTACCCTTCTTATTTCTCAGTTTTGCTGGGACTAAACGAGGGTGCAGCTTCCAACAAGTATTTTTCGTATGCTTGGGTTTCTTGCAATGTTCACATACCAGATCCCGTTTATCTTCCTTCTTCCTGTCCCTTTCTGTACCACCTCCTGACTTAGGTTTAACAGCTGCCAGGGCTGGGGAAAAAGGCTGATGTTGCATCATAACTTTCCTCCTGGTCTCTTTACTATGCACCAGGGAGTATGCTTGAGAGACCGTCACATTATCTCTGGTCAGTATCTGTTGCCTCACAATGTCATAATCTGTATTCAGGCCAGCCAGAAATTCAAACACCCTATTGGTCTCGACTTGCTTTCTATAAGTCTGTGCATCTTTGGGACTTTCCCACTCAAGAGTTTCTAGATGGTCAATTTCATGCCACAGGGATTTCAAGGTAGAGAAGTAGACAGAGACTGGTTTCTCTCCTTGTTTAAGACTATTCACTTCACACTTAGTTCATAGGCTCTGACAATGTTAAGGGGTTGGGAATAGGTCTCTTTCATGACATCCCATATCTCCTTGGCTGTCTTTGCCCACAAGTAATTTCGGCTGATATGTGGCTGCATAGAGTTGCACAGACATGTCATAACCAAGTAGTTCTCTTGAACCCACTTGGTATACATTGGGTCCTCCTTGGAAGGTTCTTTCACATCTTCCAAGAGGTAGCTAAGTTTTCCCCTTCCCCCAATAGCCATCATGGCTGATTGGGCCCATTCCAAGTAATTTGACCCATCAAATCTCACAGTTGTAATCTGAAAACCAGTCTCAGATGTACTACCATGACCGCTGTTCCCAAAAACACCTTCCCCCTGATTTTTAAACTCCATTCTTGGTCAAGAATCAGTAGTTAAGAACTATTAGGGATATTACAATAGAAAACAGCACTTGAACAATCGATCACAATCAGAAATCAGTATGAAACCAGTGCAGGTCTGATCTGAAACCAATCGGCAATCACAGTATATGTAGTTCGTACAAGTTCTCACCCCAAAAAAAAACTCGAAGCCAAGAAACAGGTCTGAAACCAACTTAGAGAGCAATCTGTACTGCTGAAACAGAATTAGGGTTTGAGAGCAAACCCTAAAACGAGCACTTTCCAAGAAAATAGGAGAGTTAAGCCCAACAGTTGGGTCTTGCCGTAGGGTTAATGTCAAACCCTAAAAACATATCACCTCTGAGAGAAAACCCTAAAACGAACACTTTCCAAGAAAATAGGAGAGTTCGGCCGCTCCTCCTAGATAGGTCCAACCTATCTTGACTGATAGCAATCTCAAGAGAAACAAAAAATAAGACTCACCTAGAGAATTCTGATCGCCACCTTCCAACGTTGCCTGAAATAAACTGATCTTGAACAGAAATCCTCTGAAATTCTGATCGCCGCCTTAGTACTGATCAAGGACTGATCTTGATCCTTTTCTCTTCCTCTGATTCTTCTTGGTTATCAAAGATTCGATCCAATCTTTGGACTGCTGCTCTAGATAACCTCCAAAAATCAGCCGAACAGAGCTTTTTCTCTATTCTTCCAGCCCTAGGCGATTCTCATGTGGTCGACTGGATCAAACTCACATGAGAAGCCCTAATCTTGGCTCTAATACCAAGTAGTCGATCAAGACTACAATCAGCCTTGAATCCTAACAGATTTCAGATTTAGGAAAGGTAGAAGAAAAGTAGGAGGAGGAAAAAGAGGAGAAGAACCAGAAGTACACAAAGGTTTGAAAGGAGGAATAGATTCAATCAATCTGCTGCCACCACTCTCTTAATATTTATAGGTTATGTTCAGTACATAGGGGAAATGACAGGACTGCCCTTAATACTTACATGGCAAGAAAAACAAATAAAAGACTGAAATAAATAACACACTGAAATAACAAGCTGACTACCAACTAACACTGACATGACTAATAATAGTTGCACATGCTGTCCTACGAACAGGGTGGGGACCACAATCGTGGGGCCCACATTAGTTTTCTCTACAACATTAAAATCTTCACTTATACAGAAAGGTCCCTCCCATAATCCTCTAATATTTCCCAATTCCTCCCACATTTTGTTCCTTTCCTTGTATCTATTGGGTCCATGGATGTTTGTGAAGGGATGAGAGATCCATCATATGGATGGCCGAACCCTACAGGAAGGTTGGGTGAAATTTCAAAAATTTCTCTCTCTTCCATCTAGGAATCACATTCCCTATTTTAGAAAACTGCATTTTCAAGGATCAATCTTGGAACAAACCGGACTAGATCTGAAACCAAAAGGGAGGAGAGGGATATACCTGATACGGAGTAACAGTAACTCCCAACGAAGGTGTTCACGCCCAAGGAGAAAACCAAAATCTGCTCCCACTAAAGATGACACAGTGTGAGGTGAAGCAGAATCAGCAGGACGGCTCTTCAGCAAGAACCAAATTCTTCAGCAAGAATGTAGTAAAGGGCTGGTGAGAACAACTTCAGATTGCCTCTTCTAGCAAGAAGCAAAATCAAGAACGGTTCTTGATCACTCCCACAGGTGGAGATCGAACCTGCTAGGGGCGGCAAGAACAGGAAGAAAAGAGAAGAAGACAGGAGCCGTCGAACTGTGTGTTGTCTTCTCTCTTAATTCAGCAGACTGTGAGTGTGTTTGAAGGTCCGCCCTGCTCTCCTATTTATAGCCTTAAAGAGAGGTTCCCCTAATCCTATTAGGAGTTTCCTAATCCAAATCTTATATTTGGATCTGGACTCTCTTTAAGAGATAAGACTAATCCCTTATCTTATCTGCAGATAAAGATTAGCCTTCCTAATCAAATTAGGAGTTTCCTGATCCAAATCATTATTTGGATCTAGACTCTTTGAGTGGATAGGGATAATCTCTTATCCTATCAGCTGATCTAAATTCCAGAACTGCCCCTTATTTAATTAATCTTATTAAGCCAGTTTGAATGGGCTTTAGGCCCATTAAGTCTATGTGCTCACTTAACCTCTTAACCTGTTGCCCAGTTGGCCATCCTTGTATGGCATGAGACCCAAACATTGATCTACACATTAGCCACATGGGTTCAGCCCAGCCTTTGTTACAAGGCCTGGTCAAATTCACTGTAGGAGACTGTGAACCCCTAAGTCCATCACCATGGGCTCTTAATGGGCCCAACATTTACACTAAATGGTCCTTGGGTCCAGCCACCTTATGAAAACCCAAGGACTGTGGGCAGATGCAAGATTAGCCCATCAGGTATTACCCTCAATGGTCTTACACTTAACCTCTCAGCCCATAATGATCAAACATTGCCCGACAAGAGAGGACCTCTCCCTCGGCTGCAAGGTACAGTGCTGCACTCTCTACTCACATGGATCTCGGGAATTAAAACCTTTTGCAAACATTTTGAAACCATAATATATATATATATGTATATCTCTATATAAATATATTTTGCAAAACAAATTTCAATGGTCGAAATCAACTACCGGCAGTTTAGGTTTCCATCAGAGAGAGTGCACTCCCCGATCATTCACTTTGTCCGACAAAGGGGCTGATCCTGTCACTATGATCACCCACTCAGGTGAATTCTCAGACTATCCCAACATACCCAGGTTTTGACCCCCTCTAAGGATCTCACTGATTGGCATATCAAAGACAGCCCAATCCGACACCTAGTGCAGTACCATAATCGAGTGTAGGGGTTAGGTGTAACATTCCAGTTTTGCCCATCTATCTCCATGGTACAGGGCAATACTGGAATTTTGGTCCGATTCAGGGTTTCAAGAAAACCCACACTGCATGTACCTCAGGTCTCACCCTGGCAATTGACACAAGCCACCCCAATCAACTTGGCGGCACATCAGTGTCAGCCTTGGCAGGATAAATCTCCCAATGGCTGTGAAGATTCTAAACTAACATGAGTCTCATAAGTGTTCAGTTTAAGGGTATTACACAAAAACACACCACAATGACATGAATCAATTATGTATTTTATTCGTTTACAATAAATGTCAAAAGATACGTCAATCTGATTGGAGATAAGGGCATAACTGTCTAACAGTTTGTTAATGCCCATTCAAAACCATCATCTACTCGCTGAAACTTCAAAGAGACAGCAACTTTTCCCACCAGCTCTTCAATTCCATTCACCTTTTCATCTTTCCACATAGTAACCAATCCCTAGAAGGCCCCCAAGATAGGGCCACTTCCCATCTAGCTCCCCTAGCCCTCCAAACACTTCATACCCATCTTCTATCAAATTCAGCCTGTTTGGTTTCCTGAAGGGTAAGTACATCTGGGTCCTCTTTTCCTTAATACTTACTTTTAATTGCCTTCCTATTTCCTCCCTTTTGTCCTTCTTCTTGCACTGAATTCTTTATCACCCTCCATATCCAATTTTAGTATTTCAACTTCACTCAATTTCCCCTTTTTCACTTCCCCTCTCCATTATTCTTCCTTGTGTAGGTAGGTCTTCAGGTCACAGGGGCTCTTAATATTGCAACCCACGTTGCTTCACAAACTCTGCCATGGCTTTATTTTGACTATTACTGAACTCCAAGGTTCCCTTCCATCTATTTCTATTTTTTTTAATTCCTCAAGCATAAACTCAATCATTTCCCATCCCATGTTGTTGGAAAACGTGGGGTTACTGGTTCAGATCTGAAAATAGAATTGTATATATTCCTAGGATTGTGGAAGGATTGATTTAGAAAGTTTTTCTTTCTATTTCTTTCTTTCTATTTTTGTACTTTCTATTTTCTCTTCTTTCTATTTTTTCTTCTTTCTATTTTTCTTTCTTTCTATTTATTGCAACAGATTACTGTATAAATATGCCAATTGGCAATAGAATGAAACATATCAGTATTCTACCATTCCAAAACATGGTATCAGAGCTCTAGGTTTGTCAACCTTGAGATTTTTTTTCGGCCTTCATTTTTTGTGTTTTTCTCTTCTGGCCTTCAGTGTTGATCTGTAACCAGAAGTGTTCCTTTATTCTCCTTTCTTGCTGGCCTTATTTTTCCTCCATTAACAATGTCCGACATGACTGCAACAAGTGCTCCCGTCCAAACCGATGAAGGAGCAACAAATTCTCATCCTCACACTGGTGATTTGCAGAATATTCAGGCAACATATAGACTGAATGGCCAGAATTACTTGAAGTGGTCACAACTACTGCGTACCTATTTGAAGGGAAAGGGAAAAATTAGTCACCTCCTTGGAATAGGACCAAGGTTGGGCAAGCCAAATTTTGATGCTTGGGACGAAGAGGACTCCATGATTATGTCATGGTTGTGGAGTTCAATGACACCCGAGATCAGTGATACTTGTATGTTTCTTCCCTTTGCCAAGGCTATTTGGGATGTTGTCCGACAAACCTATTCCAAAGCCCATGATGTTGCTCGTGTCTATGAGGTCAAAGTGAAGACTGTGGCGGCCAAACAAGGGAGTAGGAGTGTTACAGAGTATGCAAATCTGCTGCAAAATTTATGGCATGAGCTTGATCATTATCGAGTTCTTGAGACAAAGTGCGCAGATGATGCTGTGATCTTGAAGAATTTTATTGAAAGAGATAGGGTGTATGATTTTTTGGTCGGACTGAATGCTGAATTTGATCAGGTCCGAATACAAATTCTTGGCAAAGAAGAAGTGCCTCCATTGAATGAAGTCATAGCCCTTGTCAGAGCTGAGGAAAGCCGTCGTGGAATCATGCTTGAGCCTAAAGATCCCAAAGGCTCAGCCATGGTGGCAAGGAGAGGAAGTTACAGTGGTTCAAAGGGTGAGAACAATCACAACTTGGCTCGTGACACAACCACCCGTGACTCTAACGATATCCTCTGGTGCACCTATTGCAAGAAGCCCAGACACACGAAAGATCGGTGCTGGAGACTTCATGGGAAACCTCCCACATCCAGCAAGGAATGGGGAAATCGAGGAGTTCAACAGGCCCATAATGTCTCCACAACCCCGCAGCAAGAACACTCAAGTCAGGGACCATTTAATGATGAAGAAATTGAAAGGCTAAGGTGCTTCCTGAAATCCTTGAAACCAGGAAGTGGTTCTACCTCTCTTGCTCTCTCAGTGAGTCTTTATCTCTAGGATTACATGCCTCGGCTAGTGTTTTTCCATGGATTCTTGATTCTGGAGCTATTGACCACATGACACTCTCTTCACTACATTTTCTCACCTATACACCCTGTCCTAGTAATAGAAAATTTTTTGTTGCTGATGGTTCTTTCACCACAGTGGCAGGGATTGGGAATATTCAAATTACTTCATCCCTATTACTTAAAAATGTGCTTCATGTTCCTAAGTTATCCACTAGCCTTATCTTTATACATAAACTCACCCATGATGTGAACTGCAATGTTGTGTTCTTCCCTTCTTATTGTGTATTTCAAAACCAGGTTTCGGGGAAGAAGATTGGACTTGCTAAGGAAAGAGATGGACTCTACAACCTTGAAGCAACCGGCAAATCATCTCACACTGTTATGCATGTCACACGAGTCATTCTTATCTACCTCCAATAAAGATTTAATTTGGCGTCATCATTTCCGTTTTGGTCATCCTTCATTTCCTATTTTAAAAACAATGCTTCCTTCCTTGTTTAAAGGAATTGATGTTGAAACCTTTCATTGTGATGTTTGTGAACTTGCTAAGCACAAAAGGGTTTCTTTCCCAATCAGCAATAAAAGATCTTCAACTCCTTTTTATTTGATTCATTCGGATATATGGGGCCCTTCTCAAATTCCCAACATTACTGGTTCCAGATGGTTCGTCACCTTTATCGATGATTGCACTAGGGTCACATGGATTTTTCTTCTTAAGTCTAAATCTGATGTGGGTATGATTCTTCCCAACTTTCATAACATGGTCCAAACTCAGTTTGGTGTGAGAATTAAAAGGTTTCGATCTGATAATGCTACAGATTATTTTAATCAGAATTTGTCCCCATTTTTTCAAAAAGAAGGCATTGTGCATGAATCCTCCTGTGTTAACACTCCCCAACAGAATGGGGTAGCTGAGAGAAAAAATGGCCATCTTTTGCAAACCACCCGAGCCTTTCTCTTTCAAAATCAGGTGCCAAAACAATATTGGGGGAAGGTTGTCCTTACTGCTGCCTACACCATAAATAGACTACCATCTAAAGTTCTTGACAACCGAAGCCCAATACAAGTCCTTTCTCAATTTTACCCTGATATTCGAGCCTCAAATAATCTCACACCAAGAATTTTTGGTTGCACTGCCTTTGTTCATGTCCATAATAAGGGAAAATTAGACCCATGAGCAATCAGGTGTGTCTTCTCGGGATATTCCCCAACTCAGAAAGGTTATAAATGTTATCATCCAGCCACCAGAAAATTCTACACCTCCATCGATGTCACATTTGAGGAAGGAAAATCTTTTTTCACTCAACCTTAACTTTAGGGGGAGCCCTCATTAATGGAAGATAAGGCCTCGGATCTACTCTCCCTAGATGTATTACCCTCCTCACAAACATTCAATCGTCAAGAATCACATCCCTCTGAGTCACATTCTTCTGAGCCCCACATTCCCGAGTCTCAACAAGAGTCAAACAACCCGACCATTGAACCAAATTCAGACACTGTTAACCCCACGAATGATGTGCATGATAATGTGAGATATATGCAGGTTTACTCTAGGAGGAAAAATCCAGATCCTCAACCTGTGCAAGTCCAAGATTCAACTCCTAATCCTAGAACTGGGGGATGCTTAGAACCTTAACCTACATCTTCACAGTCTGAGTATGAGTATGACCTACCTATTGCACTGAGAAAAGGAACCAGAGAATGTACCAAACGCCCATTGTACCCTTTAGCCAAATGTGTATCATTCCAAAGATTCTCTAAATCCCATAAAAGTTTTCTAGCCAACCTTAACACCATTCCAATTCCTAATACTCTAGCCGAGGTACTTTCTAATAAGGAGTGGAGAAAAGCCATGAGAGTGGAAATGGAGGCATTAGAAAAAAACAACACATGGGAAGTTGTGGATCTACCAAGAAACAAGAAGACGGTAGGTTGTAAATGGGTGTTCACAATTAAGTACAAATCTGATGGGTCATTAGAAAGGTACAAAGCACGCCTGGTAGCCAAGGGATATACACAAACTTATGGGGTAGATTATCAGGAGACGTTTGCCCCAGTAGCTAAAATGAATACAGTAAGGGTGTTACTGTCGTTGGCTGCTAACTATAATTGGGATTTCCAACAGTTTGATGTAAAAAATGTGTTTCTCCATGGTGATCTAGAAGAGGAGATATACATGGACATTCCACCGGGTTTTGGAGAAGGCATTAAAGGGAACAAAGTTTGTCGGTTGAAGAAAGCACTCCATGGAAGGTTTACGAAGGTAATGCTGAGTACAGGTTACAAGCAAAGTCAAGGTGACCACACATTGTTTATCAAACACAGCCTCAGGGGGAGTTACTGCACTATTAGTCTATGTGGATGATATAATCGTTACTGGGAATGATAAAAAGGAGAAGGAAGCATTGAAAAACTGCCTTGCCAGAGAATTTGAGATAAAAGACTTGGGGAGACTAAAGTATTTTCTCGGAATTGAAGTTGCACATTCTAAACAAGGCATCTTTATCTCTCAACAAAAGTATGTTGTTGATCTTTTGAGAGAAACAGGAAATATGGCATGTAAACCAGCTTCCACGCCTATAAATCCCAATCATAAACTTGGAGAAGCCAACGAGAATGCAAGTGTAGACAAGGAGATGTTCCAAAGACTAGTTGGAAAACTCATTTATCTTGCACATACATGACCGGATATTGCATATGCTGTAAGTGTAATTAAGTCAGTTTATGCATAATCCTAAAGAAGTTCATCTGCAGGCTGCTCATCGAATTCTGCACTATTTGAAAGCCAATCCAGGAAAAGGAATTTTATTCAGAAGAAATGGAGGACTGGCTCTTGAAGCATATACAGATGCCGATTATGCAGGATCTCCAGTAGATAGACGGTCCACTTCTGGTTATTGTACCTTCTTAGGAGGAAACTTAGTCACTTGGAGGAGTAAGAAGCAAAATGTAGTGGCTCGGTCAAGTGCAGAGGCAGAATTCAGGGCTATGGCACAAGGAGTGTGTGAATTACTCTGGTTGAAAATAATTTTAGAAGACCTGAAGATTCCACGAGAAGAGCCTATGAAACTATATTGTGACAACAAGTCAGTCATCAATATTGCTCACAATCCTATTCAACATGATAGGATGAAGCACATCGAAATTGATCGACACTTTATAAAAGAGAAACCGGACAGCAAGTTGATTTGCACTCCCTATGTGTCTACAAAAGGACAACCGGCTGATGTACTTACTAAAGGGCTCAATAGTACAGACTTTCGAAGAATTATAGCCAAGCTGGGAATGGAGGATCTCTATTCACCAGCTTGAGGGGGAGTGTTGGAAAACGTGGGGTTACTGGTTCAGATCTGAAAATAGAATTGTATATATTCTTAGGATTGTGGAAGGATTGATTTAGAAAGTTTTTCTTTCTATTTCTTTCGTTCTATTTTTGTACTTTCTATTTTCTCTTCTTTCTATTTTTTCTTCTTTCTATTTTTCTTTCTTTCTATTTATTGCAGCAGCTTACTGTATAAATATGCCAATTGGCAATAGAATGAAACATATCAGTATTCTACCATTCCAAAACACATGTTCTCCTGCTTTCTTCCCCATCCAATGCCAGAGTCAGCCTGCTACTAACATGTCTTTCTCCCTTCTCATTACAACATGACCCATCATATCAAGGGCTTGCAGCTGTAAGAAAGGTTGGGAATCTGGAACACAACTAGCAGACAGAGAGCAAGAATTAGTATTGGAAACTAAAAACACAAAGGTACCTGAACAAGAAGGCTGGTTAGAAACAGCTTCTAAGGGGGCTGGCTCTGATTTCCTATCCTGTTCAACTAATCAACTAATTTGGTGGCAAACTCCCCCCGCCCCCCAGATGAGGCTTGCTGAGAGGATTCCATTTCTTCCAAATATGCAAAGTTAAACTATATGCTTTTGCTTAAAAGAGGCCCATTACTGATTTGGGCACATCCCATTCTCTGTAAAGGGGTATACCACCAATTATTGATAAAAATAGTACGTGCTTTAAAAGAAAAAAAAAACATATTTTGACTTTTATCATTACTAGTGATTGTTTCTTTGTCTTTCAATTATACATTCCGCCCGGTTTATCCACAAATGGGATGCATCTAACCAGTCCCCTTGCTTTATCTTTAGCAGTTTTAACATTAATAGTAGCAGCTGTTGAAACTTTAAAGATGTTCAATACATGTTAGTAACAGTATTGATGTTTAGATATACTTAATATTAATATAATCTGCTGTCCTTTCAGAATGCTGTGAAAAATAATTTACTTCAAATGGCATCAATGGAGCAGAAAAAGGCTGACGAAAATGTCTTGAGGCTGATGGAAGAGCAGAAGGTATGTTGTGTAGACCTAGACCAGAAGTCCTTTAATCAGTTACACATTTCTCCCTTTTAAGAACATTTTTAACATTTTCTTTGACTGGTATTGTAAATGTGCAGAGGGAGAAAGAGGCTGCTATGAATAAACTACTGCAACTGGAAAAACAATTAGATGCTAAACAGAAATTGGAATTGGAAATTGCAGAGTTGAAAGGAAAGTTACAAGTGATGAAGCATATGGAAGGTGAAGATGATATTGGAATCCAGAAAAAGTTGAAAGAGATGGCTGATGAACTGGAAGAAAAAATGGAGGAGATGGTAAACATGGAAGATCTAAATCAAACTCTTATAGCCAAAGAACGGGCAAGCAATGATGAACTTCAAGAAGCTCGTCAAGAACTAATTTCAGTATGATTTCACTCCCTTTTCCTTTGAAAGACACCTATCCATTGGTGCAATGAATCGTAATATTAGTGTTGGGTTTAAAGAAAATCTATGATAACTACTAAGATATTGTTGAAATTGCTACCTAAACCTGAAAAAGAAAAAGGAGGAAAAAGAAAAGAGCAAGTAAGCCAGGTTGTCTATAGGTATGCAATATTCTACCTGCATAAATATACCTAATAAAAATAGATGGACGTAGCTATTACCACCAGGCTTACTGCTGCTGCCCTACTTACCTAATAAAATTGCATTAACTAAATCCTAGTTTAAATTTGTGCTCTAAGTATTATAGACTATCTAATGTAGGTAATACCCTTACAAAAGTCAGGAGCTATTATCGCATGCTTCCACTCTTGCACTCAGCAGATTACTTAAGCTAAAGATACAACTATTGAATGATCATAAGCATAGTTTTCAAGGCGCCAAGGCGAGGCTAGGTGACAGGGGGGTGCCTTATCGCCTAGTCGCCTAGGCGATGGACTTTTTTAAGTGAAAAATACATATCCTACGTAGTTCCCTAGGTTTCATAACCATCTTTCCTTAATAACTATCCATAATTTTCTTTGAAAATTATGAACTTCATGTTTATGTCTAGAAAATCAACATATTTATGAGAAGAAAAAGAAGAAAGAAAAGAAAATTCAAAAAATAAGGGGACTGAACCTCTATTTTTGTTATAGGAAAAGAAGAAGAAGATGTGGAGGAAGAAATGTGTTGATTAGACAAAACTTTAAATTTTTCCCTTACTTATTGGTTCAAATTCTGAAGTCTTTGAGGGTTCAATACAGCAGTTAGCAATGTTTGTGTTGATTAAACCCTAACAAATAAGAAAATAATAAAAATAAATTAGTTTATAAACACAAAAAATGAATATTTTTGTTTAATAATGTCTATTTTATAATTATAATCTCAAAAAAGTAACAATATAAAAGTATTTTATAAGACAGTATACAAAACTGCTAGGCGACTCGGCGAGGCGAGCCTCCAAGGGCGCCTTGTTGCCTAGGCGCCCACCTAGGCATTGCCTTGACAACTATGATCATAAGCACCTGATCTACCTAAATATTTGATATAGTAAAAAAAGAAAAGGGGAAAAAAAAAAACAAAGAGCCACTTTGGAGAACCCATTAGAGAAACTGAGAAAGTTGATAAAATTTCATGTGTTTAAGATAACCTCCCAGGCTTACTGCTGCTGTCCTACTTACCTAATAAAATTATGCTATCTAAATCTGTGTTCTAAGGATTATAGTCTATCTAATGTAGGTAATACCCCTGCAACAGTCGGGAGCTGCCATCAAATGATTCTACTCTTGCACTCAGCAGACTCAGCAGATTACTTAAGCTAAAGAAAAACTGTTGAATGATCAGAAGCACCTGATCTACCTAAATATTTGATTATGGTAAAAAAAATAGAAAGAAACAGAATG
This sequence comes from Nelumbo nucifera, assembly GCF_055504915.1. Lineage (NCBI taxonomy): Eukaryota > Viridiplantae > Streptophyta > Magnoliopsida > Proteales > Nelumbonaceae > Nelumbo > Nelumbo nucifera. The sequence goes on from NC_142650.1 coordinate 31,451,503, forward strand.
AAGAACCACTTTGGAGAACCCATAGAAAAAGTTGATAAATTTTCCTATACTTGGGATCATGTAACCAAGTTGACTAGTTTTAAGTTGGAGATATTTTTGCTTTTATCTTTCTGTATTGGAGGGCAGAAATGTAATTCTATTCATGTTAGAACTGTTAATATCATGTTTTATGTATATATAGTGCCGCAGGGGCAAATTTGTCTTTTCTCTTATTATATTTGTCACCCTATATAATATTTAGAACTGGCGCCACCAGCATACTTTTGGAACTCCAATCATTCTCTTCTCTTCTCCTCCCTCTTTCTTCTTCTCTTCTCCTCTCTTCCTCCATTTTTTTCTATATTTCTTCACTGATAATATGGTATCAGAGCTCACATACTGGGCCTGAGAACAGATTGATCACCTTTTCTTCTCCTCTTCTTGCTGTCTTATCCAGGCTGGGTTCAAGAGACACCACCTGGACTGATTCAGAAGAAATTTCTCTTTCATTCTCTCTTCTCTTGGTTGTGTACCAAGAAAATCTGTAAAAAAAGTGGCTGAATGCTGTGAGAGGGTTTAGTGGTGCTTTAAACCCTGTTTGTGGATCGTGTGATCCTTGTGGCTGAATATGAGGTCTCTGTAGGTCATGCATGACCTGTTTTTGGTATAACAACACTGGTTGTGTTGTCTCTTGGTGGTTGTGGTGATTAGGTGGCCTGGAGTTGTGGTGACTGTAGCTGTTGGACTGTTCTTTGACCTGAAGACGATTGTAAAACCTAGTTTTTTAGGGGCAAGTAGTTCTGTTTGTGTTCTGACTGTAGAGTGGCTTATGTGGACTGCAGTCCTAGTGTCCTTCTAGGGCTGACCTGTGTTAGAAGTGATTCCTGTGTGATTCCATAGGCTGTATTTAGAGATGAACAGTGAACCTGGCCATGTCCTCTGAAGATTCTGCATCTTGTGGCATTTCCACAAGTCAAAGCAGACTGAGTGGGGGGCTGGATATGAGTTTCCCTGACTGTAATTCTCTTTGATGAGCTTAACTGCCTTGAGTGGTCTAAGGGAATTAAGCTCTACATTATTGCAAGAGGGAAGATAGGTTATATCAATGGTGAAGTGAAAGAGCCAAAGTCTGGAAGTGCTGAACATGACAGATGGGATCAAGAGAATCGTATGGTGATGTTGTGGCTCATAATCTCTATGCTGCCCCAAGTGAGAAAGACCTTCATGTGGATTGAAACAGCTTATGAAATATGGGAACAGGCAAAATCCACCTATTCAGAACAAAGACACGATGCAAAGATATACCAATTGCAAGCTAAATCATCTACTTGTAAGCAGGGGGAGAGGAGTTTTTCAGTATACTACTCAAACTTGACATTGATTTGGAAAGAGTTGGATCATTATCAGTGTGGAGTGGAAATGTGATGCAAATGCAAAAGCTTACAAGTTTCTTTCTTTTTATACATATCTAAAGCTTATAAGTTTCTTATCTCCCAGCAACAAGTATTTGGTTTCCTCTTGGGGTTAAATTCTATATATGAATCTATCAAGGTGCAAATTTTGGGAAGTAACGACCTCTCCTCAGTCCAAGAGGCCTATGCCTTAGTGCAGTCTGAAGAAAGTAGAAGAAATGTGATGAATTGTCTAGAGGGGGAGCTAGTTGCCTTGGCTGCCAAAGGGGTTACAAATGGAAGTGGAGGGAGTTATTTTAAGAAGGGTGACTTCCAAAAGAGGGTGGATGATAAAGACAAACTTTGGTGTACTCATCGTCAATGGTCTAGACACATTAGATACACTTGTTGGAATCTTCATGGGAAGCCTAAGTGGGCTTTGGAGTTAAAGAAAAAATCAGCATCAAATCAGACTAAGAAGTCATTACAACAGAGTCAGAAGAAGTATAACTCAACAAATATGGCATCTCAAGAGACTTTCCCCACTGTATCTTAGGATCATCCCTTTGGTTTTGATCCTAAGGAAGAGATCATCAACTCTTTTTGTGACCACTTGGAATTCCAGCCCTACTCCTACCTCTTTTGCATTTACGTCAAGTAACTTTGCCACTGCCTTCCATGTGTCATCTCATATATCTGACTCTCCTTAGATAATTGACTCAGGGGCTTCAAATCACATGATTGGTAGGTCAAATCTATTTCAGGCATATAACCTCCTCTCTTGAGAGATAAGGTGAGACTAGCTGATGGGTCGTTCTCTTCCATAGCCGGTCAAGGAACCATCTCTCTCCCTTTTGGCCTTTTCCTTTCTAATGTGTTGCATGTTCCAAAATTACCTATTAATTTACTTTTCATTAGCAGCACTACTCATTCCTTGAATTGCTCAGTAACCTTTTCTCCTTCTTGTGTATTCTAGGATTTGACCTCCGAGAAGACAATTGGTAGGGGAAGCATGGTGGATGGTATCTATGTGTTGGAGAATAAAGTTGACCTTATGGCTAGAGATTCTTTAAGTTTGTCTACTAAGAGTCAAGCCTATTTATGGCATAGTTTTCTTGGTCAATTGAGCAAACATTGTAAAAGTTCTTTTCCTTTAAGAAATAAAAGAACTGATTTTCCTCTTCACATTGTTTATTCCAATGTTTGAGGCCTTGTTACTCTACCGTTTGAAATTGGCTATAAGTATTTTATTACATTGACCAATGACTATTCTAGATATACTTAAGGTTTTCCCATGCGATTTAGAGAATAGGTGCCAAAGCTTGTAAAAGATTTTCAACACATGGTCTTTACCCAGTTCTAGATTGAGATTCATATTTTCCAACTAGACAACACAAAGGAGTATTTTCATAGTGATCTCACAAGGTTCTTTGCTTCATGTGGGTCTCTACAATGTAGTTCCTGTGCTAAAACACCTCAACAATGGCACTTGGGAGTTCTTTACTTCTCTAACTTTGTTTCGTATTATCATATATCACCTTCATTTTGTGCCTTTCTTACCTCTCTTGATAGTGTTCCTCTTCCTAAGAATGTAGTAGAAGCTTTATCCATACCTGAATAGACAGATGCAATGAAGGAAGAAATTAATGCCTTGCACAACAATGGCACTTGGGAGTTGGTAGATCTTCCCGAAGGAAAAGAACCAATGGGATGTAAGTGGGTGTTCACAGTGAATCATAAAGTTGATGGCGTGATAGAAAGATACAAAGTTAAATTGGTGGCACAGAGATTCACATAGGCGTAAGGAGTGGACTATGTAGAGACTTTTGCCCTTATAGCCAAGATGAACTCTATTAGAGTCCTTTTACTAGCAGCAGCTAATTTTGGTTGGGACCTTCACCAACCAAACATCAAGAATGCTTTCTTGAATGGTGATTTAGAAGAGGAGGTGTACATGACTCAACCTCCTAGTTTTTGTGCCAAAAGTAGTGAGCAAAAGGTGTGCAAATTGAAGAAGTCAAGCAGTCACCCTGGGCCTGGTTCAGCAAGCTTAACTTGATCGTACAATAGATGGGTTCTAAACAATGTCAATCAGATCATACATTATTTGTAAAGAAAAGTGAAGGAAAAATTGCAGCCCTGATAGTGTATGTGGATGACATAGTGGTCATAAGTGATTGGAAAACTTACAGAAATTGAAGGAATTCTTAGCTACTCAGTTTGATGTGAAAGATTAGGTCCCTTACACTATTTCCTTGGGATTGAAGTTGTGCACTAACAAAAGGGATTTTTTACCTTTCAAAGCAAATATGTCCTAGATCTATTAGAAGACATAGGCAAGCTAGTGATCATCAGTTAGGGGATAGTTAGGGAGAGGCTATAAAAGATGTGAAATAGTACCAAATACTCATAGGGAGACTCTTATATCTATCCTTGACTAGACCTGACATTGCTTATGCTATGGGTGTCCTCAACCAGTTTATGCATAATCCCAAGACTACACATTTTGAGGCTACTGAGAGGATTCTAAGATACCTCAAGGGGATGGTTTGTTTTTCTAGAAGCATGGGCATTTGAAAGTTGAAGTGTACACAGATGTTGACTAGGTAAGGGGCAGTTGATGACAAAAAATCTACATGTGGATATTGCACTTTTGTGGGAGGAAACTTGTCACATGGAGAAGCAAAAAACAAAGTGTAGTGGCTAGGTCCAGTGCAGAAGTGGAATATAGAGCTATGTCCCATGGAGTTGCTGAATTCATGTGGATAAAGAACTTGCTCAGTGAACTAGGTTTTATAGTTAATAGTCCTATGTCACTCTATTGTGACAACAAGGCTGCCATCAATATTGTAGCCAGCCCAGTCCTCCATGACAGGATAAAACACATTAAAGTGGACAAGCATTTTATCAAGGAGACACTTGTAAGTAGAGAAGTGTGCACTCCCTATGTTAGCTTAGAAGAACAACTTGCAGATATCTTCACTAAGGGTCTTCATCACTTGTGGCACAATAACTTGTGTGGCAAGTTGGGCATGATTGACATCTTTGTCCCAACTTGAGGGGGGCATTAGAACTGTTAATATTATGCTTTATGTATATGTGCCACAGGGGCACAATTTCTCTTATTTTATTTGTCGCTTTATATATAATTGGCGCCACCAGCATACTTTTTGAACTCCAATCGTTCTCTTCTCCTCTCTTCCTCTATCATTTTCTATATTTCTTCACAGATAATAATTCATTTTAAACACCCAAGTATAAATTAGAACAGTTGAGCTGGCATACCCATTCAACCCTATTTCAATCATTCTCCTCTTTTCTCTGTTCTCTCTCAACCCTATTTGAATCATTCTCCTCTCTCTCTCTCTCTCTCTCTCTCTCTCTCTTCTGGTATATATATTCTTTTAATCACTTGTTCATTAACCTATACTTCCCAATGGCTGCCTGCTAATAATGTACTTGTTTGTCACTAATTCATGTTATCATGTAACTCAAGATGAATCTGATGATGCTTATTTTTTCCCTTAGGGTTTGACAGATATCTTGGCTGGTCGGACTAACATTGGAATTAAAAGAATGGGAGAGCTTGATGAGAAACCATTTCAAGTTGCATTCAAGAAAAGGCTTCCTAGTGATAAAGCAGAAATGGAGTCTACAAAACTCTGCTCTTTGTGGCAAGAGTATCTCAGGGAACCATCCTGGCATCCATTTAAAATTGTTGAGAGTGAAGGTCAGGCCACGGTATGTATGTAAAATATCCTTCTCTTTCTGTTCTGATACTGTTACAGCTATGGCTGCAAATTGGGTTTCCTGATTTGAAAATTTTCAATTACATAGAGCTCAGGTTAGGGTTCAGGCCCATTGAAAAATTAATAAATTCTCAACCAACCTGACCCAAGTTGCACCCTTATACAGCTACTTATGCAATAATCCAGCATTCGTGTACTTGTTTTTGCTCGTCAAAAGATCATGCATCTTTTACATTTTCCTTTAATTCCATTTTTTACTGGATCAACCTTTGCATTTTAAGATATCAGTGCTTCCCATATACAGTCTATGATGGGATAGAGATCATTATTGCTTGTATTCGTTTATATACCCACCTGCAACTATTTGCGGACAAATACAAGTTCAATTTTGAAGTTGCAAATTGATCCTTTTCATGTGCAATATTCCATAGGAACTAGGATGTTATTCTGATTTTCTATGATTTTGCTTGAGATAAAGGAAAATTATCTTATTCCTTGCTTGAGCTAAGCTAGCAAAGCAATGAGTGATTAATCACATAGAAATGATGATCATTCTGCAGGAAATAATTGACGAAGAAGATGAGAAATTAAAAGTCCTAAGAGAAAAGTTTGGGAATGAGATCTACGAGGCTGTTGTTACAGCCTTGTGGGAGATGAATGAGTATAACCCTAGTGGAAGGTACCCAGTTCCTGAGCTTTGGAACTTCAAGGAAGGAAGGAAAGCCACATTAAAAGAGGTGATTGATTATATATGTAAGAACATAAAGTCGTGTAAACGCAAAAAATGAAGGCATAGATACAAAGTTTAGTACTCAGATCTCAAATTTAGATTATAATCCTTTGAACTGTTGGGTAAGTTGATTGAACTCTACTTTGTGCTGAATTGACCCAATGTGCATGTTCCAGTATAGTTTCGCACTAAGTTCTGGAAAAATGAAATCAATCAATTATTTAAGAGCTTCTGGATCTTTTTTTCTATAGATACAAATATTGGAATTAATGCAATAAAGGATCTAATATTAATGATAGTAAGTTTCGCTCATGTAATTCTCAAACTTGGTGTAGTAGATGGGTTTCTTAGCAAATATGTGAAACTGTCAATTCCTTTTGTCTTCTGTAAAGGAATGTAATGTCAGATCTGGTAGATTTAGATGATGGTGCAGTTCTTTGGGTATAGCCTTGTTGTAAGGATCAAGGTTTTAAAAACCGGCCCGGAAATGGAACTATTGTAGCCACCAGTTTTTGGGTCAGTGGTTCGACTGGAACAGTCCCAGTTGAACAGTTTGGACGGTTTACATTAGGGCAAATATTTCTCATATAAAAGTTTTATATGAGAAAGGAGAAGACAGAAGAGACTGTTGTTGGCTGAGAAGAAAAAAAAAAAAAAAAAAAAAAGAGAAGAAAAGAAGGAAAGAAAAGAAAGAAAGGAAGGAGGGGAGGGAAGAAGAAGGAAGAGGAGGATTTGACACTCACCGACGATGATAATAGCGACGACGACGATGGCAAGGCGGCAGCAATAGATGCAGATCTCAAATATGAGATCTGAGATTGATATCTCTCCAACCTCTTGAGTTCATGTCCCAGCTTCTCCCCTCTGCAACTTTCTTAAACCACGAACCACTGTCCGGGTTAAACTAGTCAACGGTTCAACCGCTCAGGTCAGCGGTTTTCTGACCAAGCCAACAGTTTTTGACTCAGGAATGGTTTAAGGGTGAAACAGAACCGGTTGCTTGGACGGTTTCCAGGCCAAACGGTCCAATTGTCCAAGTCAATGATGGTTCAAAAACATTGATAAGGATTGATTTGAGCCCAAAAAAGTTGAAGATTGTTATTATTAGCTCAAGAATAAAGAATTCGAAATTTTCTTCTTGGATTGATGTAAGGTTAGATGATCAAATTTGATGTTTAAATAAAGTTGGAATCGTACCTAATGTGGTACCACAATTGCAGCTCCCAAACTGGTAGTTTATACCCAGTTTTGAGGTCCAATTTGAGTTCAAGAACTGAAGATGGTGCAGCCCAAAACAAGGAATTCAATTTAGTGTGTTTATGTGAATCGATGAACACTCCAATATATCTCTTTGATTGCAGTTGTTAATGACTTGAATTATGTGTTTTTGCTAAAAAACTCAGAATAAAGAAAGAGAACACTCTCTTTTTAGCCTTGGTCAAACCAGTGTTTTAAAATGCAGAGACTTAATGCAAAGCGTTCCCCTACGTAGAGGCATGAGGCACAATTCATAATGTAAGAGGCGTAACCCTCCCAAAAGGAGGATGAAGAGGAAAGAGGAGGAAGGGGACGAGGAAAAAGAGGAAGGAGAATTTTATTTTTCTTTAATCTTTTATATTATAAAGACTGAATATGCATATCACTGATGGGAAATGATAAACTGCAGTAATTTCAACATAATGCACTTATGCATACATATTCCTTATATTCCCAATAGGGCTCAGTGTTCAAAATATTGCAACATTTTGAATTCCCTAAAACGCCAAATACCAGAATTTAGGACAAAAGCCTTGTAGATCTCATTCCCAAAACACCAAATTTCAGTATCGGTTTGATCAGGTGAGCATGGTTCAAAGTATTGATATGTCCGATATGTCAGACGTATCGTATTGTATCTTTTATAAATAATACGGTCTGAAACTCCTGTTTTCAGGAGTTTCGGACCTCTATTTTTTTAATAATAAAAAACAGCCTATAATCTTTCCAAAAAATCAAAGTTAAAAAAAAAAATGTGTTTCAGCCGTTTCTATGTACTGATATGATACGGCCGAAATTATTAGGATCCGAATGAAAATCTTTTTACAGTTGAGAAATTGTTAGGGTCAGATGCTCTACTGTTATCCACCATTCTACTAATAAACAAAGTTAAATATACTTTCTCATAATGTCTTGATGGTTGGGCATTAGGGTGGAGGCAATGGATGATCCTGCTACTGAACACAGCTTAGACTAGCTCGCCATGTTTGACAAGCGACAACTTCTGCGGTTTACAGGGCTCTAGCTTTGTGGAAAGCAAAAGCTCCTAATGTAGACAGCCAAATTTGCCAAATTTTTAACTTACAGTGGGCAAATGAGAGCACAAGTAATAAAACCATGCCAGGTCCAACGAGTTTGCTCTCTTGAACGTCGAACCTTGTGATATAAGTCCAAAGGGTCTCTGTTTTTTTTTTTTCTTTTTTTTAGGAGGCGTACATAATAAAAGAGAGAACCAACAACGACCCCATGAATGTCGTGATTTCGGTGTGAGACCTTTTAACGGGCCATGACTTGGCTTTACACTGTAGGAGTGTAAAGGTGGTGTTGGTCATTTGGCTAGACATAAGATTAGTCATTTGAAAAATAAAAGTAATCAAAATCAATCAGAAATTGGGTGTACGGTTTTTGGTAGTTTTGAATATTTACAAGAAAAAATGATATAAGAATTAGCAAAATATATTATACATACTGAATAATCATTTTTATTAGTTGAAGACCCTAAGCTTGAAAGATTTTTACAATAATCTAGAAATCCCTAATTAAAAAAAATTAGGAATACTATTAAAGCAAATGCTTTAACATTTTTTATTCATATAAAAATTTTAATTTCTACTTTGTCAAATCTTAATTCTAAAATTTCACTTTCAAATATAATATTAGTTATATTTGTGTCACAAGGCATTTTATTCATAAATCATAGCTTTTACAAAAAAAAAAAAATAATTTTATGTTTTACGAGACTTAAATGACTACATACTAGCCTAGCAATTATTGCTAGTATTTTAAATACTTTTACATACTTGTGGTATTAAAAATAATTTTTTTTCTATTAGTTTTGATAATACTAGTAATAATGATTGAATTGTAAATATTTTAAAATCTCAATTAATACTATGTTTAAATGGAAAATTATTTCATATTAGATGTGCATGTCATATTTTAAATTTGTGTACAAGATGCTTTAAATATTATTTCACCTCTTATTTCTAAAATTAAAAAGTAGTATGTATATTAGAAGTTCTTGAACAAGAAAATAAGAATTTAAATATTTATGACAACAATATGGGATAAAATATAAAAAAAATGCACTAGATATTCAACATAGGTGGAATTTCACCTATTCTATGTTAGATAGGTGTATTTCATATAAAGACATCCTTACTAATTTTTATAATGAGAAAATGCCCCATGATTTTATAACTAGTGATAATTAGGATGTTGCAAAATGTATAATTTTTTTTTGCAATTTTTTATGATACAACTAATGCATTTTTGGGTATTTATTATCCAACATCTTGTGTTTTAGTTAATCAATTGCTTATAATTAGTGAATAATTTTTAAAATATAGAAGTCGTTTAAAATTCAAAAAAAATGGTGATGTACGTGCCATTTGGCAAGTCTTTTTTGAAAGATCTTCCAACAGACCTAATAGCCAAAAGATAGGGGTGTTCATATTTGATTTCAAACTGACCAAACTGGTCTGATCCAACTCAATTTGGTCGGTTTTTCAACACCACCGGTCAATTTCGGGTTGTGTAGATAAATAAAGCGATAATTTGGTTCGGTTTTGGTTTTCATGTGTAAAAACCGAAACCGAACCGAGTTAGTTATTTTCTAATTTTTTAGTCTTTCCCTAATCTGGTAATCCCTATCTTAGTTTCTTCTTTCTAGTTAGCTACTTATTTTTAACATTAAAAAAACAATAAAATATTAGCTAAATGGGAATTAGTTTTGTCTTTAGGATTTTTTTTTAGTTGGAAATTCTACACCAAATAGGAAACATTGAATATGGGGGGAAAGACACAATTTGAGTCAATTTCAAAAACCATTTTAGGATTAGCAAGCATTGCAAGCAAGACTCCTACACCTTTAGACTTGCCAAACTTAGAAAATTTCTCATTTGATGAGAGTCTTGGAGATTGGACACGTTGGAGACTTGGAGTATTGGCTTCTTGCATTTTTTGGAAAGAGTAAAAGAGAGATTATACTCTCTAAGGTATGCTTTACACCAAATAGGCAAATAAGAATCCTATAATTTTGAATCTTGATTTTTCTTTGATTCTTCCAAATTCCAATCTTCATCCTCAGTTCATGTTCCGCCTCCTTAAGCACTCTCAAGGCTTCTTTCGAGTTTCATCCACCACTATTACAATTACAAGTTTCCTATCTTCTCAACTCTCATTCTCTCAAGTTTCAACTTCTCAAGACTCAAGTGTCACATTCACAATTTAGTATTTTGTTTTTTTATTTAATATTTTTAAATTTTAATGCATGCTAAAAGTTGATATAATTTATTTGTGTTTTGTTTAAAGCTTTGAAAAAAATCTGGTTATTTATGATATATTTGCACAAAAAAATTCAGTTTTGCATGAAGAAAACTAATCTATTTAAATATATATTTTAAATTTATAACTGTTAAATATAGATATTTCGGTTGCATAAAAAATGGAAAGAAATAAACTTAAATATAAATACATATTTAATTATTTAGATATAGATATTTCAGTTTTAAATAATAAATATATATCTGAAAAATATATATTGCAAAATATATCAGATATATATTTCCAGAAAATAAATTGTTTTGATATATTTGTATATATATATGTATATATACTGGTTTTAAATATACATATTTCCAAAATATATTTTTTAGTTTTAAATATATTTCTAGAAAATATATTCTGAAATATTATACATATAATATGTATATTTCCAAAATATATATTTCATTTTTAAATGTATTTCCAAAAAAATGTATTCTCACTGAAATATATCTAAAGTATATATATCAATTCTAAATACATTTCCAAAATATAGTAATAGATATTTATATTAATTTCATAATTTGCACAAAAACTATATATTTTAGTTTTAAATATATTTCCAAAATATATATTCTGAATTTCAGAATCTGAAATATATATATATATATACATATACATCAATTTTAAATATATTTCCAATATATACATATATATATATATATTCTGAAATATATTTTTATATATTTTAGCTTTAAATATATTTTAGTTTTGTTGATGTCAGATAAAAATTAACATATATAGTTTTTCGATTAAAACCAATTAGTTGTTTTTTCTTAACTTGTTTCATTAGGGATGTTCATCTTGGAAAACTAACTATAAATTTATAATGGTATTTTATTTTCAGATAGATCCTAAAAGAAGTGAAATGTGCATGGGGTTGATGAAGTTAAAGATCCAGTAACAATGGGCTCAAAGCAACAAGATTCTGAGGCTACAAATCCGGTAAAAAATCCTCCTTACTCCTCATAAAATTACTAAGAAATAGTCCATAAGAAAAACAAAAGGCAAGGTTCTAGATTAAAATCGAAAATTTTGGATCATGTCACTAAAACGGAGGATAAGGATGAACATAGGGCTTCATGTAACTATTGTGGCAAAGAGTATGCATGTGACAAAAAAAATCATGGCACTAGTAACATGTGGATTCATTTGCAGCAACAGTGCATGAAATATCCCTATAGAGTTGATAAAAGAAAAAAGACATTGTCTTTTGAGCCTAAAAATGGAGGAGAATATGGCATCATTACCAGTAAGCTAAAAGCAGTGACCTTTAGTGTTGAAGAAGTTATAAAGGAGCTTGCTAAAATGGTTATAGTTGATGAATTACCTTTTAGGATTATGGAGGGGAAGGATTTAAGAACTACTCTCGAGTTTTGCAACCTAAGTTTACAGCCCCATCCTGTATCACAATTTTTAGAGATTGCATGAAAATTTTTCTTGAGGAAAAGATGAAACTACAAAAAGTGATGAAAAATCAATGTATATGTTTTACCACTGATACTTGGTCATTAATCCAAAATTTAAATTATATGTGCTTGACTGCACATTAGATTGATAGTGAATGGAAATTGAATAAAAAAATTAAACTTTTGTCAAGTTCCTAATAACAAGGGAGAAACAATTGGTAAGACTATTGAGGAGTACTTGCTAGAATGGAGCATTGATGAAATTTTTACAGTTATGGTTGATAATGAAGTTCTAATGATGGTGCAATTAGATATTTAAAAAGAAGAACTAGGGATTGGAAAGATACCATCTTAGAACATGAATTTACACATTTAAGATATTTTGCTCATATTGTGAATTTGATAGCGAAAAAAGGATTGGAAAACTTACATGAGTCTATTCTCAAAATCCAAAATGCAATAAGATATGTGAGATTGTCTCCATCTAGGCTTCAAACTTTCAAAAGGTGTGTTGAGAAGGAGAAAATAGAAAATAAGAATCTTGTATGCCTTGGTGTTGAGACTATGTGAAATTCTACCTATTTAATGTTGGAAGTTACTAAAAATTTTGAAAGAGCCTTTGACCAGTTAGGAGAGGATGACCCAAGATATCTCTTATACTTTGAAGGTGGTGATGATGATGAAAATGAGGAGAATGGAGGTAGGAATAGAGGAAAGGAAAAGGGAGAGGGAATAAGCATGTTAGGCCTCTTAATTATGATGATTGGGACAACGCCAGATGTTTTGTGAAGTTCCTAAAGCTTTTATAATGTAACATTTCAGTTTTTGAGGTTTCTTTATGTCACGTCAAATGCATTTTTTCATGAACTCGTGACATTACAAATTAGGTTGGTTTGTTTGTCTAAAAGCGGAGACAGACTCTTTAGTTCTGTGGCAGAGTGCATGAAATGAAAGTTGATAAATATTGGGAGAACCTTGAAAATCTGAATTTCTTGTTATATGTTGCCATTGTTTTGGATCCTTGTTACAAATTAAAATATGTGAAGTTTTGTTTTGGTCAAATATATGATAGCTTGAGGGCTAGAGAGATGGCCAAGAGAGTAGAGGCAACTCCTAATCATTTATATGGCCATTATCATGATCATGAATGTAATTCAAGTTCTAATGCTAGAAATGAAGTATCAAGTTCAAGTAAAACTTCTAATGAGATGGATTTTGATGATAATAAAGATGATGCATAGAGATTCTTAGCATCTCAATTTGCAAAACACTTAGAAAATGAAAAAAATGTAGAAAGTAAATATGAAGTTGCAAGGTATTTGTTAGAAAATTGTGAAAAGCCAAGTGATTCATTTGACATTTTGATTTGGTGGAAAATGAATTCTCAAAAGTATCTTATACTTTTTCGTATAGAAAGGGATGTCTTAGCCATGCCAATTTCTATAGTTGCTTCTGAATTGGCATTCAGCACAAGTGGGTGTTTACTTGATCCACTTAAGAGTTCACCATCTCCAAAAATGGTGGAGGCTCTTACATGTGGCCAAGATTAATTACGCTCCAAACCAATTCCAATTAATGTATGAGAAGCTATGGATGAAGTGGAAAAATATGAAAAAATCACATTAGGTAATATTTGTGATCTTGTGAATAAACCTTATTTCATGATATTATTTATAACTTGTATAATTTTTTGGGTTACATACTAATATTTGTTTCTTTGTTTTATAATTCTCATGAACAACAGAATAAGCATAATTAAGTGATGGTGAATGATGTTTTGGTAAGAAATAATAATCTTTGCAAGTGTAATTATTTTTTTTTACATTTTAAATTTTCATTTTTCAAGTAATGTGACAATCTAAAACAAACTTTTCTTGTTTGTTTCTTGACAGTTGAGTTATTAGCAGCATTTCTTCATCAAACATGAAGTTCCAAAGTCCATTAGGCCACTTACTTTTTGAATGGCTGCAAGAAATTTTGGATTAGTGATTAATTAACAACTTTTGTCATTAATTCTTCATTTAAATTTTATCATTGAATGACATGATGGTCAATTTATGACTTTTTTTCACACCTTACTTGTTTTTAAGTCCAAAAGTTAGTGACGTTCAGTTACAAATTTAAGCGTTATTAGAAGCCAAGATGGCTTTATTAGTGATGTTTAATTACAAGTTTAAGCTTTATTAGTGATGTCCAGTTAAGTTTATGGCTAACATGATGTTTAGTTACATGTTTAAGCTTTATTAGTGATGTCCAGATCAACTTATGGCTGAAATGGTGTTCAATTATAGGTTTAAGCTTTATTAGAAACTAAGATGGCTTTATTAGTGATGTTCAATTCAGTTTATGGATAAAATGATGTTCAATAATTTCAGTTACAGGTTTAAGTTTTTTTAACAGCCATTTTGGGAGAGATTTTGCTAGACTACTAGTTAAATATTAATAAGCAGATGAGGTTATTGTAGCCGAATCATTCAGCACATCACAATCCATTATCCATCCAACATTCTGAATATCAGATTGGATAGTTGAATCATTCAGATTTCATATTGCATCACAACCCCATTGATCTTTTGAGTATCTATGAATGCTAAAAGGCAAATGCAGCCTTAATCATGGTGTGTAATGGGCCAAAAATCAAACTTCCAACTGAGACTTCTAGTTCTAGGATGCATTGGACCAAGTCGCATTGAATCCATTAATAAACCGACTGATTAAGCCGATAAACTTACCCAAACTAACCCTTATGTTTGGGTTGATTTTTCTTAATGGTAGGTCGGTTTTAGTTTGATTGTTTAGTAACCCGATCAGGTTGATTTTTCACCAAAATGCAAATAATGCAAATCAATTTCAAAGAGAAGGAGATGGTGGAACTTGAAGTTAAAGAAAATATTGTATATTCAATAATTGTACAATATTTTTAAAACTTTTGTAAATTTTGTTTTTCAATTTTATTAAAAAAATTTATTTATGATTTTTTTGAATGCCACTATAATTTTTTATTTTTAATTTTTTCACTTCATATGTGATTAATTGTAGGCAATAAATTCAAATGAAATAAAGTTTTTGGAATTTTCTTTATTGTCAATTTTATATTTTTAAGTCACTCAAATGTCTTTATTAATTCTTTATTTTTTTCTAAAATATTTATCTTTTTTACTTAACAAAAAACTGGAAAGTATTCAAAATATTTATGAAAAAAGGATTAGGCCTGTGACCCGGCCTAGCTTAGGCCCACAACCCAACGCGTGGCTCGGCCCAAGCCCGCAGCATGGCACAAGTTCCCCTGGACTCGTGCCGTGGACTGTATCGGGTTTCCCCTTTAAAGGGTTTCGGGCCAGGCAGGCACAGCCCACCCAGGCCTGCGTGTTGGCCTGCCACGAACTACTATAGACTATAGTGGGGCAACCCGCAAAAGTGGGCCGTGCCGCTGCCAGCCCACATTACACCTCTGACAGACACTTCAAAATATTTCAACTTTCAAGGTATTACTTAACATCGTCTCTTTCCCTTCGTTTTGAGGTTTTCGACTTTTCGTTTTACTTTTACCCCAAACCCCACCATTCGGTTCATCGGTTGGCACGTAACTGGGTAAGCCCCAGACGCAATGCGGTTTCGAACCCCGCTACTCTATATCAACCTTTGAGAAGTGGAGTTGTTAGATAAAGTGCGGTACTTTGCCCTCAAGCAATCAATTGCTTGAACCCTCAGCCCTAAATATCTGTTCCAACTTCCATGGTTGAGTACCTGAACCCTCAGCCCTCAATCAAGTGAAGGCCGCCTCTCCGTGGCCGGTCTCATATCCGCATTTCCTCTACGATTTGCCTGTCTCCGATCCGATCACTGATCTCCTCAAGCGCCCGCCCATCGCCGGTCTGGGGTCTGGTCATGGAATAGGTCCTTAACCCAGATTCTCCGGCCTTCTCGTTATCTGCATTATCACTGGCGCAGTCTCTTCCAAGAGCTGCCATTTGACCTGCATCGTCGCCCTTCTTCTTGTTTTCGTGTCGGTCTTTGAGTTCCCCAAGGGATCCGATAAGCATTTTCTCCTTTTCCTCTCGGACACAATTATGCAGTGATTGTCCGCCAAATACCGATGAACATTCTGTCATAGTTGAAGAACTTCTAAACTATCAATGCAGTTAGTGAAAAATTTAAGCGCAGATCCAGACTCCTGAAAGCCTCTAACATCTACCAGGGATTCAAGCCTCACGACATTCAGTAATTCGTACCAGTCAACACTCAAAATGGCCACCCACAGCGACGACGATGAGGACATAAATCCTCTCACCTTCCTGATAGGAGGAAAAGAAGAAGAAAGAGTAGCTGCGGCAGAAGGAAAATACACAAATCGACAACAGCAACACCACTATCTTAGTTCGATCGATTCAACTGTTTCTATTCGGCAACTTCCGTCAGAAGGCCTTTCCTTTCAGCTCTGGCCCGCCGCGACCACTCTCGTTAGCCTTCTCGATCGATGCAAACAACCCAATAACAACCCCCTTTTCCCAATCCTCACCTCCTTATCTGACGGTCACCAAGGCCGTCTCCGCATCCTCGAGCTTGGTTCCGGCACCGGCCTGGTAGGCATTGCTGCAGCGGCTATCCTTGGAGCCGATGTCACCATCACTGACCTACCCCACGTCCTCCCCAACCTCCAGTTTAACGCGGATGCCAACTCCAGTACCTTCGCCGTGCACTGTGGGACCATCAAAACCGCCTCGCTCAGGTGGGGTGAGAGTGCGGACATGGAATCCATTGGCCGTGAGTTCGATCTCCTATTCGCGTCCGACGTAGTCTACCACGACCACCTCTTCGACCCTCTTCTCAAGACTCTGCAGTTCTTCCTGACCGGAGAAAACAAATTAGTGTTCCTGATGGCCCATTTGAGGAGGTGGAAGAAGGACTCTGTCTTCTTCAAGAAAGCAAGAAAACTATTCAACGTTGAGATGATACATACTGACCCTCCCTCCCCTGGCTCGCGAATTGGTGTGGCTGTTTATTGCTTTCAGGGAAAGCTCCGGGGTGGCACTGCAGCCCCCCAGACAGTCTCTACTATCGTGTGATGCCTTTGCCTTCAAATTTTCATGTTGATTGATAAGATATTGGGAGAGACGGAAAAGGAATTCTGCTCCATCCTTTGCATTTGAGATTTTGAATTGTATCTTTACAAATCGAAATTCAGTGGTTTATACTTTGAAACTTCTCCTCCCTACGACAATCCCCATTTTCGTCATCAATGAGGAAGAACGTTGGCGAAGAAGCGAATGAGAACATCTCCCTCCATCGGAATGTTTTTTTGTCTAATACGCTTAGTCATAAGGCAAGATCAAAGAGAAAACGGGGATCTGTAGAGAGAAGCTTAACTATGATTTTAGAGGAGACGTTGCAGTTTCCAATTGGCCTGAATTGTGCTGGCTTTAAGAGTCCAATGATTTTGGGGATAAAGATTGAATGTGTGATTCATTTTTTCATTAATTGCCTGTTTGTGAAAGAAATCATGCATCATACTAATCCGAAATTTTCAAATTCAATTTCACCAAACAATTGATTTGGCATGCATAAGCCTCTGGCTTATTCCCACTTGCCAGACTTCTAATTGTGAGTGAGGTCTGACTATTTCTCCAAAATTTTTGACAATATAAAAACTTGTGTTTAAAATCAATATGAAAAATAAATCACCGGTTCATCTTTATCAGATGGGTCAACCAATGATTTCATAATTAAAAAATAAATAAAATAAATATTACAAAAAATACAAAATTTTGTAAAATAAAATAGGCACGTATCAATGAGGAGTATTTTTATTATGAAGGAAATCAAATACATGATTTAAAACCAACCCAAAAACTAAACCCAATGGTTTAACCTTTGGCCATATGGGTCAATTCATGATGTCATAATTAAATAATAAAAATTTATAAAGATAAAGGCACACAAATTATTAAATACATATAAATTTTGTAAAAAACTTTTGGATGCATCTCTAGTATTATTTATGTATTCGTCATGGGTGGACTCATATGACCATCTAGATGCAAAAAGAAAATTGTTTTTACATCTAATTGGTGGTCAATGATTATCTAGATACAAATTGGGTGGGCTTAACTTGAGATTGAATTAGTCCAGCTCATTATTTATATATTCATCATGAGTTGATTTTTGGCCCACAACCATCACTTTGGGGGGTAAAGGGGTGAAGGGGGAAGTTATTAATGGTGAAGGACACCGAATACCAAAAAAATAAAAAATAAAAAAGTTGGGCCTATGCCTAAGTTGTTTGGGTAATTCTTAGGGGTGGATTCAAGCCGAGCCGAGCTAAGTCGAATAGTACCAGACTCGAGCTCGTTTCGAGACTATTCTACAAGGCTCGAGTCAAAAGTTCATAAGCTCGGGCTTGGCTCTGCTCGAGCTCGATTTTGAGAAAAAAAATATTTTATATATAAAAAAGTGTATTTTAAATTTAAAAAATTAAGAATCATAATAATTAATAATTATAATATTTCTATTATATATATTATTTTCTATAATTTTATTATATATATTCGAGCCAGCTCGCGAGCCTCACAAGTCGAGCTCTAATAGGTTCGAGCTCAGCTCATTTAATAATCAAGCCACTGAATTGGGCTCGAGCTTGGTTGAAACCGAGCTGAGACGAGCTCGATTAGCTCGTAAAAAGCTTAGCTCGTTGCCACCCCTAGTTATTCTATTATTCAAGTTGGGCTTAGCCTAACCCCCAAGTAGCCCAAGTCAGGCTTGACCTTATATACACATATTTGCATAAATGCATGGTTATATCTAAATATTAAAATGGAAAGGTCCAAACTGACACTTTTATGTTCTCTAGTTTTTTTTTCATTTTTTAAAAACAAAAAATATTAAAACCAAGAAGTTTCAGTTCTGAAAACAACCCCCTAAACAAGGTAGGGTCTACTTTTTTCCTCCTTTTTTGAATTTTTGTTGGGATTATAACTGATAAGGACAACTTTTGGGTTTTGTTATCAATAAAAATAATTTTTTTAACATAATTTCTAGAATAGGGTAACTTTTTTAAAAAATATATCAAAAAAATGTAGAAACACTATTCATCTCCTTCCTCCTTCAGACCACCGAATCCAACCCAAAAGCGGTTTCTAAAATGGAATTTGGGAAATCTCAACTCCTAAGAATGTTACCCCATTCACAATCATCTCTCTCTCTCTCCTCACTCTATTTTGAAAGCCCACGAGATCACGTTTCTATACAAATTCTACGTTACAACTTGCTAGGCGTCGGTCATCAGAGCACACTGGAAACTAGGCTTTGGCGCCGTGGAAAACAAGAAACATACCCCCTCACCCAAATCCACACTTGTAATCTGAACTAAAACTGTCACCTCTGTCTTTGTCATCTTCTTCCTCTTTCTCCTCTTGTTGGGTATATAAAAAAGACTGTGGTTTATGTAGATTTAATCATCATCAGTCTTTGAGTCTTTGATTTGAGATTCCCCAAATTCCATTTTAGAATCGAAAAAACATGTGATGTGAGGTGGTGCGCTATCCATTTTCGTTTTGAGGGTTTAAGGTTTAAGTTGTTGTTGCGTCAAGTACAAGGGTTAAGAGTAGCGAAGAAGAGCCCAAGGTTATTTATTAATCTTGAGAGAGATTTGTTCGATGGTTTGGAGGAGGAAGAAGATGAACATTGTTTTTGCTCTTATTTGATATATTTTTAATTAAGTTAACCTATTTTAGAAATTATATTAAAAGAATTATTTTTATTGATATTAGGGCCCAAAAGTTGCCCTTATCAGTTATATTTAAATTTTACATTTCTTGCCAATGAGAAGCCAGAGATGTGTGGATGTCCAAAATGTCTCTCGCCAATCAATCCATATCAGCATCAGCTTGTACTGAAGCCACTAAAGAGTCAAAGATGCTTCACTTTCCGATGCATGTTTGGTGCTGTTCTAAAATTTGTGATTTTTCTTATTCTCCTTATTACAAATTGTTTTTATAGGTAAAGAAAGTCATAGAATAACCAAGTAAAAGAAATTATAAACATGATGTTCCAACTATTCCCGGCCCGACTCCCACTAGATAAGCCTATCAAAAAAAAACTTTGCTTTCTAAGAAATAATATGCACATCTAAACTCGAAGTTCAAGGTTTATAAACAAACTTTTACAGAATTGAAACTACGAGACAGCATTTGATAACACTTTTAGATGTCTAACAACTAAAAAACTTGTTTTCTAGATGTAAGGGTGTTTGAGCTAACATCTAATAAGAGAAAAGACATGTGAAATGGTAAGGGTTGGTTTCATGTCTTGCTAGAATTTATGTGATGAAATGACGTTATGATGTTAATGTTCTCATTATTGTCATTTATTATTATTATTATTATTATTATTATTATTATTATTATTATTATTATTATTATTATTATTATTATTATTATATGTAAACAATATTATTAAATGCTATTTCATAATATTAAGAATATTATTTAACAATAATAGTAATGACAATAATAATAACAAATGTTATTATTATAGAACTCAACCCCTTTACAAGTTGGGAGAGAACCCGAAATACTAGTCTACCCAAAAAGTTGTTTCCATGTTTAGCGAGTCGGCCATCCCATTAGCTGTTCTCTTTACCCATCTAAAAGTTGCCCCTAACTCCTCTTGCCATGTTCTTGATCAAGCTCCTGTCATCCATCCAAGAAATTAACAGTTTTGAGTCCCCTTCAACCTCTTATCGAAAGCAGCCTTAATACTATTTTTTGTTGTCTCTCAACTACGCATTTTAGGTTTTAGTGGGTCATGATTGTACGTACTCATTTATACATCCACCTGCAACTCTTTGCAGATAATTACAAGCTTCAACTTTGAATTTGCAAATTGATCTTTTCCATGCCCAATATTCTATGAGAAATTGAAAGTTATTCTTATTCTATAGTTATTACTTGACTAAAGGAAAATTATCTTATAAGCTAGTAAAGTAATGGGGAATTAATTAATCACATAGGAATGGTGATAATTCTGCAGGAAGTAATTGATGAAGATGATGAGGAATTAAAAGGCCTAAGGGAAGAGTTTGGGAATGAGATCTATAACACTGGTGTCACAACCTTGCTGGAGATCAATTAGTATAACCCTGGTGGAAGGTACCCAGTTCATGAGCTTTGAAACTTAAGGGAAGGAAGGAAAACCACATTAAAAGAGGTGATCAATCGTATAGTCTTCAAGATTTGTATTCAGATCTGAAGTTTAGGTGGTGTTTGATAACACTTTTCAGACTTCTAAAGTTTGAAAATATTGCTTTTCAAACGCCAAAGATGTTTGGAAGTGTATAAATTTGGGTGTAAAATGAAATTTCAACTCTGAACTAATAAGATCCAGGCTAGGCACTAAATGCGGTCATACGCATTTCAAACCTGTCCATAAGTCCAAAATACCCTTAATAAAAGACATACATTTCTCCCCCCCCCCACTGTTCATCTTTTCCACTTGACATAGCGATGAACCAACGGCAACTCTCAGCAGCGACAATCTGTTTTCTCCTCTCCATTTCTTTCTATCTCCCCCCTCTCTTCTTCCCCATTTTCTTTTTCTCTCGTTCTCTCTCTTTCTCCCTTCCTTATTACAATGATGGTTACTGGTGCTTCTTCGGGCCTTGGTCATTGATGAAGGAAGATTTGGCCCGACCTCGCAATCACTCCATATGGCAAAAACGAATAGCTCGGCACTTAAAACAACGTACCCAGGGCGCAAGCACCAAAGGGAAGAAACCAGTAGTCTGAACTCCCTTCGAGGAGACCGAACTCCCTTCGAGGAGCCCAAACTCCCTACAGGGAGCCCGACTTCCCTACTAAGAGCTCGAACTCCCTACGAGGAGACCGAACTCTCCGTTAGGCCCCGAGCCACACAAAGCAGTGACCCGAACTGGCCCGCCTCATGGCAGTTCGGGACACTCCCCTATCCAAACTCAAAACTTCACCTCGCACACCACTCCAGCACTTCGCCTCCAGGACGCCAAACTAGACAAACCACACCGTACCTGACGCTGAAGGAGCCCGTACCCTGGGGCGGCGCACCTGACTGACTTGGGATTTGACGCTTGACAGCCGCACTTCAACGGCCACCTGCCACCGCCATCTCCAGTTACAGAGACGGCTCCGACAAAAAGAGCAATGGCGGTTCTGCCCCAACAGAGGTGATGACACCCGAACTGACAGAAGCGCGGAAGTAATCATACCCGACCTGACAGAAGCCTAGGAGTGAGTGCGCGAGGTGGTTATAAAAGGCTCTCTACCCCCCAAGAACATGGTATGCAAACTTTGCGCTATCTGGTTTTATCTTGCCTTTGAAGGATTCTAACTTGAGCTTTGGAGCCTTTACACCGGGTTCCCCCCGGAGCTTCCTCATCTTCTCCATTTCAGGTTCCCTGCAATTCAGTTCAGAGGCAAGGTCGTTGACAGCTAAGACCGGTCGGATTGCGCACCATCAATTGGCACCATCTGTGGGAAAGCTTCAAAAAGCCTCCCTCCAAACTCTCATAACCTCTTTTCTTCAAAAAACCCAACACTCATGGCTTCTTCCAACAACGCCGGACGTGGCACGGAGACAAACACCACCGGGGAACAACTTCAAGTCCCCATGGTGTGCGTCGGAAAGTTCACCATCCCCCTTTCGGTGGATGGGATCCCTAGCTTGAATGCGCCACAAGCAGTGGCGCCCGTAAACCTTCCTGCCATGAGCATCCCCTTTCCTCCCCCTATCGAGACAACCTTTACTAAATCAACTGTCGTCCCCCTGGCAGCCAGCCAAAACCGGTTGGACAACCTGATGCAGTGCATGCGGGCAATGCAAGCCCAAATGCAACAGTTCCAGCAACACCAGTTCCATCAGCACCAAGTACTGCACAACATCTCCCAATATCACTATCAACAGCAGTTCCCCCAACTGCCGCTGAACCAACCACTACTTCCACCTCGGCACCCTGCTCCAAGGCCGGTTAAGGCCTCCCCACAGGATGGACGCCTCCACCAGGGAAAGGCCTCCCGATCCCAAAACCCCCCTAATAGCCAGGCCTCGTCTCCAGGCCAAAGAGAGAAAAATCATCCCCGCCTCGCAGCTAGCAGGCGGGTCAGGAACCTCGCCTGCAAGGTCGGCACCTCGGCGCTCCAGGCCCGAGTTCCCGCTCACGGAAAACCAATTCGGTGCCCCAGCAGCAGACTACCAGCATTCTGGGCCCATCGAGCTTGGCAACACAGAGGCCAGCAGCGCCAGTACCAGGCCCACTCAACAACGAAGGCGCCAGCGAAGTCGCCGAACTGCCACTCGTTTCCTGCCAGAGCTCAGAGGCAAGGAAGAGGCGAGCTCGGACGAGGTAGGAGCTGCCCCGATTCTCTTAGTTCCTTCCCCCCTCGCATCAGAACTCCTGGCAGTCCCCTTGCCCAAAGATTTCAAGCTCCCACTTTTGGACAAGTATGATGGGTCCTTCGACCCCAACAACCACGTTGACGCTTTTCAGTCCCAAATGCACCTCACTAGGGCCAGTGAATCGTG
Source organism: Nelumbo nucifera (assembly GCF_055504915.1). Classification (NCBI taxonomy): domain Eukaryota; kingdom Viridiplantae; phylum Streptophyta; class Magnoliopsida; order Proteales; family Nelumbonaceae; genus Nelumbo; species Nelumbo nucifera. The sequence goes on from NC_142650.1 coordinate 31,474,892, forward strand.
CATGTGTGTGGCCTTCACCACCACCTTCAGGGGGGTAGCCCGCACTTGTTACAGGAACCTGGCCCCCGGGTCGATAAAATGCTGGGCCCAATTCGTGCAGGTCTTCACCGCACACTTTGTCACCAGCAAGCGGTGCCCCAGAACAGAGGAAAGCATCTTCGGAGTAGTCTAGAGGGAAGGAGAACCCATCCGGGGCTACATCAAGCGGTTCAATGAAGCATGCTTACAGATACCGCGGTTAGACCCCGCGGCGGCCAAGAGAGGAGTAACGCACAAAGAGTTCAAATGGCACATGGTAGCTAACCAGCCCGCAACCGTGGCCGAATTCCTCAAGCTCGCGAATAAGTTCATGAGAACAGAGGAAGAAATCAACCAACGAACCGAAAGCGTGAACGAGAAAAGAAAGAGGGAAGGTGAGCCCTCTAACCCAGTCGACAGGAAAAACCCGACCCGAGAGCTGAAGCCGAACCAGTCATTTCGAGCTCCCCTGGTAGTTCGGACGAATTACACGCCGTTAAACACGAGGCGGACTGAGATCCTAATGACGATCAAGGACGCCCCATACGTAAAGTGGCCACCTCGCCTAAAGGGAAATCCAAACGAGAGAAATAAGAATTTGTACTATAGTTTCCATAGAGACAACGGTCATAGTACCGAACAGTGTAATAATCTCCGGGACGAGATAGAGGGACTCATCCATCGCGGATACTTAAGAAATTTTGTACAGCATGACAATAATAACAATAAGGCAGGTCGGCAAGGGGAGCACGGAAAGGATGCCCACGAATCTAGCAGCAGACCAGCCGAACCGTTGCAGCGATAGCCTCCGGAAGAGAGGCCAGTTCGGGGAACCATCCATGTAATTGTGGGAGGTTCGGTGGTAGCAAGGTGTACCTCGGCAGCAGCCCGGACGTCAGTTCACGAAGCGACCCTCGAGGAATGGAACCCCCCAAAAAGACCAAAGACTGAAGAACCGATCTTCTTCATGGAAGACGATGCGCGAGGGGTCCACTACCCCCACGATGACGCGCTTGTCATTAAACTGAGGATCAGTGACTTCGAGGTCAGATGCGTACTCGTAGATTCGGGCAGCTCAACGGACATCCTCTTCAAGTCAGCATTTGACCAGCTACAGTTACAGAGGAGCGAGCTGAAGCCCGCGAACACTCCTCTGGTGGGTTTCAGTGGAGAGGAAGTCAGGCCCCTTGGAAAAATAGCAGTACCTGTGGAAGTCGTCACATGGCCTTGTGCGGTCAGACTCAACCATGAATTCCTGGTGGTCGCAACCCCCTCCCCATACAATGCCATAATAGGGCGGCCAATCACGCATATCCTGCGGGCAGTGATCTCCACCTACTATTTGGCCATGAAGTTCCCTACAGACTTCGGTGTGGGGGTAGCGCGGGGCGACCAGCTCGAGTCCCGCAAGTGTTATGTTGCCGCCCTGAAGGGAAAAACCAAGGTGGTCGACGACCTTGAACTGGAGCGGCCTACGGAGCAAGGCGAGGAATGAGCTTCGCCCACAGAGGAAACAGTCGCAGTCCCGACTTCGGTTACAGATCCAGCTCGCACACTACAGATTGGTGCTTCCATCGAGGAACCACTACGAACCGAACTGGTGAGTTTTTTACTTCAAAATTTAGATATTTTTGCTTGGTCCGCGGTCGACATGCCCGGTATTAGCCCCATCCTGATAACTCACAAACTTAATACTGACCCTGTAGTCTGACCCGTTAGACAGAAGAAATGCAACTTAGCCCCAGAGCGCTGGAGGGCGGTTGACGAGGAGGTCGAGAAGCTCCTCGCAGTAGACTTCATAAGGGAAGTCCATTACCCGAGCTGGGTAGCCAACCCAGTTCTGGTGAAAAAGGCAAATGGCAAGTGGTGCATGTGCGTCGACTACACTGACCTGAACCGAGCTTGCTCGAAAGATTGCTTCCCCCTCCCCAAAATTGACCGCCTAGTGGACGCGACCTTGGGACATGAGTTGCTATGCTTCCTGGACGCCTACTTGGGCTACAACCAAATCAGGATGGACCAGTCCGATGAGGAAAAAACCAGCTTCATAACCGAGTTCGGCCTGTACTGCTATAAGGCCATGCCCTTCGGATTAAAAAATGTCGGGGCAACCTTCCAAAGACTTGTAAATAGGCTATTTCGGCCCTTGATTGGCACGAAGATAGAATGTTATGTAGACGACATGGTCGTCAAGACACAGTTTTCACAAGAATTAATACAAGACTTAGATTCTGTCTTCCAAATCCTGCGTCAATTTAGCATGAAGCTGAACCCTAACAAATGTGTCTTCGGTGTCACCTTGGGTAAGTTTCTAGGGTACATTGTCAACCAGCGCGATATTGAGGCCAACCCGGACAAGATAAAAAGCCATCCTAGATATGAGACCACCTCGGAAAGTAAAAGAAGTTCAGAGGCTAAACGGCCGCATAGCCGCTCTAAGCCGCTTCATGTCCAAATCAGCAGACTGCTGCCTGCCCTTCTTCAAAGCAATCAAAGGCAAAGGGTTCGAATGGACCCAAGGCTGCCAGCTCGCGTTTGACGAGCTAAAAAGTTATCTCGCTAGTGTGCCAACCTTAGCCCGGTCCGAGGAGGGCGAAGTCTTAGAATTGCCCTTCTTCCAAATCCAGGGTAAGACCCTTAGCGCAAGGAGTGGGGGGCAATTGATGAAGGAAGATTTGGCCCGACCTCACAATCACTCCACGTGGCAAAAACGAATAGCTCGGCACTTAAAACAGCGTACCCAGGGCGCAAGCACCAAAGGGAAGAAACCAGCAGTCTGAACTCCCTTCGAGCTTCGGAGCCTTTACACCGGGTTCCCCCCGGAGCTTCCTCATCTTCTCCATTTCAGGTTCCCTGCAATTCAGTTCAGAGGCAAGGTCGTTGACAGCTAAGACCGGACGAATTGCGCACCATCAGTCATGATTTCTGCTTGGATCTCACACCAAGGCCAATTGCAAGGTTGTGACTACTACGCGACGCAAAGATCAACTGAAGGGCTTATCTCAAAGCTATTGCCAAAAAGATCGATTGAAGGGCCTGTCTCGGAGCTGTTGCTGTAGACATGGATTTGAATGCTAAAGGGCCTATTATTGAGGGTCATTTTGCCATATTTATGTTTGAAGTGGAAGTATGTATTATTTATATTAATTATTAAATACTTTAATTTTTATTAATTATTACATATTTTATTTTCTATTACTTATTAACTAGTTTATTACTTTTTCATTAGAATTTATTTATATTTTTAATATTATTTTTATTTTAATAAATTATTTTAATTTTTTATAATTTTTATCATATAGTTTGTTCTAGGGGTAAAATAGTAAAATCAAGAAATTTTAGACACTAAAAGTTTGATCCAACACAAACAAATTTATATATTTAGAGCCTCTAAAAAGTATAAAAGCATCTATGCTTCTTTTCAGATTTCAGACATAAAATAATATCTTTTTAAGTTTTCAGATTTATCAAATGCCACCTTAAGCTGTGTTTGGTTGCAGTGCAAATAAATTTGCACTGATGTAAAATTATGGTAATGCAAATGATTTGGATGCAAATTTTGATATATTTTTGTTTCAAATTTTACCTTATTTCGTTAGATTACAGTATAAATTAAGTAAAATAAAACATGAAACAGAATGAAATAAACTTAAAAGAAAATTAAATCAGAATTTTCATTCTTTTTATTTACACTCTCTTGTGTTTGTACTAGTGCAAATAAGATTGTACTGCAACCAAACACAGCCTCTTCCTTTGAACTACTGAATTTGAGCTCTATTTTGTGTTGAATTGATCCAATGTGTATGTTGTCTTGCACCAAATCCTGGAAAAATGAAATCTATCATATCTACAACGGCTTCTGGGTCTTTTTTCTATACATATTTGAATTAATGCTACTGTAGGACCCTATGTTAATGAGAGTTCACCCACATAAATACAGAATGCTCAGACTCAGAATGCAGCAGATGGGTTTCCTGGCAAATATGTGAGACTTCAAGTCTTTTGTCTTTCATCTATCAAAAAAAATGTCCTTTTGTCTTCTGTAAAGAAATGTAATGTTTAACCTGGTAGATTTGGCTGATGGAGCAGTGCTCTAGGTATAGCCGTATAGCCTTCTAGAGAGTTGAGACATTGCACTATGGATTTAAAATGGTAGAACTTGAATATCTATCTTCGAAGCTAGTTAAGTGTTTCTGGATTGCCTTGCCCTCTTGCTTTTATTTGTTTTTATGATATTTGGGGTCGTGCTTTACCCCTTGGACTGGATGGTCGGACTAGAAAAACCGGGAATCAGTCATTTGATCAGTTATGTGTTTCTCCGAAATCGCTTTTTCTCCAAAACTGTTGATTGTGGTCAGCAAACCGCTGAACCGATTGGTTAATCGTTCGAACGGTTTTGACCGTTTTTCAATTTTTTTTGTTAGAATGGATCGGCAGTTCGGGTCGAACGGTCAGACCGTTCGAATTAGTAACCGGATCCCTGACCAGTTCGATCACCGGTTCATTTTTAAAAACCATGAAATAATATATATATATATATATATATATATATATATATATATATATATAATTTCGATGAAAAAACAGGACATAAATTATATATATATAATACTATTCAATATAAAACATTATATAACTGCAATATTTTATGTATTAGAATATAGGCCCAGGCTTAAGCTATAACCCTTATCATATGTGCAAAACCCGGCCTGGCCCATGATCACCCGTACCCAAAAAGGTTGTAGAAGTCAGAAAGAGATGCTTGGCGTTCAAGAGAATGCATGCTTTAATGGGGTACACAAATATCAGCCAAAAATGAGGTCTGAATGAGAAATTAATAGTCGTAATTAGTAGATAAGACCTGGGGTTTTTGGAGATGCGTAAAAAGATTGATGGATCTTCTCAGTTCTCACATGCACAATTTTGATGGTTATGTGTCATTTTCTAGCAGGGGAAAAAAATAAATTAAGAAAACCTGGTTTAATGGTGACAGAGATCATAAACATCAGCCATCAGCTATATGATTAGTTAGTAGTTACAAATAAAAATAAGAACACCGAATCATTACTGAGTTAAAGTGAGTTAGACCAAATTTTGATTTAGCAAGCAGACGGTACTTCAGTTGTTTTGCTGCACAAAAAGTGTGGTTACCAAACCCAATGAACATAGACATATAGTCATAACGCTCCGGGTGTTGGCCAATATGTATGATTTTCATTGTTTTATTAAACAAAAAACAGTGATCAAATAAAGCAAAACCAATCAAAAGACTGATCTGTAAGCTGTTTTAGTTTGAAAAACAAAACCAGGCATATTGGCGAATTTCACAAATCTATGATTTCTAGTATTGCTCTTAATCCTAACTCCACATCCTCCTCACCAGGCTCACCTTATATTGACGGTTCTTGAATATTGATAACCCAATCATCCATTCTTGATGTCCATTAACAGGGGCACGTTGCCACTTAGAAACATTAAAGACCTCTTGACCAACAAGCTTGTAACATATTCTTACTCAAACCTTCATTACCATGAGTCAGACAAGTTGAGATAAGCTACTACTTGGATTGACCGTAACCCTATCTTACAAATTGTAACTCAAGTCACCCATCTTCATGAAAGCAATCAAAGAACTGTTGATCCTGGCCAATGCAGTATATCCCCAAAAGCAGTAGACAAAAGGTAAGCAACGTTGCTAAAATCAAGTAAAAAATACAACAAAGTAAACAGGAGAGAGGGAGAGAGAGACTGAGTTGTGAGAGAAACCAAACTCTATAAATCCCTTGGAGTGCAGAAAAGAATCGTCCATGACAAAGCAAGGACAGACGAACAGAAGTTCCTGTATAAAGACTAGCGACAACCTGTACAACCATCATAAAAGTGATGCATGTTACATTTACAGACATGTAATTGAGCTAATCCCCTGAAGCCATTTATCCAAACTCAGCATTTACTCCTTGGCTGTTCTTGTTTTACACGTATATACGCAGCTTGTCTGACTTCCAAACATTCGGATTTATGGAATCCCTGTCCAATTCTGTATCCATCTTAGAAAATTGTTCTTTTTATTAAAATAGGGGTGAATAAATGGGTTAAAAACCGAACTGAATAAATCAAATTTTTAAATAAAAAATTGACTCGAAATCGAAATATTAAAAAGCTAAAATAACCGAAATCAAAATTTTCAGTTCGGTTTTCAGTTAAAACCGAATTTCAACACTATATATATTTTAATATATATTATATATTGAAATATATATATTTTTTATACAATGTATATAATAAATGATATATTTTATACATAATATAATATATTTTATACATATTATATATGTATTATATGTTAATATATACTATAGATGATAAAATTTGATTAATTCGGTTTTTTCGGTTAACCAAATTTCTAAACCTGAAAATCGAAACCAAAACCGAAATTTTCAATTCAATTTTTCGGTTTTAACCAAATAATGCTCACCCCTAAAAGCTTGCCATCTCTCCAATATATCTTCCGTAACATCACCTAAATCATTTTTTATTATTATTTCCACCCAATTACTTTTCAGTCTGCCCTTAGCTCTTCTAGCCCCCTTCAACTTAATAAGAGATCATTTTTCCTAACAGCAACAGGCCCTGTAGATGGTCTTGTCCTACCCAGGAGAACCCTCTGTGAGATATTGGACGTGAGAATCACTAGCTGGCATCTAATGGTAAGGGCCTTCCCTCAGATTATAGAGCACTTAGCAATAAAGTAAAAAATTTTCCCATGGTTTTAGATTGTTGTTTGGAGGCAAAACATTAAACCTATCACCAGAACCGTTCATAACAGTATCTACAGAAAACCACTTTGAACTCAATTATAACACCCCCTTTCATCTACTACTCTGCAATCTGAACATTGCCCCACCAGAAAGCTTCAGAAGCCTAAACCTCAATTTCCTCCTAAATAAGACCCCCAACAATCTGCCAAGTTAATTTATCAAAAAAAAAAAAAAAACAACCTGCCAAGTTACTCCATGATTTTGACTCAGAAAGAACAGGCCCAAGCTCTTTGACTTCTTTCAATCACCTTCTAAAGCATCTTTTTCTCTACTTGAGCTGTGTCATCTATTACTAAAAATTACACCCTTTTCTTATTGGTCCAACTCTACCTCCCCTTTCCTCTCCAAGCAATTGTCCAAATTCTTCACTGGTTTTTCGCTTGAATCGCTTCTCAGCTTAAGAGTTGCCAAGATTTCACCAGTTCCATTCCCCTCCATCAGATGCCACATAAATTCCTGGTTATAATGCCAAACCAGTTAGCTGTTCCTCAACTGCAGAAACAGATACTCTCCTTTGGTCTTGCTACACCCCACTGCCACCTGCCCTTGTCATATAATCAGAATCACCATCAAATGCTGAATTATACTTCTGAGTAGCATTCGAGTGACCAAGACGTCACCAGATCACAAGCTACTCCTACAAACTTTTCCTCTTGTATACCTTCTTGGACTTGCCAATCAGGCCTGAGCCATATAATTTGCTCCTTAAACGCAAGGAAACTTTGGTGATATGATGATTTTTAATACCTTGAAGATTGATCCTCTCTAAGGGCTGAGAATAATTTCTAGATCTGCCCAAATCCTCCTGTACCTAAATCAAGAATTGGAGAAGAGTGGTGATCAGAATTTACCTCGTTCCCATCCATGTGTCCATGGCTGAGCTCAGGTGTGCATTTTTGTTTTATGTTATTTTTTTTTTTTGCTACACAACGGGGGTAGCCCATCCCCCTCCCTTAACCCACCCACCTGGTTGCAGCAGGATTTGATCCCAGGTCTCTAGTCCGACGGGTCAGAGATCCTTCAACTGAGCCACCATCAGTTGGTTAGTTGTGTATATACCTGATTCTTTGCAATCTGAGACCAAAGAGACAACCACTTCCACTTCTAGATGAGCCACACCACATGATAAGCTTCTCTCTTGCACCAACAAGAGCAAGCTTGAAAGTTCTAGTAGCATTCTCCATCAAACAGCACTCCCCTTTGATCAGAAGCCTCCTCACTTCTTCACTAACTAGCAGAACCTTTTCAGAGCCTACTCCTGAAACTGCTAATCATTGCCAACAGATATATCTGGAGCACCTTCCAGAGCCACAACCATTTTATCTAGCAAGGGGCAGCAACTCTCAGCATGTTGAAAACGACTTTTATTCTTCAAAAAAAAAAACGACTTTTCTCCCCTTCCCTTTCCTCCATCTGACGACTTAGAAAAACCAGACTGCCATATCCATTCCAATTTTGGTGAACCAATGGGTGGACATGTTCCTTCTTAACCTTCAGGATATATGAAAATCCTAATGCTTTCACAACAATCTTTTCTTGCAATTTAAACCTTCATATTCAGGGCCAACAATGTAGTGGTCTAAACCACCAACTAGCTTTTATCATAAATCACAGCTTAGGAAATAGAACACCTAAAAGGCTTACGAGTGCATGTCTTAAAATAACACACAAAATTCATGTGAATGAAGAAACCACATTTTCATAAATAACCTGATGAGCATCTTTTTTTATCAGTAAAAAAATTACACATGGCTCATTTTTTTCTTTCTCTTTTTTTTGGGGGTAAATAACAAAACCTTCCCGTACTATGGGGTCTGTGACAAAGACCCCTGTACTTTGTTTTGCTATAAAAAATCCTTGTAGTATAACTGTGAGATCCCTGTACTTCCGTTAACTTTCCGTTGAAATCGGCAGTTACAATATTTTTTAATTCCCATACTACCCTTTTCTTGAGTCGATTTTTCAATGCATGGGGCTGTTCTCAGATGAGTTTTGGCAGGAAAGCAGACCCCGAACCAGGGAGATGCAGGAGAACAGATGGAAATAAATGGAGATGATCGAAAGAAGCATGCCCAGATTCAAAGTACTGCAAGAGACACAAGCACAGGGGTAGAAACCGTTCAAAAAAGCCTGTGGAAGTTATTACAGCAAACACCTCTACAACAATCTCATCAATACCCATAAACCCCTCTGCCATTACCAACAATTCCTCTGCAAATTCCTCTTCTTACTCCCTTCCTTCACTGTCTTCGTCAGTTGCTGCTGAAACCAATCACCAACACCATTCTTATTACAACATCCCACATCATCCCTTCCTTTATCCCCATTCGTCCTCTTCAAGACCTCCTGGCAATGGGTTCTCGCTTCAAAACAACTCCAGTACCCATTTGTTCTTGGACTCTGGATCTTACTCTCAGGCCGACAAAGATTACAGGTTTGTATAGAACAAAATTACAAAACTAACGGCTCAGTCCTCTTGAAAACCCAACTATAGTATACTAATTTTTCTCTGGTTATCTGAACAAAAAGAACAGGTATTTTCATGGATTGAAGGGAGAGGTGGATGAGCGTGCTTTCTTTTCAGAAACTTCTGGGACTGCTAGGAGTGCACCGGATTCATCGCTTGATAATTCGTGGCGATTTGCACCGCTAGCTCAATCCAAACAGAGGAGCTGCTCTGCTTGACAAGGTGACTACTCTCAGCCGCAGTTGCAAAACCTTACTGACATTTCGAAACAGCAAAAACAGCAGCAAGAGCAGCACTGTTTGTTTTGGGTGCCGACTTCAAATCCAAAAGGCTGCAGAAGATGGAGAGAGAAGAGGTACCCCAGCAACCTCTTCGCCACTTCTTCGACGAGTGGCCACCAAAGAGCAGAGACACGTGGCTCGATTTAGAGGATGACTGATCGAACCGGGCCTCATTCTCCACAACTCAGCTCTCGATTTCCACTCCTATGCCATCTCTCAACTTCGCAATCTCCAATTCCCGAACAATATTGCAGATATTGTTCCTCCATATGTATACTATACGGTGAATAATTCATCTGAATTAGCTATTCTTTTTCTTGATAAAGAAAGATTGGTTAAGCTTAACAGTATAGGTAGAATGTTAGAATCAGTTTGTGTCGTTTTACGTAGAAGAATCTTTTGATTATCTGAGAAACCTCTGCATGAGTTCCATGGCATAGTGGTGAGGTCTTGGATTTGTCATGGTCGAATAATAAGGTTAAGATGGCTCTTACAGAAGAAATTGTATTCTCCTGTTGGTCAACTTTGTTACCATTAACTGCTGCAAGGAGTTGTGGTGGTTATGGCCGGGAGGAACGGAACACAAGAGGAAAGCATGAAGAAAAAGGGGAAGGGGAAGAAGAGAGATTTGGGAGGGTAGGGTGGGGGGGAGAGAGAGAGAAATGTGAAGGAATTTGAGGTAAAAAGAATTATCACCGCTACTGTTTTGTTTGTGTATCATGAGATCGGGGAAGATGAACAGTGTTTTCTCCTAATTGTCCGAATAATTATTACAAAGATAATATAAAAATTAAAAAATATTGTAACGGCGAATTTTAACAGAAAGCTAACGGAAAGGGGTCTTTGTCACAGACCCATAGTACAGGGGGGGCTTTGCAGGTCTTTGTAATTTACCCTTTTTTAGGGGGGAGGGATGGGCAAACTACTAAGGCGACAAAAATTACGATATTCAAAATATAACATGAAACTACAAAATAACATTTTCAACAGAATTACAAAAAGAAGCCATACGGAACTCAATTTCAGAAAATATATAGAAATTTAGGTAATTAGTACGGCGTTTACCAATCAGAAAATCTATTAATAGATAACATAATCTATAGAAAAACTCAACAGTGAGATCCCAGTTCCAACAGAACATGGTTACGCAGACAATGATGAAGCTTAACATGGTTAAGTAGTTTTTCTTTTAAGTTAAAACATTGTATAAGGGGGAAGGAGACCCCTCAAAAAGAAGCATATACAATTATACATCCCTTGAAGAAGGGATTTATAAGTAAGACTTTTATATACATATTCACATAATTCTGGTGCACTGACACAGTGACACTTTTAATTTGTTCCCAGTGGTTGTTTAAGTGGCGATGCTTAAATCCAGCAAAGCCACTCCATTGGCTGGCCCATCTAATCAAATATTGTTTCCACTTTTTCCATGAGAATGGATATCCAGCTCCATTCCTTTCAATCAATTGTGAGGATTTTGTTCCATACAGCGGTCCATATAAAAAGGGCAACCTTAGATGGTTTCCCAACTTTCCAGATCCACTTCCAAAGCACGTCTACTGCATCCCTGCCCATCAACTAACTTCTAGTAAAAACCAAAAAGAACCCATTGTAAACACTCCATCCTTGCTTCCCCGTCACTATCTGCTATCTAATTCAGTTCCTCAGTTCCTCATGCCTTGGAGACAAAGACATGTTGTAGAATTCCAAATGTGCATCTCATTTCCAACATGGTTAAATAATTGGAAACAATGTAGAGGAAATATGTCAGCAAATGTGAAGGACCCATTTTGTATAATCTCTTCTGTAGAGTATCTAATTATTTGATCCACTCGTTCTCACTGTAATCCTTGTAAAATCTCAATGAACATTAACATTCCACAGGAATAGGAAATAAATAACTGATAGCTTTCAGTTTCCAACCACTCTAAGCCCAGAAATATTACTAATGATGATCAACCATTTGAAGCCTTCACTCTATTACAATAACTACCAAATCATTATTTGCTGTTGGGTGCTATAAGCTGTAGAGCATGGGTATCATTATATGATTTTTTTATCCTTTTTTTTTTGGTTGGATACCAAAAAAAATCCTTTTTTATGAGCAACATCCTACTGTATATGTTTTAATTGTTTGGAACTAGGCATTTTCATAGAAATTGCAACTGATGAGAACACAGCTTCAGGAACTTCAATTTTTTTATCAGCAACTAAAGGAACTTCATAACCAACATCACTGATGAATCGAATCAAGAGTTTTAAGCAAACCTATCTGCACGTTATCTAAGTATCATGAGTCATGACTACAGCCTAATCCATTTGGATCACTACATGGATCTCCCTCCATTGTTCTAAGACCTTGTCTTTCATTGAAAAGTGACTTGAAACCATCTTTTCTTTACCATAATATATGCTCTTTTCAGCCATCTCCCTTTAGCTCAAGAGTCATGATGAAACCATCTCAATCAACTTATTTGTCCCATTTATGGCTGCTACTCCATGGTTCAGTATTACAACATCATAACATTACCAGTTCATCGATCTTAATATGCTCATCTAAGCAAAACTCATGCAAGAATAGTTGTAAAGGCATAAAAGTTGATAAAAAAGCAGAATGCAATCTAAAATGATCAACATTGAAAGGGTAAAACATACCTTCTGTAGTACAGCATAACCAACTTCATGACCACAGGAAATGTGTTCAAAAATTGATTCCTGATGTTGATTTCCAAATTGTACACTCAATTCTATTGTTACTATTTCTTGTTTTCTGTGTATTTGCCATGCTGATGGTTACCATGATTGCAACTAAAAAGTAAAATCACTTCTTTTTACCTTTATTAGGTCAGGAAATAATTATAGAAAAAGAAGATAACACTTCACGGTTATTGAAGAGAATTTTAACTGGTTAGTTCTATGCTTATAGATTACTTCTATAAGCAAGCTACACTAACAGTACATGAAAGCCATCTAACCCAGAAAGAAAGCCCCTTGATGAATTACTCTAGATTACTTCTATCTAATCACCTCTCAGCCTATCTGCCTATACCTGCACCTGCAAGGGTCAATAATCCTACCGATAAAAAGGTAAATAAATCAAGGAAACTATTTCAAATCAACAGCACGGATGGAATCATGGAAGGTAATCCAAAGCTGTTAGTCAATTAGCAATCAATAAAACACAAAGCTTCTAATCTTGGGAGTTCATAATACACAAGTCATAACATTAACCCATCCAGCTACATGTGTAGTCTACCTAAGAAAGAAGACATTGGATCAGAAAAGGTACAAAATAGTGAATAAAGCAAGTGCTAACTAGAACAATGTACACAACTAATTAATTCAAACAGAGCACAATTAACTGTTCAACTCTAAAAGAACAATTGAATTCTTTAACAGAATATCCAAATCCCTTTATCTTTAAATACTTAACCAAGACATAACAGAATTTAGATTTGCATCAAGATTTTCCAGAAAGACTAATTTTGTTTTTAAGGAATACATATATTAATTAGAGAAAAATCGATAACAAGTGCATGAGAGGATGTAAAAGGTACTGTACCAGAAAAAAAATCTCTACCCTCCCATTCTAACTAAGTCATCTGTGATGATTATGGAGTCCAGCTCCTCCTCGGAATCCATCTCAGATAGAGGACTAAGAATTCAAGTTGTCTCTATCTCATTAATGAAGTGAGCCAATCCAAATGGGCCACAACCCACCTTGGTAGCCCATATAATGACATTGGCAGTTTTCACAAACTAGTAGTGATGAATGGTGCAGCCTTCTAACAACCCTTGAGGCTTGAGCCACTCAAGGAGGCCATGACTTCTGCTTCACCATGTCAGCATCTCCTGTGGAGCCACTAAGAGACCATATGGGTAGTATGACAATTGTTTTTTATTTTTTTTATCAACAGCAGTATGACAATTGTTGTCTTTGTTCAAGTCAACAGGAAATAGTCAACCATCTTTTTTGCACTGTAGTTGCACTTTCAAACTCTGGGCGTGGTTATTGGGGGCCGTTCGGAGTGAATTTGTGATTTCCAGCCTCATTAGAAGAACTGTTCAGAAGCTGGCATCTAAAGGGGCTGAGCAGAAGGGGAACTGTAGGATGGAACCTTTTTCCCCCTTGTTATCTTATAGGACATTTGGGTGGAGAAAAATGCTAAAATTTTTTTATAGCTATACATCCACAGGAAGATATGCTGCTTAAAAAGGTTTTGGTATGATCTTTTCATGGCTGCTGATGCACAAGAGGTTGAGGTGTGTACCTCACATTAACTTTTTAATTTGGAGAAACAGTCTGTGAACGGTCGAACATGGGTTACAATCTTCTGTACAGTAATTTATTGTACAGGGTTTCTGCTGTTTTTGGATATAAGCTCAGAATCAATACATTGCATCATTACTTTTATCTTTTTCAAGAACAAATAAAAGAGGTAAAGGCATTTTACCAAATTGCCCTTGGTAATAGAATATTAGTTTTACCTCTAAAATATGTACTTTGAAATTTATAAGCTCAGTTGTAATAACTAAATATAGTTTTACCATCTCAATTTTTTTAAACTTTATTTTCTAGAACTTGTTTCAAACTTTCCACTCCCACCTTAACCTCATGCAGGACAAAAATGTCCCTTTAAAAAATATAAATAAGGATATATGTGTCCATCTAATGAGCAAGAAGGTAGCATACAAGGGTAAAATGGACTTTTGAACACTTTTAAATGTCATGTAAACACTTTCTGTCACTAAAACTGAGTGAGGACATGTTGATATAGGGGTGGTTGATAAAATGTTAATAGAGGGGCGAAATAAGTAATCCTATCCCAAACTACAAGGGATTAGTAAGTTAAAAAGTAATTTACCCATAATATATCTATTTTATTTTGCATTCATTTCTTAAGTTTTCAAATAAATTAATAAGAAAGGTTTCCTGATCAAGTATGGTATCACCCTAGACAACCCCACCTCTTTTTTGCCACAGAGGAATCCTATTGTCAATTTAAATTATCCATTATATAGGGGGTTCTCTAGATTGGCCATATGCTCAATTTGAGCTTTACCCTATTAGTGCAAATTATCCAAACTTATAAATTTACAATTTATGATTATGGGAATGAAATAAATTATTATGAATATAAAATGTAATGCCACATAAGCATAATTTATAAAATTCTAAATTGTAAATTTTTTACATGACTTCCCAATTCAACACCATGACTCCTGAATTGACTCCATTCCTGACCTTGTCAAGCTAAACACCCGAGTCTGCAGGCTACCTCTATAACTGCTTTCCAGTAAAGCCTGCCATAAGAGCAAAGGCCACTAGATCACCACTAATACAGAAGGTTTCAAATGCTGCTTGCTGCCCACCACTTAAATATGAGTTTTCAGTATAAAGGTTAAGTTCCAAAGAGTTTAAATTTTGAAAGTAATGACAGAGACGATAAATAGTGCATCTTATTTTCATTTTAGTGTGTTCCAATTCTCCAACTTAACAAAAGCAATTAATGAATATGAAATCTCTTTCAATAAAAGAAAATTAGATGCGTTATGCACCAAAAAGCAGTTTGAAGGTTCCTGATACATACACTGGATCAGCAAAATGAGTACCCATACTCTTTAACGTAAAGAAGAAAGTAACATGACATGCTTCAGATCAGATTTCAATAAGAAGCATAAATGAAGACAAGAATTGCAATCCATGCAGAATAAGATCAACAAACAGACCCATCTCTCCTTCTGTTGAGGCCCACCAATAATGCTGGGCAAGGCATCTCTCCTTCACTTGACCTTCAACTTTTTGCATTTTAATAAATAACAATAAATATTGCAAAAAAAATCGTTGGTATAAATAAACACAAAGACCAAAGACTCCAAACAAAAAGATGAATCTAGACCAATATCCTCAATAACAGTCCTTGTACAACTAACATCAGCCTGATAGAAATCCTACACAATGATCAAGCAAAATATCCCCACACTCATGTAAAGAATATTAACTATTATTACAATGAAAGCAACAGCAAGCATAGAAGGGGAAAAAAGAAAGAAAAAGAAAAAGAAAAGACATATAGCACATAAAAACTCTATCTACCAATCCTCAAGACTCAAGAGATTTCCACAATAATGAGAAACAATTAAAGGGGCTAAGCTAAGAGATCAAAAATGCCTTCTGCATCCAAGTAGATAATGTAGGATACATAAAATAAAGAACTACAAAAGCCTACATGTTACTGTCGAAAAGAAAAATACCGAATACCAAAGATATCTCAACCTAGGAGGCAACAAGCGGTTTTCAGAATCACATTGGAGGGTTTCAACATTCCATAACATGCTTAACCATCTTAGAAATTAAACTGATGGAAATTTTCAATTAATACAAGAAAAGGAAACCAAGTTCCCAAAATCTCTTATGTTGAGATGGGTAAGCATAGATTGGTGTCTGAAGAACAATTTTGCTACATTTAATAACATAACAAGCACTGAAAGACCCAAGACTCTTTAAAGCTAGCAACAATGTCCAGCTCATGCAATCTCACCAATCTCCATCCCCACCCTTCCTCACGCCAACACAAGTACCTAACCCACCACCACCTCCCCCCCCCCCGCAATATAACAGACACAAAAGGAAAAAAAAAAAGATATTTAAAGAAATATGTTTCCCGTTATGAACATGCCCATAGAACAATGCTAACTGCATTTTAGGTTTTAAATAACCCTAGCTAAGATTACTGAAGTATATATGTCGCAGGCAAATTGCAGTTCCATAGATATGATTCCTCATGCACATGCGGAATCCACAACATTCTGGAAAGAAAATCCAGAGGAAGAAGAAAAGAAAAAGAGAAAATTCATAACTTAGCAAGGCCGAAGGTATACATAGAGAGAAGAGATTCACACCAGGATGTATTCAAACAAACAGTTTTTCATTTTTATTATTTTTTTTTCCTTTTCAGTGAGTATTCTGTCCATTTTCAACACCGAGGCCATACAAAACACCTGCATATTTCTCGGTTTGGCCATTAAAGAAAGCATCTTTCAACTTCCTGAATGTACAAGAGGTAAGCAAACTATCAGACCCGGCTTGGTGACAGATACCAATACGTTCCACTTCCAATAACTCCGCAAGCTTGTTCAACCCACCATGAAGGCTGTTGCAGAACTTCATGAGATGCTTGATGTCATACACATTTGGGAAATACATCTTTATCAGATTGAAAAATCCAGCCTGCGTATCCGGCAAGTTCTGGCACGTCAGGAGCTTAAGCAAGTAGCCAAAATCGTATCCACTGTGAAAGGTCACCCAAAGCACGCTATCGTTCAACACAATTCCAGAGGACATGAGGAGCTCTCCGAACCGATGCGCGTCGATACCCTTCTCGTTGTTCTTCTTGAAATCGATCCCGCTCTCGCGCAGCAGCTCGATTGAGTCATTCGCAAAAACATCCTCGCTAACATTGAACTCACGGAAGTTGAATTGCCAAACGCAGTACTTGTCGGTCCCACACGTCGGAAGGTTCCCTGCCTCGTCGGAAAAAGTCAGGCCCAATTGAATCAGCTTCAGCATGTCAACGTTGGCCTTCAGAGTCTGGTAATGATAATCGGAGCTGGTCTTGAAATTGCCCACAGGCCGAAGGACAATCCCAGGGAACTCGGTATCCATAGCGATGTACGGGTAGTCGTCCACGATCTCACGAATCAAAACGAATTCCTCCTCGAGATTGTCATTCCAAACTTCCCTGATGTGAATCGAATCACCCTTCGATAAAATCGACATTTTCGCAGCGAAGCAACGAGATCAAACAGCAACCCCTTCAGACCCAGATCTGTAACCAAACCATAAAGCAAAAGAACCTCCAAAACCCAACCGATCTACCGTGTCTCGACTTCCTCCAGCCAGATCTGCAAAAACCCCAATCACTAAATCACCCACAAACAAATATCAATCCTAACAAACTCAACAAAACCCTAATACCAACAAAATCAAACCCAGAAAACCAAGGAACCAAGACGAAATCAATCATAGGTTCGAGATCTAACCTCAAATCCGTGAAACCTCCATCTTCGTTTCACAGATCTTGAATTCGGGATGACTGGCTTGCTCTTCGACAAAGAAAAGCGGAGAAAGAGAGAAAGGAGGATAGAGATGCAACGAAGCTTTTTCTAGGGTTTCTGCTTTTCCTTTTTTATAAATAAATATAATATTTTCCTTTTTTTTAAAGGCGGTTCAGAAGGAAGAGAGAGATTTTTAGGTTAGCAGACTCGTATAAAGTCTTCACATTACAGCAAGAGAACGAATCATTAGAGAGAGTGGAGAGAGAATGGGCTTACAACACGGCTTTTGCCACCCGCCACCCTCCCCCCTCCACCTTAAAAAGCAAAAAAAACATTATTAAATTAATGCAAAAATCAAGAAAAAGACAGAAGGTCCGAGGAGAAATAAGAGTGGAGACCAATAAAATATAATTTTTCAAATTATTAATAAATAATTGTAGAGGTTCGTAGGTCGGTTGAGAGAAACACCTTGTCGCCATGTCAGCGTGTACCGACCCGAATCTAGCGGGTTTGGTTCGGGTCACCTTATGCGGGTGTGGGCTTTCTTTTTTGGGTATTTATTTTATAGGCTTCCTTTGGTATAAATGTATTATACATCATACTTGGGAAAAGTCGATCTCTGTTCGATAACCCCTTTTTTATTTTTTCGGTCGGGCTGTATGTTTCGATTCGGATCGAGTACGAGTTGACTTACGTTCAAGCAGAATCCGACCCGTTGGCAAAAGGACTTTCTTCTAGACGGGTCGTGTAGTATTCTTTTTATTTTTTTTGTAGAAGGGTGCAGTGTATCTATCTGAGAATTTGACGATATCTGTGCCTACTGCTAGTGTGGTCAGATTCAAAAGGGGGCATGACATTGGAGGTCCAACAGGGGGGCTCCACGTTGGATGGTTAGTTAATGGTCAGGCTGGTCTTAGACGGTCCACTGGAAAAGCCCGTGTAGGATTCTGTATATGAGATGACAAGCGATGTCGAAATCGGCTTCCGGACAAGCCCGTGCCCACACCATTCCAATCGCCATTTGCAATCTTGTATTGAGAATATTTTGCCCTGATGGAAGCTTCTTCTTTTTTTTTAATAACAAGCGAAATGAGTCTGGATCTGTAAGAATTCTAACGTGTGTAAGCAATTATTGTTCGACATTCTCTACCTTTGAACTCGAAGAATTATTCTTCGAAGTCCAAATTAAATAGTGCCATATGTGGCATTTGATCATCACTATGATTTCCAATTTTATGAAATTCACATCACTATGTTAATGTTTGTTGACAGTGCCACATAGGCACCCCATCAGCAAATGTCTCATTAATTGCATTTGTGTGTGTCGAACTTTGCTTTTTACAAACTTTGGTTTCTGTGTGCCTCTCCCATTTCATAAAGTTTCATTTTGGAGCTTCATAGAACGGGTAGGCGTTTATTGGCATTTTGCTGATGTGGTGCCTAATGGCGCCTATGTGTCATAAATGCCTTCATTAAATGTGTTTCTCAATTTTGTAGTCACACAAGTACAAAACATTTACTAAATAAACGTAAACAGAACCAAAAACCCTCATTATCTTGCTATGCCTCACCAATTCTTTTAGCCATTGGATGATTCAGCATCGATATGATAGCAATATTATATTGTTACCAAACAAAATTTGTGTATAATGCTAGTGCATTTGTTTAGATAGCAACAACACTGCCAAACAACATTTATAGTCATTTTAAAACAATGCAACGCTGCATTGTCTTCTAAGAAAACAAGAATGGTACAACACATTTTAATAAATCATATTTAACATAATATGTAGTATGCCATATTACGTTATACTATTATATAATGTGTAATTGTTATATTAGTATATGGATATTTTGCATTATTGAAGAACAATTTATAGAATTGATCTTTTCAATTTAGTGATGAATGTTTATTTGGAAGTGAGTCAATATCTATGAATTCAATAATATTTTTCAAAACTTAGAGATGTGTCTAAATGTTTAACCAAATGACTACCTAATTTTTGAAAAAAAAAAGTTCAAATGCCAGTTCAATGCCATTGAATGCCACCTCCACTGGTTATTGTCACCACTTTCCCCTTTCCCAAAACAAACAAATAAATAAATAAAGACAAAGCTCTAGACTCCATCAAACCTCTCTTGCGCAAAAATAATTCCTTAATAATGTTAGCATCGTAAATATCATTGTCATCATATTTACTCCCTTTTTATCTAAATTCGTTGAACTCCATCCAAACTCCAATCTTTTGACAAATTTCTCCTTCATCTATTCATATATTCTTAGCTCTAGAACCAACTATATTATCCTTAACAATTACAATACAATGGTGAATGATCATTGGAGTTCATTCATGTAATTCGACTTTTCAACTAAATATTGTCTTGCTAGTTCCATAATAAACATGTCTAGGGCATAAGGTTAGTTGACGTGTCATTTCTTGAACACATGGAAGTCAATTTATGAACGACTCTCCTAACATTTAATAGCTTTCATAATCACAATAAATTACTCTAAGAAATTGTAACAACCACCCTAATTAACAACTTGAACACAATAATTTAATCAAATTTAAATAGACTATTTAGACATGAAAATAAGCTCTTATCTAAGAGAAAGATATATATCAAACTACACACTTACCAAATGTCACCATCCAAAAGTCTAAAATATCGTCACCTATAGTTTAAACTAACCAAATACATGGGCATCCCCTTCATTGTACTTAGTTGCATCTCTAGAGGACCCACTAGTATTTGAAGTTTGTCATAGCAATAAGTTATTGGGTCACCAATTATCACACATTAGTGGGCCCTAAAATGAAGAGCAAAGTTGATATTAGAGAAATTTTAAGTAAGCTTTTAATGTTTTGATGATTTAGATTGTTAGTGAATCGATGTCAATGATCATGTGTTCATGGCAATAATAGAGAAGTTCAACCGAAATGAGTGTGGAAAAGATGGTGACAACATTGTTCAACGATGCCTTATCCTCAATATTAGAATAACCTTAATGGGAAAATTTATCCAAGGTTTCTTTTAAAGGTCGATGCATAGGCAATTTGTAATAGTGGCAATGTGAATTTGAAATTGAGAAAGGAAATGATAAATAATCGAAGCATCACTGATGAAAATACCATAAGTGGAAAAACTATAGTTATCGATGGTGCTAAGAGAAATAATGTTGGATAAATATAAAAAATAATATATCTAAATTGACAAATGAATAACATTAAGGAAAACGACAATAAATGTAAAAGAGATTAGACTAGATTTAGTGGGTGGAAAAAATTTTGGCCACCTATTGAAAGAGTATGACCACATTGAAGGATCTTTAGACTTACTTAACCTTGGGCTCTAATACCAAGTGAAATATCAAAGAAAAGTTCATAAAATTGTACTAATAAATCTAATAAATACATCAAGTTAACCCTGTGTTTTAATGATAACAAATTCATTGAGAGTACCAATATTTTGAAAAGTAAGTGTGCAGTTGCAATGAAACACACCTCAGTTAAGCTTAAAAGTGTTGAAGAAACATTTGTTGATATGAGGCAAGAATGTGCAACTAATTCATATAATAGATCAAATACTCTTCAAAGAATATGATAGCTACCAAGAAGAAAGAAGAAGAAAAGGGGCATCAAGTATTAATTTGTTTTATCTTTTGTAAGACTTGATGTAACCAGGTTTAAGATAAACTTAATGGGCTTAAATGAGAACAAAATCGAATAACTAGACTTTAGAGACCAATAGCTATAAGTAGGTTTAATTCTTAGGTGTTCCTGAAGTCATTCGTTGACTTAAATGCATAAAATCCTAAACTTATAAATCTTTTTTTTTTCGGTATTTGGTGATACACAGTTACACACCACACTAATAACCCCCTTCTCAAAGTGGGTGGTTACAAGAATTTGGGTCTATGCTCGAGCAAACCAGCTAACATACCAACTGAGCCATCCCTCAGTTTGGAAGTCTAAGTAAATGATTCTTGAATCTTTTGAATTAAAACCTTTACAGTCTCTAAGGCTATTAATAGTGAGTAGTCGACTACCTACAATTAGGAGTTAACTACCTTTCACAATCTACTACTTGAATCACCTAATAGGCAACTATCCAAAATTACTAATAGGCTATTTATGAGAACAATATCTAGGCAAATTAAGTAGTCAACTACTACACAAAAAAAAATTCTCATGTGATTGTTATTCAATCATTTGAGCTCTAGCAATTATTTCCTCTTTGGAAAAAAATTAAATAAGTTAGAAATTGTATTTAAAGAGTTCTAATAGAAGATTGATTACACTCCACCATAGGACTGCAAACAGATCAAAGAGAATTCAAATATATAAATATGATCCAATAATATAAATCTTATATTCAATTTGATCCAATGATCTAATTGGATCTTGCAAAGGTCGATTCAAATTCGAATCGTTAAGGATGCTAGATATCTGAGTTTGATATGATTCAATTTAATTTATGTAAAAATTGACAAATTATTAAAAGAACAAAAAACATATCAATTTATATAAAGAAAAACAAAAATATAAGCAGTTTTTACTATTTGTATCATATATACATGTATTTATTATAAAAAATAAATAATATAAAAATTGCAAGAATGCGATATAAACATATAAAGGATCGGATATGGGTGACCTGATTTTGATCCACTTTTTAATTAGGTCCTATTATTCTATTTTATCTTATTTGAAGATCCAACAGGGGGATATCCAAAACCACCAAAATAGGAATGAATTTAAATTCGGATTGGATCATGACCTGGTTCATTTGCACCCCTACTCCAACGGTTCAATAATAGTCAAATAATGGCTATATTGTTTTACCTACAAAAAACTGTAAGAATAAGAAATTAAGATGACAACCATGTTAGGTTCAAAGTGTTTACCAAGGAAAACAAGAGGGATTCATAAATCTTTAAAAGAGTAGATTTGTTGAGTCCCTTATGAGCTAAATAGCTCAAAACAAATAGTGAGAAAAACCAATTCAAGCTTAGGGTATTCTTATGTTATCTTGCATATTGGGCTACTTTGTTTGCAATTATTCTATCAATTTATTGAGAGGCATTTCATTTGTATTGATCTTGCATTGTTGTATATGTTTTATTTAGGTGTTCAAAAGAGAACACCATTGTAAGTTTGGTTAATACCTATAAGTTAACTGTTTATGTTTGGTTGATACTCAAAAGTTCAACCAATTCAAGTAGTGCAAGCACCCAAAAGCCTTGTTGGTTTGATTTGACTAGCATTCAGAAGTCCAACTAATTTTAGTGAAATTCTTATGTGGTGTGCCTAAAAAGATGATGTAGGTTGAGTTTGTCCAAACCTCTATAAAAATCTTGTGTGAGTTGTTTTTCTTCTTTTTTTTTCATTTTTGCTTCACACATTTGCATTCAAGTCATTCGATTTTCTCCAATGTTACTTCTCCACTACAAAAAAAAATTACACTCAAAAGTTTAGGAAAAAAATAATATTTGGGTAACACATCACACATTTATAAACAGAGGAATACATAACCAATTTAAAGCAAAGTTTATGTTGAAGCTATCAAACTTTGTCTCAACCTCTTCATCTTTATCTTATCACATTAACCACACAATCTTGATCCATTACAGTATTCATTAATATAAACTACATTGGCCATTTTGATAAACAAAAACTTCAAGCATAAAAGCAAGCTATTGTCATAGTAAAATTTAGTTAGACTTCAAAGGCAACAAACTTTAGACTTCCAAACACCACCTACGCAAATAGAAAAATACTATGAAGAAGTACGAATACACCTGATGCAGAATTCTGAATTCCAGCCCCCTACTACTAGCCCTCTCCCGCCCTATAAACCACATCATGCCCATGAATTTGGAATCAATTCATGGTCAGGATGCATTCCCTCTGTACTATGGGGCTATAAAATTCTGAGCTGGGCTGATTGGTCATTCTCCCAAAATACTATTTTTGTTTTGTCTATTTCCTTTAATTTCTTTCCCCTTTTATCCAAGAAGTTGCAATGGATTTTTAAGAAAATCTAGCAAAAATTATGTACCAACAATTATAATAAATTTAGGAATTCATCTTAAACATTTAATTTCATGTTTCAAATCTTACTGTGTTAGGTTGTGGTGAGGCAATTTTCATGACTATTTATCTTATAAAGTCAATACCGATTGAAATTAGTATGTTTAGCTTTGATTTTAACTTGATGTGTGTTATATAGGTTTTGGAAGCACTTTTTAGAGTTGATATAGGCCTTATATGTGAGTAAACATGTTCATGTATCGGCTTGGCTCGACCCATTCTTTGTCAGGCTTGGACATTATTTTAGGCTTGTAGACTCAAGCTTGACCCAAAACATTAGGCATAGCTATTTTTAGACCAGGCTTAAGCTTTCTCAAAAAAGCCCGATCCAAGCCCAATAATATTTATGTAATAAAAACATATTTTATATATTATATAATATTTGTTTATTTGTTCTCTTCCCATTTTTTCAAGCCATTGCGAGAACTTTCAACATTTTGGGTTCTAAGGTCATTTAATATAAATAAATAAGATTTTAATGATTAAAAAACAAAAAAAAATCTTTTTTTTCCAATTTATAGGTCAAACTTCAGTCTCGGGCTTGAGCTTCAACCTTTATAGTATGGGCTAGTGTTTTAAAAAATGGCCCGGAGGCCAAAATGTTTTTGCCTCTAGGTTACAGGTCATCGATTCGATTGTTTGGGTCAAACAGTTCAGACCGGCCACATCAGTGCCTACACACACATATGTGTGTGTATATATGTATAAATACATATTTTATCAATAAAAGATGTATAATTATGTTTTATATATGATATATGTATTATTTTATATTTAATATATGTTTTTAATTTAGTTTTTGATTTTTTACATATAAAAATATTAAAAAATTGCGATTTGAGGCCAAAAAGTTTTTTTTCACAAAAATAGCAGGACAAGGCGCTTACGACTCCTTGGGATACATGGATCTCAAAAAAGTTACCCAAAATCAAAAAAACAAATCACCCTAATCAGACATCGGAGTGCAACGTTATGGCCTTCCAAAGTTTGCATACATAGTTAGCATGCAACACGCAACATGGTGACCAGGTTGACGATTTGTTGACTCTGTCAACATTACTGAAAAATCAAGCAGGTGATGGTTCAAATGGTTTAATCATTTGGGTCAACAACGGGTTGAAAACCTTAGTAAGGGCCAATCTTAGGCTCAATATTTAGGCCCAATGGTCAAGCTAAGCTCAAGATTGGGCCTGAATTTATTTTGTTAATAAAGAGGTAAAGCTCAATTCGTGAACAAGTATATATGTGAGATGTTACCCTAACACCAGAATTTAGCTCAAAACTCAATATTTTCTTCTTTTTTAGGTGTATAGGTTTTATCGTTATGGTGAAATACTTCTTATAGATTTAGTTGTTTTGAAAAATCAAAGTTATTTAGAATAGGTTGGTTTTGATCTAACCCTAGCTTATTATCTGCCATATAGGCTTAAACAATGCATCTCTTATTATTTAATTTCATGATATAGAAGTTACCTAATATCAATGCAACAACCAATATTTTTTTGAATATGTAAATATTTTCTTGTTTTGCAAATAAATATTATAAAAGCATAGGTCTAGATAAGAAGAAATATAAAGAAAAAACAATGTTGAACTCTTTTTCTATCCATGGTTTTTTCTCCTTTTTAGACAAAATAAAAAGGATTTATATGCACTGACCACATGCTCATAAATCCCACTTTTCTTCTTATTATAATTGAAAAAGGACAAAAGTCATAAATATGTGAAATGCCAAACACAACCTAAATTAGGGGTATCACAATGGATTGGACCTATGGTTTTAAATATAAATAAATAGTATGCCATAGAAACATATATAAACTTTATATTGTACATTACATGATATGAAATTATATATTACAAGTGTCATTATAATATTTTTTTTTGTTAGGAAAAAGAGGAGTTACAAAATAAGAGGATAACTCTTCCCCAAGAATCAGAAAAACAAATTACACTAAGATCAAGCGGGATACATTCAGTAGGGGTGAGCAAAAAAATCCAAAAAACCAAACCGACTGAAACGAACCAAAAAATCGGTTAACTGGACTGGTCGGTTTGGTTTCGGTTCGATGTTTTCCAAAAACTGACAGTTTCAGTTAACCATTTAAAAAAACCGGTGGTTAACCGAACCGACCGATATATATATTATATTTTTATTTTTTTAAATCGAATAACAAGGTTCTGTTTTCGGCATTTTCTTCGAAAATCAAACCTGTCACTACCAGTCTGGGCTATCTGGTAGTGGCAGTCTCTCAGTCTGACTTTGACAATCTGGACATGCCTTACCAATGCTTCTCTGAGTTCAAGACTTACTTCAAGCCTTCAAACTTCAATAGTTTCTCTGAGTTTTCTTGGTGTCTTGAACCCAAAGGTCCAGACCAATGCTTTTCCACACCAGAAACGGTTTCCACCTTTCCAGTTCCCGGGCCTTTTCCCCTTTCCAATTTTCTTCAAACATAGGAACACCTTTGGCTGCTTCAGCCTTTAGGAATGCCTTCTTCATCTGTTTCACCATGATCGAGAGATGCTAACTTGCTAAGAGAAGGACGATCTAAAGGAGGAGAAACTGGGCACTTTGCAGTTGGCTAGAGCTTTTGTTCATCTTAACAACTGTCTCACTCTCTCTTCTCTCTCTCTCTCTCTGACTCTTCTTCTTCTTCCTCGACTTTCCAGGCGACCCAGACCTACTATCTGTTCTCTCTCTCTCTCTCTATCTCTATCTTACTTGACACTCACTAGGTTTTTTCCTTTTTTTTTTTTAATTTTTAGTGCATAAAAAAACCGAAAAATCAAACCACGGTTAACCGGTTGCATTGGTTCAGTCTCAGTTTGATTAAATTTAAAAACTGAACAAGTCAGTTTAGTCTAGAAAATCATGCCACAGTTCAATTAACCAAACTGTGAGCACCCCCAAGCTTTAACTAAGGTAATTGTCGAGAAACCGATAAAATATGCCTTAACATCAAGAACAACACCATGATGGTTCCTAGCAATGCACGCAAATGGAACACCAACCATCCTATCTACAATATGCATCAAAATTAACTTTAATGAATCTGGGGTTGGGGTTGATCCATACAATAGACATCCATTCTTTCAAATTCTCGTTGACTTCAATTATTGTATTATTCTTAATCTCATTCCAATAGTCAAAGGCTCTGTTGATGCGAACTTGAGGAGGCGATGACTTATTACTAAAGCATTTCTAAGTTCTGTTTTTCCAAATAAACCAAAGAATAATTGCTATCGTATCTCTAAACAATTTATCGTTATCTGAACCTTGATCTTTAGCAATTCTATCCCACCAGGCATTAACTGACGCATCATTATCATTAGGAATTGGAAGCACAACGTTAACAAGCATCCAAATCTGTTCAGCAATATTACACTTATGAACAAATTGTCAATGTTCTCCTCTTCACCATAAAGCCCACATTTAGGATTAATGTCAAGACCTCTCGCAATAAGCTTATTCTTTGTGGGAAGCTTGCCATTAAAGAGGAAGAGAAAAACTTTAATCTTAGGAGAAACATTTAGTCGTCTGACCTCTATCAGAATTACCAATTCCACTATTAATACTACATTCTTCATTGTAGGCCATCCTAACTTGCCATCCGGAGAGAACGTCCAAACTATCTTGTCCTCTAAATTATTAGAGAGAATTAAGATAAATTTTATATGGTGCCAAAAAATCTTGAGCACCAAAGATTTAATGATATCTTTCTTCCAAACCTTTCTATCACGATTAATCACATTACTAGCCAACATCTCCAAATTTGGGATATATGTTAATATAATACTTAATACAATACAAAATATATCTTAATATACATACATATTTTAGTGTGTCTAAAGTATGGGCTAGGTTGGGCTTTGGAAAGAAAACCAAGGCCCAAAACCTAGATCCATCTCAACACATTTAACTTCGGATTCTGGTGATGTTTATAAAATAGCTTTGAATTATTTTAAGAGACTATAAAAATATTATTATTGATTTACGATAACATCGCTTTCATAGCTCAGTTGGTTAGAGCACCCGTTTAGTAAGCGGGAGGTCTTGAGTTCGAATCTCAATGAAAGCAAGTTTTATAATTTTTGGCTTTTGCTCTCATCCACCCCTCAATTTTTGATGAATGCCATCTGATTACTCACCCTTTTTTTTATGATACCGATTGATTGGCAGTAAGTTTTTCCGGTATCATAGCATCATGTCGCAACAAATATATGAGAGAACAAAGCATATTATTGTTTCCTGCACTACCAGAGTACCAGTCAGTCTCTGACATGTGCTTCATATATAATGCAGCGAATAAGTGCAGGAAAAAAGTGAAAATATCTAATATTTGGATATTTATTTATTATTTATATTTACATTTATTATTCATATTTGCAATTCTGATTTGTGATTTCTGGATTCCGCAGGGGCGGACAAGGTCAACACCATAAAATCATAAATCTCCGCTCTATCGGTTTGTCCATATCATCCAACGGCGAGGGTCGGTTCAGAGATTCCCGATTATCGGGTTTGATGTGGATTTACCACTTTATCCCTCCAATATTATCTGGATTTGAGAGTCAAAG
Source organism: Nelumbo nucifera (assembly GCF_055504915.1). Classification (NCBI taxonomy): domain Eukaryota; kingdom Viridiplantae; phylum Streptophyta; class Magnoliopsida; order Proteales; family Nelumbonaceae; genus Nelumbo; species Nelumbo nucifera. The sequence goes on from NC_142650.1 coordinate 31,503,213, forward strand.
TCAAACAAATGAAAATATCTTGGGGAGTATAAAAAGTACAAGGAAAGAAAAAAAGTGGCTGCCAATCAGGTACACGACTTTGATCTCTTTGATTGTCTTCTCGCGACACGTGGCATCTGTTCCAGCATGCCACAGCCCTAGATGGGAGGCGATATCCTCGTCGTCTTCGCTTCACATTTGCCAGATTTATGGGCAACGAGAACGAGAATCCTCAAGCCCCGGAATCTCTGGGACCGCTTTCCTTTCATCTCAATTTATTTTCGTTCCCATCCTCTCTCTCTCTTGGTCATAGCTTGAATCGATAACGAAGTTCTTGTTGTTGTTTGTACATTTTTTCTTGCCAATCCTCCCCGACAGCGATGCTGGACGGACGACCGGACGTCAGATCTATTGTCTGGGTATGTCTTCGTTTTGCTTGTCTGAATTGTTTCGAGTAATTGCTGAAACCGTTTCCGTTGTTCAAATTTGTTTTCCTTTCTGCACGCTATGATTCTATCTGTTTTATTTTCAAAATTTGATTATGTGATGGGTTTTGAGGATGAACGTGATATATCATTTGGTTAGGGTGCTTTTCTACTGCAGTTTGTTGTTGGCCTTGTTGTTTTGGGTCGTGGATCATAATTTGAAAAATCATGATTGACCCAGCTTCTGCCTTGATGTTTTAATGTTCGATTTCTTTTAGTAATACCTTCTTGAATCCTCCACGATTGCTTTGGCGGGATCACTTGAGAAATTATTTTCCAAACATGACTCTTATCTTCTAGGAATGAATGTAGGCGCTAGGAATACCAAAAGTATAACAGGGCTTCTTCCTCTCTGTGGTTATGATCATCTTCCACAATGAGGATTATGTGATTAACAAACTAATAGACACATTTCTGAGAGCAACACTTTGCTTTTTCTGTCAAATGGTAATTGAATTTGTGGTGAGTGAATCATAACCAAGGATTACTGTTTACCTAATTGCAGCCGAGTGTGACAGGGAACTGCAGCTACTGTAAAGCTTTTAAAGGAAGCACAATTAAGGAATTGCAGATAGATGTTAATGATTGCAACTGTGGGGTTGAGTGCCATGTTGTCTTAACTGAAAACGATGAGGTGTCCGACATGATTGTCAATGTGTTTACTGCAAATGTTGATCTTATGGCTGCAAGTGCCGAAGTGCTAGCTCTGGATTGGCAATCATGAGTTTCTGTCATTAAATTATGTAAACCATGACAATGTGCCATACATGGACTGACTAGGTGAAACTCTGCTGTCATAGCTAATGTTCAAAATTGCAGGGATACAACCTTTAGAAAATGCTCAAGGGAGGGAAAGGAGGAGGTGCGGGTGGTGGTGGATTACTTGCTCTGCTACCAAAACTTAATAGTACAACTCACGGGGGAGGGAAGTACTACCTTGAGAACAGCAACTTAAATGTGTATTTACCGAGAAAAAAAGGAGGGGAAAGAAGAAGGAAGATGATCCGAAGGAGAAGAGAAAGGTGCCAAACCCTATTTCAAATGATGACGGGGTTTTGATTGGCTAGATCTCCCCTTTGATACATCCATCATAAAGCTCATTCATAAATGGATGCAAATGCAAAGGTACTTATCAGGAAAAAAAAGATGAGAGATGACAGGATCTCGTCATTATAAATAATTCACTCATCCAAAACTCAAGAAGTTGTAAAAACATCAATAATGTTCTCCATTCACCATTTTTGGGAGTAGGTTACTGTTTATAAAGGCTGCAAAAAACCCTTGATGTGGATTATAGCAGGCCCAGAAGACATGTACCAGAAGAAAATCCCAACAACAAGCTTTTATTTGGCACAAAGATAATACTTGTGAATTACATGGGACTGATGTTAGGGATATCCAACCATTTTGTTAAAATTTGGTTTGCCCCACCTTAGGAGTTTGGTTTGTCTAGTCCTGTAATGTTTAAAATTTCATAGTCATAGCTTAAGTGGTTCAGGAGTTACTTGACTTTCCTTGTGTTGAAGTATCATGGTCATGGTGTCAAATTTGTAATTCCTACTTTTCTTAGTTCTAGTAGGATTGATCATTCTCTACAGTCTACATTTATGTACTGGAACTGGATGACTTCGGCAAGCAATGCAATTGAATTATTTGTTTTTTTCCTTGCACATGTCTTGTGAGTGCTTCCAATAAATCCTGGAATATTCTAGGTATATCTGGTGTGTGTGCAACAACCACTCCACTAACCAGGTGTCAAAGATCAGGGAGAACTTCATCAAACAATGAGATTGACCCCACAGGTAAAGCCATTCATTTTTCCCATCAAACCAAGCCTTCTCTCCCTTTATCTAGGGAGGGAAGTCTCTCTTTAAATTGCCCCACTCTATAGTTAGTGAAACCAACTCTCAGATAGTTTTTTTTCCCAGTTCTTCCCAAGATTTTTGTGATTTCCCAGGTTTTCTTCATGAGGATTTTTTCCATATTTTTATAAAAAATCTCAATTAGAACTCTATCGTACTTGGCCACCCCTGCATATACCCAATCTAATTGTCTCCAATTTCTCAACAAAAATGTGTCTGATTTCTCTCTCCAAAATAGGCCATCTATGGATAGATTGTGTTCACTGCTTCAACTGGGAGCCAATAGTCATGATTTTGTGGAAATGCCCCAAATATAGATGGCTGGATTTGTGCCAATAACCTAACGTTCTGGTCTTTCATGGTGACACAATAGTTTAGTGGGAAGTTAAGTATCTCATCAATATTTAGTCTCAAGTTATTTATACTATTAAGATCTTGGTTTTAATCATAGATTCATCTCATTCTCATCTCTTTTTTGGTGCAGAAAGTGATTTCTAATTTATTAGGATATATGACCCTAGGAAGGGCTTGAAATCTCTGTATCTTTTCATCTTTATCTCCCTTTCCTATGTGAGGTTCTATTTATGAGAGGTGGTTTTCAGGAAGGCAGTTACAGGCACTAAGGTCAAGTGCATCTCACACCAAGCTTATATTTCATGCTTTAGGTTGAACCATTGAAGAATCAACCAGAAACTTAATTTTGCAGTCTTCATTATCTGACAATCTAAGGAGCATTTCTTCTTGGTCTTTGTGAAGGTGACTGATTTCTTGCATTAATAGAAACCTTGTAACTTTGGGCATGAGGGATCAAGATTTTGGAGTAGAGCGATCCATGCTGTCATGTTGGGTATTCAAGGAGTATAATGTACAAATATGAGGGGGAATATCCTCCTTATCAGCCACCTAGAGGATTATTTCATTATTAGTTTTATGAGCTTCAGTGTAGAAATTTGGTGGGGTTGAATGTGAAAAAATAGAAGGGTAAATTGCAGATAGGTACCCTGTACTTTGGAGGTAGTGGCAGATAGGTACCCTGAACTCCCAGAAATAGACACCCTAGTCCAGTGCCATTAACCAATGCTATGGTGTGCACTAAAATTACTAAAATGCCCATATATATATTGAATTATTGAAAAACAAAAGTTGAAAATGACCAAAACAACCCTGGTTAAATGACATGTTTCTCTTACCTGAAAATGATCTTAGAACAATCAAGATAATAAAACCTGAGAATGAAATCTGAGAAGAAAAATAAGGATTTCAAAAATAAGAACTTGAGAACGAAGACTCAGAAGTCAGAACCACGTTTTCATAGAGGAGAAAGGGAAATATGGTTTCAAAAATAAGAAAATCAAACCCGAGAATGAAACCCCTTCTATTCTTTGTTGATTGATCCACGTTTGCTGTAGTTCAGGCTTGAGAATGAAATCTGAGAAGGAAAATTAGAATATCAAAATAAACCAGGGTGTCTATTTCTGGGAGTTCAGGGTACTCAAGTTTTGCATTTGGAAGTTCAAGGTACCTATCTGTCACTACCCCCAAAGTACAGGGTACTCAAGTGTCACATTTCAAAATGGTCTACGAAAACACGAAAAGAGTAATTTTGGGATTTTGGAATGTTTAAAGTCGTACACGACTTCACATATTGTGGATAACTGATGGAATACTGGCAGCTGGGCTGGGGTATCTATTTCTGGGAGTTCAGAGTACTCAACTGTTGCATTTGAAAGTTTGGGGTACCTATCTGTCATTACCCCCAAAGTACAGGGTACCTATCTATTATTTACCCAAAATAAAATTAAATGATCTTCCCCTTAATTCAGTCCTCCATGACTCCTAGCTTCCATATCCTTGTTTTGGTTTTGGAAAGATTTAACCACCCAAGACATCTGATATGTGAACCATATTGGGCCCACTCAGTTCAACATAAAAATTTTCTGCTTGAATGAGTTTTGCTTCCCTACAACTTATAGATATTAGTATTGTTTGAACAGTGAGTGAGGCTGAGCATTTGCATTTTCCTCAGAAATGGGACTGTATTAGATGGATTCTGAATGCTATTTTTTCTCATATCTGATATTGATTGACCAAGATTTAATTACCTAGAGCTTACTGGACATCAACATGCCAAATTTCTCAAGTTTGTTGTGGGTCTCACACTATGGAAAGATAATAGAAGTTTGGAGCTGATGGCAGAAAATCTCATGTATCCACTTTGTAGTAGCCAATGTATCCTTCACAATTATGAAATGACTGATGGAAAAGTTTACATTTCTTTTGGTTAATAACCACGTTTTGGTTAATGGAAAAAGCAAACAAACTACAGAAGTGATATAAAATACACACAAAGAAGAGAAGGCTATGAGAAAGGTTATAAAATAAAATGAACTCCAAACACCCAACTCCACCAACCACCAATGAGGCCTCACCCTCAAAGCCTCAGATGTAGAGGAAACCTAATACTACCAACATTGCAAGGTTCTGAAATTCCAAGAGAAAAGCAAAGGACAAATTACATAAAAGAACAAATCCAGCCTGAAGAACACCCAAACCCAAGGGTAAAGGCATTTCAACCTGTATGTATCAACAAGCAGTGCAATCCAAAACCAAACTTAAAATGAACAAGTTTCAGCACATAAAATCCAACCACATTAATAAAATCACTTTCTATCTTATTAATTTGTTTTTCATGATTGGCATCTTGATTCCTTAAAGCTCAACAAATAAAGGATTATGAGACTTCCCTGGTAACTGCTTTATGGCCATCTTGACATGGAATGAATTTTTTAAACTAATAAGCACATAAAACTTGAAAAGGATTATTGATTAAAAAACTCGAAAAGGATTCGTTTTTCCTTAGGATTGTTCCAATAAATTTTTGTTTTTAATCTTGTCGTTTCTTATAGGTTACTCATGCCTTGGGTATTGAAATGGCTGCTTCTGGATTATTATGGAAGTAAATTTTTGTTTTTGAATGCTATGCCTTTTAATATTAACTGACACCAGACAATACAAGAAGGTTTGGATGATCATGACCATACCATTTTTATATAATACTCTTCTGTTCAAACATTTTAGAATTTTAAGTTCTCTTCTGCATTTTTTTTCTTTGACTTTGTTTTTTTAAAATTCAAGGTATGCAGTAATCCAGAATAACCATGATCTGCCACCATGCTCCAAGAGATGCAATGGCTTTGAGTTTTCCCACAGGTGGCTCAAATAGTTCCAGTGCCAACATGAAAGTTGCTAATGATGCCAGCATTTTCAATCCTGGAACTCATCTTCTAAGTATTCCCAAGGAAAAAATGGATCAAATCCGGAGTACAATGATGTGCCATGAAGCATTGTTCAAAGAACAGGTTTGAAGTCATTTCCTTTTATGTACACTACATGGATATACATAAAAGATCTGTAACATGCCATAGTTTTTTTCTTTAGTTCTTTTCATTTCCTTTTCTTCTTCTTCTTCTTCATTCCTTATTATTATTATTATAATTAATAATATTATTATTATTATTATTATTATTATTATTATTATTATCATTTCATAAGTGTTAAACAAGTTTGAATCCAACTAAAATCTGCTACTGAGTTGTGTATCTTTCTTATTATAGAGAATTAGTCATGATTATTTTTTGTTTAAAGAAGTTGCAATATTTCTTTTCAAATGTCTTGCTAACAATATTTTGGATGCTTGCTCCTTATGATGGTTGTCCAATTCTTAAATTCACGCACAAGCAATGAGAGCAACGTGTATAAATGAATTTGCATTATGGAACATGGCACTTGTAAGTTTGTTTAGTCAATGATTATGTGGGAAGAGTATAACCTCAAGGTTAACCTACTTATGACTCTTTGAGATAACCAATCTAATCTTTGCACCATAGCTTTTGTATGCCACTTTAAAGTGTATTAGGGGAAAAAAAGTCTCTCAAGGTGTAACCATCAAAGTTCTGCAGAAATATTTGAGTTCAAGTCTCATAAATTTCTTTTCTTTACCAAGTACCATGCTTACCTGGTGGAAATACAAAAGATCCATGGGTCACATTGTTAGGTCAATTGATTGATGTTGTGTACGTCAGAATCAGGAAGTCTCATGATTCAGTCCTAGACTTACTTGATAAAGAAGCTAGACATGTAAAGTGATAGACATTCCATTCAGACTTCACATGGTTGGTGCCCTGTGAAAGGTTTTCAGCTTGGACAAGCTCAAAAGATAGTGGTTTAAGTTGGAAAGCAAGTTTATCATATGCAAAAAAGGAGGAAGATTGCAAATGGTAGAACACCCTTTTGATTATTGCCATGTGCTGAAACTCATTGGGGCTTTTTCCTAGTCATTCCAAAGGTGAAATGGAGACCCCTGGCATTGCATCCTTAGTATACAAAAAATTTCTTGTAAGTTTTCTTGTAACATTTTTGGTTAATACTCCTATCTTTTTGTCTCTGGTTTCTAGGAACATTTGTTTTCTTTGTTTCGTACCAGATGGTTATTTCTAGCTGTTGTCTGGAGCTTATTTTTACCTTCTTTAAAAGGGCTAGGGTTATTTGTAGAATTCAGTGATTTAAAAGGCATGTTTAAGTGCACAGGCGACGTGGATTTCAAGGTATGTGGCTATGTGCCTTGCCTCAGCCTATGAGCCCCTTTGAAAAGGTGTGCACCTGGTACACGTTGCACCTCAGTCTAGGCGTGTGTCTTTTTTGAAAGTTTTTTGTTATATTTTTTGTGGATTCACCTCTCTGTAATGGTTTATCAACTTCTAAATTACCTTTTAATACTGATTGTAGATTAGTAATGGTTTATTAACTTTTAAATAAAACAAAAACAAAGACTTTTCAAATACCCAAAGCTTTAGTTCACATAATAGCCCCCTTTTTGCTAGTCTTCTCTCATCCTTCCTAATACAGGAATTTCTTAATCAAATAACATTTGATTCCTAATCCTAAAATATGGTGAACTACAACTAAAATCATAAAACATTTCTTTACTGAAAAAGTTTTAAGACCCTTGTATGGACTTGTTTGGGCTTGACTTAAGGGGCCTTTATGGAGGTGGAGATCTCGTAGAATTAGGAATATGAGATTCTTTTTTGATCAGAAACACAAAAACAGAATTGGGAATGCGAGATGTTTATCATCACATTATCTACCTGAAGGATGTGTTGTCTAGCTGGTAATGAAATTAGTTTTATTATTTAGGTTGTCAAATCTTGCTTGCACAAATCACTTTATTCATTGACTTATTGCTTTGTAGACTGTACATCTTGAGGCAGATAAAGGGATCTGTAGGCATTCAATACTTCCCAGGGCAAAGGGCTTTATTATGATGAGCATTATAAGGCTATTACATATATTTCTGCTGATATATTTTCTATTTATTTATCAGAGCATACATGATTATATGGTATTAATTTTGTGCTTAAATATTTGTTTCCTTTCGAACCAATGTCGTGTCCCTTTATAGTGTATACTAGCAGTGACCCGTGTGATGCACATGCTGTTTTTTAAAATTTATTTTTAAGGGAAAAAATGAAGTAACATTGATTCACCAAAGTTTTTATATATTTCTAGTTCTTTACAAATAAAATAGTAGAAAAATAAAGTTCTTTTCCTTTTTAGTTATTTAGCTTCAAACTTATTCCTTTTTATATAGCCAAAAAATGTGCTTAACATGAGATAAATAACCAATTTAAAAAAAAACAATTTCAAATTTGAACTGACGAAGATAACCAAAGGCTCATGTTAAGTGATTTTTATTATTGAACCAGAAGAGTTCATGAAACAAATGTACATTAAATTAATACAAGAATAGAGAAAAACCTAATAACCCATGGAAAGGAGAAATGGTTTCTTTAGACTTTTGTATAAGAGGAAAATAGGTTCACCCCATGTATTGGTGGGCAAATTTGGGTTTTGATATTAGTTTGGGTGAAAGCTAGGGTTCATGTTTAGGTTGGCCCTTAATCTAACCCAATCCATCTAATTAATACCCCTACTTTATTAGATAGAGTCAAAAGGGATTAAAAGAAATTTAAGAGGAAAAGAGAGATTTAATGGGGAGGGGAGATGTTACAAACATTAACTATTAAGGTGAGAGAGAGAATAATGGTGTTATTAGCGAGTAAATATGGAATTTATGAGAGACAATGAAGACCTGGGTTTTAATTTTGACATGTTATATTTTTAATGATTTTATTTAAAAACAAATTTGCACATGTGCGAAAAGGGAGGGCAAGAGGAGGCACATGTGAAATATATATATATATATATATATATATATATATATATAGAGAGAGAGAGAGAGAGAGAGAGAGAGAGAGAGAGAGAGAGGTTCATTATTGATGGATACTCAATTTGCTGAAATCCTTTCATCAAGGCTTTGAATAATGAATATGGTGAGAACCAATTTAAAGCTAACATGATGCATGGTTACAGCCATTATAATAGGATAGCCATTGATCATTATGAATAACGGTCATAATTAAATTAAGTAATTTATGTCTTGGCATTTATTATCCATGATGGGCTATTATAATGGTAAGAATAATGGTCTCGTAATTCCCACTATTTTATTTCTCATTATTCCCCAATATTTCATATAATTGAGGCTATGGTTTGAGAAATCTTGGATGGGACTTAGGAGAAGCCAATTCCTCTTATGGTATTTCACTTTAGAAGGGAATTGAAAAAACTTTTGCTCATTCCTAAAATGCATTTGATACAAATTTAGTGATGGATCAAGAATTCCTTTTTGGAGTGATGTTTGGTGTGATAGCAGACCTCTTAGGGAGGTCTTTCTTTATCTCTACTTGGTTGTGGAAGACAAAGAGGCACTGGTTTCTCACATGTATGAGATGGTGGATAACAAAATGGTTTGGATTCTGAAATTTAAAAGAAATTTGATCGAGAGATTGAACAGGCTGCTGATCTTTTCCAAAAGATCATACATTATCATCTAGTTGATGGGATACATGATGGTAGAAGTTGGTTGTGGGAAAAATCAGGAATCTTTTTGGTGATATCTTTTGCTTGGCATCTTAGGACTTGAAACAATTCCTACTTTCCTGTCAAGGTGGTAATGGATTTCCAGGTCCTATCAGAAGTTACCTTTTCTAATTTGGACAGTGATTCTGGGCAAATGTTTAACCAAGGACAAGCTGAGCAAGCATGGCATATAAATCTCCTCTCTAGAGTGTGTGCTGTGTCAATCAGACTTGGAGATTGCTGAACTCCTGTTTATTCATTGTCGCTTAACTCAAAAAATATGGGACTTTTTCCTGAAGTATTTTAACCTTATTGGTGTTTTCCCCAATTCACCAATGGACACTATTGCTTGGTTGCATTTCAGAGGTCCAAGTCAGAAGGGTAAAGTAGTATGGAGATCCATTCCTTTGCTGTTTTTTGGAATGTTTGGAAGGGAAAAAACACAGGATTTTTGAGAATAAGGAGGCTTGGGTTGAGGAGGTTAATGGAAAGGGAGCATCATCCGTCATATCTTGGGTAGGAGTTTTGAAGGAATTCATCAATATGCTTTTCTTTCTTGTTATGTCTGTGGAAGCTCTCTTTTTAATTAGGTTGTTTTGTCTTTCCAAAAAACAAACAAAAAAATCTAAGGGCTTCCTTTTTGCTTATAGGTACAGTCTCTCACTGTATAGGGACTTCAGGTCTGTATTTCTTTGTACACCTAAGATTTGTTTTTTTAATACAAGACCTTACCTTTTTCAAAATATACTTCATATTATGTGGTCTTGTGCTGATATTTCATTAGATTTCCTATGCCATATTCTACCTTCTTTTATATTTACAAAGTGAATTTCTTTTTCAGGTTCAGGCACTGCACAAGCTGTATGAAATCCAGAAAAGAGCAATGCAAGAAACAAGGAAGAGGGCTTATTCTCAGGTCCAAGTGTTGACATTTAATTCAGATACTGTTGCAATTCCTGATGCACTTCATGGTTCAACTGTGGAAGAAAAACCTTTAAGGTCAACTAGAGTTTCTACTCAAGCTTACCAGGAAGGGTCACATGTTCTGTCCTCAAATCCTGTTTGTTCAGTGAAAGAGTTTACAGGTTCTGGTCCAAAAACATCATTATGGATAGATAATACTGAATCTAGTACTTCAAATTCTAAAAATAAACCGAGGATAGAAATCGATCTTGAAAAACTCCCAGAAGATTATCTAGATGAATCTGACCTTCAAGTTGAAGAAAACAATTTTAAAATAGCAAATACTACTACCATCCTGTCTGAAGGAACTCCAGGAGCAGCTCAGTTTTCAGTTGTGGAATGTAATCCATCTGTTATTCAAGTGGAATCTCCAAATTTGAAGCAGGGTGATCTAAAATTAGATCTGGGTACATTTTCAGAACTAAGACAGGAAATCCACCAAGTTTGTAACCAGGCTTTGGAAAGAAAAACTTGTGGAGTTGATATTAATGAATGTGCAACAGGCTTTCAGCCTCTACACAGATCCATAGTTAATGATTTTCCATGGAATCATCCTGCTGCAGTTGGGATAAACACTGTCCATGAGGAAGCAAAACTTTCATATAATCAACAGACTGAAAAGCCTTTCTGGCTGCATCAGGTTGTATCTTAATCTCATAGCATATGCTTTTTGAAAATTTTATGTGATGGGTTGCATGAATCTTTCTTGTTTGTATGCTATGTTTATCGCAATTAATAATGAGCATTGGTACATTAAAACATGTGGCTACCAGTGAGGACAATTTGGACACATTTGGGAACTGCATGGAAATAAAACTTCCTCTTCTTTTTCTTTCTTCATAGAATTTGAAATACTTGAAGAAAGCTAGTGGATTTCTGTCTTAAAGAAAAAAAGGAAGAAAAGATCTAGGTTTCGAAGAGAAGAAGGGAAGAGGGAGAGAGGAATAAAGGGGTTCGGTTAATAAATTCTGCCACCCCATAAACTTCATTATATAGTTTTGGTTCCTTACAAGAATAGGAGGTAAAAGATAAATTCTAGTCCTAATAAAACAAAACATAACATGGATAAGGCCAGCCGCCCAACTTAAAAATAATTAAAATAACTAGGTGTGGGTATGGAACCACTCACATTAGAGCCTAAGTGTGGGTATGGAACCCCACACTCGTGGCTACTAACTATTTCTACACTCCCCCTCAAGTTGGGAGTAGATATTTGTCATGCCCAACTTGCGTAAATCTGTCTCCAATTTGATTTTTGTGACTGCCTTGGTGAAGAGATCAATTAATTGCATGCTTGAGGCAATGTAAGGAAGGCACACTTCTTGAGGTGCAACTCGCTCTCAGATAAAATGTCTGTCAACCTCGATATGCTTAGTCCTGTCATGCTATATTGGGTTGTGGGCAATATTAATTGTAGTTTGATTATCACAATACAACATCAGAGGTTTCTCATAATCAATTTCCAACTCATTAAGTAAGGATCTCAGCCATAGCACTTCTGCAACACCATTGGCCATAGATCTGTATTCTGTTTCTGAACTGGAGTGAGCAACAACATTCTGTTTCTTACTTCTCTAGGAAACAAGATTTCCTCCTACAAATGCACAATATCCAGAGGTGGACCTCCTATCATCAACACATCCAGCCCAATCCACATCTGTATACACTTCTATTTTCACGTGACCATTATTTTTGAAGAATATACTTCTCCTTGGACATCTCTTTAAGTAGGCAAGAATCCTTTCTACTGCAAGGAGGTGGGTGTTCCTAGGAGAATGCATGTATTGGCAAACAATATTGATAGCATAAGAAATATCTGGCCGAGTTAGGCAAAAATAAAGAAGTTTCCCAACTAGCCTTTGGTACATAGCCCTCTCCTCAAGAAGTTCTCCATCTTCTGCACTTATTTTGTGGTTAAGCTCAATAGGTGTGTCAGCAGGTTTCACTCCTAACTTTCCAGTTTTTTCCAATAAGTCCAGAACATACTTCCTTTGAGAGATAAAAATGCCATGCTTAGATCGAGCTACCTCAATTCTTAGGAAATAGTGCAATTCCCCTAAGTCTTTCACTTCAAATTCCTTGTGAAGATGTTGTTTAAGAGTTTCAATTTCACTAATATCACTCCCTGTTGTCACAATGTCATCTACATAGATTGCAAGTAGAGTTAGGGAAAGACCTGTCTTCTTAAAGAAGAGAATGTGATTTGACTGAGCCTGTATGTAGCTGAATTTGTCCAAAGCCAGTCTAAACCTATCAAACCAAGCTCTCGGAGATTGTTTCAACCCATACAAGGCCTTTTTCAAAAGGCAAACTTTCTTTCCTGCTTCTATACTATAAAAGCCAGGGGGTAACTCCATGTATACCTCCTCTTGCAAGTCTCCGTTGAGGAAAGCATTCTTAACATCCGGCTGAAATAGTAGCCATGAGAAGTTCGCAGCAATGGATAGTAGGACTCTGATAGTGTTCATCTTTGCAACAGGTGCAAACGTTTTCGTATAGTCTATGCCATAAGTTTGTGTGAATCCCTTTGCAACCATTCTGGCCTTATACCTCTTTACAGTACCATCAACATTATATTTCACAGTAAACACACATTTGCATCCAATAGGTTTCTTTCCTTCAGGCTTGTTAACTAGTTTCCATGTGTTGTTCTTAACAAGAGCATCCATCTCTACTTGCATTGTTTCCTTCCATTTAGGTATCAAAAGGGCTTCTTGTACTTTTCTAGGTATAGGAATAGTAGCAATAGATGCCAGGTAAGATCTATAGGATTCTAAGAGACAATCATAGGAAAGGCACTTGGAGATGCAATGGGTAATGGATGAGGTGCAACGACGCTTCCCTTTACGTATTGCAATTGGAAGATCAAGTTCATCTGATGATGAGGGTTGTGCATCTGTAATAGTGGGATCAACTGTGGGAACAGTAGTAGTGTCTGGATCTGGGGTTGTAGAAGATGTTGGAATCGACCTGGATTGTTGTTGAGCACGAGAATCAACCTGCCTCCATCACTTTTTGTGATACACTCTTAACTCTGCATTTTTGACAACCCTCACCCTCTTACAACTCTCCCCCTCAGTAACTGAGACAGGTAAAGGAACTTTTGGGGCTGAAACTGAAATCCCTTCCTCACTACTCTCCCCCTAAGGAGAAGCCCTATAATAGTAGGGCATATCCTAAAAAAAAGTGACATCCATGGACACAAAACGCTTCCCTGAAACAACAATATCCCTTTTGATTTTGTGCATACCCAAGGAAAATACACTTAGTAGCTTTGGAATCAAACTTAGAGCTATGAGGTCCAAGAATTTGAACAAAACAAGTACACCTAAAAGTTTTGAGGGGAATAGTGAATAGGTCCTTATCTGGATACAAAAGATTGAATGGAGTTTGCATGTTTAGAACCCGTGAAGGAACCCTGTTAATAAGGTACACGGATGTACGGATTGCATCCCCCTAGAAGCGTATGGGAACATTAGAGTTGAGCATGACACTTTTGGCTACCTCTAAGATATGTCTGTTTTTTCTCTCAGCAACCCCATTTTACTGAGGTGTATGAGGACAGGTGCTTTGATGAATGACCCTATGATCAAGGAGATAGGATGCTAAGGGTTTTGCAAAGTATTCCTTGGCATTATCGGATCTAAGAGTCTTGATCTTGGTTTCAAATTGGGTTAGAACCATCTGATGAAATGTTTGGGTTAGAGAATGGACCTCATCTCGAGAGTGCATAAGGTAAACCCATGAGAAACGGGTATAATCATCAACAAATAACAAGAAATATCTGTACCCCCTCATGGTGGGAGTATGATATGGCCCCCAAGCATCGGTATGCACAATTTCAAAAGGAAGGTTGCTTCTTTTATTACTCAAAGGATAAGATGATCTGCTGTGTTTTGCAAGCTCACAACTTTCACATTTCAAACTTGATACTTCTACTGACTCTTTTAAGTTTGGAAAAAGACTCTTCAAAGACCCAAAAGATAAATGACCTAAGTGGTTATGCCAAAGCATAATCTTACTCCAAGACCGAGAGACAAACAATTTCCCCACTTCTCTTTGCTTCCTCTGTGAATGTTCAAGTAGGTAGGATCCATTCATCTCATGGCCAATCCCAATCACCTTCTTCGTTTCCAAATCCTGAAAAACACACCAATCAGGGAAAAAGGTTACTGAACAATTTTGATTCTTAGTAATACTACTAACTAAAAGCAAGTTAGCACTAAGCTTGGGAACATTCAAAATTGTGGATAGGGTGATGGCATCAAACAAATGTCTCCCTTGCCAGAAATTGGCGCAAGGGAGCCATCAGCAATAGAAACTTTGTCTCTCTCAGAGGATAAACAATAGGTGCTAAACAAAGTAGATAAACTGGTCATATGGTCTGAAGCACCTAAATCTATTACCCATAAAGGTCTAGTGTTACTTGGGACAGGAGCATGACATGCGGTAGCTCTTGTACCGATATGAGCAAGGGTTAAAGTAGGATGAACAGGTGTGGTAGCCAAAGACTAAGATGTAGATCCAGAAATACCAGCTTCATTTTCTAGCTGTGTCAGTGCAGCCCAAACAGCTGCTAGGGCATCCAAAGGTGTGGTCCTTGTGCTGGAGGAAGATGCACTATCAGTAGTAGTTGTTACATTAGCACTCCCCTTATTGTTTCTAAGTCTAGTTGCCATTAGGTGAGGATGTAACTTCCAACAAGTGTCCCTAGTGTGCTTGGGCTTTTTGCAATGATCACAAAAATATCCTTTTTGTCTTCCTTCTTAACTTCCCTCTCCTTTTCCCCTCCAACCTTGAATTTTGTTGCTGCTAATGCTGCTTTTGTGGGCTGAAAAGATAGCATCACCTTCCTCATACTCTCTTCATTGTGGACTAATGAGTAGGCCTGAGATAGGGTCACACTCTCCCTAGTGAGAAGTTCCTGTCTTGTAATATCAAAATCTGAGTTTAGACCGGTTAAGAACTCAAAGACTATTTGTTTCAATCAGCTTTCTATATGTTGCTGCATCCCTCTGGATTTCCCTTTCAATAGTTTCCAAGTGACCAATTTCATGCCAAAGGGATTTTAGAGTAGCAAAATACACTGAGACTGGCTTCTCCCCCTTGTTTGAGGTTGTTTGCTTCACACTTTAGTTTATAATCTCTAGCCACATTAAGAGGTTGGGAATAAGTCTCCTTCATGCTGTCACAGATTTCCTTGGCTGTTTTTGCCCAAAGGTAGTTTCAGCTGATGTGGGGTTGTATAGAGTTGTATAGCCAGGTCATCACCAAGTAGTAGTTCCCTTGAACCCATCTTGGATGAGATATATCCTCCTTGGCTGGTTCCTTTGTGTCTCCGGTCACATACCCTAATTTCCCTCTACCCCCAATGGCCATCATTGCCTATTGGGCCCATTCCAAGTAATTTGTTCCATCAAACCTAACAGTGGTAATCTGGAACGAATTTTCAGTCATGTTACCAGTCCAAAAACCTTCCCCTTGAGTTTTCACCTCACTTCCAACCCTTTCCATACTGAATAGATCACAATACACCAAGAAGAAAACAAGTTTTCTACTGAAATACCAAGATAACAGAGAACAATAATCCAGAAACTGATCTCAGCAAATAACAAGAACTAGAACTTAATTTCAGTCGACAGTTCCTTCTCAGAACTGTTACTTTAATAAAAAAACACCAGAGAATAACAGTCCAGAAACTGATTTCAGCAGAGAACAGATCTTGATTCTTTAAAAAACAGCAAGGTGATCTCAGATTTATTATGCTGCTGCTAAAAGAAAGTTATCTAAGATCGAATTACCTTAAAGGTTGCACCTTTTTCAGAAAAGAAAGCTGATCATAAAAGAAATCTTGATAACTTCTATCGAGTTACCTTAAAGGTTGTACCCTTCTCAGTAAAAAGAACTCTGACCGACTTCCTTGGTTTGAAGCCTTAACCTTGATCGAATCTGAACTCTTTCTCAGAATTCTGATCGTCCTCTTTGGTTTAAAACCCTATCTTGATCAAAACTGATTTCTGATTCTTCCTGGTCACTGGATCATTCTCCCAAGAATTTTTTCACTTTATTGGGCAGTCATCAGTACTCCAGTAACCTCCAAGAACCAGGCTGCTGCTGCAGAGATCTTGATCTAATGGATTTTCATGTAGCCGACCAGATCAGGCTTACATGAGAACCCTAGATTTTCTCGCCAATAGCTCTGATACCAACTTGAAGAAAGCTAGTGGATTTCTGTCTTAAAGAAAAAAAGGAAGAAAAGATCTAGGTTTCGAAGAGAAGAAGGGAAGAGGGAGAGAAGAGAAGAGAGGAGAAGAGAGAAGAGAGGAGAAAAGGGGTGGTTCGGTTGATAAATTTTGCCACCCCATAAACTTCATTATATAGTTTTGGTTCCTTACAAGGATAGGAGATAAAAGATAAATTCTAGTCCTAATAAAACTATTAGAGTTCGGCCTGCCTGTTAGACTGATAACAGTCAAGGAAAAGAGAGAAGAGAGAAATGAGAAGAGTAGAAGAGAAGACGAAGAAAAGGTCTGGTTCGAATGAAAGAAAAGTCAACTCTCCCATTTGGCCAGATTTATTTTATATCACTAAAATATTGTGGAAAAGTCACATGTGCCCCTACTTAAGTTAGGGACATTAGATCTAACATAAACTTACACATCAACACCTAAACATAAGCACAAAGACAAAAATACCCCTACATACTCGATACTAACACTCCCCCTCAAGCTGGAGAGTATATATCATATAATCCCAGCTTGTTACATATGTAGTCCACTCTACCCCGACTCAATCCTTTGGTAAACAAATCTGCCCACTGGTTCCTTGTGTTGACATATGCAGTGTCTATCACTCCACTCGGCACCTTCTCTCTAACAAAGTGACAGTCAACCTCTATGTGCTTGGTTCTCTCATGAAACACCGGATTAGAGGAAATATGAACTGCAGCCTGATTGTCACAGTAGAGCTTCATCGGAGTATCAACAGTGTATCCCATCTCCTGTAGAAGATTCTTTAGCCACACTAATTCACAAGTAGTATGTGCCATAGCTCTATGTTCTGCCTCTGCACTGCTTCTTGCCACAACTATCTGCTTCTTGCTTTTCCATGTCACCAGATTACCTTCAAGTAAAGTGCAATAGCCTGTGGTAGATCTCCTATCAGATACAGAACCGACCCAATCAACGTCAGCATATCCTTCTATTTCAAGTTTTCCACCACTTCTGTATATCAAACCACGACCAGGAGCCCCCTTTAAATACCTCACAATCCTGAGAACCACATCCCAATGTGGAACTAGAGGTTTTTGCATGAACTGACTTACCACACTAATTGTGAATAAGATGTCTGGCCAAGTGATGGTTAGGTAGTTCAGTTTACCTACCAGCCGCCGGTATCTGCCAGGGTCTTCAAACACTTCACCCATATCATTGCTCAGCTTAGTGTTTGTTTCCATAGGTGTTTTAGCTGGTTTAGCACCTAATAAACTTGTTTCTTCAAGCAAATCAAGAGCATATTTCCTCTGACACAAGTTAATACCATGCTTAGACCTTGCTACTTTTATCCCCAAGAAATACTTCAATTTACCAAGGTTCTTTGTCTGAAAATGTTCCTGCAGAAAAGTCTTCAACCTGTTAGTGCCCATTTTATCATTTCTGGTAATGACAATATCATCTACATACACCACCAATAGGATCTTCTCTGCCTGAGAGTCATGACCGAAAACCGAATGGTCAACTTGGCACTGTTTCATACCAAACTTCTTTACCACCTCACTAAATCTGCCAAACCATGCTCAAGGAGACTGTTTAAGCCCATTGCTATAATTCAGGTCTGCCTTAGAGTTCGGCCTGACTGAGTTCAGTTATGTAGAAGAAGAAAAAGTGATAAAGAAAGAGAGAAAGAGAGAAAGAGAGAAAGAGAGAAGAGAGAATTCTGGTTCGAACTGAAAGAGTCAACTTGACTTATCCCAGTCGACTAGTAAGTATTTATATTATTATTAAAACATGACTGAAAAGACTTATGTGCCCTTACTTAAGTTAAGAGCACATGTTTCAACACAACATTACAGATCAGCAACATCAATCAAGGTATAAAGACAGAAATACCCCTACGCTAACACTCCCCCTCAAGCTGGTGAGTATATATCATTTACTCCCAGCTTGTTACATATGTAGTCTACTCTTCCCCGACTCAAGCCTTTTGTAAATAAGTTAGCCCACTGATTTCCTGTATTAACATGTGTAGTGTCTAGCTCTCCATTCAGCACCTTCTCCCTCACAAAGTGACAGTCAACCTCAATGTGCTTGGTTCTTTCATGAAACACTGGATTAGAGGAGATATGAACTGCAGCCTGATTATCACAATAGAGCTTCATTGGAGTGTTAATGTTGTACCCTACTTCCTGTAGAAGGTTCCTTAGCCACACTAATTCACAAGCGGTATGCGCCATAGCCCTATATTCTGCTTCTGCACTGCTTCTTGCCACAACCGTCTGCTTCTTACTTTTCCATGTCACCAGGTTACCTCCCAGAAACGTGCAATAGCCTGTAGTAGGCTGGTATACCATGCTATAATTCAGGTCTGCCTTAGAGTTCGGCCTGACTGAGTTCAGTTATGTAGAAGAAGAAAAAGTGATAAAGAAAGAGAGAAAAGAGAATTCTGGTTCGAACTGAAAGAGTCAACTTGACTTCTCCCAGTCGGCCAGTAAGTATTTATATTATTATTAAAACATGACTGAAAAGACCTATGTGCCCTTACTTAAGTTAAGAGCACATGTTTCAACACAACATTACAGATCAGCAACATCAATCAAGGTATAAAGACAGAAATACCCCTATGCTAACACCCATAAATGGCCTTCAGTAGTCGGCACACCTTACCATCCTCCCCCTGAGCAACAAACCCCGGTGGTTGCTCCATATAGACCTCCTCGAGCAGATGACCATGCAAGAAGGCATTCTTGATATCAAGCTGATAGAGGGGCCAATCATACATCACAACAAGAGAAATCACAACATGGACTGAACCAATCTTAGCAACCGGGGAGAAAGTCTCTGTGTAATCAATACCATAGGTTTAGGAATACCCTTTGGCAACCAGTCTAGCTTTCAGCCGCTCTACACTACCATCAGGTAAGTACTTAACTGTATAAACCCACTTACAACCAATAGCCTGCTTATCAGGAGGAAGAGTGGTGGGTTCCCATGTATGATTATGAGCCAGAGCTGAGAGTTCTTCTTCCATCGCACGACACCATCCTGGAGAGGCAAGGGCTTTCTGGACATCCTTAGGGATAACAAAGAGAGAAATTGGCGATGGGAAGCGGAAAGGTGAGTCAGTGAAACATAATTAGAAATAGGATGAAGGGTACAACTACGTTTACCTTTCCGTAAGGCAAGGGGAAGATCAAGATCAGATACTGGGGTTGGGGCTGATGTGGGAACAGTTGCCGGATCTGTCGACGATGATGGAGCTGGAGGAGGAGCCAGTACATGTGGGCGATGTGTATACATGTGATGGATAGGTGGTCGTTCAACAGGTGGTGGCACCGGAGGCAAGGACTTGGTCACAGCTGGAACAAGAGGAACAAAATCCACAATTGGAAGAGGAAGGGGAGGAGGTGATGAAGAGGAAGAAACATCACTGGACCCCAAGAAAAATGGAGTAGACTCAAAGAAGGTAATATCAGCACACACAAAGGAACGTCGAGAGGTAGGATGATAACACTTATACCCTTTCTGAGTTCGGGAATAGCCAAGGAAGATGCACTTAATAGACCAAGGAAGATGCACTTAATAGATTATGCATCTAACTTGTCCTTTCCTAGCCCTAGATTATGAACAAAGCAAACACACCCAAAAGCCCGAGGAGAAAGGAAACAGAGACAAGGTAGGAAACAATGTGGTGAAAGGAGAATGACCATCAAGGATAGACGTGGGCATCCAGTTAATCAAGAAGCAAGAAGTAAGCACTACATCACTCCAAAAAGATTTGGGAACATTCATGTGATGCATGAGGGATCGAGCTGTTTCTAAAAGATGACGATTCTTTCTCTCAGCCACCCCATTTTGTTGTGGGGTGTAGGTACATGAAGTCTGATGGATAATGCCATGTTGGTCTAGGTATTCGCACCAAATTGGTTGCGAATCTCTGCATAAAATTTTTGGAAAATGGTAAACAATTCACTCATTTCTTTTATTAAATAGAGCTGCGTCATCCTTGAATAATCATCAACAAAAATGACAAAATATTTATATCCATTGTATGCCATTACTTTATAAGGACCCCAAACATCTAAATGAACCAAAGAAAAATGACTCGACATACGGTTATCAACTCTAGGACTAAAGGGAACACGAAGATGTTTTCCCAACTGACACGACTCACAATCCAAAACAGAAAGATGACTCAATGAAGGAACCAAAGACTTCAAAACTTTCAGTGAAGGATGACCAAATCGACAGTGCCACTAGAGAGGAGAAAGAGACGATTGGAGAACTGTTGACATACTTCTACCACCATCAAGATAATACAATCCACTAGTTTCATGCCTTCCACCAATCTTCATCCCCGTCTTGAGATCCTGAAAAACACACGAAGAGGGGTAAAAGGTAATGGAGAAATTAAGAGACTTGGTCAACTTACTAACTGACATAAGATTAAAAGGCAATTTAGGGACATACAAAACTGAGGATAAGGATACAGGGTCCATGTTAACATTACCAACACCACAAATAGAGGATGTGGAACCATTAGCAAGGGTAACAGATTGTGATGTTGGGCAATGAGGGAAGAAAACACACTTGGAGTTCCAGCCATGTGATCGGAGGCTCCAGAATCAATAATCCAGGGATTGGGTGTGGATGCCAGACAAGCCATACCTGAGTGTGCGAGAGTGGCCGTGTTCTGCTGAGATGTGGCCTGAACAAACCTCTCATACTCATCATCTCCTTCCCAGTAACATCTGTGGATGTAGAAGGTATCTGATCAGCTGAATGACTCTCTTGTCTGAAGCTACTGTCACTAGTCATGGCATGATTGGCCCAAGTTGAGGGTGGACCATGCAAGTCATAGCAATAATTAATGGTATGTCTGTCCATACCACAGTGTGTACACCTCCTCGGACCCGAACTACGTCCTTTGCCACGGGCTCCCCCTGAATCTCGACCTCTAGTACGACCACCACCACGGTTATATGTAGGTCCATTACCACCACTCTGGCCATATGCCGGTCCACTGCTACCACTACGGCCAGACTGAGCTCCCCGAGCTCCACCTCTAACACCACAGCCTCTAGATACTGCAAAGGCTTATCTATTGGAAACATTAGGGTTCTCGGTAGATCCAATGGAAATTCTCCTAAGTCGAGCAAACACCTCTTCTAAGGAAGGGAGAGCTGACCCTCCTAGTATCTGAGCCCGCACTGGTTCATACTCAGATTTCAGCCCCACCAAAAATCGAGTCACATCAAGTTGTTCTCTCTGTTGTTGCTGAATTTTGACATCAGAAGTGAGGGGGTGATAAACATTCAATTCATTACAAATGTTTCTCATACTAGCATAGTACTCCTCAAGACTCTAATTACCCTGTTGTAGATTAAAGTATTCTTGGTACAACTGATATACTTTGGTTGTGTTGTCTTGACTCGAATACAGCTTCTTAGCATGGTCCCACACTTCTTTGGCAATATCAAGAAACATGAAATTTACACTAATCTTGGGTTCCATACTATTCCATAAGCATGTGATAATCTGTGCATCTGCTTGCTCCCAATCATCATACTCATGAGAATCGGTGGAGGGCTTTTCGTCTCTTATGTGTTTCACCTTCTTCTTTGCCTTAAGAAAAACTTCTACAGATTTAACCCAAGGTACATAATTTTCTCCATTCAGCTTAATGGAGGTCATTTGAACATTCAGGTAGTTAGTAGGAATCATCACACTAGTCTTGCTATCACTGTTGTCTCCTATTGCTGAATTCGGCACACTGCACACTAGACCACACTACACACTGATTTCAGCACTTACTATTGCTGTAAATTGCACTCTTTACACCACAAACCCTACCTCACGACTATCTGAAACTTTACCACACTGTTTGAGGAACACTCCTTCGAATCACACTGAAAAGTGCACAAACCCTAGCACACTACAATCTGAAATCCCACCATACAGTCTGAAACAGACTTATCATTTGATTCACACCAAGAAAGTGCATAGAACCTCTTACCCGATCATTCGAAAATCAGACCACACAAGGCACCCACTGCACCACATGAATCAACCCTATTCTCTTCATCGATTAGGGGAGGGCTTTTTAGAAATTGCAGCAACCGACCACGAACACCACAACTGGAGGCATAGAAACCTCCAAGGGAAGAGGGCGATCACTCCTTTTTATCCCTTTCCCTTATCTCCAACTGATGGCGAAGAAAGCAAGAGAAAACCCTAGACTGGATGTGCAGAGAATAGAATTCTGGGCAGATCCGATTTGCTCAATTTAGCTCTGATACCATATTAGAGTTCGGCCTACCTGTTAGACTGATAACAGCCGAGGAAAAGAGAGAAGAGAGAAAGAGAGAAAGAGAAATGAGAAGAGTAGAAGAGAAGACAAGGAGGAAAAGGTCTGGTTCGAATGAGAGAAAAGTCAACTCTCCCATTCGGCCAGATTTATTTTATATTATTAAAATATTGTGGAAAAGTCACATGTGCCCTTACTTAAGTTAGGGACATTAGATCTAACATAAACTTACACATCAGCACCTAAACATAAGCACAAAGACAGAAATACCCCTACATACTCAACACTAACAAAAACAAAGATAAATTCTAGTCCTAATAAAACAAAACATAACATGGATAAGGCCAGCCGGCCCAACTTAAAAAAATAATTAAAATAACTAGGTGTGAGTATGGAACCACACACACTAGAGCCTAACTGTGGGTATGGAACCCCACACTCATGGCTACTAACTATTTCTACAGAAATGAACCGTGATGGATTCTTGTGCAAAGTTCAGACATTAGGATGGGATTTGATGTCATCAACTTGGTTTAAAGGTCATTGTAGGTAAGGGGGAGCATGGGTCGCTTTGGTTTAGTTCCAAGGCAGAACCTGGAGGCTGGAACCTACCCTATAGGGCTCGGTTCCAGGGTCTACCCATGGAACTTGTTCTTCAAGAACTTGAGTTTTAATAATAATATAGTTCAAAGCTTATCACTATAAATTAAAAGTTGTAAATATTACCTTTGACATATTATACACAAATATTAAATTAAAGAAAAATGATCAAATCACTTAAGTGACTCAATGTTCAAGTGAGATTACGGTCTTTGTAACCATGAGTGCTTGGGTTCCCATCTTCACATCCTCAAAGTATTTAGGGATGTTTTTTCAAGGCAAATTCGGTTTCAAGGCCGGTTCTCTGGGTTAGTTTGGGTAGGGTAAACCCCTAGACCCTGGAAACAGCCTGGGTGGGGGCCAGTTCCAAGAATTTGGAACCAGACCGTTTATAGATTGGGTAGGGTTGGTTCAGGTCTGGTTCCATTTGGTTCCGAGTAGAACCTATCCATTTTCTCACCCCCCTAATTGTAGGATATTGAAGACAAGAATTGGTTCTATTTACTTTTTTATTATCAGTAAAGAAAATTTTTATCAATAACTGAATTAGGGACTACAAGTGCAATCAGAGCTGGGACTGGATACCCAGATACCTATGTTGAGTTGGGCCTAGTTGCTTTTATTCTTATTTTAAGTTATTTAGTTAGGAAGCTGTTGGGCTTTAGGCCCGTTAGTTTATGTTTTTAAGTTGACTGTTCAGCTACATTAGTAGCCGCCCTACTAAGGGCATCTTTGTAATATCTCATCCTTTAAGTTATGTATAAATTATAATGAGGGGTTGGCAGCTAGGGTTAATCTAAGAATCCTGGTTGACTTCCTACTCTTTTCTCCTCCTCTTTTCTTCTCTACTGCTGAAATCTTCATCTTCCTCTTCTTTCCCTTCACAAGGAATTCAATTAAATCTGCAATCAGTGATTTATACTACCTATATGTTTTATTTTGCTTTCCTTTTACAATGCTGCCTAAAAATTTTGTTCCCAATGGGCCCCTGTTTGGCCAAGGAATCTTCCATCCCATTAGCAGTTCTTTTGACCCATCTGAAGGCAGCACTCGCTTATCTTGTTAGCTTCTCAATCTCCCTCTAAGTTTGCCTGTATATCCAAGCTCCTGAGTTGTTTCTGCACATCCAAGAGATAACCAGCTTTGAGTCTCCCTTTACCTTTACATGTTGCAGTCCAATTTGCTTAATAGCCTCAGGCCTTGTAGTATCACCAGTACTTTGGCCTTTATGGAATTGGAAAATCCAATTAGTTCTGCAAATGGAGCCACTCAGCCACCAGTTGCCTTGTGCATGCCTAAATACACCCCCCTGATCCCTGATGGGATTCTATTTTCTTTTATCATTCAGGTGATTAATCTGATGAACTCTTGTTCTCAAATGCTATGAAGTAAAATGAAATCATTTCATCTCATGTGGTTTCTAAATGACCCTTATTTACTTGACCACCTTAAGAACCAGTTACACTAGACTTCAATCAGATGGGTGATCATGACCATGAACAACTAAACCCATTATTCAGCTTTGAGGAAAATTTAGATACTGTTTTCAAGGAAATCTACATCTGAGGTGATAGGTTTTTTTAACCAGTTACACTAGACTTTCATCAATTGGATGATCATGACCATAAACAACTAAATCCACAATTCAACCTTGGGGAAAATTTAGATACAATTTTCAAGGAAAGCTACGTCTGAGGTGATTAAGCTTTTTTTGAGCTTACTGAAGTGATTGCAACTTATGTTGAATGCCTTAGTGTTGATGAGGCAGTGGACCAAAATGCATGATTGATAACAGCTCTTTCACCAGATGGGTTTAAGTATTGTATTCAACATTGTTGTTTCTTTATTTTTTTCTTCCTAGGAGGATAACCTGTGTAACTGTGTTTAAGCTTTGAGACCAATATTTTCAAACCATCATTGACCTGGCTGATTGGGGACCATTCAACCTATCATGATTCCTGCGCAAGTTAACCTAAAACCCACGAATTGTATAAAACCATTGTCTTGGTCAAACTCTGTTCGGCCCAGGCAGTCGAACCATTGACTCAGGGGGTTGCAGGTTACAAAATACTAATTGTTAGAAAACTTCTAGGGGCCATAATTTTGTGCTTGGTTGACCAACTCCCCCCCCCCCCTCTTCCATTTACCAAAAAATGGATAGGGACTAAGTTGTAAAGAGTTGGAAGAGCAGAGCCTCTCTGATTAAGAAGATACGAAGAGGCTGGTTTGTGTCATGTACATGGTGCACATTTACAGTCAGGATGCTTAGCATTCGAAAGGTCCCATATAGGACATCTCCTAGGCCAGATTTAGGTGTTCCAATAATCATAACCATTAGATTGCATTCATTTCAGAAGTTGGTAACACTAGGAAACGAGAAAAATTATACAAACTGTATCTTCATAATCATCTAATGAAGTTCAATCCTGTACCTGTGCCTAAGTTATGGAAGAAGGAAGTATTTTTTCGCACTTATAAGCAATCACTACAACAGTAGTTCTCTTGGTGACAATAGCTGATACCATATTTCCCTTGGACTCTTCCTCTTGCAGGGTTCTTTGGCACTCACATCTCGGAGTTTAAGTCCAGTTCATAGTTCAAGATCTGTTGAATACAGAGAACAATGTCAAGGAACAGAGAAAGCTAGTTTTGGAAGCAATCTAGGTTCAATCCAGCAACATCAATTTCTACAAAGTAACATAATATTCACATCAGCCAATTCAAAACTGCATGAACAGAAAGGTTCAAATAACAGAAGCCCAGTTTCAACAAATCCCATCAGTTTCTCTCAAGGTTTGAAAACTCTTATAACTCTTACACCCATTCAGTATGACTCAAAGAAATTTGGAAGTTGCAACCAGGGGAACTCCCCCTTAGAATCTAACTCAAATTCAGGGAAGCAGAATTCATACTCTTCAGCTTTGAGCTCCCAAACAAGTGATGATAGTGGACATGAGAACCGAAATACCTCAGGTCATGGAAGTAACTGCATAGGACAAAGTGCAGATATCTGCAGAGAAGGCCATAACAACATTTTCACAATCAAAGGAAGCCATTCGTCTTGTTTTGATTGCAGTGAACCAGATCAGAGAAACCAAGGTACTGTGGAAGGATTTCAATCAGAAACTGAAGGAAAATCTCAGCTCATAAAAGATGGTATGGAACCATCTCTTTCTTCTTCTGCTCCCAATTCCGAAAACAAGCATAAAAATCAAAGTACCTACTCAAATGGAAGTTTTGATATTCCAGAAAGCCAGCAGGGACCTGGTGTTGTAACTGAAAGCAATGAAGACACCACAAATGAGGAAACTGTGGAAGAAGCATGTGAAAGCATTGCAGCAAAGATATTGCTCAGTTTTGCACCATGCAGATCTTGTGGGGATGCCAAGTCAAAGGTTATTAACCCCCTGATGGAGGCATAGCCAAACAAATCAAGTCAGGATGCCACAAGCAGTGAGCAGAAGTGGAATCTATGTGAAAAAAGATGCATTGGCGACAACACCAAGTGTTATGCAACAATGAAATGGACAAAGTCGTTCATGGAAGGATGACCTTAAAATGACTGCTTCGGAGAAGTCTTGACTCTTTTTTGTATAGTTCAGTTTTGTTTTATCTTCACTTGTGAGGCAATAACCACTACCTGGTGAGTGTTTGCCTTTCTGTATAGAGAATTCAATGCCATTTGAAGCTCCATGGTAATAGAGGATTGTGACTGGGATGTTGATCGGGTCTTGTTTCTACCTCTTCTACATGGTCAAATACCAGAGACCAGATGCTGAGACAAAGATGTAAATTTACAGAACTTAAAGATCATAAAGGATGTTACTGTAGAGATTTGCTGCTTATTTGTACCTGTTTTTGGTTGCTTATTCATAACACACTCTAATCATTGTTGTCTTGATTTCTTTGTGCAATCCCGATTCCTTTTTGCAACCTCAATAATGTTTCCACATTTTTCTAGAGTTTTGCCTAGAATATTTTTGGCCACCTTGAAAGGAGTTAATTGACCAAGTGGTTAAGATCACCTGTTAGTTCTATTTTGGTCTCGAAAGCTTTTTGCAGGGATTCATGAATTAGAAATGGAAGATTGGGAAGCAAATCAACTTCCTTTAGTAGGCTATGGACTCACTTTTAACTTTAGTGGCAGGCCTGCACCAGAGTGTCAATTACCCTACAAGTGAAATTTAAACAAGGTATCCTTTGATCTTTGTGGTGTAAGCAAAACATTATTTAAATATGCTATGGTGTGGTAGAGTTTATATTCAGTTTCCATTTTCTCCAATTTCGATAATTTGTGCATGAGAAAGTATAAATCTAAAGTTCATCAGTATCATAGTCATCTGGCGTCATCCCACTTAAGTAGGATCAGGGGCATTAATCCTCAATTTCATCTCTTTTGTTATTATTTATTTGTTTATTTATTTAGTAATTTTAGCAGGTATTCCAAAAATGAGCTAAGAGACTACTTCTCACTAATTGAACCAATATTTTATATTTTTCCCTCTTTTAGGACTATTGGCTTGCACGAAATCACTCTATCTAACTGAAATAATTGTTGGTCTCTGTATCATTGTCTAGTTCCTTTATCTTGTCATCAATAGGTGCTGTCCCTATATTTCCTTTAATAAACTTTTTTTTTTATTTTGTTTTGTTTTGTTTTTTGTTTTATGCATTCTAATCATACCACTCATGGATTAAGGATATGCCACGTTTCTAAGGCTCCATTTGGAAAGAGTACAAATACAAATATCTAGAGCGCAAAACCTTATATTTTGTATGAATTTGTACTGTACATATTTGTATTTATACTCCTTCCAAACTAAGCTTAAGGCTTTATTTGCAAAGAGTTTAAATACAAAATTCTGTATTTTCATTTTTGTATTTGCACTGAATATAATTTTTTCAGAGTGATTTTCTAGGTCCCTAAATCCCTTATATTTTGGTGGGTTCAAAAACTGATTCATATTGTGCCATAAACATGGATAAATTTTGAACCTTGTTATCACTTATTCATCTCAATATTGCATCAAATAATTATTCATTTTAGATCCGCTGTCAATGATTAAACCCAGAGACCCCCTTAAATCCCTTTTATTTTGGTGGATTAAAAAATGTACGATATACATCGATATGCTTTGTATCTTGTTACCACTTATTATCTCAATATTAGCATCAACAATTATTCAATTTAAATTCACTATCAAAAAGATTTGCAAGGCTTTGATGGTTTGGAGTGCAACACGAAACTTTGAGCATAAGGTCAGGTGGAAAACATATTGATCCAGATTTTAGTGGCAGTAGCAAAATCTTTTTGTGTAATATATATAATTGAACCAAGAGGGAAAAAAAGGTTTTATGTGTGCAACACTTGCACATGGATGAATCTAGCCTATAGATCGGGGTGGCGAATAGCAAATGGGTAGATTTTACTACCCAGAATCTAATGGAATCAGTCTTAAACCAGCATTGAACCAACACTATCCAATCTATTATTGGGTAGGGTTTGATTCCAAATTTTTGGTACCAGCCCTCATCAAGGCCAGTTTCACGATTTAGGTAGGGGCGCAAATGGATTTGATCATGATCCGATCTAATCCAAATTCAGCCATATTTTTGTCGGATCGGATAACTCTTTGGTGGATTTTCAGATTGGATCGGATCGGATTCAGATCACCCCTATCTGATTCATATTTATAAACATATTTGCTTATAAAAAGATATGTATATATTAATATACTTATTAACATATTTATTTATAAATATGTTTATATTGCATTTTTGTAAATCTTTTATAAAAATACATGTATATATTAATATATATGATGAAAATAGTTGAAAAAAACTTATGTTTTTGTTTTTATTTATATAAACTGTTGTGTTTTTTTTTTCTTTTAATAATTTATTAAAATTTTCAAAATTTGAATTGAATTGGATCAAATTTGGACAACGTTTGTGGGATACAGTCGGCTCTTCATATTGGGTCGGATCTTGGATATATGATATTGGATTGGATTCAAATATGCCCCGATTTGAATCCAATTTGATTCATTTGCATCCCTGGATTTAGGGTTTTATCATACTCAATCCGAATCAGAGAACTAGCCTTGATTGACCTTGGTGGCGCCGAACTTGTCTTGAAATAAATCCTCAAAAAAAACTTTGAGGATGTGAAGATTTGAACCCAAACACTCATGGTTGGTTACATGGTCTCAGTTAACCTTGAGTCAATTAAGTGACTTAACCAATTTAAAACTCAAACATGCATAATAAGTAATTTAAAATGTAATATTTACAATTTTTAAATTATAATGATAAATTTTGAACATGTATTAATATATTAGGATAATCTATAGATTAAAGAACAAGGTCTTTTTTTTGGAGGGAGGGAGTAAAGAAAGAACAAGTTGCACGGGTAGACCTTGCAATTGATCTTGGAACCACCAACTCTAAAATTGACCTTGAAGCAGTTTCAGCAGGATAGTTTTTAGCTTCAAAAAACCTAAACAGACCCCTACAAGGTAGGTTCCAATTTTGCCTTGGAACCAAATTGAACCAACCCATGCTCACTCTTAACTATAGATAGAGGAAGATTGACAAAGAGTGTAGTTTGCATATTTAAAAGGAAATTTGGTAGATATTCCCAAATCAGGATGTGGCAATTGAGACGTAGTGACTAAGGCTGTGTTAGAAAGTCTAAAAACATTTGATGGAAGCATTGGGAAGAGTTTACTTTTTCTTGTTTTCGGTTTCAAAAGCAAATCAAGACCATCTGCTTTGAAAAATAGATTGTTTCTCAAAATAAAAACACAAAAAACATATTCTTGGTTGGGCAGGTGTTTTCTATTTTCAAAACTGAAAACCAAAAATGAGTTTTTGAATTCTTGGTTTCAAAACATGTTTTCATCTAATTATTTACTATCATGTTCCATAAATTATATATTTACATTATAAAATTTGTTTTTGTTTAAAAAACCATTATTTTGATGGTTTCAAAACCAATTTGTTTTTGCCTTTAAAAACAAAGGAAAGTGTCCAAAAGCAGGTTTTTGTTTTGTTTTTTTGATGTGATGATTTAAAAACAAATGAAAATAAAAAAATTGATGTTGTGTAACACCCCCTAAATTTCACTTCACATGTGATTCTAGTGTTGTAGCCATCTTATAAGTTTTCCCCTTCAGTTTAATGGCATGCCCTATGTGCATATTTACTTCCATCTGCCTAGAGCAACATCCACTTCAATCTCTCAAGCCCCATGGATAATTGAGTCAATATACTGAAAACAATGTTACTCTTTTTGTTTGTTTTTTTTTTCTTTTTGAGTAGTTATTAGATAAAGAGAAGAAAGTAAGTAAATCCCTATTTCTCTCTCTCTCTTTTTTTTTTTTTTTTTAATTAAGACTGGTCTTATAAAGGGCTTTTTACTTAAAAAAAACACAACGTTTCTTTTAACAAAAAAAAAATCTTCATAAATTTGTTGGTATTTTTTTTTTTCAGATTTATTGACGAATGAATGACTACTCAACACACATCTACTCTAATAAAAATAAACTAATGTCTTGAAATGCCTACATATAAGAGATACATGCATTGATTTACAATGGTTTCAAATTGAATTCAGATTCCAACCGCGTATCGATTAGCATTAATAGATTAAATTAAAAATGACTAAAATATAAGTTACTCTGATATTGTATAACTGAAAATTTAATACAACAAAAAAGAGCACCTAAGGAATGGATTGCTCCCACTCTCAAACAAAAGTCTACCAACATTCAAATTGAAGCTTTCCGTAGACGTGTTGCTATCTATCAAAAAGCATATACACCCACTTCAAAAGATGTAAGGCAGCAGTAGGGGTGCTCACGGTTCGGTTAATCGAAATGCGGGGTTTTTTTTTTAATTGAATTAGTATTATTAGTTTTTGGAAAACTGGTAACTGAAACTGAATCGAAGCCAATCGGTTAACCGGTTGACTGGTTTGGTTAATCGTCGATTCAGTTCATCGGTTTTTAAAATTTTACAATATATATTATAAAAATATATATAAATATATAATAAAAAAATATAAATGTATATAAAATATTATATTTTAAATAATAAATAATGTATCATATATTATGAATATATATTTATATATAATGCATATTTATTAATTTATAATATATATAATACAGTATACATAAATATATAGAAATATATGTATACTGGTTGGTTCGGTTAACCGTCAATTTTCTATATTGGTTAACCGAAATCAAATCGATACCTTCAGTTTAAAAAAAAAACACCGAATAGAAACCGGACTGATCGGTTTGGTTTTGGTCAATTCGGTTTTTTGGCTTTTTTTGCTCACCCCTAGGCAATAGGGCTCATATTATTGTGTTTGATTCAATTTCATAATTCAAATGAAAAACTCATTATAAAGACTTTCAATTGTATGGATAGGTTGATTCAATTTTTGAACAAAGAACTCAAATAAATATATCATATAAATAGTAAATCTTGAGGTGTAGTTGTATCGTACTTAGTATAGGGTCATTTTCTAATTACTTGTATGGAACACATGAACTTATGACTCTTTAGCAAAAACATGACATTTAAACTAATTTTATTATGGCTTAAAAAACTAATTTCACTAATAAATGCAATATAAATTTTAAGTATATAAATCATTTATATTTATAAATGCACAAAATTTAGATGACCTTTAACCAGGTTAATTAGAAACCTAAAATTTGAAATTGGAATAAGTAGATACCATTTGGTCATGTAAAATATTTAAATGTTTAAGTGGACAACTTTTATTAATGATCACTAGTGGTGATCAGTCATTATACATTGGTGGTATCAGTAAAACATCATATGGCCCCATAAACTCTCTCTACAGTCAATAAAATCTTTCAAAATTCTTTCCATCACACGTAGAGAATTCTATTTCCTTAACTTTGCATAATAGATTATTTAATCTCTCACTGACTAAGTTTTGTTACTGAGTTAATTATTTTCATGGATGCAGGTAGAATTTCTAACTCCTCTTTTACTTTTGGAATTGTGATCTTGTACAATGCCTAAAAATAATTGGGGGACGAACTTCTTATCCTACAGCCGTTGATCATGCTGAACTTTTTAGAACTTTAAAACTGGAATGAAAGGAACATCTGCCTATGTTCAGACAATCTGCTCGTTACTCAGGCGCTGGAGAAGAATACAATGCTTCCTTGGTTCTCTGCCAATGACTTTTGCAGAGAGAACCAAGCTTTTAATTTCCTCTTCCCAGTTTAATGTAATGTTTAAACATATAAACCGAACTTTCAATCTCTCTGCTCACAAGGTATCCCAGAAGGCAAAAACACTCTCAAACTTCCTTTGAATATAATGACTATCCTGAAGGGGTACCGCAAGTTGAGCATTTTGTAAATATCTCCTTTTATTAATTTAGTTTTCTCTTTTATCTGACAAAAAAAAAAAAAAATATGGCCCCATATATGACTCCATTACAACTCCCAACCACTGCTACTACATAGGATTGTTCAAAGAGAATGTTGGGAGCAAGATGGGGTGGAAACGTAAGAAGAAGAAGAAGAAGAAGGATATTAGAGAGAGAAAGGGGAGAGAAAGAGAGATGGATAAGGGGAAGGGAGGTGAGGTCGATCTGATCCCTCACATTCAACGAGTTAAGAGGAAGGGAGTCTACCAATTTGAAATGTTTGAAAAGTTTCTGCCGGTGACAATCATCAACTAAAGAAAGAATTGTCAACTAGTTAAAGAGCAAACATATGAGTTTTGGAAGCGCCCACCAATTTATCGATGTTTCTACCACCAACGGAGCTTCCATCCAAAAGTTTGAAGAGGATGAATAGTGTTTTAAGTAGGCTAAAGTTGGGATTAGAGAAAGTTGTAATCTTAACTGTTAATGGCCCTAAAATGGTGTATGACTTTATGTTTTGTGAGGCCAACTTAGAAGGTATGTATAACTAGTTTTTGAAACTTCAAAGTATGTCGGGCTCGGGCTTTAAGCCGGGTTTTATTCAAATTTTAGTAAAAGCTAAACCCAAACCCAGCTCATGAACAGATCTAATTACAATAAAAGGTTCCACAAAAGGAGGGAGACAATCCTCCCAAAAAAAGCTGAAAATCATAATATTTTGCCTCTTTTAACTATACAATGGGCAGACATATTCCTTGATCCATGCACATAATATATTTTCGATAGTTCAAAAGACTTAGAATTAGAATTAGAACACACAAAGCCAAAAATTCCATTATATTGGCCAATAATCCCTCCATCACAAAAGATAAAATAGGGAGGAGGCACCTGAATAGAATTTACAAATGAGAAGATACATCGGGAGTTCAATAAGGCGATCAAGAGAAAATTGCTGCTCATGAAAGATGATGTTATTCCCAGTAATCCAAATATAGTAACACAAACACTACTTGTTCTTCTCAGCACCCAAATACAAGATCTCAAAATATTAACAATTATTCAGAACGAGTATTTCTACAAAACGTCGGATCTAAAATTCCAAGGAGACAAAAACCAAAGAGCAGCTCTTGCCAGTTGCCACAGGGCATTTAAAAAACAAATGAATCAAAGTTTCATCATGCATTTAAAATTATGGTTTTCAAAATCAGACCAGATATTTGCAAAAAACCGGATATTTGTAAAAAAACATTGATTTCGTTAGCAAATCATTGACTCGGATGGTTGAACCGTTTAAACTATTCAACGGCTTTAACCGTTTTTTGTTCTTTTTGTTTGTCAGAACAGACCAACCATTCGATCGGTCGAACCATTTGACCCAAAAATCAGACCCCTGACCGGTTTGTTCTCTGGGTCGATTTTAAAAACCTTGATTAAAATGTCGTTCCTGGAAAGATTCCATATAAAATAGCTATCTGAAGCTTCCCTGAAAATATGAACATTAAACACATAATCTACCTAACCATCACCAAGAATCTGAGATATAATTTCAGCATTCCAATTTCCTAACCCATTAAATAGGCGTGCAAAACAAACACTCCTAGAACAACAACCTATAGGACCTATAGGAGGAACAACATCATTACCTACCTTAATCCAGGGAACACTCCAAATATTCATACAAGTGTGTCCAGAGAAATTTTAAAAATTAAGTTCGGTTTCAGAACAGAAATAAATTTAAAAATAAATCTCCAAATCCAAGAACTATGAGCTTTTGGTCTTGAAAGAGATATACAATGTGGGTTTAGATATTTACTCCTCAAAAGCTTAACCCACAATCTTTGGTCTTGATTCAAGAAAGTCTAAGCCAACTTCATCTGAAAGGCTTTATTTACTTCACTAGCCTTCTTGACACCTAACCCCCAGTATAATTTAGGAGAATATATTTGATCTCAATTGGTCCAAGGAAAACCTGAGAATTCTTGCCAAATTTTCACTAAAATTTTCTTTGAATTTTATCAAATTTCTCATTGAGACTTTTAGGAAGATTAACCACAGCCATAACATGATTAGGGATGGACCGTAGAGTAGACTTTAAGAGAACCTAATTGTGGCAGTTAGATGGAAAAACTGAGTATTCCTATCACCTTCTAACCACAACTGTTTGGAATTCTGGCGCCAATAAGATTCCTGATAATTTAAAAGAGTATTCCTCTTAGCTTCCAACTTAAATAAATAATCTCTTGTATCCCCATCCATCATCCCTAACTCTTCAACATGGAAGAATTGATTTCCAATAAACCTCAATTGGCCATGAACATTTCTAAATTGATTCCAATTCCAATTCCAATAATAGGAAAATTCCAAGCAATTTTTACAACATCCTCGTATCCTTCAGCAATAAGCCACATATTATAGAACCGAAAAGGCTTTGGTTTAGTTTTCCTTTGTTCACCTATTTCAACTAAAACAAGATGATGGTCAGAACCCCAACTAGGACCTAAAGAGATAGAGACATATTTGAAAAATGAAAGCTAAGAAGGTGAAACAAAAACTCGATCAAGAGATCTATATAGGTTACCCAAACCTCTAACATACCTATACCAAGAGACTCCACCTCCTTAAGGAAAAATCTCCTAGAACTCAAAATCTTGAAGTATCTTAACAAAATTTTTGGATACATAACATTAACTACGATACCGAGCATAAGGAAAATAAACTAATCCACTAGATCATGAATTTGCACCCAAACTTCTTCTTCATTCAACAAGATTGATGATTGAACTTGCTCTTCCCTCCGTTCCTTAAGCAACACCCATTAAAACCTTACCATAATGATAGACATGGCGAAACATAGCCTTAAAGACCTCTCTGAAGAGGCTCCAGTCTAATATCCTCAGTTGGAACCTTCCAAAGACCATGCAAGGTACGTGAAAGCGCATCAAAAGGAATCACTAGCCTAGGAAAGACACGACCAATAATGCACCACCTCCATCCCTCAAACTGAACCAAGGCCGAGAGACCTCAGACATCTAGAACACCACCCCAAAATCTCGAACCTCGTTAATACCTCGCTATAAAGATTCATACATATCCTGAATGAAGACAAAATAACCACAAACACTCACAACAAGCAGGAGAAAATAAGGTACACACAGCAAAGAAAACCATCATTGCGAAATAAATACAGATAGTCAACTAGCAAAAACAACAAAGAAAAGAAAACAACCAAACAAAAAAGCAGAACCTCGAGCAAACCAAAGACAGAGAAATACACTGTAGCCTACTGACAATTCTGAAATTACAACCTCTCTTATGAACCGCATCCTACCTGTAGTTTTAGCATGTGGGATGAACAGTCATTCTCCCAAGAAAATACCATCCCAAACACTCAGAAACCACCTAACTTCAGACAGTAATAAAGATTACAGCCTCTCTAAAGCTGTCATCCCCTAAGGGGAAAAGATACCTTTCATGTAAGACAAGCTAAATTAAGGCCTGAACGAAAAGAAAAAGCACAGAAAACTATAACAAACCAACTGGAAGAAAGAAACAAGACTGAAAGCTATCTAAGAGAGAACTAAAAGAAAACTAGAAGAAAGCTATAAAAAGGTTGAGAAACTAAGGCTCGGTTTGGAAAGAGTACAACATAAATACATACAAAATATAAGGTTTTGCACTCTACATATTTGCATTTGTATTTCTTCCAAACTCAACCTAAAGATAAACCAGTAAACTCAAGGTATCAATAAGGCAAACGATTCCAGCAAATGGGTTTGATTAGTTGTAGAGAATTTGCAACCATTTATGGACACCCATTGAACGCTTATAATAGCTGAATGGTTGAACATGGCTGAAGTTTAGGGATGGACAAGAGTTTAGATAATTTTTCTTTCTCTATCTGATCATTAGGTCCTAAAATTCCTGTCCTTTCTCTCCTTTCTTCTCTTGTATTAGGTCCCAAAGATTTTTTTTTTTTATTTTCTTATAATTTTATCATATCTTATGTTTGAATTGGTAAATTGAATAGAAAATAATAAATATAGAAGATAATATTAATTAAAAATGTTTAATTTATTTAAGTATAAATAACTTAGTATTTTTATCATATTTATTGAGATTGCATTACCAAAATTTGAATTTTAAATTATTATTTAAATAAACAAATATAATTTTAAGTATAATCGGGTTTAGATCTGTCAGGCCCGAGTTCAGATCTGCACCCCACAATGTCCCACAGCACATTCCCACCATGTATTGAAAACTCCCGATGATGATATCATTGGAATTAGTATCATCATCCAGAGATGTTTTCAATACACGACAGAATGTGCTGTGGGACGTTGTGGGACGCCCCTTTGTGGGGCGTAGATGTGAACTCGTCAGACCCGACTATTAACTGGGACAATTCTGGATCCGTAATTTTGTCCAGATTAATAATCGGTTCGGGACTGTAACCATCCAGACCCGATCCGTTGACAGTCCTACGAGTTAGAATCGGAGATAAGCGACAGGCTCGGCTATGACGAGCTAGCTTGAATCGTTAGAGTTCGAAACTCGATGGCAGAGCATATCTTGGGTCTATCGTCGGGAACCGTTCTTGGGTTTTAGGGTTTTTGGCCCAGGATAAATTACAGTTGATAGGAGCACAGACCTCTCGACGGCGGCACGAGACGCAGAGAAAAGATAGACTTCTGTGATCTCATCGCTCAGGTGACAAACCCGGCCATTAGTTCTCAATTTAAGATCGTTAGTGTTCCTGCTATTCAAGATAAATTAGTTTTTGATTGCATTCTTCAAAATTTTGAAGATTTAGGGTTTCTCCGACTATGATACCAACAAGGCATGAGAATTAAAAAACTGATAACAAATCAACCGGTATCATAGAAGGGGAAACGGATCAACTGGTACTCATCCAAATTCTACTTGGGGGGGTCTGATAGGTCAAAATTCTTCCGGTATCATACCCTTACGACATCATAGAAATTGCCGGGAATCAGTGATCTGTTTGTTCATTTCTCCTTGTTGGTCCAGTGCATCTACGGCGTTAATTTCCGTTTGTTTGAGTGGAGATTTTTTTTTTGTCTTCTGTTGAATGGGTGTGATTTTCTGTCTTGCTGATAGTCTTTAATAATTTGTTTTGGATGACAGTGCTTGTTTTACAATTTTTTTTTTTTTTATCTTCGTTTTATTTACTAGGTTGGTATTGTTTTAAGAAATTTTCTGTCTGTTATTTTGGATGTTATGGATGATATCTTGGGAAGGAAGCATGGTAAACCGAGTGAACTCGGTGTTGATTGAAAAGAGGAATGGTTATGGAAAGGAGGTGATTAGTGCATGTATTTAACAGTTTCGGTTGGTAAATGATGCATGTATTTAACTGTAAGTTCAATTGTTTATTCGAACATAGAGTGAAAAAACTATGCTAATGCTTACTCGAAATTGATATATGGTCTGTTATTCTTTTATGCTTGGTTTTATTGGATTTTCCCCCTCTTATCTGATACTTTTGCCTGGTTATTTCTGGCACCAGGAAGAGATTTCGAATCTGAATTTCAACCGTAAAGATGTCAGGGTAAGCAAATAGTTAATTCTTTATTGTTCCATTGCTTTTCATTTTTTTCTACTTATGAGGTTTCTGCTATATTCATGACCAGCCGTGCCTCCTTGGATGGTAAAATTTATTGTTTGTTGTATAATCCGTCTACCATCCATGTATTAAAACAAGTAAAGCTTATTGGTTGTCTGTATTTTGTACATCATACACATAAGAGAGTTTTATGACTGTGGTAATGAAATCGTGAACTTTGTTTTGTTAATATTTTAGATGCTTTTGCAGTATGGGTGGTGTCTTGCTTTTGTTTTGGGAGTGTTTTCATCTGTATTAGGTGAAGTAAAAAACATGCATGTTGGCATTGGAGATATTTAAGAAAAAAATGGCATTGGTGATAATGGCAGTTACAGTGGTGGAAGTTTGCATTGGAGGGTGTGGTGCTTGAAGAGTTTGAAGTTAGCCTTCTGTTAGGAACTTGTAACACTTCTTTCTTGTGAGTGTATCAGTCTACTGATTAATAAAGGATTTATTATGATGGAACTGGAAACATATGCCATATTAGATGGCATTTCCCACTCTTCATAAAATGGAGTAAAGGATCATCAAAATCAAGATTGACTTTATTGACTTTGTATTTGTGATATTTTGGTTTTGCTGAAGGGGTTTAGCTCTTTTTTCCCTATGGTCATGCAAACTTGTCAGAGAATAGAATGCTTGCCATCATAGATCTAGCTAATCTATTACCATTAGCCAAATAGGTCTGCTCCTTGGGAATACATCTAAAGCAGCTAGAAGATGTATGATCTTTTTGAGTAAGAAGCAAAGTATCCAAGGGAATCTGCTACATCGGGTAGCATTAGATGATCTCCTTATGCCTATGTAAGGCATTCTTGGTATAAGCCCAAAGGGAATCTGTTACATCAATCTTGAAACTTGAAAGAGTAGGCATTTCCAACTGGACTGCTATGAACCTACATGGTAAAGACCTTGTTAACCTGAAATTCCCCCATCATTGAGCCATGGATTGCCGGATGAGCTGTTGTCAAATCTTAGATGGTTATGTGGTGGTGCTACCAATGGATTAATTCTTTTACAAAAATGTTTGTACTTTTGTTTTTAGTTTTCTTAAGAACAAGGCACTGTAATTTTTTCCTATAGCAATCAATAATATTTATGAGAAGTGTTGTATCTCTGGTCTTGATTTTGTGGGTTGGTTTCAGTTAATAGGATTTGTTACCATTGTAAATTAAAAGTCTCTGTTATCTGTATTACTTCTGATTCATTCCTTTCTTTATGTTAAAAAAGAAACCTTCTGTATGTCTGTCTTACTTGCTCCTGTCTACTGCTTTTGCAGTGAGGATGGTGCTGCTGCAGTTGAGACTGCTGCTCCTGCTGCTCCTGCTTTAGGGGAGCCAATGGACATCATGACAGCCTTGCAGCTTGTTCTGAAGAAATCTTTAGCTAATGGTGGGCTTGTACGTGGGCTTCATGAAGGAGCTAAGGTGATTGAAAAACATGCTGCACAGCTCTGTGTATTGGCCGAGGATTGCAACCAGCCAGACTACATTAAACTGGTCAAAGCACTTTGCGCTGACCACAATGTAAGCTTGATATCGGTGCCAAGTGCTAAAACACTCGGAGAGTGGGCTGGTGTAAGTGAACAAAATCCTTGTCACTTAAATATGTTTGTGTTTCAATTAATCCTTGCAATGTCTTATTATTTGTTTGAGCTATTGTTTTGGTAGTTTGGTTAACAATCTTCTTTTGGAGCATGCCCTCTGGTGTCAAGTTGTTTAGTGAAAAACTGTCCCCAGAGTCACCCATGTAGCACGATGAACTTGTTCAGGGTTGGGTATAGGATTTATATATGGATCAGAAGATTAATCATTTCACCTTATACGCATTAGTCCTTCATCCAAAAGATGGATCTGGTA
The DNA here is from genome assembly GCF_055504915.1 of Nelumbo nucifera. Lineage (NCBI taxonomy): Eukaryota > Viridiplantae > Streptophyta > Magnoliopsida > Proteales > Nelumbonaceae > Nelumbo > Nelumbo nucifera. The sequence goes on from NC_142650.1 coordinate 31,543,514, forward strand.
AGGCTGATAGGCCAGATCTTTCCATGTTACCAAAGTTGGGGTCATTTACACCCAGTTAAAATTGTAGAAGTACTTGTGCATGGTGCTTTTCTAGATTTCTTTTGGTTGAGCATAAGAAGCCTAAAAAGTCCATTGGTTCAATGGTTTGGCTTTCAGATTTCCTATTCGATAAACTATGCAACTGGAAGCTACCATTTTGTAGTCCTAGTTTCCTCGTTTATTGTGCCTATTATATTCTTAATTAGGTTGTTGTTTGTTGCAGACAAATGAAATGCTTACCCCCAACCCCTCCTCCCATATTCCATGCCTGTTTGTTTTTTCATGTTTTCTCCAGATATCCTATTGATTTCCTTGACCGGTGTTTTTTCCATGCAGTTGTGTAAAATTGATTCAGAGGGAAAGGCGAGGAAAGTGGTAGGATGCTCCTGCGTTGTCATTAAGGTATATATATATATATATATACAAATGGGAAAATTTTGGTGCATCTGTTTTTTTGCATCTTTGTGAAGTAGATTTAGCTGATGAACCCTTTTATTACGAATTTTGCAGGACTATGGGGAGGAATCAGAGGGTCTTCATATTGTCCAGGAGTACGTGAAGTCTCACTGAGTGAGTAGTTAATTCAAGTTGCAACAGAGTTTGAAATTTGAATCTGTAGGGACATTTTTCCCTTTTTGGTAGCTTGAGGATAACCCCCATCTTTTTGGGAGTGTTTTTTGAGTCTTGATTGGTTATCATACTTGATTTAAAATGTAACCAAGTAATTCTTATCGTTTCAGTCTCTTACGTGAGAAATTACTTTATAGTTTCTTGTTGGGACCGGTGAATCATTTTCCTATTCAAATAGTAACTTGGGTTAATGCGTTGTTTAAACCATGTCTTGTTTGCTCCCAAAAGTGGTCCAAAGTCGTATAGCCCTTCAACTAAAAACCTTTGTAGTGCGGGGTCTTTGTTAGAATTCATGGGGTGTCAAAGTAACTTGCTGGAAATAGTAGATTACTTTGTTCATGTTTATAACATCCCATTGTATTCATGGGGATGTCCCACAGCACATCCCCGCCACGTATTGGGAACATCTCCCAATGATGACATCATCATTTTAGATATTATCATCGGGAGATGTTTCCAATAAATAGATGGCACGGATGTGCTGTGGGGGATTCTTCACATTATCACATATTTCTATTACGCAGTGCTCATTAGTCATTATGTTATGGTCTTCTATCAGTAAGAATCTATACGGCATACCGTGCTCCTTGGGGTTGGGGATTCTCCACATATTTCCTCTAATTATGGTCTTCATCATTGCATGTAGAAATGAAGAATAACAAATGATTTTCACAGAAAATGCTATGGAGTCGTTGCTACAAAGAGCGAGTACTGATAAATTTTCTAGTTATTTTCCAAACACCGACTGACAGTATGTTGGTCCTCTTCAAAGTTCAAAGTTTCAATATCGTATTTGGAAGGAATACAAATACATATAAAATAATATATTATAAAATACATGGTTTTGCACTGTATATATTTGTATTCCTTTCAAACTAAGCCTAGGGTAAAAAGTTTCTGCTCTCCTAAATTCTTAAGGGTATGTTTGGTTGCAGTGCAATTTTATTTGCACTGGTACAAATACATGGGAGTGCAAATGTAATAAATGCAAATTCTTGTTTAATTTTGTTTTGGATATCACTTTATTCTGTTTCATGTCTTAATTTTCTTCATTTGTACTGCAATCAGACAAAATAAGCTACAATTTGAAACAAAAATAGGTCAGGATTTACACTCAATAATTTGCACTGCCATGATTTTGTGTCAGTGCAAATTTATTTGCATTGCAACCAAACACAGCTTAATGTGCAAAATTTGTGTTGTGAGAGTATCAATACTTTGAAGTTTGAACCCATGTCCTCTTTATCAAATCCAGCCATTCCCCTCATATTTCTCATTCATTCAAGGGCCATTTGTTAACACTTGAAGATGCTGAACTGAATCTTATTGTTTTTTTTTTTATCGAACAGGTTTTTAAGGAGGTCGTGGCTCCTTAATGGCTTAAACTAGGGGTGTAATCAAGTTGAGTTTTGGGCGGTTCATGCTTGTGCTTAGCTCAAAAATTAGGAGCTCGATTGAGTTTTGAATTTCATACTCAAGCTTGACTCAAGTGACATGTCAATCAATACTTACGAGCTACTCGAGCTTGACTTGACTGAGACAATTATAAATAAATTGCTATTAAAAAATATAAATAAATTAATATTTAAAATGTTATAAATAAAAATATATTAGAAAACTTAATTATATGTTAAAATTATAAATACATTAATTTTCTGAAATATTATAAGTAAAAATATATTATGAAACTTTATTATAATTTTACTTATTTATATTATAAATAAATTAACATAAAAAATCAATATATATTTATATTATAAATAAAATATATTAAAAAATAATATTTTATTAAAAGCTTCATTAGGCTTACGAGCTACTCGAACCAGTATTATGAAGCTTGATTCTATTTGATAATTTTCGAACCAAGTTGGCTCGGCATATACCCCTAGCTGAAACTGAAGCTTGGTAGATGATTATACCCATAAAATTTTATTTATTTAACTATCTTGTTACCAAAAGATAGCCTTTCAGTTCAACAACTTCAGCCATTACTAAATAGCCCCTATGATCCAAATCTCGTACCCATATATTCTACAGTAGTCAGTCAGATTCAATTTTGAGAAAATCATTTGTTTTGCAATAAATCATAAAAAGGGTGTTGTTGATTTTGACTTCATTTTATGAATCAAAATAAACATAGGGAGATCAGTCAATTCCTATCCTGGTATTATAACCCATCTGTGAGGTACTTATAGGGGCGATTTACTTGGGGACACCCCATGAATTCACTAAGATCTACCCTATAATTTCAATATTACTGAAACACTCCCTCGATAATTTGCAATCTCTGTAGTTAATTGGCCTTCTCACTTCTCTCAGCGACAGTTTTTGTTTTCATTTGAGAACGTTTAGTGGTAAAGTAACCTCTTAAAGTGAGTGGAAAATATACAAGGGTGTGGAATTCGGATTCGGTACTCACAAAATGGTGTTTACACCGTTTTCACAGTTACTTGCAATCGTGTATTGTGAATATCTATATACTTATATATTTGTATTTATAAGAATATATTTTCAGTATACAGTATGAACATCATTTTGTGAGGATTGAATCCGATCTCAAGGATATGCTTCTAGGAATTGTTTTCATTTTTAATTTAAAAAATACTCCTAACAATGAATCAATGATCATATCAACCTTTTACAAACACAGCTCTATGACAAAATCAATATCTTTTTAATTCTTTTGAGTAATATGGTTGAATGGATGTTAGGGTTAAAAATGCCATTTTATACTCTATCTAAAAAATAGTGATAAGTACGTGCAGTTGCAAACAATAGATAAATATTTTAGTAATACACAAACCAAAAATAGGTTTTAATAAATACATGAAAGTATGGGTGGTGTCTAATAAATGAATTGATCATTCCAAAAAATACCCCACCAACCAAACAACAAATATTTTGCTTGAGTGGGTAATCTGTAAGAGTCCCCCCACCCCGAAAAAACCCCAACAAAATTCTTTTGCCTTTTGATGAGGGTTGGTGGATCCTTTTTTCGTAACAAATAAAGTCATAGTCACTTTAACTTTGTCTACTGAGAGCAGGCTTCCCTTCTTAGTTCTTATGCAATTTTATCATATATCACTAGTAATTACTCTATTTTAGATACCATTTTAAAATTTGTACCAGATTGTGAGGGACCCTAATTTGACAGTCCCCAATATTAGTCCCAACTATCTGAGGTCTTGGGGTAGACCTAATCTTACCATTTTTTTTGCATAAAGTGGTCATTCTTAGACTTGAACCTATGTTCTTACGCCTATCAGTCCAAAATTTTATCATTGTACCAAGCAACAGTAAATCTAAGTGGATGCATGCCCTTCCAAGAAAAACGACTCACATTTCAATAAAACCACCAACTGAGAATTTTCTAACATGGCATTGAAAACATTAAAATTCGTTAGTTAATTAATTAATAACAAAAAATAAAAATAAAAACAAAAAAGCAGAAGAAAAAAAGGTCTCAACTATGATATGTATGTGAATGTATATGTATATGTAAAAGCTCGATTAAGTTCACAAGCCTCATGAGTCAAGCTGTATTGAGTTCGAGCTTGGTTTGATAACCAGTCCAAACGAATCAACAAGATGAGTTAAAATCTCCCTTCCAATACACAACCAAAATCTAAACTATATAATGTGAATAATGGACTTGGGGGCTTAGGGCAGGCATAAACATGAAGTCAGAGTGCATAAGGACCTATTTTGGAGGGCTTTTGTGTTGATTGAGTTGTGTTACCTAAGCCACTTCTTCTGAGATCAAATCAGCCCCCCATAATGTCCCACAGCACATTCTTGTCGTGTATTGGGAACATCTCCCGATGATAATACCAGAAATGATGATGTCATCATTGGGAGATATTCCCAATACACAACGGGGATGTATTGTGGGAGATGTGGGGGACAATCTTGTGGGGGGCTGATTTGAACTCACTTCTTACGTGAAAAGAATGATAACAGCTTGTGTAAAAGAAGAAAAGAAAGATCCTTGGATGATATCTTTCGTATATGGAGAGCTGGACAAAAGAAAGAGGATTAACTTCTTAGAACTGTGGTCAAGATCAACAAATTTGATAATGGGTCCTTGGATCTGCATAAGGGATTTCAACATGATCTTTAGAAGAGAAGACAAAATTGGGGGAAAACCAATTTCAACTGCAACGCCGAGAAGAAATAGGATTTTCTTGAGATCTATTGGTTTAAAGATGCTAACTAGTCATGGGGAGAAATACACTTGGACAAATAAAAGGGAAGGTAAAGGAAATGTAAGAGAAAAGATTGATCTTGCTTTGGCTAGAAGGAAATGGTTGGAATCTTTCCAGGAGGCTAGAGTAGTAAATGTGACAACTAGTGGGTCTGATAATATCCCAATTTGTCTGGACACATCTCCTATGATGGGTAAGCTCAAAAGGCCTTTTAGATTTGAAAACTTGTGTAGTACTCATGAGGATTGTGGTAAGTTAGTCTAAGAAGCTTGGATGGAGAGAAGAATAGAGGAGAATCAAGCCTTAGTTAGTTAGAATTGTAAAAATCTGAAACTAGAACTAAGGAAATGGAATAAGAAAGCCTCTGGGAAGGTACATGATAGAATTAAATCCATCCAGCAAGAGCTTAGTAGTCAAAGAAGTAAACTTGGTTTCTCTTTTAGTGAATCCAGAGTAAGTGAGTTGGAAAATCAGCTAGATGTGGAGTTGTGGAGAGAAGAAATTTTGTTGACTCAATAGTCAAGGCAAGATTGGCTAAGGTTAGGTGATAAAAATACAATTTTTTTTTTTTCATCAAGAAACCATGAGAAGGAGGGCTAGGAATCATATAGTGACTCTAAAAGATGAGGACAATAATTGGGTCACAGGCCAATCCCAAATCTCATAGATGTTGGTGAATAATTTTAGAAACCTTTTTTCTTCTTCAAATCCAAGAGAAGGGGAAGATCTCTTAGACCTAATCCAACCAATCATAACTCCAAATGACAATGTGTGCTTCCAGAAAGAAGGGAAGAGGAAATAAAGGAAGCCCTATTCCAAATGAGTCCTCATAAGGCCCTGGGCCTAGATGGGCATGCAAATTCTTTCTTTCAAAATTATTGGAATTGGGTGGGACCCAATGTAGTAGGGGCAGTGAAGATTTTTTTTTTCAAAAAGGCACCCTCCACAAGGATTTAATCAAAACACTCATGGCCTTAATGCCCAAGTGCAAAAATCCTAAACTTGCTTCCCAATTTAGACCAATAAACTTGTGCAATTCCATCTACAAAATCATAGCAAAAGTCCGAGTGAACAAATTAAAACCTTACTTGTCAAAAGCTGTCAGTCTAAATTAGAATGCCTTTGTTCCAGGTAGAATGATATTTGATAATGTTTTGATTGCACATGAAATAATTCATTTTATGAAAACTATAAAACAAAAGTAGAATTTTGTGGCAATCAAGTTGGATATGAGCAAAGTTTATGATAGGATTGAATGGTCGTCATTTGTCAAAAATGTTCTGAGTAAATTGGGTTTTGGTGATTCTTTTGCTAATTGGATCATGGAATGCATATTCTCTGTATCTTTTCAAATCCTTGTGAATGGAAGCCCAAGTGGAAGTTTCTCCCATTTTAGAGGCCTGAGGTAGGGGGACCCTCTCCCCCCTTGCCTCTTCTTACTCTGCTCTAAAGTCCTCTCAATGATGCTTCATAAGACTAGTAAATGTGCACATGCGTTGCATGTGACAATGTCAAATAATAATAATAATAATATCCTTATGAAATTCATAAACAAAGTAATGGAGACATGGTGTGTTGGTGGATTTAAAATATGCATCCCATCATCAAAAATAATATTTTATTTTCTTTTTTTTAAATATTTCTTATTTATCATAGTTATTTTTATGCGATATGTAAATAAAGAACATCATGAATTTATGCATTTTTTTACAAAATTTTTGTACTATCATAATTTTGATTTTTATCAAATTTTAAATTTTTATTATTTAAATATGACCACATGAGTTGACTCACATGACTCTGAAAAGAGAATGCTTTCATTTTTTGGTAGCTTTAAACTTTCTATTCCATTTCTATAATAATAATAAAAAAAAAACTCTTATGTATGGCATTTATCTTTGTATAATGCCACAAATGTATAATATCAGATAAGTGTCAAGCTTTTACTTATATTTTTTGTATTTTTATATGTTTTTAATTTTTATTATTTTAACAAAAATTATAAAATTAATTCTTGTATGCCTTGGCACAATGGTTAGGTTGGTCCTCAAGGATTTTATTCAAAAAACAAAAAAGAAAAAGAAAACCATCACCTAGGCAACAAGGCATTCCCCTGTTGCGTAGCCTTGCCTTGGCATCTTGAAAACTATGGGTGATCCCTCAAATCTAATTGTAGTGTGTTCTGGTCTTAGTGTTGCCCTACTGATTATGCAGACTCTACTAAAACTAAGTTCATGCCTTCCTTATAGATTCCCAAATAGAAAAAACAAGCCATCACCATCTCTTGTTATGGAAAATGATTCAATAAATGCCATTAAATGGGGGTATAAAGCTAAAGTGTGGGTAAAAGCACATGATATGTTTTCCATTTCCTAACAAAGCAAGGGAAACATTAGCTACATCTAAGATGAAATTAGACGGAACCCCATCGATTGGAACTATATAAGAGAGGGTTTTTTTTTTTTTTTTTTTTTTTTTTTTAAGAAGGTAAAGTATTGTATTGAGGATTAAACAAAAGTACATCGGCCCTTGTACAAAAGGACCTCTATAATGGGATTATACAAAAAGATCATCTAAAAAGAAGATCCAACTTGCAAAAAAGAATTTAGTTGGACACCCTGAAACAACATTTGTACACCGAGTCAAGAACATAGCAGGCCAAAAGGATAGCTTTTGATTTCATCCAAATTGGAGTATTTATTATAAAAAATGCGATGGTTCCTTTCCTTTCAAATTGCCCAGATGATAGCAGCCGGGAAGCTGTTACATAAAAGTTTACTCCTGTTCAAAACATTAATTGTTCAATCTTGCGGCAATTGTAAGACTGTATTCGGAAAGCATAGATGAATACCAAAGCAGGATAGTGCCATAAGGCCCATAACCTACAACTGACATGAAAACTTGCAGTGAATGAAGAGGTGATCCATGGATTAAGGAACCTCTTTACATAAGAAACATAGGCAGGCCTCCATCTACCATGGGCTGCTGTCCATACAAGAAAGCCAATCTTTGGAGGTATGTGGAAACACCAGATTCTGGTCCAAGGGAAAGCAATAATTTGCCTGTCGTGCAATTGAGAGATATTTCCATAGAAGAATTTAACAGAGAACTTGCCTGAAGTTTCCAATGACCAAATTCCTTCATCTGCCATTTGGGGGTTAGGCTTTATACCCTGAATGAGGTGTAGCAGTTCAGCTAAAGGACCAACTTCCCAGTTTTTCTTGCCAAAGGCAAAACCATGTTCTTTTTTAAAAGAAGGTTATGGAATACCTTTGCAAGCCAAGACCAACGAGCTCGTTGATGGCAACATCTAGATTCACTCGATCTCCCTTCTTGGCCAACAATTTTACCTCCTGCACAACATGAATACCCCAACCAACTCTCAAATCAGGGGAGCTAAGATGCTTAATCACCGCATCAATTGAAGCTCTGTCCTAAGAATCCTCTGATCCGAGATCTTCCAAGAATAACCAATGAGGGAGATTGGAAAGTCTCAGCAATGGCAGTTGAAAACTGAGTGAAAACTATGGATGCTTCCATTGAATAACTGTTTTCTCGGAGATGAGCAAATCCTTGTTTTGACCATTTGTTGAATTTGAGTTGCGGACCTTGAGGAGGCGGTGAAGGAGCAGATGTAGAGACTTCTATAAGTTTTCTAGGTTTTTTTCCTTAGACGGAGGAATCATGGTTGGGAGTATCGAAGTTGATGTGATGTCTGATAAATTTAATGGAAAGGTTGAGCCTTTACCTGAGGAATTTGATCCAACAACGGTGATTTCAGAGCCAATGGAGAGATCATCAATGGCGAAGCTGAAAAACATGAAAATAAGCAGAAGAATCCTAATCCAACGCACCCAAATCCAACTTTAATGTATCATTCTACCTTCAGGTTCGAACTTGAAATGAAAGACTGAAAACGGGAAGGAAAAGACACCAACATTGCAAATGTGATAAGACGATTCAGATGTGCTCTTCTTCCTACAAAGAGGGTGAACAAGACGTGGAGCAACAAGTTCAAGTCCTAGAGCTAGCCCTTTCACCTCCTGTAAATTTCAAACTCGAACTCGATTCCCCAAATCCTACTCCTCACTCTAACTCGATTCATCTTTCTTCTGAAAACTTAAAGAGTTAGTAGGAGACAGGGAAGAGATCGTGGGAGATATAACCGATTTTTTCGGTTTCTATTACAATCGAAGTAAATTACATATATACCCTTTGTATACATAAATAGGTGGGGGTAGAATCTATGAGGCTATTCGTTCTTTTAGAAGTAGTATAGATATAGATGTATCTAACTGGTGAAATCTCTGGCATTAAAATGAATCAATCTTGTCATGCGATCACTCATTCTCTGCAGATGATTCATACATTTTCTCCAAAGCAAATGTGGAAGGAGGGAAGATACTAGAAGCCCTAAAGAAATACAAGGAAGTTTCGAGACACAAGGTGAAACTATCCAAATCTGAAATCTAGTTTAGCCCTAATACGCATCCAAAACTAAAAAAAAAAAAAATTGTCTAAAATCATGGGCATCAAGAATGTAGTTCACCTCACAATCTATCTTGGCCCCCCATCCTCCTTTGGAAAATCAAAGAAAGAAATCTTCAGATACCTTTGTGAAAGAATGGACTCTATGGCAAATGGATGGAAATCCACCTTTCTTTCTTTGGCCGGAAAGGAGGTGATGATCAGGTTGATTTTAACCTTACACTATGTCATGCTTTCTAGTCCCAAAAGAAGTTAGTGCATAGTTGGATAAAACCCAAAAAAAGTTCATGTGGGGAGATTAAGTTCCCACAAAAAGATTCATTGGGTTAATTGGCAAAAGGTTTGTAAGAGCAAATTCAGTGGGGGAGGGGGGATTGGGTTTTAGAGACCCTCGTGCCTTTAATCTTGCTTTGCTATCAAAGCTAGTATGGAGATTCCTTACAAATAAGGAAAGCATGTAGGTCAAGGTGATTAAAGGGAGATATCTAAGGAAAAGTTTTTGGTTCATTAAGACTCCTCCAATTGCTCTTGGGGCTTTAGAAGCATTCTCACAGGTAGAAAAATATTGAAAGAAGGTGCTGTTTGGTGTGTAGCAAAAGGGGAGAATATTAGCATTTGGGACGACCCATGGATAAATGGTTTGGCTGGTTTTAAGCCTATGGGCCCGAGACCAAATTCATGTCATGTTAGAATGATAATTGATTTGATTGACTAACAAACACATGAATGGAATTCAAAGGTAATCCATGGCAATTTTGACAGCATAACAGCCCAAAAAATACTGTCAATAATCCTTCCAAGAGCGGGTGGTGAAGACAAACTGTATTGGTCCCCAGACCCAGAAAGGTGGATTTTCAGTTAAATCTGCGTACCAATTGGCAAATAAGCTAAAATTAGCCCCGGAAAATGAGAGAACCCACGGAACTTTAACCCAAGCACAATGGAAGAAAATTTGGGCTCTTAAAGTCCCATCAAAGACCTTAGCTGGGAGAGGTATGGGCTCAAATGAGATGTGCTCCTTATGTGGTGGCTCCAGCGAAAGTATCATTCATGCTCTTTTAGATTTTAGTCATGCCAGAGCTGCCTGGTTTGGTGGTGCACTCAACAGTAAATTTACAAATTTAAATTTGTTTTGACTTTTCATCCTATTGTAGAATGATGGTGCTGGTGGACAACTCAATTAGATTCCCACCTGCCCTCTATTACAGATGCACTGGATTACTCAGCAATCATGCTTTGGTCGATTTGGAAAGGAAGGAATGGTTTTGTTTTCAACTGTGTGACCCCTAGTGCTGTTTATACAATTTTGTGTGCTAATAGGTTGATGAAGGGAGTGCAGAAAGCTTCCCAGCAAGAATTAGCAAGTTCTTTGCATTTACAGATGGAAGTTTTTTGTTTGCTTGGTGGTGGGCCATGTAAAGCTAAATTTGCAGCCTTTGCTGAAGTGTGTGCTATCAGAGAATGCTGCTACGTACTCTGTTACTAAAAGGGGTGTTCAAAACCTTTTCATCTACGGTGACTCAAAAACTTTAGTTAAATCTATTAATGAGAAGTCCTTTGAATGCCCTCCAAAGACTTGGCCCATTCTGGTTGACATTTATAATATAGAGCAGATCTGAACTTTAAGCTTACTTGGATTAATAGAATGTTCAACAGGTCAGCTCAAGGAAAAGAAGGTGTGGTCTCTTTTTGGGACTCCCCCTGGACTGGTTAATCAATCCTCCCACTGAAGACTTTGATGGCAGCTTATCTTGTTCCTAGTTTTAGTTATTTTTCTTTCTGGTTTTTTGTTTTAGTTTCACAGCCCCACAACACATTCCCGCCATGTATTGGAAACATCTCATCATCGATTCTGATATTATCATCAGGAAATGTTTTCAATACACGGCAGAAATGTGCTGTAGGACGTTGTGGGGCTCAGATGTGTACTCATGAACGGAGGCTGATCTACCAAAGCATACGACATGATATCCTTGCACACACAAAAAAAAAAAAAAAAACTGATTGAAAAAATTGCAACTTGTCTCCTTTCTATCCACACCCCTTAAAATAAATCCATGAATTGAAGGACTTTAATTGAATTATTTTTGTAATTCTAATCAAAACTGCCCCAACCCTAACTCAAGTTTTTCCATTATTCTTTTTCACTTTTATTGTAATTTTTATTTTTAAAAATTTTGATTTTCGATTTAAAGGTAAAATAGCTGATTGAACCGTCGCTTGATGATTAATTTTTAATCATTCAATTAAAATGATAATAAAATAATTAAATTATTATTAATCATCAAATGATAAAAAAATTATTTAATAGATGAATTTGTCTATTTAGCTAATTAATAAAATGATTATTACTAATTATTTAATTAAATAGATTAATTAATTATTAGCAATTATTTAGTTCCTTACAATTTTATTTATTTTATTAAATAAACTAATTATATATTTTATTTAGCTCTTGAATTAGTTAGTAAATGGAGTACATATTTTAATGGTTTATTTATTTCTATAATTATTTAATGATTTAAAAATTAGTTTATTAGTTTTCTTTAGTATTTAACTATTTTTTTAAATAATTTTTAACATAGAGTATAATATATTCGGTACCAATAAGGGGCATTTTTGGTAATCCAAGCTAATCCACTTGATCGATGTCAATTAATCATTAACAAACATCACTGGAGTCATAAAGCTCATAATGAGTTGGGATCTCCTGCTAACAAAATACATTCCAACATCTTTCCAACATGATCTGGCACCCTATTCAGGTCCTGTTGGGTTCCAGTCTCATGGTGAGATGTGTAATGTTAGAACTTAGAAGGACGTTGGGATGCATTAAACATGTTATATTGGCAGGAGATCTCAACTCTCTTCAAAGTGTCTCTTAGTGAAAGTTCAATCCCTCCCAAAGGAGCCATAATTATGAGAAGAATTCTAATGTCCATCTCCTTGTGTGGAACCATTCTTTGTTAGGCTCAGTTTGGAAAGATTATAAATACAAAGAGCCATAATTATGTTGTATGTATTTGCACTCAACATATTTATATTTGTTCTCTTTCCAAATTGAGCCTTAATTCAAAAGTAGAACTCAACCGAGACTTGAAAGCCTTACAATCCGTTTGGTTGTTGAGAAGGAAAAATTTATTTTCTCATTTTGGTATTCCGGTGTTTGATTGCTAAGAAGGGAAAATTACTGTTCATCATCTTCTTTTGATGGATTTTGTTTTTTTTTATTTTGATAGGAAAATAGGCTTAAAGATTAAACGGAAGAGAGAGATGGATGGACCGGAGAGACAGATGAAACAAAAGCTTAAAGATGCTAAAAATGAGATCCATACCTTGATGAAGTTATTGATCTCCCTGCCCATTCTCTCTCTCTCTCTCTCACACACACACACATTCTCTCTTTGTGCTACAGGTTTTGATCACCTCTGGGTTTTTGCCTATTACTTCGTTAATTTTCTTTGCTTTTGAGATGGAACTGATGCGAGGATGTTCAATTTGGGGGTCGGAAATTGGTTAATGGCATTCATGACTGTTGGTTTTGTTATCATAATGGTGTTCGACGGGAAGCATTTGGGGGTCAGAAACTTGACCGTCGATTGAAATGGTGGGTGAGTCACAATGGCCGCCAGGAGTTCAGTCCGATGTTGTTCCTGATGGTTAGGCAACCATTTGGTGTTTAGAGGCATGTTCAGTTTGGTGTTGTGGTGGCCGTCACAAGGTGTTGAGTCACGAGTTTTTTCTTTTCCCATCGAGGTCTCACCATTTTAGTGAGACCCCACATCCCAGTTTTTGAGAAATGATATCCCATCGTTTCTCACACCATTCCATCAAACAAACACGGGTTTCAAAGAATCTAACCCGAATATTCCATATTTCTCATCTGCGTCGCAGCAACCAAATAGACTATTAATTCATTCAAACTCAGGAACATGGGTTGAATCCTAAGTGTCTCTGGGCCAATGCATCCATAAAACCTAAAAAGCCCAAGGTGTCATCTTCCATATTTCTCATCTGCGTCGCAGCAACCAAACAAACTATTAATTCATTCAAACTCAAGAACATGGGTTGAATCCTAAGCGTCTCTGGGCCAACGCATCCATAAAACCTAAAAAGCCCAAGGTGTCATCATCCAGTGTCCGACACAACTTGAAAATTTCCAAGATCGGCTTGGCCTAAGCCCACGCGTCTATTTGGCATCGATGTCATTGCTCAAGAAAATGGTGACACATCAATGTTACATCAGAAAAAACGGTGCTCTAAGAAACGTCTCTTTGTTTGGAACCGTTTTTCCATAAAAAGCGGTGCTCCAAGTCATGTCTTGGAAATCGAAAAGGTGTGGTTTGGAACAATGCCAACTTTGATGTTTTCTCAGATTGCAGCTTATTGCTGACAACGAGAATGTGATGTGGCAGTCATGTGGGCTTCCTATATTGGGTACCATTGCTGAAAACAGATATGGAACACCGTTACCAATATACTCCAAGCCAGAGAAAGTGTTGTTATTGCTCCAAGAAACGCCAATATTTCCAAACAGAAAAAAGACACCTTTTGCTCAGAAAATGGTGTTTCCAACCCACACATTAGCAGCACCGTTTTCTAACATCTCTGATACTTATGTGTTATATTATTAATGACAGATATTACCAATACATGGTAAAATGTGCAGTAGGTGTGAGTTGAGCTTTGTGAGGAGTAAATCTCGATTGGTATCAAACATGCCCCCACACATAGCCCTCTCAACCTGCTCGGGAAGCATGATCTGCTCCTCACAAATGGGTGCTTCACAGGCACATAAACCGTGCATTGAAAATATCTCCGATGAATAATATTTAATAAGTGCGTGAGATGTTCCCAATGCATGGTAGGATGTGCGTATGAGGTATCTGTGAGGTGCCAGGTGTGAGGAGTAGATCCGGTCTCCATGCTTGGAACATGTCATTTCGGAACGGGATCTGCTCCTCACATTTGAGCGCCTCACATGCACATTCACCGTGCATTGGGAACATCTCCGAGAGATGTTCCTGGTAGGATGTGCGTGTTAGGCGCGTCTGAGGCGCCCTAAATGAGGAGCAGATCTGATCTCTGTCATTTCATAATAACAATTTTGATTTGCCACGTGGCCATTCACTTGAGTCAAGTGACTTGACCACGTCAGACAATGGCGACTCATCACTCTTCCACGGCTTATCCCATTCCAATAATTGCTTCATAACAAACCCTAAGCTTATGGCACTACGGCATTTGAAGTGTGGGTTTTTCGTTGCACGTGTAAAAATTGAAAAACATTACCTAGTACGAAGTAGGAAGATGTGGTGAATTGCAAAAGTTTCGGTGACAAGAACGATATTTCGCTTTCAAAAGTGTCGGTGTCGTCCAGTCCGAAACAGCCACAAAAATCATTCTAACGTGTCGCGTAGCCGTGCGCGGAAATCTTGCAACTTGCTTGGCTTTGTTGCTGCACTCTCTCTGAACAGTCGCAGAGAATCCAATGACACTTCAATAGAAATCTCCCTACCGTGAATGGTGGCCCTTTCTCCTTTTCCGGGTGCACGCTCCAGGGCCCACACTGCCATCTAAACCAATTTGATCTCATCTCAACCCTTAATCTTCCATCAGGTTGACCAATCTTCATGTCGTACATACAACCACTTGATCCACAAACAACAAACCCCCAATAGTGATCGTCCAGTCAGTGGCACCATTGTAATTAAACACAAACGCAAGTCTAACAGTAGAAATACGCACCAGTCCCTTGCATTTCCCTCCAAGGTCCAAACTATTCATTTCCCCCGCTTCGGCCATCCCCCCTTGAAACAACATAGGTCGCGCACGAATCTATTACTATACATCAGGACCCAAACCATGGCCCCACTGCTGAGATTCCACATTCTGGGACCCACTCCATCTTTGATCGACGGAGAGATTGAAAAGTTTTAATCAGAAAAGACACGTGGAATGGGTTTTAGTACTTGTTACATGAGCTGGAGATCAGTAAACGATGCAGAAAGAAAGCCGCAGTCAAGAATAGAGAGGACGGGTTTCTTTATTAGGAAGCTTTTCTTCTCTTCTTCTCCTGAGCAGCTGAGCTCGCTTTATTCTTCCCAGCAGCAGCAGCAGCAGCAGCAGCAGCAAACAGCGCTCCTCACTATAAATATAAACTCTCTCTCTCTCTCTCTCTCTGTGCAGAATGTAGGTAACCTCTTAAGCTTGAGAGCTGGCTAGGAAATGATGAGGTATCAGCGGAACGACGTTGGATCTGTGGTGCTCGAACGCGCTGGGGGAGGGAATTTCCGGCTATGGCCGGCGGTTTGTGGAGCGGCATTTCGGCGGAAGCTATTGGACGCCATGATGTGTGGAGTTTCTCGCAACCGTCATGAGGAAGACTCTGGCATTGGTTCGCCGGTGCAGATGCAGAGCTTGAAGCAGAAACAGAAGCAACAGAGGTCGGGGTCAAAGAGGAATGCTGGATCAGGGAGGTTGTCGGAGCTTTTGAACTTGTCTCAGACGTCGGAGACCGGGTTGGAGGATGAAACCGAGGCTGAGACGAGGAGGAAACTTGAGGTTTTTGAGGAGCTTCAGGGAGTGGTTAAGATATTGCAGCTTCAAGAGGGATTGCAGCAGAAGGAAGCAGCCATTGATGTTAGGAGGCTTGCGAAGGAAGATTTAGAGGCGAGGACGACACTTGCCATGCTAGGAGCTATTCCTCCTCTTGTCGGAATGCTTGATTCCGTTGATCTCGATTTTCAGATAGCTGCGCTCTATGCTCTTCTCAATCTAGGGATCGGAAACGATACGTATGAATCGTTGTCTTTTTCTTACTGTCAAGTTCAATTTTGCTTCTTGTTTACTTTTTTGAGTTGTTTTTTCTTGAATAGTTGCTACAACATCAATACATTTTACGTTTTGTTTTATTCTATTCGTATCCAGATAAACTTCATAGAGAATTCATATTCTGTGTTTCCGATGCATTTGTAACGCTTTTTCCGACCGACGAGCATTTCGTTTCGTCAAACAGTTCATCTTTTTTATAACATTTCAATCCATTTTATCAACCTGCTATTGTTTCAGTCACATTTGCTCTCGTATTAGATTTTATAACATTTCAATCCATTTTACCGCCATTTCTTTAAAACGCGTTTCCCCTGTTTATATTACTTATACTACGGCCCCTGCTAATTTGATCTGAATCTCCGACCTTTTCCTTCTCGACTTTTGCAGGAACAAAGCAGCCATTGTCAAAGCCGGAGCTGTTCATAAGATGCTTAAACTCATAGAGTCTGCAAATGAGTCGGTCTCTGAAGCAATTGTCGCCAACTTCCTCGCTTTGAGCGCTCTCGACTCAAATAAACCGATTATTGGCTCTTCAGGCGCAATACCGTTCTTGGTGAAAACCCTGCAAAATGTGGACAAGAGAAGCAGCGCCCAGGCCGAGCAAGACTCTCTCCGAGCATTGTACAATCTCTCCATCTCCCCTTCAAATATCTCTCAGATTCTAGAAGCCGGCCTCATTCCGTACCTCCTGAACATGCTTGGTGACATGGAAGTGAGTGAAAGAGTCCTGTCGATTCTCAGTAATGTGGTTTCGACTACGGAAGGCCGGAAAGCAATCAGCAACTCGCTAGACGCATTCCCAATTCTGATCGACGTCTTGAATTGGACGGATTCATCTGGGTGCCAGGAGAAGGCATCTTACATTCTGATGGTGATGGCCCACAAGGCTTACGGAGACCGACAGGCCATGATCGAGGCCGGAATTGTATCTTCCCTTCTTGAATTGACCCTTCTGGGTAGCACATTGGCGCAGAAGAGGGCTTCGAGAATCTTAGAATGCTTGAGAGTGGACAAAGGCAAGCAAGTTTCAGAGACCTATGGTGGGAATTTGGGTGTGGCCGTGTCAGCCCCAATTTGTAGAACCTCTTCATCTTCAACTGGACAGAATCGCGTTTTGAAGGGTTTAGAAGAAGACGAGGATGAGATGATGAGTGAGGAGAAGAAGGCAGTGAAGCGGTTGGTACAGCAGAGCTTGCAGAACAATATGAGAAGAATTGTAAGGAGGGCAAATTTGCCTCAGGATTTGAATTTTGCACCGTCGGATCATTTCAAGTCTCTCACTTCATCTTCAACTTCAAAGAGCTTACCATTCTGAGAACTTGGAGTTGCCAGAGATCTGGAGTACCAAAGAATCAAAAGTTAGTCTATTTTCTTCTACTTCTTTTGCTTCTTTGATTTTCCTTGTTTACACATATTTCTTATAAAAATCACAGACTTAAACTTTTGCCTTACTATGGGAACCTTGTCAAAGAAAGCAAGCTCTGTTCAATGGAACTTGGGGTTTGGGTTTAAAATTCTTCAAATAACTGAGGTCATTTAGGTAATTTTACTTATGTATCCTCTATTTTTCTACTTTAGAGAGGATTGCTCAAGGCTGTCAAAGTTTCAGTTAACAGCAACTCTGTCTCAGAGCGACAAAGCTTTTAGTATGGGGCCACTCAATGTAAATTTAGAAAATTAAAGGGATTATTCCTTGGTAATATAAATTTACCGAATGGCTGTTGCAATCTTTTTAAAAAATGGGATCATTTTTCGTCAAATTTCGTACACCTTTGTTGTGAATATTTATGTACTAATTTAATCTGGACCCTCTATACGCATAAAATACGTTAGAAAATAGAAAAGAGTGTCGGCTATTTTCTTCTGTATTGAAATGGGAGACTTAACACTGCTGTACATCTGAGAATCTTTCCATGACCCTGTTTCCAACTTCCCGTTGTTGGGGTCTTAGGGTTCCATTTTTTTTTTTTTGATCAATAAGGGTTCCATTTTCCATGCAGAGTCCTTGGACTTTTGTTGTTTAGGTGTTTAACGTGATTTATTCAAGTAAAATTTATGGCTAGATCTTGGGCTGTTAACCCCTGCAGCTCTACTCTATCAATAGTTTAACATTCGGGATTAATTACTTTGTCTTAATGCATTGACCTCGGTTAATCAACTTATTCCTACTTTTTAACTGTTGTAGAGAGGCATGGAAGGACCCGTAATCCAAGTCAAGACACTAGAAGTGGAGAAGCTGAAATCTGCATTTTCCTCTCCCCAAGGTATATATTATGTAATGTTCATTGTCGGGTTATAGTCAGTCATTGATCTTCTTAGAAATTTCTCATAGTTCTTTTTTTCTTTTTTTAAATTTTCTTCTGTCATTTTTGTTATTTGGCTTTTATAACCCTTTGTAAAGCTTATTACCCATTAGCAATTTTGTTTCATTTGATATGCTTGACCTTATATGAAGGTGCTTTAACTTGATAAATGAGACAAGCGCAGGGAAAACCACGAAACAAAGAAAAAAGAAAAAGATCCAAGTCTGAGCAGAAATGAATTATTACTTGTGGACCCCTTAGTTTACAGCTTTAAAAATGCTAAAGCCATCCTGATGGTAGGGGTAATTTAGGTTTTGAACTCCATTGATGGGTAAAGTCTAGGAAGTAACAATCTTTGGTTTGTTTTCTTTCATGATCCAGGCTCCAGAGCCTGTTTTGCTTTTAGGAAAGAGAAGGGAACCTTCATGTCATGTTTTGGTAGTACAGTGAGGGGAGGACAAAAGTACATGGGATGGGTTGGGTTGGTGTAAATGTGGAATTATTGTGTTTTAACAGCCCTGTGGTCCATCAATAATGTTTTGGGTGGACTGGTGGAGCCCTTGATCCACTGATAATGAAAGGCAAGGCATTGCTTGGGGGCCGGGAAGCTAGAGTCCAAACATGAACAAGTACTCTTTAGTGGGGAAGGTCAGGAAAGACCTCATTCATAAAAAAAAAGGGTCAGGAAGGACCTCCTTCCAAAGCCCTGTTAAGCATGGACATCATGAGGAATCTGGAGAGTTCCATCATGAGGCATTGATTTCCAAGTAGTTGATTCACCAAAAATCTGAGAAAGCTTCTTTATGGTCTCACTACCAGTCTGTTTCTAAGTTGCAGAACAGTGGTCCTGAGATTCCCAGAATACGTTGGCTAAGGTTGCTGATTGCTTTGCCCCTTTTAGATTTTCTGGGACTTCTGGTCCTGGGGGTCTGTAATGCACGTTCATTATTCTCAGACCCTAATTCCCTTATGATTTGTCGACTTCGCTGGGACGTAGAAGGCCATTTTTACGCTTGCTGATCTTGTTGTGAATAATACGGAGAACAACAAAGAATAGCAAAGAAATAAAAGGTGAGAAAGGAGAAAAATTTACACAGATGACGTGGTTTGGCATATTGAGCTTTAAATTTGGGAGGATTTCTATGAATTTTCACTATTTTCAATCAATCATTACAGCCCTAGTAGAAACTTAGTATTTATACTGTTGTGTGGACAAATTTTGCATACTATCTGGGATAGGGTCTTAGGCCCCCTAACACCTTTCTAATGCAGCCCGAGTGAGGAGTTATATTGTCATCCTTCTTAATACAAGACATTCTCCATCGGATCTGATGGTGTTTTTCCGTATCTTTTCTTCAATTTTATGTAAATACTTATGCAATCCAGTTTTATATTTTCTTTGAAAAAACAGTAGATTAATAAGCTATTTGGTAAGGGTTCGTTTGGCAAGTTTTTTTGAGAAAATCTTCTTGTAGCTCTGACAGTCAAAAGATGCATTGAACTTTTGACATAAGATCTGGGCAGTCCGAAGACTGTTTGGTAGACATACGTCTTTCCGTGCATCGTTTCGGATCTTTCTGCACGAGATTAAAACGCAAAAGACGCGGGAAGCTTCATTTGGAGCTTCCTAAAATCAGCCCAAAATGGGCTTCGCGCGTCTTTTCAGCGTCCCATCTTTTGGCGGCTAGATCTTCCGTGTGCCAAATGGAAATAGACCAATTTTCCGTCTTCCAAGCTTATAAACAGCCGAAAGACTGTGCGGAAAGACGCACCAAACGCACCCCAAGCCTTTTAAGAATATCTTTCCACAGCCCAGATGGCTAAAAGATATATTAAACTGTTGGGGTCTTGTTTTTTAAAATCAAGATAGTTTGGTAAATATCAAGCTGTTAAATGAAATATTTTAGGTACAAAAAGACAGTTTAATTTGAAGTTTTCTGATTTTTGGTGGTTTTGGGCTGTAAGCTTTTTGAGATGCAGGTCTTTCTAGCATATTATCTTTCATTGCCAAACAGAAAAATACCAATTTTTTGTCTTTTGAACTTTGAAAAACCCAAAAACCACATGAAAAATTTTGCCAAACACCCCCTATATTTTACTGATTATGCTATTACAGCAGTAGTGAAGTTGCAATATGGAGCAATGAGTCAAATGGAAATTGTGTGAGAAAGTGAGAAGGGATTTGCCATGGCTTAGACGTTTGAGTTTGACACAAAAATGAACAAGTGAACCATATGAAAGAAACAACAAACAATTGGAGGCAACCAAATCTCGGTCCCACTCTCAAATCACCTTTCTTGTTTATCACGGTTCAGATGATGTGGGTCCCACATTTACATCATATCCTAATTTAGAGGATGTAATGCAATTAATAGATCCAGTCTTATATAGGGCAGATCCTCTTGCATGTGTCATAAGAAAGACCAAAAGATAGTAGTAATAATTGAATGATACTAGCCCATGTTATTTTTATGCAAAGCAGAGACGTTCTCTAATGGAGTGGGGCCCAATAATCCATGATGGAGACACGACAAGGGATATAAATCATAGATTGTCTCCTCGTTATATGTAGAAGTTTGCTGTTTGTGGGATAGTGTCCATTGCAATCTAACTCTACAGGTTTAATACGAGGCGCATAGTGAGAGGTATTTACGGTGGTAGGGCGCAAAGGTTGGTAGTGTAGAGAGAAGGTTGGAAGGAATATCGATTGTTGAGGACGATGGAGGAAGATAAGAGAAAGAAGAAATAAAGACAAAGTGAGAGAGTTCATCTAAAAAAATCTAGGGTTAGAGTTATTAGCTATTGTGAAAATCTAGGGTTAGAGTTATAAGCTATTGTCTGATGTGGGGGAGAGTTATTCTCCTTTTTATAGGGAAGACCTTAAGGTTATAAGGAGAAAGATATAAAACGAGACGTTTTCTATTAGGAAATGAGATATTTATGCCATCTATTAATGAAATATTATTGGGATTTCACCATGTGTCTAGCGAGATCCTTCAAAGGCAAAGTTTCATTTTTCTTAAGGATTCTCATGTGGCACATGTAGGTTACGTCTCCTAACGGGTTTCCTAGTGGTCCCGTGTTAAAGGAAAAGATATGACTGGCAATGTTATCGCAAGTCTCAAGCGACGCCCATTGTTTACCATGGGTCTGAAGGGATGTTTTATGCTCATCGTAAGTTTGCAATGGTTGTTAAACTCATCGCAAATCTACGATATTAAAGCCCATTGCAGGTTCTAGGAGATTCCGCATGTTGTTAGATTTGCATTCGTAACTTTATTTTGATATTTTCAATGTAATTGAGATGATAAAGAACAATATTTAGTTACAAGAGGACATCTTGAAAATAGTTTCATGAAGCCAACTTCATGTGCACAATGCACCCCACCTCTTAAAACCCTCCAATTGGGATCCATGGATTTATTGTGGGTCCTCCTAAAGAATATGAAAGAACAATGAAGAAAAGTTGGGAGAGTGTCAAGTGGGGAACCGGAGCTCTCTGCTGTCGCCATTCCTCTTCTCAATTGGTGATTGTTAGGTTTATGTAGAGATGATGACGCTTCCACCCGTTTCAGAAAACCCACTGGTGGTGGTTGCTTGAATGTTGATGGGGACTTTGTCTACCTAACCAGTTAGTGATGTATGAATGTTGATTTGGGCACATGGGCATGTTTATTGAATTTAATAAAAAATAATACTATTTTTTGTTCTAGCTTTGAAAGGAAAGTAGGGGGAAAGAAATGGGTAAAATTGGAAGCTTGTATATAAAACTCACAATTTAAGTGAGAAGAGAAACTTCTATTTTTCTGACCAAAACAAAGAAAAATCAGATGCAATATTGCAGTCTTTTTGAAGTTTTCGAAACTTGGTTCGAATATGATTGCAAATAGATGGGATTGAATTAGGATAACACTTTAGAGGTATATCTAAATCTGATCTATAATTTGTTTATATTCCAGAATAAGAACCTATTCACAAATCATAGGAGTGTTCATAAAAAACCGAAAAATTGAATGAAAATTCTGATTGATCGAATTGGTCGGTTTAGTATTTTTGAAAAACTAAAGGTATTGGTTTGGTTTTACACCAATACGAAAAACCATAGTTAATCGAACTGACTTATATATACATTTTTCCATATTATATATATATATATATTTATAATATAATATATTATTTATTATTATAGTATAACATATTATATATTCCCAGTATTATATTATTTATATTTTATTTATAATATATTATAAATGTTAAAAAACTGAAATTCTAAAGAACTGAACTGATCAAAAAGCGAACTAATCAACTGGTTAACTAATTGGATTTGGTTCATGATTTTCACCAAAAATCAATGGTACTGGTTCGGTTGGAAAATAGGCCATGGTTTTGAAACGTGAGTACTCCTATTCAGGAACCTCATCTAAAGTCGAGTGGTTCCTTGGAAATGGTATCATAATTTATTTGACTAAATGGTTTAGTGTTCAATCCTCATGATCGCCATTATACTTATTTCAATTTCATCAGAAGGTATAAACAGTTCCTTGAGATGGTATTAGAGCCTATTTGACTATTCTTCATCGTCTGACTTGTCCATGCTTCATGTCCAATGGGCTTTTGCATGAGGGGGTTTATTAAGTTTAGAAACAAGGGAGCCATGCATTTATGGAGGGGTGTTAGTGGTGAGATCTAGAGGTAAAAATGGATCGATCATGATCCCATCTGATCTGAGATCCGATCCTATTTGGTTGAATTCAGATCACCCCTATTTGATCCAATAAGATCTGATCCAATATATATTATATACTTATAAATATAAATATATATAATACACACACACGCACATATATATATATATATATATATATATATATATATATATATATGTTATTTATTTATTTATAAATATATTTTTTATATTATATTTTTATAAATTTGTTATATTATTTATTTTTTTATAAAAAACATATATGATAAAATAATTAAAAATACTTATATTTTTTGTTTTTACTTTATTTAAATTAGTATATTTTATTTTTCTTTTAATAATTTATTAATTTTTAAAGAAAACAAGTTTGATCTGATGAGATCCAAAGATTTGACTTACTGATAGGATTCAAATTTAAATTGAGTCCTATCAGATCTGATTGGATCTTCGGGTCAGATCAAATCCAACATGAACAGTGTCAAATTGGATTCAAATCGATCCGATCCATTTGCATCCCTAGTGAAATCTAGAGGATGTTAGACAATGTGAATGGTTTTATTTTCTTAAACAAAAGTGGTTTTTACTGTTCAGTCCACCCCTAAAAATCTTAGTTCCACCTTATAGGTGGGATGAATCCTGACCATGGATCAATGCTGGGCAGGATGAATTTTATAGGGGGACTACTAATAGATTAGAAGGGAGCTGTAGTTTCAGATTTCTGAAGTGGAGTGCAGTCTACCTATCTCTAAACAAAAAACACCTGCCTTATGCATATCATGGTTCGCAGTTGGCAAGATCTATAATGGGGTGGGGCCATTGCAGATGACGTGGGCCTCACCACTCTCCGGTTACGTCTAAATTGGAATGATTAAATTGCACATGTCTTCTGGGGTCTCTTGATAAAAGCTACGTAAGAGTCTGGGCTAACGGAGGACTAGATTGGGTGAGGACCCAACCAGTTGTAGATGGTCTCCCCATTATATGTACAAAGTTGCTTTTGGTGGACTGTCTCAACGGTGATTTGTGAGACACAAACCATGGGGATCAAATTCCGCAGCTCTAATCTTATGTGGGTTAGGGACTTTAGGTTCAGCTGTGTCCACCAACTTTTTGAAATGAGTCCACGAGTCCAGCTTGACGTGGGCCCCACCTCCTATAACCGTCCAATTTGGATCTTTGTATCGACGCCTCGATGGATTTAATTATAGGGTAGTTTTGAGTAATTTATTCTTTAGGCCATTTCTATAGTTTTATGAATTTATTAAAAAACCTACCCTACAGTTTGTGTTTTACTAAATCTCTCCTTATATTTTGCAATCAATGTACTTATCAATCAACCTTCCATTAGATGAATGCGGAAAATAACAATTTTAATACTAACATCCATTCAAATAAATTTAATCAAAATAAACTAAAAATGAAAAGGTCGATTAAGTAAATAGGTTGCAAACTATAAGGGATGTTTTAGTAAAATGCAAACTATAGGGTATGCTTAAGTAAATCTATGAAACTATAGGAGTGTTCTAGTAAATAACCCTAATTTTTTATTTTACTAGAACACCACTTATAGTTTGCAACTTATTTACTTAAGCGATCTTTCATTAAGAACAATTTGGTTTGTGATTTTAAAATAGCAACATGATCACATAAATGGAGTGGAAAATGTTCAAAGGCATGGGCCATGATAAAATGACATTTTTATTTTTTATTTAATTTTGATTAAATTTATAATTTGTTTGAATGAATGTTAGGGTCAAAACTTTCATTTTCCACTTTCATGTAATAGAAGGTCAGTTAAGTAAATTGATTGCAAACTATAGAAGATGTTTTTTTATAAAAACAAACTATAGGGAAGATTTTAATAAATTCATAGAGGATATTTTAATAAATGACTCTTTTTTAATGACGTTATATTTGGATGAAGGTACATGGAGTGAGAGTATACAGGAGTTAAAAGTTTAGGGTTTAGCCATTTAGGATTATTTTCTTTTACTTAGGCTCAATCTGTAAAGAGAATAAATACAAATATGTAGATTGCAAAACCTTATATTTTATATTATTTTATATGTATTTATACTCCTTCCAAACTGAGCCTTAAGAGGTAGTAGGACTTGGCAGCAAAATAATGCTCCTACTCTTTTGTCTATTAGCCAAGCTAATTCGGGCCTTGTTTGACGCGTCTTTTTGTGTGGTTTGTTGGCTATTTACAAACCTGATAGACTACGATTCGGTCTTTTCCATTTGGCTTGTGGTAGATCTAGCCACCAAAACCTGCCGCGCCAAAAAGACACAAGAAGCCCAAAACGAGCAATTCTCGAGAAGCTCCAAATGGAGCTTTTGTGTGTGTGTGTTTTCTATTCGTCTTTGTGCGGAAAAACACGCCTTAACCAAATTGGCTTTAGGCTGCTCAGATCTTAATGCAAAAACTCAATGTGTCTTTTGACCGTCAGAGCTACCAGAAGATCTTCCCAAAAAGACTTGCCAAATGGCTCATCAGTCTTGCTATATAACGATATAGGTTTTGCTTTACATAATTGATAAATGTTTTCCTTTTCTTTACCCAAAAAAATATTTACATAATTGGGAAATGGTTGGATATAAAATACCATGGTTTTCAAAACTAGACCGAATTAGATGGTTGAACCAAAAAACTTGGAAACTGGTTAGATAATCGGTTTTGTTTCACCCTAAAACTGTTTGTTGACCAAAAACCATAGATTTGGTCAATGACCCACTGACCCAAGCGATCAAACCATTGACCTAAACAACGGTTTTGGTCATTTTTTTTTATTTTTTTAAGTTAGAATGGATCATTCGTTTGAACTGGATGATTGAACCATTTGACCTAGGAACTGGTCCCAGAAGGGTTCCCTGTCTGGTACAATTTTAAAAACCTTGTAAAATACTATTATGTTTACTTATGTGATAAGATGATGACTGATTTGGCGATGATTCCAAAGTCTGTTTTTACTATTTACCATGGTTTTCAAAATCGAACTGGACCGGACGGTCAAACCGGAAAAACTGGGAACCAGTCACATTTTCCCCAAAACCGGATTTTTCCCAAAAACCGTTGATTTTGGTCAACAAACCGCTGACCCGGGCAGTTAATTGTTCGAATGGTTTTGACCATTATTTATTTATTTTTTATTTTTTTTATAACGGTTGGACAATTCGACCTGGGAACCGAACCCCTGACCAGTTCATTCTTCGAGTCGGTTTTAAAAACCTTGTTGTATACCTTTTAACTGAAAAAAATAGTTCTATTAGCACTAATACAAAACCTTAAAAGTAAAATACTTTAGGTTGAATTTGGAAGGAGTACAAATGCAAATATGTAGAGTGTAAAACTTTATAATTTATATTATTTTGTATATATTTACACTTTACATATTTGCATTTATACTCCTTCCAAACTGAGCCTTAGGCTGTGTTTGGTTGCAATGCAAATAAATTTGCACTGATGTAAAATTATAATAGTGTAAATGATTTGAGTGTAAATTCTGATCTATTTTTGTTTTAAATTTTAGTTTATTTTGTTTGATTGCAGTTTAAATGAAATAAATCAAGATTTAAAACAGAATAAAGTAAAACCCAAAAACAAAATTAAACAAGAATTTTCATTTGTACTCCCATACATTTGTATTAATATAAATAAAATTGCACCGGAAGACGAGGTCGCGTTCTGTGCACCCATGGGTGCATTGGACAAATGCACCCTCGAATGAGATGCGAACACATCATCTCATCCGTGTTAACCATCAATTAACGGAAATATTCTCCGTTATTAATAGTTCGGCTGGATGAACCGACCATTTTTTACTCTTCCCATTTTTAACTCGGTAGCGATATCCTCTCCCCTGAGCTCCAACAGTACGTATTCGTCATTTTCATGCCCAATCGTACCGGTACAACCTCTTCCCTTTCTACAGACGTACCTCTACTCTCCATCGTTGATATCTCTCCTCTTGTTGACGACCGCAGCAAGTACACTGGTTATCCTTCTATCATTCGCCCGCCTGCTCTTTCTCCTCCGCTATATCCACGGAGACGTCACTGTTTTTGGGGAACAGCTGCGTGAAGCGGCAGAGGGGACACAACCCATGAGCCGACAACCAAATGCACGTGCCCACAGTAAGGAATCGCCTTCACGGCCTCCGCCTCGTTGAATTCACTCAGACACTCGACACACAGTCGTAGGTGAACAGCGGCAAAGGCTTAACGGTATTTGGGTCGAGACCACGGGGCAGGACACCGACGAGGCTGACCCCGATCTGTGCTACTGGCCTCTGCTGCGTGAGAAATCGAGGGCATTCTCTTCGGCGAAGCGGCCATTGTAGATAGAGAAGAAACCCATGAAGAAGAGAGAGGTGAGGAGCACCACGACGGTTAAGGCCATGGAGGGAACCAAAGACAACGTGAACAGAGGATCTTCAGATCTTGGCTTCAAGAGAGAGAGAGAGCTGTGGCTGTTGTGAATGGAGATTGCATAAAAGAGAGAGGAGACAGGCGGACAAATTGACGATGAAGCTTTTGCTGGGAAATGGGGTGATTGTAATTTTTGAGAAGCTGAGAAAGAGAGAAGGTGGATTTTAAAAATGTATGTTTTTGAAGTCTGATCTAAATGAGAGAAGACATCTTGAACGGGTGCGAGAAAAGTGCACCACCCGTTTGGTATCAAACCTCTATACTCTTCTCTATTAGTTCTAAGGAATGCAAATCAATTCTTCTTAAAATACAATTAATTTCCCAAATAAGTGTGCAAATACAATTTCTCATATAATTGATCAATCAAATCCATTAAATTTAATCTCTTATGAGATAAAAATCCAACAGTTTTGATTTAGAGCGGATTTGGATGGGATTTAGGGGAGAATGGCTACAAAATAGAGAGAAACAGAGACATGATCGAGGGGCAAATGCTGTCTATGTGTAAACAAAAATTTGAGAGGAAGCGATGAAGCTGCTTCAGTTTGCAATTTGCAGTGCACCCGGTGGAACTGGAGAGGCGTTGTTGTAGAACTGGAACTGGACTGGGGCTGGTTCAGCGCTTCACTTCCCTACTGTGGAACTGTAACTGGAACTTGGCTTATGTGTTTACGACACCAGTGGAACTGGAGAGGCGTTGCCAGTGAACCGCACGGGTGGGATTTGGCTTCATGGTCCCAGCGTTATGAAAGGTAAAAGGATAAAAAGGATGAGATCTCAGACCCACCCACATCCGCTGCCGGTGGCTTCTGCGTTCAGTGAGATCGCCGGTCACATGAGGATGCTTCTGGGCTAGGGGTTGGCGGAAAAAAAGTATGGGAGGGTGTATTTTAACTTTTTTGTCTTTTTGTATCCGATTCAACCAGATTTTGTAACTAACAGCTAAACGTCTGTTAAAGTTAATAAATTTTAAACACGGCGACGTGGGCGTTTGTGATTGGCAGGTGCACTCGTCCAATGCATCCATGGGTGCACAGAACGCGGCGCTCTGCAAGACTCTGCTCACACTGATCGCAGTGTCCCTTGCAATCACACACTGAGAATATCTCTCCACCAGAATAAATATAGAACTATAAAGATGCTCCCAAATGCATGGATGTAAAAGGCCTTGAACACGACGTTCCTTGAGGACTGAATCCAAATTTGTTGAAAATTACTTGGTTCAATTTCAATGCTACACATGTAGAAAAACCAAAACAAGGCTCTTCATGGTGTGGATGGAGAGTGTGGGCTTTATTTGCATCCATCTCTGACCCACCCTTGATTCCACTATAGACATGTTTATGGGTTGGGTAGTTCAATGGCCCAGCCCCTGGATGGGCTTGAACATGATTTTTAGCTCATATTTGACCTCGAGCTTAAAAGTCTAGCTCGATTACTTTTTGGGCTGGGCTTGGGATTTATCAAAAAAGCCCGGCATAGCCCGATTTTTTATAATTTCTAAACCCTAAATCCCTAATCCGATTAATTCTTTCCCAGTTCCCCTCTTTCCATTGATCTAACTTCAGTTCTCACTCTCAGAGTTTCAGTGCAAGTCGGTGTCGAGCATAAGCTAGCAGTGGCAGGCGGCAATCCTTTTTTTTACTGTACCTTTTCTGGCAAATTCAAGCACCAACGCCACCAACGAACTAGGTCCTCTCTCTCTCTCTCTGTTCTGATATATAAGGAAGTCCGAACAGATTTGAATCAAGTTTTAGTTCTATTAGTTTTGTTCTCTTAATTTGTAATAGAGATTCATTAGTTTGTCCGAACATATTCGAATCAAGTTTTAGTTCTGTTAGTTTTTGTACTATTAGTTATCAGTAATAGAGATTCATTACTTCATTACTTCGTTTTAATTTCAACTTCATCCCCGTGTAGTCTAGAACTTATCATCTCTTGCATGATACCTTGTTTAATTTTCTCAATTTCGTTTAGTTATATCCATTCCATAGTGCTACTTTTTCAAGTTAATAGTTCTCCCCCATTTCTTACTTAATTTTCATGTTTAATCTCTTGCACCATTTCTTTTAATTTTCTATTTGATTTACATATCATTTTGTTAGGTTGAGCTTCGGGTTTTTTATGAGGATCGGGCTCGAGCTTGAACTTGAAAAAATTTGTTAATAAAAAGTAAAAGCCCGGCCTAAATTCAACCCGGCCCGGCCCATGAGCAAGTCTACTCCACTGTAATATGTGGAGTAATGGCAAAAAGAAAAACACATAAATCAAAGTTTGAGATGTGAGCAGAATATTTTGCTTGCTGAGAATCCTGATGACCATGGAACTATACTTTTTTTTTATTAGTGATTAGGGGATATATCTCTAATCCTATGGTTCAAAACATCGATACGATACACAAAAATTACATATTGCTAGTTTTCAAACTGTGGTATTTTTTTTTAGATTTTAGTTCAATATTTCAAAGATAAATATATTAAAAGGGTTCTAGTGTTTAGACCCATGGAGACTCTCCAAAGCCTAGTCTAAAATAGCTAACGAACGTTAGAGGGTTCTTTCTATTTCAGTTAATAAAACCAAATTGTAGAGGGCTTAACATATGACCCTGAAAAAATAATATGTGCCCAAATCATTCTTCTTTTTCTTTTTACTATTTGCCATTTTTTAAAGCAAAAAATAGTCTAAACTGGGATTTTTTTTTTCTCACTTCCAGTTTGCTAACAATTGGCCACTGTATCATGCTGCTTTGGATGTGTTGAATATGGATCCACCTAACATTCTGGCTAGATGTTGACCGCCATTGAGTTCCTAAAAACCGAAAGACCAATTCGGTTTATAAAAAGGGCCTATCGTTCGATTAACTAATTGGCGCCTGTATTTAGCCCCACGAATAAAAAAATAAAATAAATAAAGTGGGTGTTTGGCATCAATGCCGTTTTTTGAAAAAATGGCATCATTTAAGCGTTACAACAGAGAAAATGGTGCTTTAAACAATATCCTCTTATTTGATACTATTTTTCCAGAAAAAATGTTGCTCCAAACTACGCCTTAAAAATTGGGAAAGTGTGGTTTGGAGCAACACCAAATTCAATGTTTTTTTTTTAGAAAACGGTGCATTATTGCCAGTGGTGCAATGATGTGGCATCAATGTGGCATCATTTTTGGACGTTGGATAATATAGATCATTGTTGAAAACGTTACTAATAGTACTGGTACCAAACAAAACCAGTGCTGTTTTTACAAAAAACGCCTATGTGGCTGCATTGGTTCCAAACAAAAAACAAACACCATTTTCTCAAAAAACGATGCTTACAACTCCACAAGCCCAGCACCATTTTTATGAGGTAACGGTGCAATGTTCCCAGCACCAATGCCAAACACCTACTAAGTTTGTTGAATTGTGTTTTCCAATAAAGATGCACACAATACCAAAGTTCTTCTAAGCTGAGCTGAAGATTCAGCTAAACTAGTTCAACTGCTTTGAAGAACTCTAAACTTTCAAAGAAAGTGAAGCATACAGCCCTTCAATTGATGGAATGAGAGCCAATTCTGAGTTGTCTAGGTTTTTTTTATCAAATATGGCCTCTAGGTTGTCTTTGTGGAATCCATGTTAGAAAGCCAGCTGTTATTGCACTCAGCACTCCAAAACAAACACCAAACTACTTTGTAGAAGCAATTAAAAGAAGCAACTTTGAATCTATTACCCACAAGAATGCTGCACACTATACCCACAAGACACAATAGCTATACATCAGGATCACGATGAATGACAAAATACAAGTACGGATTTGCACTTGAATGTATTGTAGGTAGAAAAGCTCAAAAGAAGCTTCAAACAACCTTGTGCTGAAGTTGTTTTCCATCAAACAACCTTTCAAAGCCAAAAACCACCACCAGCCCTCTCAATCTTAAACCAAGGTTTTAAAAGGTTAAAGGCGTAGTTGAGGAGTAATGGCCCAAAAAGGTGAGGAGTGACCTCAAGGCATAAGCCCCATAGTTTAAGGAAAAAATTAATTAGTTTGTAAACAATAAGTTTTGGCATTTAAGCATTAAATAAAATAATAACTAATCATGTAACAATTGTAAACATTTTAGATTTCATGTAAAAAACCCATTTAGAAGAAAAGAAACAACTTAGTTGATAATAATAATAATATATTATTATTATTATTATTATTATTATTATTATTATTATTATTATTATTATTATTATTATTATTAAAAGATCCATTAGTAAAAGAAATGAGAAAAATAAGAATAATAAGAAAAATCTCACTTGATTTATCCAAGAGAAACTAAAAACTTGATTAGTCATTTTTGCATTGAACTCTCTTAAACCACAGAAAAACTAATAGAATTTGATTTGCTTTATAGGGTTTTTTTTATACATTTTTATTTGGCCTATAATTATTGAAGTGTTTTTTCTATATGTTTTGAATTATAAAAATATATATACTTTTGCATTAAATCACAAAGTAATCATTAATACTTGAGGATAATGCCTTTTTATGTCTCAATTATGTCTCACGCCTTAAGCCTCTTGAGGCTTACGCTTCATTCCAACAAAGGCTTAAGCCTCACATCAAAATCTGTGTGCCTTGCTTCAAGACGTATGTCTCACACCTCAAGGCTTAAGACTTTTAAAATAATGTCCTAAACAGGGAAGAAATTGTGTATATTAGTGGAAATGCCAACTTGCCCAGATGTAGGGTTTTCATTTAAGTTGTATTTGGTTTGAAGTAAAAGATAAAAAAAAAGAAGGAAAAAATGGGAAAACCTATACAAGATTTGTAGAGGTGTCCCTTCATTTCCCTACCTTTTCCTTTCAAACCAAATACAACATTAGTAGTAATGGTAGTCCAAATTGAATAGCTCTATCTAAAACAAACAAGGAGGACTAGTTAAGATTTTGGACCAAAACCCATGGCAACAACCCACCATGAATAGGCGGAAAAGAATGTTTGATTGTTGGAAGCCGTAGGGTTGAATATGATCAAATGATGTTTCAATGCTCAGGCAGACAGACCCAGATCACACTTCGCAACATTATCTCTGCACAGTCATGGGGACTGGGGAAGGTAAAAGAAAGTAGAGGGATTAAGAGCACAAGATCCACAGGTTCTTCAATGAAGAAATGACATTTTATTAGTGGCCCCGATAAAGTATTATGTGATGCTAGAATCAATACCAGCATAGATTTTTTTTTTTTCGTATAGTTGGTGCAGAGCTTATGCTGTAGACTCTAGAGACGATTTCTCTCTCTCTCTCGTGCAAGTTCCACTTTTGATGGTTTCTAGCCAAAAGCTTGATTCCTATATTGTGCTTGATGATATATCCAAAATGCTTGATTACCATCTTTGTGTTTGATGCTGATGGCCCAGATTAGACAACCATGTGATTTTTTAACCTCTTTAAAACTTTTTTTTTTTTTTCTTTTCGATGATGGTGGTGGTCTGTCTGCTCAGCATTACAAAGCTTCACCATCCACCACCGGCGGTGTTTGGGGTTGGGATTTGGGAGGGCGGTGTGCTCAGAAAGTCAGAATTAGAAAGCTTCACCACCCACCACAAACGGTGTTTAGGGATGTTAATGGGGCTAGGTTCAGTAAAGATTTAGCTCAACCTAAACCCACTCCGACCAAATGAAATGGGATATGGAACCTATTCCGGGATTTGCTCCTCACAATTCACAAAGCACTCGACTGCACATTCTAGGGAACATCTTCCCATGAATAACGGCATACTTGTATGGAAGTATTCCCGATATGTGCAGGTGTAAAGTTGGAGTGAGGAGATAATGTAAAGTTGGAGTCAGGAGCAAACTATACGTGCAGATGTAAGAACCAACTTGTCCCACAAATAATAAATCTATACTCAACCAAATTATATGTACAAAATGTTCTAATGTTACAATTAGACATGTTCATGAACCAGGCTCAGGTTGAGTTTTAAACAAAATTTGAATGAATTCCCCAAGCCTAAAACAGTATAAAATGCTCTAGATCAAGCCAAAACCTGGCCTATGAACAAGTCTAATTACAATATCAATAGGTTGGGTTCGTCATGGATTGGTTTTAGCCTGAATCCTGATTAAGGCTATCCAACCTTATCCCAAAAGGATTGGGTTTATACAAGTTTCCCATTTTACTTGACCCACTGACAACTTTGTTTCACATATCCATTGTTAAATTAGGGTTCGACTATCATACGAGAAAAGTTGTACCCAATCAACCGGTATCATAAAAGTGGTTTGTGGTCATAATCAAATTTCATTGGGCGTGGGAGTGTTTGTTTGGTCAAAGCTCTTACAGAATCAAATTGATGTTAATGATGCTAGTTTTTAATCTCTGTTAAGTGGGCTTACATATTCAGTGAAACAATTGCATTGATGGACTATCTTGTAAGTGGGCTAAATCAAGTGATTCATTTAGGCAAAGCCCGTAGACTTCAATAAAAGGGTATGGGGCTTAATGAGTGGATACCACATTTTGGCCCATATAAGCTTAATGGGATCCTATTAGGTCAAAATATAAAGGCTCCTAGGCTATGGTTCCCAATATGTTAAATCATCTAGCCGCCCTCTTGCTCTACCCCATTAGAGTCAAGAACTGAGAAAACCTAAGGAAAAAGAAAAATTTAACTGAGGAAAACCACAGTCGACCTACCATTGATTCATCACTCATTCCGCAAAGGCTTCTACTATTGCGATGGATATAGGTATGCACGTTTAAACCTCCTTGATAACTGCAGCATGATATTCTTTGGGGTGCGACATGGCTTCTTGTTCTTCGTACATGAATGATATTGGTATGATTCTACAAGACTAAGGATTGATTTTCTCCCCCTTAACCCGCATTGATGATTCAATGCGGTTGCGATGTGTCTCCGGAAGCAAAGAAAAAAAACAAACAAAAGACGCATCGGTGTTGCGTCTTTGCTTGCGATGCTTCTCTGGAATCAGTGTTGCGTGTTTGGAACCAAAAAAAAAAAAAAAACAACGACGCATCAATGTTGCGATGCGCCTCTAGAACCCAAGAATGAATTCGCATCAGTGATTCGATGCGTCTACAGAACCGACTCAAAAAAAAAAAAAAAAAAAAAACTTTTTTTTAATCGTGATTTGCATGCACGTAAGCAATTTGCATGTGTCAGTTCTTCTCTCCTTTTGCATGGAAGTAACCTTGAACATTTTTCTAACTTTGTGATGCATGCGATGAATATAGTTTTGGATGAATACTTTTTTCTTTTCAAATTAAATTGATTGAAGCAGCATGTTACCAAAGTAGCCTCTGCAATGTAAAATTAATTTGATTTGAAATATAAAGATTTTGTGTGTTCATTGTCCATGTGGACATTGATCGGCCCAAAGGAAGGTTGATGTTTGGCCGGGCAGTGAACACACATGCGATGATTTGAAATATGAAGATTTTGTGTGTTCATTGTCCATGCAGACATTGATCGGCCCAAAGGAAGGTTGATGTTCGGCCGAGCAGTGAACACACATGCGATGATGAATATTGATATTGTAAAGCTATTATCCATGTGAATAGTAGTCGGTCCAAAGAAAGGTTATTGTTTGACAGGATTTATTATCAACGTTTGATTGTTGTGTTGAGAGTACCATTTAC
Source organism: Nelumbo nucifera (assembly GCF_055504915.1). Lineage (NCBI taxonomy): Eukaryota > Viridiplantae > Streptophyta > Magnoliopsida > Proteales > Nelumbonaceae > Nelumbo > Nelumbo nucifera. Next base: position 31,578,773 of record NC_142650.1, read on the forward strand.
AATTGATGTTTCTGTGCAAACACTAAATGTCAAGTTGTGATGGGTATCTTGCCTTTGTAATTTATATTATTATTGATTATATGTTGTTTTCGTTCTCTGTTCAGTTTCTGCAACTGCAAATAATGTTTCTGCTCAAATCAGTACCATTCCCATGCTAAATGGTACAAACTTCAAGATCTGGAAAGAGAATGTGGAAATCGTTCTTGGCTGCATGGATTTAGACCTTGCGTTAAGGACGGAGCGACCCATCCCGGCTGAGGACAATTCCAATGAGGCCAAAGTTGAGAAATGGGATCGCTCTAATCACATGAGTCTGATGATTATGAAACGTTCCATACCGGAAGCGTTTCGGGGCTCTATTTCTGAGAGCAATAATGCTAAGGAATCCCTTGTGGCGATACAACAGTATTTCGCCAAGAATGAGAAAACGGAGACTAGCAACCTTTTAGCTACTCTAATTTCTATGAGATACAAGGGAAAAGGAAATATAAGGGAGTACATACTGGAAATGTCGAATCTTGCCGGTAAACTAAAGGCACTAAAGTTAGAGATAAATGATGATTTACTTGTGCATTTAGTTCTTATTTCTCTTCCTATACAATTCAGTCAATTTAAGGTGAGTTATAATACTCAAAAGGAGAAATGGACTCTTAATGAGCTCATTTCTCAATGTGTTAAAGAAGAAGAAAGAATCCAGAGAGAAAAGACGGAAAGTGCTCACTTAGCATCAACCTCTCAAAATAATAAAAAGAAGATGACTAAGGATACTGCAAATGGAATACCCACGCAGAAAAAGGCGAAGAAACAAGGTGATGGATTTACCAGTTTTTTTCAACAAGAAAGAATGACACATGAAGAAAGAGTGTCCCAAATACGCCGCATGGCGCATAAAGAAGGGTATGTCTCTCACTTTAGTTTGTTCTGAGGCTAATTTAGCTTCTGTACCTATAGACACTTGGTGGATAGATTCTGGCGCTACTACTCACATAAGTGTGTCTATGCAGGGTTGCATCTAGAGCCGACGCCAACTGATGCTGAAAGATTCATCTATATAGGCGATGGCAATAAAGTTCCTGTGGAAGCTGTAGGACATTTTAAATTGATTTTAAAAAATGGTTGTTATTTGAATTTAGTTGAGACATTTGTAGCTCCGCCATTTAAACGGAACTTAATTTTTATTTCATATTTAGACAAATCTGGTTACTTTTGTGGTTTTGGAAATAATAAAGTCAGTATTTCTCTAAATTCAAATATTATTGGTACCGGTATTTTAATTGATCGTCTTTATATGTTAGAAACTATTGCTTCCCACAATGCAGTCCTGAATGCAAGTACTAAAGGTGCAAAGCGTAAATTAACCGAGAATTCTGCTTCCTTATGGCATACGCGCTTAGGCCACATCTCTAAATAGAGAATTCAGAGGCTTGTGTTGGACGTAATTCTTGATTCCCTTGATTTAACGGACTTCCAAATCTGTATTGAGTGTATTAAGGGAAAATTGACGAACACAAAAAAATAGGTGCCAATAGATGTACAGAAGTCTTAGAACTGATACATACGGACATCTGTGGGCCATTCCCTACTCCTGCATGGAATGGCCAGCAGTACTTCATCACGTTCATAGACAACTATTCACAGTATGGGTACCTATACTTAATAAGTGAGAAATCTCAATTCCTGGACGTTTTCAAGTCTTATAAAGCTGAAGTTGAACTTCAACTTGGTAAGAAAATTAAAGCCGTCAAATCTGACCGTGGCGAGGAATACTATGGCAGATATGATGGATCAGGAGAGCAACGTCCAGGACCCTTTGCTAACTTCCTAAAGGAATGTGGTATCGTCCCACAGTACACCATGTCGGGTACACCCAGCATGAATAGTGTTGCTGAAAGACGAAACAGGACACTTAAGGACATGGTGAGGAGCATGATTAGTCATTCTTCTTTACCTGAATCATTTTGGGGAGAATAATTAAAAATTGCAGTGTATATCCTTAATAGAGTACCCAGCAAAGCAGTAACTAAAACCCCGTATGAGTTGTGGACTGGGAAAAAGCCCAACATAAGGCACCAACACATTTGGGGATGTCCAACTGAAGCGAGGCCTTATAGGCCCAACGAAAGGAAATTGGACTCTAGGACAATTAGTTGTTACTTTGTTAGATACGCGGAATGTTCTCGAGGGTTCAAGTTCTATGATCCCACTACCCGCTCCTTCTTTGAGACGGGAAATGCGAGATTTCTTGAAGATGTTGAGTTTGGAGGGGAAGAATTAAGGAACATCTCTTTTGACGAAATAGTTGTCTTGCAAGAAGAGAAATTCATTTCTCTTCCTGATATTATTATCGCCAGTGATTAGACAACGATTCCTGACACTGTTCATGAAGCGATTCCGATTCAAGACAATAATGAAGTTCCTTCCATTGAGCAAACTCAACAAACTCAAGAAGTGCCATTGAGGAGATCCAACAGACAAAGGAGAAGTGCGATTCCAGATGACTATATCGTGTTCTTCCTAGAACAAGAAGATTCGATAGGCTTAGCGGAAGATGATCCAATCACCCTTCGCGAAGCCCTTCAAAATTTTAATTCTCAACATTGGATCAATGCCATGCAAGAAGAGATGAAATCCATGAAAAACAATGACGTTTGGGATCTTGTCGAGTTGTCTGAAGGCTCGAAACCCATTGGTTGCAAATGGATATTTAAAACCAAAAGGGATTCAAAAGGCAATGTCAAAAGATATAAGGCTCGTCTACTCACCAAAGGTTTCACTCAAAGGGAAGGCATTGATTATAAAGAGACATTTTCTCCGGTTTCTTCGAATGACTCCTTTAGGATAATAATGGCACTTGTAGCTCATTTTGATTTAGAGCTACATCAGATGGATGTAAAGATAGTGTTTCTCAACGGAGACATTGATTAAACGATTTATATGGTTCAGCCAGAAAACTTTGAATCCAAAGATTCAAAGTTTATGGTCTACAAATTAAAGAAATCCATCTATGGTCTCAAACAGGCTTCTCATCGATGGTATCACAAATTTCATCAAGATATTACCTCATATGGTTTTGAGGTAAATGTGATTGATGAATGTGTATACCACAAGTTCAGTGGGAGCAGGTTTATCTTCTTGGTACTATATGTTGATGACATACTGCTGGCGAGTAACGATATAGGCTTGCTGCACGAAACCAAGAAATTTCTCACTAAGAATTTTGAAATGAAAGATCTTGGAGACACCTCTTTTGTGCTAGGCATACAAATACTACAAGGTCGCTCTCGAGGCGTTCTTGGATTGTCACGAAAGGGCTATATCGAAAAGGTGCTAAGCAGATTCGGCATGAAAAGTTGTTCACCGGGTGATACGCTTATGGCTAAAGGAGACAAGTTCAGTCTCATTCAGTGCCCCAAAACAGACCTTGAAATAAAGGAGATGCAAAAGGTTCCCTATGCCTTGGCTATAAGAAGTCTAATGTATGCTCAAGTTTGTACCCGTCCTGATATAGCATTTATAGTGGAACTGTTGGGCAGATATTTGAGTAACCCAGGACTGGATCATTGGAAAGCAGCCAAACGGGTCATGCGGTATTTATAGAGAACAAATGACTTCATATTAATCTACAAGAAATCAGACAATTTGGAGATCATTGGGTATTCTGATTCTGATTTTGCGGGATGTCAAGATAGCAAACGATCCACTTCGGGTTATGTTTTCATGTTAGTTAGAGGAGCTATATCTTGGAAAAGTGCCAAACAAATGCTCATAGCCCCTTCAACTATGGCAGCAGAGTTCATAACTTGCTTTGAGGCATCCAATCATGGGATATGGCTGCGTAACTTTGTCACGGGGCTGCGAGTGGTTATTGGCATTGAAAGACCATTAAAGTTATTGTGTGACAATAAATCTGCAGTTCTGTATTCCAACAACAACAGAAGTTCTCTGAAGTCGAAACATATTGATATCAAGTTTCTATCTGTCAAGGAAATAGTTCAAAGTGGTCAGATTTACATAGAGCATATAGGGACAAACTCCATGATAGCGGATCCATTGACCAAGGGATTGCCACCTAAGGTGTTTCATGTGCACACTGCTCGTATGGGTATAGACATGTTTTATGATACCTTGATTTAGTGGGAGTTTTCTTTTCTTTTGCTCTTGAATGTACTATGGATTAAGGCGTATTTGCATGTCTACATTTACACATAATAAAGTTTATGACTCTTTCCATCAACTACATCTCTGAATATGTTTGTGACTTTGATTAATCTCTCTAAAGAATAAAATTGAACCAGTTGGAAATATGCATGTTTTGATATCACATTGCATGTAATTTCCATGCCACTCATTCATACTTGATCTATGTCATTGAATGCATTGATATGGTGAGCATGAAAGGTTTAGTCACGCATATATGTGGCGAATGCCGTCATGGTCTCATATTAGTACAGGAGATGGACCAGATTGAAACTAAGGAGAAGTCTAAAGAAATTAGCATAAGAAGTGTACACATAAGGAATTCTTTCAATATAATTGTTTCAGTTCTGATATATAGCCCAAGTGGGAGATTGTTAGGTTTTAATCTCTGTTAAGTGGGCTTACATATTCAGTGAAACAATTGCATTGATGGGCTATCTTGTAAGTGGACTAAATCAAGTGATTCATTTAGGCAAAGCCCGTAGACTTCAATAAAAGGGTATGGGGCTTAATGAGTGGATACCACATTTTGGCCCATATAGGCTTAATGGGATCCTATTAGGTTAAAATATAAAGACTCCTAAGTTATGGTTCCCAATATATTAAGTCATCTAGCCGCCCTCTTGCTCTACCCCATTAGAGTCAAGAACTGAGAAAACCTAAGGAATAATGAAGATTTAACTGAGAAAAACCACAATCGACCTACCATTGATTCATCACTCATTCTGCAAAGGCTTCTACTATCGCGATGGATACAGGTATACACGTTTAAACCTCCTTGGTAACTGCAGCATGATATTCTTTGGGATGCAACATGGCTTCTTGTTCTTTATACATGAATGATAGTGGTATGATTCTACAAGACTAAGGATTGATTTGCTCCCCCTTATTTATTCTTACAAATGATTTATTAGGGGTTGTTTGTTTGTGCCACCATGAAAGAAGAATGCATGAAGGAGATCAACTGCATGAAGATCAAGCAGTCTTTTCTAGGTTCGGTTACTGTAATTTCCGTTGTATAAAGAAAAAAAGGACATCTGAGGTTTGAAAAAGATGACTTTGCAGATATCCCTGATCATTTGGTATCCCCTACCTCCTGTTAAAAGTATTAATGATTTTTCATTTCTCATCTTCTTATCCTTCTTGGTTTTTCCACTCATCCATTAACCATCGTACAAATTTCTGCTACACTCATACACTCCGTTTTTGAACAGCCTTTTTTCAATCTATAAATATCATAATACATATCTTAAAATGTGAAATAAAACCCTGCTCATACAAGCACCGATAAGTAAGAACTTATGTAATCTTGTTAATTGACCAAATGGCTCACAATTGTTCACAGAAATGTTCAAGATTTACAGCTGCTCTGATGCCCAAAATAGAAGAAAAGAAGTTTCAACTGATGAACGACACATCTGATCAAGTCCGTTTATAAAGTTCACAGTTCTGCAATTCATGAATATAGGCCAAACTTGTTTATGTTATATATTGGGCAAATAGATATGTCAGATTCTAGTCAGAGAACTTGATGGTCACGACTCACGACTTAAGCCCTACAAGAATAGCTATCATCAGTTCCCTACGATGAAAACTGGAGATTTGCCGATCATTGAATCAACAAGTTATCATAGTGATGACGTAATCTTCAGATATTTGCTTTTACGTTGAGAAGAGGACATGTACCAGCACCAGGGAAGAAAGATCACCATCTCTATTTGTTCTGTTACATGAAACCAGGGTGACTAGTTCTATTTGCTTTCAGTAACCGGAAGGTATACTCCTTCTGCTGCCAACCAAACATTATCTGGACGCTTTTCTCGGACACCACAAACCTGTAATTGTTGCCAAAGAATTGGATTAATGTAAAGGTATAGAAACTATAATGTAAAATAGAAAAATATGGGTCTGAGTTTATTTTCACCTCCTGCTGACCCCCAGCTATCCGAGAATATTTCTTGTCGTGACTGTGCAGGTAGCCACCGGTGTCCACATGTTGAAGCCTGATCCTTTGATCTTGTTTCCATGTTTTCCCACTTCCCTCAATCTCAAGTCTAAAATGATGATGCCAGAAAATGGACATCAACCATCGTCATCAACAACAGAGATCTGAGATATTATCAGATACTGGCTAAAAATCTTACCTCCAGTAATCACCAGTATCAGATTCATTATCCCCTCCAAAGCAGCTTACCTACATATTTTACCAACATTCCTGTAAAGATCAATATGGATGCTATAGTACTTAGAAGTGGTTTAAAAACAAAGAGAAGTCCAAAAAAAGAAAAAAAATCCAATTCAAAGAATCATAGTAATGCCTTACACTCTAATACTGTAGGTATCCTAACCTCTACCAGCATTTTTTTGGTTTTAAATTCTTCTTAAATATTATGGAATAACATTAATTCACCCACAAATGCATATAATCATGATGTATAAAATAAATAGAAAAGCTGCTGAGACAGATATCGGCCATTTTCAAAAAGAACGGCTAGTAAAAGATTTGGGATCATAGTAAATGATCTCTGGTTACATTGGAAACCTCTAACCTGAATACAACCTCAATTAGAGATTGGGATTTGTTTTCAGGGGGAAGGGATCCTTCCACTTCAATAAAAACACAGATACAACATCAGGTCATGTTGTGGTGATTCCCTGACGATTTCAATGAGACTACATGTGGAACACAAAGTAACATAAAGTGCATGAAATGGTAAAAAGTACACTTGATTGGAGTGAAAGGGTCACTGGTCAGTGGTGGAAAGTACAGATGGGATATGACCTTGAAATATTTAATGGGATGTACGTATTAAATAAGGTTGGTAGCTTAAAGCTAAAAATAAAAGACAAACAGATTTCTTTCCTTGATAACAAACTTTGGATTTCAAAGAATGCAGTATCAAGTGTAGGCATTGGGTACTATCATGTGACAACACATATACTGAGCAGTTTTTTAGATATCTGGCTATCATAGCTTCAAACTCACAGTATCCATAAAGACCAAAATCTAGGTAAAGCACATTCAGACTCGTAGTCTGCAAACCTCATGCCATGGACCAGATGTGGCACAAAGCACTCTTAAGCTGTTTTAAACAGGCTATTAAACTTTTAAATTCTAATATCAGATCCTCAACGGCATTGTCATCTCGTGTGCCTATCTGTTATCACATTTTCCAGCAATTTCCTACTTGACTTGCATTCTGGGAAAAACGAATTTAGTCAGACTCAGTTCCATCCCTGGAAATATATTGCTAAAAAGAGTCCATTTGTCTCTGCTTAGATAATAAAGCATGTTCTTGTAATTATTCAATGGGGTCACAAGTTAAGCAGAAATTCTGGATCAGTTTGATTTCAAATATGCCATTATTCATGAGATCCCCTTTCAACTAGTGCTATGCATCTTCGTTTTTTTAATATAAAAGATTTTTAATAAAAATAAAGAAAAATGAGATCCTCCATCTTCTTCCTCCTTTCCTTCCTTCTCCTTCCTCCTCATCCCCCTCCTCTTAAGGAGGCTTACGCCTCACATCATGCCTTCGTGTTTTAAAACATTGTTCACTACTAACTCAACTTTTGGCAGTGGAATTTAGAGGACACCCACATTGATGAAATATGAGACAAACTGTTTTATCTGAAGTTTGTTGGTTGCAGTTAAGATAATCCAGTAACTCATGAAACTGTTAATACAAGGAATAGTTGTCAAGACAATGCCTAGTCATCCACCTAGGCATAAGGCATTTTCTTGGGATTTCCTTGTACCTTGCCTTGGTATTTCCATACGGGAGGTGAAATGATTTTATGTATGGTGAAGCAAAACCATATCATATTGTATAAAGGAGTTTAAAAGGCCACCATAAAGAAGCAAAGACCAGTTTTCAACCATAAAATGGGATTTGCCTTTTCGTTCTTTTTTAAATCTGTTGTAATCATTTCTGTCTATCTTTCTAACTCTAACTAGAATAAGGGTCTGCCCTTCAATTTTTTTCCCTTTCTCTACAATTAACACACTTTCATATTATCTCCTCCAGAAGTATATTGCATCCAAAATAACAAGCGCCCCCTCCTTTCATATGTTTCTTTTTCATATTCCCTCTATAATTAAGACACTTGCATATTCTCTATTCTATATCTTAATCGCATTCAAAACAAAAATGGCTTCATCCCTTCATATGTTTGTATTCTCCCATCATTTGGCTTACATACACATTGTCTCTCTATCTCCTTTGCATTAAATTATCTAGGTTCATCCCCTAGTTTTTCATAGGTTACAAAATGTTGTTTTTGTTCGATTTTGATGTTTGGTTCTTTCATGTTAATTCATTTTTAATGTTTTCTAGTTACTGCACAAACTACAGAAACAAGATAATTCATACAAGAATAGGGACAGAGACTGAAATCAACTAGACTTTTATTATTCCTTATTAAAAAAAAAAAATCATCACCAAGGTCTAATTGCCCAGGTGACAAGGAACTCCACTATCACCCAGCCTAAACATAGTACCTTAACAACTATGATACAAGTGCTCAAGCAACACAATCCCCTTTCACCGCTACACGAGCAATTTTCAAATACAAATTGACAAAAAGATATCCAATCACTTTCTTCTTGGTAAGTTTTCCTACAATTAAGGTGATGATTATCAGGCCAAAGAATTTGATAACAACAGAGCACATCACAGTTACCCCACATCTAGGCCTAGTAGCAAATACTATTTTCCAGATGCACTCAATGTGTCCAAACTCCATTAAATGATATTTTTGTTAGTATATGCCTTTCATTACAAAAAGGAAGGCATGAATTGCTTCAAGAATGTCAAATTCATTTATCTAAAAGCTAATTATTTACCAATTTTTTTTGGTAAAATAATGATTTACCAAATTAAGTTCATAAGAAAGTGAAAATATTAAATCATAGAAATAAGAATGTAAAGCAAAGATGAGTCTCACTTGTAAAATTTACATAAAAACATTTAACCATGACAAATTCACTTAACTGATAAAAAAAGAACCAATGATGTTAATAATCTCGTTGAGCCCGTTATAGGTTATGACAGGCTAGAGATCACTTTGTTTATCTAAAATCCAATGGCCATTAATAAAACTTGAAACAAGTTCGTTGTATAATTCCCTGAGAACAGAAATGCAAGAAAAACAAATTTTTAACCTCAAATAGCCAGCAGTCCTGAATGTATAAGTCGAGAAAGAAAAGAAAAAAGAAAATAATGCACATACACCAATCCTATGAACGCATTATGTAAAGATTAATAACCCTAAAATCCCCAAACTGCATTGATCCAACACCACTACACATTTTCATTTTTCCATGTTAACTATTTCATGGAAATAAGCAGCATTGCAACAACAGCTTAAATCAATAAAAATGGGAGCAACAGATACTGTTCAAAAATCAAAATCTTCAGACAAGCGAATGAAAAAAAAAAAAAAGGTAAATTTGAAAATGCCAATTAACCAACCTCCAGGTTGCCCGAAATTGGAGATGCATGCAGGTGGCTATGCAACCATTTTCGAGTCCTCATATGCTGCAACCGGATTATAGTTCCACTCTTAATTTTATCACCTTGTTTGGCAGATGAACCCGGAATTGGCTTAACAATCTAAAGAGAAATCAAACGCAATCAAAGCCCGCTCTGTATAAGAATTCAAACTTCGCTTTCCCCTCTAAAAAATGAAACAAAAGGAAACAAGAAAGAATTTTTTTGTTTGAAAAAAAAAAGAATTACCCAGTAGCTATTTGAATCATCGACATTGGGAAAACCAGTAACCGACTGCTGGCCGCTGCCCGAACCGTAAGGCACTTCGTGTGAATGCAAACGAAATTTCGTCCTCTCATGCATCAATTTCAGAACCGTGCCATAAGTAATCTTCCAAAACGAAAAAAAGAGTGAAAACTTGAGATTCCAATCAAATTCATTTAGTTCAGAAAAAAAAAAAAAAAAAAAGTTTTGATAGGAAGAGGCACCTCAACACCTTCGGAGGCCGCCGAAGCGGGAGAAGGAGAGCCCTGTTCGAAATCAAGGCCCAATAAGAGAAAGAGAGCGAGAGCGAAGAAGGAGATGGACATGAGGAAGAGAAAAACGATGAACCAGGTCCGCTGCCAGAAAGGAAGACCAGATAGAGAAGGACCTGATTCTCTGTATACAATTCGAGTCGGTTCTGAAAATTGGGTTTTCGGCGTAGAAGTAGACGAAGAAGGTTTCCTTCGAGAGAGGTTCTGCGGCCCTGAAGAAGCCACGGTTCGATCGGTACTATCCAGAGCGAAGCTCCGGAGACGCTTCCAATCTCGGCGTCGGCGTTTTCTCGGACAAGCGGAGAGCTTTCTATCTGGATCTTCAAGCAATGCGATCTGCTCTGCTCTGCTCTCTTCTTTAAAATTTTAAGCTTCTTCCGGTTGATTTGCTTCGTTTTTCATTTCTGCGTTTCGGAGTCAAGAGAGCGTGAGAGAGGAGTTCGTCTGTTTGCAGGATGCCACGTTTGGAAGACGAGCAGAGCCAATGAGACTCTTACAGGTGGAGTGGGTATGACGTGGAACGTTCTGATTGGGTATAACTCGTAACTTGGAAAGTTGAAAAGAAGGGCCTCCTGTAGTTTTAAAAAAACTACAGTTAATTTTTAAAATACCTAATTTACCTTTATACAACTATCAATTGCAGAGAATAAAATAAGTTTACATTATGCGAAAAGAGGTCCTAACAAGTAGTAGTAAGGGCAATTTAATAAATTCCGGTCTCCATTACTCAAAAAAGATTTATTTCAAAACGAAGGGGAGGTTTTAATGATTGTCAGAAATTATAGGAGAAGTTTTTTGTATTTTCTCCCAGAAAGAAGGGTTTCACTTCCCTCCCTTTTGTGAATTTGTCAACAAGCCCAACCAACGGTAGAAGGGAAAATTACTTAAGTTAAGCCCCCTATGTTATCATCAACAAATACTTAAAAACGTCCTCAGTATTTTTTTAAGTCTGTTAAAATCTTTTCATGTTTCAAATAAAATTATAAAAATGCAAATACACACTTTGCTTAATTGTCTTACCAGAGAATACAAATGTAATGCTTCAAAGCTTTTAAAATTTCAATCTTCTAAAAACATTACTAGCATGGAGATTCGTCAAATTACCGCAAAGAAGTTGCAGAATTTATTTAAGTGGGTCTCATTATTGGGTTCTTCAAATGAACGACAAAGGCCAACTTGGGGTTGAACTTTAGGAGTTACGGAATTATTTTTCTTGTAGTGGGTTCTAAAAACAAATCCAAACTATTTCATTTGAAAATAAATTGTTTTCTAAAACAAAAACATAAAAAGCAATGCAAAGTTCTAAAAATCGTTTTGACCATCCAGTTCAAATGGTTCAAGTGATTTGACTTTTGGAATATTAGGGTTCAGAGTTCTATTTCTTTTCTTTTATGAGAAAATAGAGACCTAGTGGTAGGATGGTTGTGGGTTGAGAAAACAAGAAAGAAATAAAAAATGAAAGGAAAAGGAGGAAAGGAAATAAAGAAAGAAAAGAAAAGAACAAAATAAAGGAAGAGGAGGAGGCGAGGCAACCTTTTACCAGCCACAACAACAACAACCTTTTGTTGCTTTTCTCTCTCTCTCTCTCTCAAATCCCGTTGATCTCAAATCTGAGATCGTGTCTCAGATTTTCAATCCCTCCCTCATGTCTGAATCTTCTTCTTTTTTTCCTCTGTTAATAAATCATAAACCGCTGCCTGGGTTGAACAGTTTAATGGTTTGATTGTCCCAGTTAGCAGTTTTATGACCAATCAACGCTTCTTTAAAAAAAAGTGTTCCAGTCTAAAAACTGACCCAGAAACATGACCGGTTCCTAGGTCAAATGGTTAAATCGTCTGGTCCAGTCTAGTTTTTAAAAAAGTGATTGTATGTGTATTTTTTGTCTTCAAAATTGAAACCAATAACATTTTCTTGAATCCAATTTCGAAACATGTTTTCATCTGATTATTCAAAACCATGTTCCACAAATCATATAATTTCTATTGTTAGACAGTTATGCCCTTAGCTCCAATCATATTGATATATCTTTTGACATTTATTGTAAATGAATAAAGTATATAATTGATTCATATCATTGTAGTGTGTTTCTTTGTAATACCCTTAAACTGGATACTTATGAGACTCGTGTTAGTTTAGAATCTTCACAGTCGTTGGATAGATCTGGGGAGATTTATCCTACCAAGGCTGACACTGATGTACCACCAAGTTGGTTGGGGTGGCTTGTCTCAACTACCAGGGTGAGACTTGAGGTACATGCAGTGTGGGTTTTCTTGAAACCCTGAATTGAACCAAAATTTCAGTATTACCTTGAACCTTGGAGATAGATGGGCAAAACTGGAATGTTACACTTGAGCCCTAGACTTGATTATGGTACTACACTATGTGTCGGATCGGGCTATCTTTGATATGCCAATCAGTGATATCCTTAGAGGGGGTCAAAACCTGGGTATGTTGGGACAGTCCGAGAATTCATCTGAGTGGGTGATCATAGTGACAGGATCAACCCCTTTGTCGGACAAAGTGAATGATCGGGGATGCACTCTCTTTGATGGAAACCTAAACTGCTGGCAGTTGATTTCAACCGTTGAAATTTGTTTTGCAAAATAAATTTATATAGAGATATACATACATACATACACACACACACACACACACACACACATATATAATATATATATATTATGGTTTCAAAATGTTTGCAAAAGGTTTTAATTCTCATGATCCATGTGAGTAGAGAGTGTAGCACCATTCCTTGCAGCCGAGGGAAAGGTCCTCTCTTGCCGGGCGGTGTTTGATCATTATGGGCTAAGAGGTTAAGTGTAAGACCATTGAGGGATACCTAATAGGCTAATCTTACATCTGCCCATAGTCCTTGGGTTTTCATAAGGTGGCTGGACCCAATGACCATTTAGTGTAAATGTTGGGCCCATTAAGAGTCCATAGTGATGGACTCAGGGGTTCACTATCTTCTATAGTGAATTCGGCCAGGCCTTGTAACAAAAGTTGGGCTGAACCCATGTGGCTGATGTGTAGATCAATGTTTGGGTCCCACGCCATACAAAGAGAGCCAATTGGGCAGCAGGTTAAGAGGTTAAGTGAGCACATAAACTTAATGGGCCTAAAACCCAATTTCGAACTGGGTTAATTAGATTAATTAAATAGGGGCGGATCTGGGTTTGGATCAGCAAATAAGGATAAGTAGATAAGTCTTATCCACTTATAGAGTCCAAATCCAAATAAAGATTTGGATCAGGAAACTCCTAATTTGATTAGATTTAAGTTGATCTTGAACTACAGATAAGGGATTATCCTTATCACTTAAATAGTCAATCCAAATAAAGATTTAGATCAGGAAACTCCTAATCAGATTAGGAGGTTGTTTCTTTAAGGCTATAAATAAAAGAGCAGGGCTGACATGAAAAACACACCAAATACAAGACAGCAATCTGTAGAGTTCTTCCCTGTTCTTGCCGCCCTTACCTAGTTCAATCTCCACTTGTGGGAGTTATCAAGAATTGTTCTTGATATTGCTTCTTGGTAGAAGAAGCAATCTGAAGTCGTGCTCACCAGCCATCTACTCCAGCAATTTGAAGTCGTCCTACTGATCCTGCTTCACCACACACTGTATCATCTTTAGTGGAAGCGGGTTTTGGTTATCTGCTTGGGCATGAACACCTTCATTGGGAGTTATTGCTACTTCGTATCAGGTATATCCCTCTCCTCCCTTTTGGTTTCAGATCTGGTCTGGTTTGGTTCAAGATTGATCCTTGAAAATACAGTTTTCTAAAATAGGGAATACGATTCCCAGATGGGAGAGAGAGAGAGAAATTTTTGAAATTTCGCCCAACCTTCTTGCAGGGTTCGGCCATCCATATGATGGATCTCTCATCTCTTAAATCTGATTATTCAATTTCAAAACATGTTTTCATCTGATTATTCAAAACCATGTTCCATAAATCATATAATTTCTATACTAGAAAAATTGTTTTTGTTTTGAAAAAACAATATTTTGTTGATGTGATGATTCTAAAAACAAATGAAAATGAAAACAAAACTCGAGAACATGTTTTTGTTTTTTGCTGATGTAAACAAATAAAAACAAAAACAAACATCCCTTAAACCCCCCCTATAGAAACTCCATATCCAATTAAGTTGAATTTGGGTGAGGATTTGCATAATCTTGTCCAACCCAAGTAGGGCCTAATGTGTTAGCAAATGTCCTTGGTTTTGTTTTTGAAAATAAAAACAATTGTCACATCAGCAAAAACAATATGATTTTGTTAATGTAGCAGTTTCCTAGAGAACAAAATCAGACACATCAGTGAAACCCCCTTTAATCTTTTAAAGAACTCAAAAGGAAGATCCAAAATTAGGTTATAAGTGAAAGGCAACAAATCCACCAATACACCATAATTCGATTACTTGTCTTAGTACATGTATTCTGAAAGGGATATTGGACTTGTTAATTTTATTATCATTATTATTATATGAATTATCACATGCAATACACGCACACTTTTCTGGTCTTGAGAAAGGAATGTATATTGAGAATCCATATCATGATGGACTGAAGTGATTGGTGGTTTTACAAATCAATTTCACATTAATGTTGAAACAAACCAACTAACATATGGTTCACTACTTTATTGCTTATCTTTCTCTCTCTAATCTAATGGTATACTTGTAATATCTGTTGTTGTCTGAATTTTTTTGGCCCATGATTTATAAACTTGGTAGATGCTCAAGAATCAAGACTTTAAAAACAAAAACAACTGCAACGTGCAGCTGTTTTGCCAATTGTTTTTATTAAAGAAAACAAAATTATAGATATTAGCGAAACCCTCCTAATTTGAACACTCATTGTATCATCACAGTCTTTTGTTAGGCTTGGGGACCCTCCATGTGTTCCTTTACATGAGTATCGTCTGCATAAATACCCTTTACCAGAACTTTGATTCACTATTGTTGGTTCAACATTCAAAGTACCCATATAACTGATATGCACAAACATGCGTATCTAGTGTTAGGAACCCACATAAATTTTCTTGATTTTAATATATATATATATATATATATATATATATATATATATATTTTTGTCTTCAGGTAGTCCAAACCCAAACCTAATTCTATTATATACATTTATACATACATATATAGATATATATATTTACATATATACATACATAGTTGCATACATATATGTATTTTGAACTTGATCTCGGGGTTGGCCATAAACCCATCCCAACCCGCCCAACTTGCACCCCAAAATCCCTTTATTTGATGTATCAGGGACCTGATGATACAATATGATATATCCGATATAACAGCTGGAGATCCAAAAAATGCAGCAAAGCAGCTCTAGCTTTTATTTTAATTTTGTCCGTGTGTGTGGTGGTAGTGGGATTCCATACTGAAGCTCATCAGAATCAGAACTGTAATAATTGAATTCAATAGAGGCATTAATGAGAAACAATAAGAGGCTCTTCAACTGAAAGTTGTGATAACTGTTCTTGTATCTCCATGAAGAAAGTGTTTTTCAATGGAGAAAAGTTCTAAGAATTGCTCTAGGAGCTCAAGATGTATGTGGGTAACATTGCTATTATTTGTTGTTGTTTTAGTGGGTTAGCTGAATCACTTAAAGTTTTATTTGTTTTCAATACAATTTTGAATGAACTGCATATAAATTTTGCACCTGGTTCAATTTTGTACCTATTTGTTTGTAATGATGATTTATACTTCTAATAACTCAAATAAAATTTGCATATTTCATATCACTTGCATTCATTAGATGATGCAAAATTTCATCATCTTCTTCCTAATTTAATTCTCTGTCATGTAAGGTGGGATTACATCCTTTTTGCTTCCTACCCAATTCCACCCAAACAAATAGCTTTTCTCCTGCTTGAGTTCTCATTCACATGTGGTGGAGATTACATCGTTTTACTACTCAAAACAAAACAAGAAGCAAATAACAAAAGCAAACCAAACACTAACCCCCTTAAGAGAGAGTGGGGGGAATTTACTATATTTTTCACATGATATTCTGGGTATGAAGCCAAGGCAAGTACTGGTATTACATAGTGCAGAGAGTAATCAATACCTATAATAGCGATATGTACATTAAAATATTTAGGGTCCACATGGTTCGTAGTTGTAATCGGATTCAAAATCTGTTACTAGAATGTTCTGTTCCCATAATTTATTTGGTTTAGACGGGAATTAAAATGGAAATTGTAATCAGCTGGAATGTGATTTCATTCCCAAGAGAGAAAGAGGGAATGGGGGAATGTCATTCCACCAGGAATGAGAACAGGATTCCAATTCCATCCAACTAAAAGTTAGAATCAAACTGAATCATTTTGATTCCAATTCCAGACCCCTTCCATTCTGTTCAATCAAAGAGTTAGAATCAAAATGAACCATTTCGATTCCAGTTCCAAAACCCCTATTCCAGACTAAATGAAAAATAAAAAGTCCACTAGGTCATCAACTCATCATTTCGCCATTTTGTTGCGCCCATAAGGACAGTCAGTGAACTGCAAAGTTCAATGAATCATCCGTTAGTTAAACTACGGTCCAATCCAAGCCCAATAACCTGTCTCACAACTAATTCACTTATTCATTGCAAAGACAAAGCTCAGCCACTTCAGCCATTAATGTGTAACTACTGCACCAGCTTCTGCAAGTAGGGTTGTTTAATAGTTAAGGTAAGCAGAGATGGCAGCAACAACTGTGCCCTGAACCTTGGATGAACCTTCATAGGTTGCTGGGCCCGGATTTTCCAATTGTTATGATAGGCCATCAAAGTGGACTTCTAAGTCCATGTTTGGTCCAATTGTTTTTAATTATTTATAATTTTGACAAGAGAGCAAAAGGGACACAAATGAATAACATGAGAGTATTTGGTTATAAATTCTTGCCATGGGCCTCATCCATTTTAGAATGAAAAATAAGTTTATGACACAAAAATTGAGGTAACGTATAGCATGAAAAATAATTTGTCCCATATTATTCATTTTCATTCTTCAAAGAATCTCTATGCTAGTGGTCTAAACCACCGGCCTAGGTCTCCAAACCGCCTTGTGGTCAACTCATGAAAGCTTATGTTGATGGATATTGACCACCAATAAAACTATGCTAGCAACACAAAACTTATTTGAATAATGAAAATAAGCAACATATGACATAATTATGTGATATTTTACTATATTATATGACTTTCTTAGTATATTATCTTTATTGAATATACCGTTACCAATTTGACGAATTATTAGACATTTTGTACTTTATGTTATTAATATTACAATTTTTAAATTCCATTTCTATTTGAAAGTTCTAAGTTTTTTTTTTCATTTGTACAATTACCTACTCAATTTAGCAAACTAATTTTCTTTTAGGGTAAAATATAAAAACCTCCCCTCAAGTTTCTGACAATAATAAAAATCTCCTCTCTAGTTTACCTTTGGCAAAATCCTCCCTTCCACTTTCAAAAAAAATGACAAAAACCTCCCATCCTTTAATGAACCTAACGGAAACCGAGGAAAACTACATTTTTATCTTCATACCGCACCTAAGCAATTTGCAAAATATCAATTTTACCCTTACTCGAAAAACTCACTATCCTCTCTTGAGAAAAACAGTCGAACCCTAACCCTAATTGTTCCAAGCATACAGTGCTCGGAATATTCCACTTCCCAGAATATTCCGATGACGATTCTTCACCGAACGACGGTCAGTTTCATCTTGTTGGTCGATTTCTTCACGAGAGTTCATTTTCTTCATGAGAGTTCCTTTTCTTCTTCACGAGAGTTCATTTTTTCACCGGACATCTGTGGCTTTCTAAACATTTCGGCAACTATTCTTCACTGGACGACATCTGTGTTTTCCATAACAGGTTCATTTTTTGAATCTGTGCGGCACGTGTTTGCTCAGGTGTTCCAATAATAGGTTTTGTACAGGGATTTCCATTGTTCTTGCAAATAATAGGGTCAGGTCCAACTGCTTTACCAGATGATGTAAATGAGATATGTCAGGTGTTGAGTGGTTTCCGTTGCATTTATCATGACCTTGAATCTGCACTTGAACGTTTCTCAGGCAAGATTTTTGGTTGAACAGGTGTTGAAAAGGTGTAAAAATCTAGGGATTTCTACTCACAGGTTCTTTCTCTGGGCCTGAAAGTTGTCAGGTTTCAGTCATAGCAGGGAAAGCTACCATATTCTAATAGATATCCTTGGCTGCAACAAGCAATTCCCTCTGATATGGGATATTCTTTCTGAGATGAAAGATAGTGGAGATTATGAAATCGGGCATTTTGGTCAATAAAAATTAATTCTATGGCCAACAGAGCACAATCTTTGCTTAGTATTCGGAGTCAGCTAGAATGGATTTTCATTCCAAAGGAGGAAATGGAAATGGCCCATTCCAATTCTAAACCCCATTTTTACGAATCAAACGGATCTTTAATTCTTACCTTTCAATTACATTTGGATTGAAGACCTCATTGCTGATATGAATTCTTAGGATCCGAACATGGAGTTAATTGAGCAACTGGCCTATTTTTTTAATAAATAAAAATAATTTATTAAAGAGAAAAAGAGAACGATTACAATAGAGTCCCAGAGGGAGGGACCTGGAACAGAAGCTACATAACGCAACTCAAAATAAGGACCGAAATCAACAAATAAACGTGAGACGAGCTTGTTAGAACAACCCAAAAACAAAGACGTTGAAAAAATTGAGCAACAATGATAACAATTCTATTTCCCTGAGCAATCTGGCTCCCAAACACAAAGCCCTCGCATCTAGGCACGCCAAACTCAAGAGAAACAGCCTCTGTCCAAGTGTGAAGCTATCTCGACACCCGACCTCTCCCTCCCCTACCTCTGCCTCTAGTTTCCTTTGCCTTTCTCAAATTCACCCTCATTGAGACGTCTACATAAAAATCTACCAATATCCTCAGTTTTCTGCTGCCAGGGGGTCCCGAACTTGAGCTCATCGTCCACTACTTCCTCAAAAGAAAAATTGCTCTCTAACTCCTCTTCTCAAAGACTGACAGAGATATGGAAGATAGGATTGTGTGACTGAACCAAGAACAAAGATGAAACGGTTTTACATTTTTTCCCATGCAACGCTATAAGAAGTTAAGTAACTCTGACCTAAATCCAACAAAAATTTTTGGCTTTGCAGTTCCCTGGTTTTGCTACTGACCGAGAAATCCTTCTTCTAGGTTCACTATTCTTCTTCCTGGTTCGTTCTCCAGTTGCCCTCTTCCTTTGTTCCTTCCTCACCCATTCTTCCGGATAATAAGAAAATACAAAGGGTATTTTAGTAAATAGATGTAGAGAATAACTCATACAGGGTTAAAATGGGTATTTTAAAAAAATAGCATCGATTTAACGATTTCTGTTAGATTCATTAATGGAAGGGAGGTTTTTGTCGCTTTTTTTGAAAGTAGAAGGGAGGATTTTGTTAAAGGTAAACTAAAGGGGAGGTTTTTATTATTGTCAAAAACTTGAGAAGAGGCTTTTGTATTTTACCCTTTCTTTTAATTAGTTTTAAACAGGTGCTAATTGTTTCCTTAAATTTTCTTTTTTATTTTCTCTATATAGCCAAATGCAAAATCGTTTCTAGTTTCTTTGTCTTTATTTCTTTTTTATATTTTGTGTTATTACTGATGGGCCACATGGTTGATATGTGTTTTGTTAGTGTGGGTCATGCATGTTTTTATTATATATTGCTAATGAGTATTATTAGTTTGGTTGAAGAAACAGAAAGAAAAATAAACTTTGTAACCAAATGGATTCAAAATTTGTTCTCATTATTGCCACGAAAAAGAATTCTTTAAAAAAAAAACATTTGGTTCATGGCAATATTACCCATATTTGTGCGATTGAACTAAGCCCTCTCTCCAGTTCACTTCTGCTATGACACTGTAGCATCGCAGAGCTAAAACAAAAAATCATGGCCTTGGATCTACCAGTGGCCCCACTAATAAGTCACTTCATCTAATTCAAGGTGAGGCCATGAAAAAAAAAAATCAAATGCTTTGATTTACTTGTTTCAACTCAGGGCTATGATAGTGTGGTAACAAATGTGGGATATTTGAATAAGGGTATTATCTGAATCCAATACTATGAACAATAGATCCAATCCAATCAGATCTCAGAAATATTGATTTGAATTTGAATTCGATGAGGAAGTTGGATATTCAGATTTGATCTGATCCAATTTATTTTTTAAAAAATTATTAAAAATAAAATATAACAATTTAAATAAAGAAAAAAATTCTTAAACTATCCTTATTATTTAATTAATTGACAAATTGTACCCTTATTGTTTAGTTATTGCCTTAAACCACATTTACTATTTCTAACAATTTACTAGCTCTAGCTCTACCCCTGCCGTTAGAATCCATTAATGTTCCATCAAAATCTGTACACACATGACACCATGTGAGGTATAATTTTTTTAAAAACCCAATATTACCCAGTGTTCCTCTTCTATAGGTCAAGTAAGAATCACCGTTTGTGTAATCGTGTCGTCGAAAGGCCGATCCTCCAACCATGTAACCCAGGCAACAATTTTTTTTGGACTGCTAACTGCTAAGTATGCCAAAGTGCTTGCCATGAATGGAATCATCCTTGCCAATCCAAAGCAGGAGAAAGAATTGCCCCAGAAAGCTTTCATATCTCAAGTTGGAGGATGTGGGGTGCAACAAAATTTTGGTTAATGTTCAAGCATACGGTAGCAGAAATCCGAGAGAAGTTGTAGAGGCGCGGTGGTGGAAGTGGGTGAGGTTGAAAATGGATGTGGAGAGAGAGAGAGGGTCGAGATTTGAGATAACTAGGTGGGTTGTAAAAATTTGTTTGCTCTCCTTTTGATTTCTTTTTCTGTTAAAAGATCAAGTGTAAGTCTCAAATCAAGAACGTTCTCTTTCTTCTCAGCTTTTTTCAGGACAAAGCTCCACATGCTTCCCTATTTTCTTCAGTTTCTTAATCAGGATTTATGCGTCAACATTTCCGATCACTACAACTTTGTGTTGCTGGGAATCGACAATTGTGGTATAAACACCTGGAGAGACAAACACAAGGAAAAACAAAACCCAAACAAAGGTAAACTCATCGGAGACAAGGTAAAATTATCAGAGAGAATGTAAAACTTTATCGTAGATGCAAAAGTTTACCGTAGATGACAAAGGTTCATTGCAAGAGGTGTTAGTGCGATGAAGAATGGAAAGGGTGTCGGGCGTGAGTGAAAATTGAGAATGATGTCATTTACTTTTGATGTTATGCCATAACAGAACTAGCTGGGACAGCTGGACAAGTGGGTTGCCACTTGCAACGACTTCTAACAGATTCTAACAACTTCGAAACCTTTAAACCAATTCTTGTAACTACTTAACTTCTAAGACTCCCCCTCAAGTTAGACATGGCTTTGATTAGGAAGAGACATGCCCAACTTGGGTAATAAGGAATGAAAGTGATCTCCCCCAAGTGCTTTGGTGAAAATATTTGCTGATTGAGTTTTAGAGGAGATATGGTGGGTGGAAATAGCTTGAGATTGGATGTGGTGATGCACAAATTGATAGTCAATTTCAATGTGCTTGGTCCTCTCATGAAAAACCGGGTTGGTGGTTATGTTTATCGCAGCTTTGTTGTCACAGTGTAGTTGCATGGGCAGAATATGTTGCGGTCCTAAATCAGCAAATAACCGCTTCAACCATAGAAGTTCACTTGTGGCAGATGCCATAGCTCGATACTCTGCTTCTGTAGAAGACCTTGAAACAGTGGTTTGCTTCTTTGATTTCCAAGATAGAGGAGAGTTTCCCAGCATTGTAATGTAACATGTGGTTGACCACCTACTAACTGGGCAACCAGCCCAATCTGAGTCACAATAGGCCTTAAGAATCAAGTTACTTGTTGCAGACAAGATAATTCCATGAGAAGTAGTGTTTTTCAAATACCAAAGAACATGAATAGTTGCATCCCAATGATCTTGTCGTGGAGCACTCATAAACTGAGTTAGAACATTAACGGCAAATGTTATGTCTGGGACTCTGGGCATGTGGTTGTCAAATAGGCTAATCTTCCAACAAGTCTTCTATATTGAGCTGCATCAGCTAACAAAAGTCCAGAGGCAAGGCCCAAATGTTGTTGTTGAAGCATGGGAAAGTTGTTGGGCGTACAGCCTGTCATGCCTGCATCTTGGAGAATTTCAAGTGTATACTTCCTTTGGAAAAGGTGTATGCCTTTTGTGGTTCGTGCGACCTCGATCCCTAGAAAATAGTGGAGGGGACCTAAATCCTTGCTATGAAAACATGATCCAAGGTTCTGTTTAAGGGCTGCTATCTGAGTAGGATCTGTCCCTGTGATCACAGGATCATCAACATAAACAAGCACAGCTATGAAATTATTTTGAGTGGAAGATGTGAACAATGTACAATCTGCACTCGATGCACTGAATCCACGAGTTCGGAGGGCTATAGAAAGCTTTTCAAACCACTATCTTGAGGCTTGTTTGAGCCCATAAAGAGATCCTTGTAGTTTGCACACACGGGTATCACCATCTTTAAGAAGTATAGGAGGAAGGTACATATACACTTTTTCATGTAGATCTCCATGTAAGAATGCATTATTCACGTCCATTTGATGTAATTCCCAATTGTGTATAGAAACAATGGGCAAGTGGCATCATACCGTAGCAAGTTTTGCAACGGGAGCATACGCCTCATTGTAATCAATGCCTTCAGTTTGGCTATAGCCCTTAGCTACTATCCGAGCTTTGTAACGGTCCATAGTGCCATCGGGTTTAAGTTTAACTTTGTAAATCCATTTGCATCCAATGGGATGTTTGCCTGGTGGTGGATCAATGATGGTCCAAGTTCGATTTCTGTTAACTACTTCTAGTTTAGCATCCATAGGTTCACACCATTTTGGATTTGAGACTGCTTAAGCATAGGACTTGGGTTCATGTACTTGGAATAATGAAGTTGTAAAGGCATTGGGTTGTGATGTGACAACGCTAGTTAATGGATGGGCTGTGGAGGTTAATGTGGGACATACATAGTCCTAAAAATGTTTGAGAATTCGAGTGGTTCTGATGGCCTAGTGTTGGGCCTAGAAGGTGTAGCTGGACTTTGATCCTAATGTTGATCAAGTTGGGATGCCTCTATATGTTCAGGTTGTAATGGGTGGTTCTGTTCTACATGTTCAACATGGGTTTCAGTCATGGATCTAGGTCTGAAATTGGCCCATGTTTCATCCAAAATGATAGGGTTGGGTTCAAGGTGTCCCATCACAATTTGTGGCTCAGAATCTGTTGTTCTATCATCATGAGAAAATGGGAACTAATTTTCATGGAACTAAACATCCCTTGAGACAAATATTTGTTGGGTGTCCAAATTGTAACTCAGTATTCTAACCATGTGGATATCCGAGGAATATGCATATTGTGGACCGCGGAGAGAATTTATCATGACCATGGACCTGAGCATAACATAAGCACCCAAATACATGCAAATGCTCATAACTTGGTTGTTTTCCAAACAATACCTCATAAGGAGATTTCCCTGATAGTAGGGGAGTTGGTAAGTGGTTGATCAAGTAGGCTGCAATCAATATGCATTCTCCCCAAAATGTGATAGGAAGTCCCGCTTGAGATCAGAAAGCATGTGCCATCTCTAGCAGGTGTCTGTGCTTTCGTTCAACCACTCCATTTTGTTGGTGTGTGTCAACACAAGTACTTTGATGCTCAATACTATGGGAAGCGTAGAAGGACTTCGTTGGGCCCGAACAAAACTCAAGCCCATTATCTGAATGAATGCAACGAACTACTGCTTCAAATTGATTATTAGCATAAACACAAAATTGTTGCAAGTAAATGGCTGCTTCAAATTTATTTTTGAGCAACAAAACCCAAGTAGCACGTAAACAATCATCAACAATTGTCAATAAATAATGAGCACCAGACAATGACGGGGTACGATATCCCTCCAAATGTCACAATGAATGGTATCAAAACAGGAATTAGATCCGGCTTGTCGCACAAGAAAAGGTATCCGTGTCATTTTGGCCTTACTACAAGTATCACAACAAACTTTATTTGAATGTGGAACATGTAACCTTTGTATGAGAGAGAGACGATCATATGAAGCATGACCTAGTCGATAATGCCATGTCTGTGTATCAGATGGAAGAGATGCAGTGTGGTTCGTCGATGGCTGATGATCTGAAAACACGTACAACCCATTGTGAAGTTTACCCACACCAATCAGCTTCTTGTGGGTCAAGTCCTGTATCACACAGAAAGTCGGGAACAAGATGACTGCACAATTCATATCAGCAATCAACTTACTAACTAATAAAAGATTGCAATGGAAATCCGGTAGGCATAGCACATTTGATAACTTGATTCCTAACGGCAGATTTACGGATGTCTGAGATTCCACCAGCACTGTGGTGCCATTTGGAAGCTATACAGGTCTCACATCACTGTCATTATCAGATGCAAAGGACCTCGGGAAGGTCATGTGGTCCGATGCACCACTATCAATTATCCATGTCTATTTATTTTCAAGAATACCTTGGAGTTCAGTGGCCTTACCAACAAAATTGGATGAATTAGGACGTTTACCGTTGTTGGAATTCAGCAGATCCATCAACTGTTGACATTGTTCTGTCGTGAGACTCATGAATGATGATGATCCCATTTCAGTTGAGGCAGCTTGAGCAAAGGAAGAAGACAAACGAGGGTTTTGCTTCTTGTTTCCTCGTGACTCCCAATTGGTTGGGTATCCAACCAATTCATAGCATCTATCTTTAGTATGATCAGTGTGTTTGTAGTGGTCACACTTCAGCTTAGAATGCCCTTCATTACGTTGAGCTTGAGAGTTGGTTGGGGTGCTCCCAACGTGCAGGGCTGCTGCTTCTATCTGAGGAGTTCGTCGACTTACAAAGGTTTGATACTTTTCTTCTTGAATGACCATTGCATAAACCCGACTTATACTCGACAATGGATCCAGGCTCAAGATGTTGGATCTAACGGTGTTGTAACAATCATTTAATCCAAGAAGAAATTGAAACACTTTTTCTCATTCTTTATCAGCCACGAATTCTTTCGTTGCTCCATAGGTGCAAGATCCACAAGTGCAACTTGGAATTAGGACGTAAACAAAGTGTTCATCCCATAAATATTTCAATATAGTGAAGTAGGCAGGGATCGACAAATTATCTTGTCTGATTAAGGCCAATTCTCATATGAGATGAAAGATTCGAGGAGTGTTCCCTTGCGAAAATCTTTCTCCAAATCACGCCAGATATCAGCAGTGCAATCCACATAAGCCACGTTGTCGTGAAGATCCCATGCAAGTGAGTTGAATAGCCAGGCGATGACCAGAGAATTGCATTTCCTCCATGCAAACAGGTCAGGTGAAGATTTGTCTAGTTTCTTGAGGGATTGATCCATCAACGAAGGCCAGCTTGTTCTTGGACAACAGGGCATTGGACATTGCCCTCTTCCAAATTGGGTAATTCTCTCCATTAAGGAGAAAGGAAATCAGCACTGTCGATCGTGTAACCTCTGGCACCCATGGATTTTGGTCAAGAATGATTCCAGGATCAATATTCAAGCAAGCTCTGATACCATGAAAAACCTTATCGCAGATGCGAAAGTTTATCACATATGACAAAGGTTCATCACAAGAGGTGTTAGTGCGATGAAGAATGGAAAGGGTGTCGGGCGTGAGTGAAAACTGAGAATGATGTCATTTACTTTTGATGTTAAATATTTATACATGTACACATGCCATAATAGAACCAACTGGATAGCTGGACAAGTGGATTGCCACTTGTAACAACTTCTAATGGATTCTAACAACTTCGAAACCGCTAAACCGATTCTTGTAACCGCTTAACTTCTAAGAGATAGAGAGAGCAATTTAAAATCCATAAACAGATGCTTAGCAAGAAAACCTAGATGCATAAAACAAATAAACTACAAGATTTGAACCCAGAAAGAGCTGAAAACAAAGAAACCAAAAGGGGAAAAATGACTATTGTTTTGCTTGTACCTTCGATAGTAGAACCTTCTTGACCTTTCTCTTGTAGTCTTGACAGTGGATGGACACTTTCAAGAGATGTGTCTAGGAAACAAAAAATAAATTTAAGGAACACTAAACAAGTTTATATTCAAGTTGGGAAAGAAAGAAGACATGGGTGTCAATATAAATAGTAATTTATCTCGTATTTCAGTGGTTGTATATCTTCTTCAGCTCCCATTGTTGCCATGAGAGAAAGAGAGAGGAGATAGAGAGAGACAGAGAGAGATGAATATGAGCTTAGGAAGGAGGTTGGTGGAGGAAGAAGAGAAAGCATTTAAACCAACAAATGTGGAAGCGGGAAACCCACATGCGGAGCTAGAATCGAAGGAGCATGAAGTTTCTTTGAGGGGCGAAAACCTGGTGAGAGAAGAGAGAAAGGTTGACCTTCGATTTTTAATGTTCACTTTGCAAAGAATCTTGATAGGTTTCAGCTCGACTTGACTCAGTAACGGTTCTTTCCGAAGCTTCCTTGAAACGGAAAAAGCAATTGGTGTTCAACCTCTAACATCCCTCTCTTTCGCTCTCTCATCACTTCCAATATACATACATGTTTTTTATAAAAAATAAATAATATAACAAATTTACAAAATACAATATAAATAAGGTATTTATAAATAAATAACATATATATATATATCAAATCAAATAGAGGTGATATAAATTCGATCCAATTTTTTATCGAATCTGTTATCTGATCCAAAGATCCAAAATGAGGATATCAAAATCTGAGTTTGGATTCCTTGCACTTGGTTTGGTGCATGCCAAGGTGCACTTCCAATTAGGTTATGTCAACGTCACACAACACCCCCGATTCACATGAGCGAGATTATAAAACAGCATGTATGGCCCCATTCCCATTAAATTTCATATTTCATTTTTTTTTCAAACTTAAAAACAACAAAAGAGTAAAAAAATAATGTTTGACTGCCTTTGTCTTTGCCAAGGACAAGCTTCCTTCTTCAACTTTTAGCCAAAGGCAAACATCATTCGTATGATTTTTTTGGGTAAATTACAAAGACTCCCTTGCTATGGGGTTAGTGATAAAGACTCCCTTATACTCCAATTTGCAACAAAGACCCCCCTCAACTTTTATATTGTGACAAATATCCCCTCGTCCGTTAAGTCAGATGACATAAGGCATTAAATTACCAAAATACCCCACTAAACTTTCTCTATTTTCTTTTTCTTCCCATTTTTTCTTAAAACCTAACTGACCCAGATGGAGATATGTTGCTTCAACAAAGTGACCGGGAAAACAACATAGTTCAAATTACATTTTTACCCTCACAATTAAAAAGGGACTAAATTCAAATTACATTTTTAACATTTTTTATATTTCCATGTGTATAAAAATAATCCTTATTTATGACATGTTTTTGTTTAATATGATGAATATACAATATTAGAGATGTGCCCAAATGTTTTTTTTTTTTTTGCAAAGTTTATGCATTTTTTGAGTTTTTATCATGTTTTTTATTTTTATTATTTAATTATGATTTCAAATATTGACACATTTGACCTAAAAGTTGAATTGTTGACCTGGACCAAATAGGAAATCAATTTTATTTTTTGTTGATTTTAAAATTTGTATCTCATTTGCATTACCAATGAAAACAATTTTTGTTTATGACACTTTTTTTCTTTAATATGATTAATATAACATATTAGATAAATGGCGCATTTTTTCTACATTTTTTATTTAACTATGGCATCATGGATTCACCCAATTGGACCAGATGGTTAAATTGGCTTACCCACCACTTGGGTGGAAGAATGGTTTCGTTTTTTTTTAATTTGAAAGAAAGGTAAATTACTAAAACCTCTCATGAAGTTTCTAATCGTTGCTGAAATCTCCCCTAAAGTTTTGTAATTACAATCGCCTCCCTTGAATTTTCTAAAACAATTGCAAGTAGACCACCCCCCCCCCCCCCCCTCTTAGAATCCTCTAACAATATGCACACAAATGTCCAAAATACCCATGTAGTTATTATTGAGGCTAGTTTTTGCATAACAATACAAACTTTAAACAACAAAAAAAGTTTAAAATTGCAACTTTAACTTTGAGGGATTCATATGAAAGGAAAATTTATAAAATAAATCAATTTTGGAAAATATTGGAAGGGTTTGGGGTAGTGATTGATATGAAGGGAAAACTTGAAAAATAAAAATTTTAGTCAAAGTAACATGGTTATTTTGGACATTTTCATGCCTCTTGTTAGAGGATTATAAGAGGAATGTTATACTTGCAACTATGTTAAAGTTCAAGAGGTGATTGCAATTACTAAACTTCAAGGGGTGTTTTCAACAATGGTTAGAAACTTCAGGGGACATTTTAGCATTTTACCCTTTAAAAACATGGTTTATTATTGTTAAAATTTATTTTTGTATTTGCTAAAGATCTAACTATCAGAATTATTAGATAAAAAAACACCTTAAATACAAGATTTAATGTGAGAGAATGTGAGTTAATACTTTAAATAAAAGATATAATGAGAGGGAATTAAATAAGGTGAAAATTATAAATGATATTACATTATTAGCTCTTAGAATTAAAGATGGACTAAATTCAAAAATATGGGTAGTTTAGTAAAGTTTCACACCCTCATGGGTACTTTTAATAGTATAAATAAATATACTATATGTATTTGTATGTAAGTGGAAATTTTAAATTACAATAAAAATTATAATTTATTAAATTTTGTATTCTATTTCCATCATAAATAAAAATTAACAATTATTTTTATTTGATATGATGAATATATAACATTAGAAATGTTCCCAAATGTTTTAGACAAAATTCTATACTATTTCATTTTTTGTGTTTTATTTTTTTAATTATTTATTATTCAACTATGACACCATGAGTTAATTTGAAAAGTTGGATAGTTGACCCACTATCTAGGTAGGAAAATAGCTTTGCTTTTAGATCAATTTTAAATTATATATTCCATCTACATTATATAAATAATTTTTACTTATTACACTTAATCTTTGTTTGATATAATTAATATATTAGAGATGTGTACATATTTTTTTGTAATTTTATATTCTTTTGATTATTTGAACTTTTTTATTTTTTAAATATTTATTATTTAACTATGACATCATCAATTAATCTATTTGACCCAACCCACGATCCAAAAAGGAAAATGGTTTGGTTTTTAGATTTTCTCTAGTTTTTTATTTTTCTATTTTTAAAATTTTATTATTTGACTATGATGTCATTTCATTTCTAGGTTGATTTAGATTTGACATTTCATTTTCATCATTAATAAAAATATTTCTTATATTTTATAATTATTTTGTTTACTATAATGAATATACAATATTAGAGATATGCCCAATTACTTTCGTTTTTTTTCTATATTTTATATTTTATTTATTTTAACCCCAACCAAATGGTTGAAATGCTTATCCACCATCGATTTGGGATTCATAAGTGAAAGAAATCATTTTATCTACTAATAGTGGCCAAATTGGCGTATTACCAAATCACGCCCCTATTGCCACAGCCGTAAATATAGGTATTTTGAGAATCCGCCTTAACGACCAATGGTTAACGATGATTCTGATGGGCAGTTTCGCTAGAATAGGCAATAATGAGATCACCATTTTAGTAAACGATGCGGAGAATGGTAGTGACATTGATCCGCAAGAAGCTCAGCGAACTATTGAAATAGCTGAAGCTAACTTGAGTAGAGCTGAAGGCAAGAGACAAACATTGAGGCGAATCTAGCTCTCAGACGAGCTAGGACGCGAGTAGAGGCTATTAATGTAATTTCGTAACTAGTTGGTGCGTCCAAATAATCAAAGTAAATTCTGTTTATACGCCATATTTGGATTTTACCGATTGAATACAATCAAGTGTAATCGAATTCTGATGTAATGAAAAAAAAAAAACAAACAAATACAAATAAAAAAATTAATTTAAATTAATTTGAATTGAATAGAAATAGAATAAGAATACAAGTAGTGGAAGGATGGAAAAGATACAAAATCAATAAAAAAAGGTGGGTAAAAAAACTTATTAGATACCATTGACCCCGGTATCTAATAAGTTCTATCTACTATTGGATTTGAACTAATGACTCCCGCCGTATGGAAGCAATACTCTAACCACTGAGTTAAGTAGGTCGTTTATTATCATAAAGAGAAATAAATGGGATCCATCACATCGATGGATTATAGATGGAATATTACTTCTAAGCAATACCAATCCTTAGTAGGAAAGAGATCCGAGAGCTATTATGCCGGATCATGAAATATTCATCTTGACAAGAAATTATATTTTCAAATTACTTTTCAAAATCTTTATTTTTATACTATTAAAATTAATGTTGCATATTTAATTAGTAGAATTTAATGATGAGAAAAATATAGCACAAATATAGGATATAATGAGAGAATATAACTTAGATATGCGATTTAATGATAGAGAAGAAAATAGGAAAATAGTTTTATTTCCAATTGGTTTTAAATATTATATTCTATTTCCATAATTAATAAAAGTATTTCTTATTTATTATAATTATTATTTTTTAATATGTTGAATATATGATTTTAAAAATGTTCCTAAATTTTTATTTAATTTCTATATTTTTTGAATTTTTTATTATTTAATTGTGGCAACATGAGTTGGCCCGTTTGACCCAAAGTGGTTTAATTTCTTACCACCACCTAGATGAAAACATTATTTTTTACATGTAGATTTTCAAAGCACAAGTTTTTATGTTATTGGAATTATTAATTTATTATGTATGGATTTAATTAGTGGAATTTAGTGATGAAAATAAATAAAATGCTTTAAATATATGATTCAATGAGGGTGAATGAGAGTTAATACCTTAGATGTAGGATTTAATGAGAGAATTGAGTGCATTGAATAATAGTATTCAATTTACATTTTTACCCTTACAAAAAAGGGACCATATTTCAAAAAAGGAGGTATTTTAGTCAAGAAAAAATTCCAGAAATTTTAGAGGTTATTCATACTTTTTATAGTAGTATAGATTTTTCCCCTTCCCCAATGAAATCGCCCATTACACTGTTCGTCTTCAACCCCCCGAACTCAAACCAGTAGTGGAGCAGTGGTGAAACTCTTCTCGAGCTTTCTTCTTCCATTCTTCCTCTCTCCTTTCTCCTTATCCTTCATAGTATTTCCTCTTTTTTTTTTCTTTCTTCATTCTCTCTCCCCCTCTCTTCCTCACTACACCGAGTTGAAAGATCCTTGTCAGGGAACTGTTCATCTTCTTCAACCCTTCGACACAACAGCGAAGCAGTCACAAAACCACTTCTCTCAATGGCGAAACCACCTTCATCACTGAGAATATGCTGCTCATCATCCTCCTCCTCTAGACAATAGTGATTGGTACTGGGTTGGGTTCAGTGGTGACTTATTGCAACGATGGGTGTGAGGCAGTGATTCAATGGTAAAGCAGGAGTTGAGGAGAGAGAGAGAGAGAGAGAGAGAGAATGAGAGGACTTGTAGAGGAGCTGCCGTTGGTAAAAGATACAGCAACAGTAATGGAGATGTGGTGAGGAACAAGGGAGAAGTTTTTTGGTCTACTACGGGGAAGTTGATCAGGAAAAAAAAAAAGGTTAATGGATATGGAGAGAAAGAGTAAGAAGGTGGATTAGAAAAACCTACCTCCACTGTTGAGAGTTGCAGCGACAGCTATGGAAAGAAAGGAAGATGGAGGAGGTGAGAGAGTAAACTCCGGGTACAGATTTCTCAACCCAGGCGAACATCTCCTTGTCCATTTTCTTACGGGCCTTGACATAAGAAGCAATCTTGGACTCGTCTCTCCTCCCGATGGCCACCTAGGCAGCTAAGTTTTCCTCCTTAAGATCCAAGAGCTTAACTCAGAAGATGTCGACAAAGTGGAGGAAATCTTTGAGGAGCTTCTCGACCCGGTGGGACAGCAGAGTAAGTCTAAGTCTAGGGAATCTAAAGGAGGTCGTCAAGGGAGTCGTGAATTGTTATGATTGAATTAGGAGCCTCCGATATTAGGAGACTCAGCTGAGTTAGGATCAAATTCGGAGTAGGAGTCTCCGTTCTCTTCTAATCCTTATCTTGTATAGTTGAGATAGGAAAGATCGGTTTGAATTTGTATATATGTATCTGAATACTCAATGAATGAAAATACAAGAAAGGAAAATCCAGAAAAGTTATGTTTTTACATGGTATCAGAGCGAGGTTGAAGACGAGGAAACGCGAGATTGGAAAAGAAACCTTGGCCTACTTTCTTCGTCCAAGAATTCCATCTTGGAAAAAGAGGCGCAGGGAGCTGAGGGATCGAGATGCTGCCCAGCGAGTGCAAGTGCAAGACGCGAAGTGGCAAATGCAATCGGTAAAACCAAAATCCAACCCAACTATCTGTTGAGCCACTCGGAATTTCTCCATCAACGGCTTGGATCCGCTTGTCCAAAGGTTTCCACTACTTCAGAAACTGTGAGAAGGAATCCCCACCACCTGGTTTCTTCTCGGACAACGATTTCGCCACTCTCGAAAAGTTCTGCTTGTCCAACGGTAGAATCATCACACTGTCCAATCCATGCCGCCCTCGAAAAGCCTCGGCAACAGAGCCAAGGATTGAAGGCAGAAGAAGAAGAAGAAGAATCGATAGAGAAAGGCTGGCATTTTCGAGTTCCACCTAAATCAGCGGCACCCTTTTTAGTTTTCATGCATGGGAGGAAAATGCATAACCGGACATTTTCCAGCCTGCCAGAAGGACGTTACCACGTCAATAGCATACCAGAGAGGCGGAGATGCGAGGGATGGAATGTTTGGCATTTTCCAACGGCTGGTTAGTTTTATGGGATGACAATTTCTCCGCCTCTGGGTCGGACTGTTTTCTCTGGAATCCTTTTACACGGAGGAGACTTGCATCTTGTTTGCCCGACCTGACGACGACCAATGGATTCATCAAGATTTGTAGCAACAGTTGGACAGTAAGACTATGACTGTTTATCGGTTGCGGGGCCAAAGCATATGCTTATACTTTTAATGAAAGTCTAACTATTATAGAAGTGGAGTTGCTGCTACTACTGCCACCGTAACCTTATTCGAAGTGCAGGATCCTCGAACTGATATAAAAGCCATAGTACGACAGTTTTATTTGGTAGATTCTTGAGGAGACATCGTCATTGTTTCCAAGATATACTTGGGATGTGCGTTTGATGAGATGGACAATTTTGAAATCTTCAAGTTTGATTTCTGTAAATTGGTTTGGACAGTGGTGAAAAGCCTCGGCAATCAACTTCCACCGTCTCGGCGCTCCAACGGGGTGCTTTGACATCTGTTTCTTCAGCAAATCGTAATCCTCATCGGTCCACTCATTTTCTTCCTCGATCACAGATCCATTACCAGACGAAATCGAAGCGCAGACGAAAATTAAAGGCTTATTGAATTTTTTGATTTCGGGAGCGGAGGTTGAAGTTCTGCGGTAGGTTTTGCCTCTTCAGGGAGTTTCGAATAAAACTCACGAACGTCCGGATCTTTAACGGTTTTTCGGCGAGTCAAAGTTCTGCAGCAAACACGATGGTCGATATGGCTGAAAACAAAGAAAAAGAACACAGTGGGCGTGGTGGATGGAAACAAGGAGCAGGGGCAGGAGGAAAAGGTCGTGGCGGCCAAGTCAAGGCCAATACAGCCAAAGTCTCTGCGCAAGCCAATGCGTCTCAAGGAGAATCAATCGATGCAGTCAAGACTGGGTTAAATGGACTAAGTAGTGAGCAGGGGAACATGTTACTCAATCTTTTGAACACACAGAAAGAGGGGAGTCAACAACTAAGTGGTAAGCGAAAATTGTCATAGTGGATAATAGACACATGGGCTTCTCATCATATGACAGGAAGACTCGAGTCGATGAGAGACATAAAGAACATCATTCCATGCTTTGTCGGGCTTCTAGATGGGAAAGCGACAATAGCAGAGAAAGAAGGCACAGTTACGCTGGACGATCATCTGAAATTGACTAATGTTTTATATGTGCCTAGTTTGCATTACAATCTAATTTCTATGCCGCAAATGATTGAGGAGTCGAATTGTGTTGTTCAGTTCACAAATAAATTCTGTGTGATACAGGACCGAACTATGAGGATGCTGATTGGAGCGGGTGAACAGCGAGAGGGACTCTATTATTTTTGGAGCATTGCATCAACAAGAGCAATGAAGACTACAGAGAGCAAGATGTGTGATATTTGGCATCAAAGGTTAGGGCATCCTTCTCATAAAATTGTTAAGTTGCTGCCTTTTGTTAGTACTAAAAATAATAAGGATGGCAATATTAAGGGTTGTGATATATGCTTCCGAGCTAAACAATGTCGAGAAGGGTTTGTTTCTAGTAATAATAAAGCATCCGATATCTTTGAGTTAATTCATTGTGATTTATGGGGTCCTTATAGAACTACAACTTCTTGTGGTGCTCATTATTTCTTGACAATAGTAGATGATTTTTCTAGAGGTGTTTGGATTTATTTTCTGATTGATAAGACAAAAGTGGGACAAGTTCTTTGAATTTTTTTTTTCTATGGTTCAAAGGCAATTTAACAAACATGTCAAAGTGGTTCGTACTGATAATGGGACTGAGTTTGTCTGCTTGGCTAGTTATTTTGCTCAGCATGGTATTATTCATCAAACCACTTGTGACGGGACTCTCAACAAAACGGGAGGGTTGAACGCAAACACTGCCACATACTCAATGTTGCCCGAGCATTGCGTTTTCAAGCTAGCATGCCTATTGATTTTTTGGGGGAATGTGTATTGACCACATGTTATTTGATCAATCGGACACCGTCCATTCTATTGAAGGGAAAGACTCCCTATGAAGTTTTATTTGGGCGATCTCCTTCTTATGATAATGTGCGAGTTTTTGGTTGCTTGGCATATGCGCATAATCATGAACATGGAGGGGATAAATTTCTCAATCGAAACAAACAATGTGTTTTTGTTGGGTATCCTTTTGGAAAGAAATGATGGAGGTTGTATGATTTAGAGTCCGACACGTTCTTTGCATCAAGAGATGTTACCTTTTTAGAGGACGAATTCCCTTATGCACGCAAGGAGGATGAACAACCAAACAAAGCACAAGGCCAATTTCATTGTGGAATAGGTGGGGCAGATGAGGTGTTGGTGCCATCCACTTATTTACCAGGACAAGCAAATGGCGAGATGGAGACTAACCAGCGAGGTGAACTCGCAGAAGAAGGAACCCATGTAGACCAAAATGCCAATACTAGTGAACCCATGCATTCTTCTGACGTCACCACAGAAAATGCAAGTGAAGACAGTCCTGACGTCAGGGGGGGTGGCAATGTTGAGCAACAACAACACTCTGATTCTCATTTGGGGCGTGGGCATCGATAGAAACAGCAGTCCACAAGGTTAAGAGACTATGTGCTTCACACCACACAACGCTTGAGTCCCTCTCCGCGTCCCTTTGCAAGCTCATTCGGTCAATCACATCTTGCAAGTAGTCCTTATCTCATAGATAACTATGTGAATTATAACAATTTTTCTCGTCGACATCATGCTTTCTTGGCAGCTATTACTGCAGGAGTTGAACCTACTTCTTTTGCTGAGGCCGTAAAGGATGAAAAATGGAGGGATGCAATGTAGAAAGAAATACAGGCACTTGAGAATAATCAGACATGGACTGTAGAGCCTTTGCCATCTGAAAAACGAGCCATAGGATGCAAATGGGTATATTGAATCAAGTACAACGTTGATGGGACACTGGAAAGATACAAAGCCTGTCTCGTAATCTTTGGGAACAAACAGGTTGAGGGAATTGATTATAATGAAACTTTTGCCCCAGTTGCAAAAATGGTTACTGTCCGTACCTTTCTTGCAGTTGCAGCAGCTAGAAATTGGGAGCTTCATCAAATGGACGTACATAATGCATTCTTGCACGGTGACCTTCATGAGGAAGTCTACATGCGAATGCCTCCTGGGTTTCAGTCAGATAAACCAGGTATGGTGTGTCGGTTGCGAAAATCTCTGTATGGCTTGAAACAAGCGCCGAAATGTTGGTTTGCTAAATTAACCACAGCCTTGGAGACATATGGGTTTCAGCAATCAGGTTCATATTACTCCCTATTCACCTTTCGTCGAGACATGGTACATGTGTTTGTCCTCGTGTATGTGGACGACATTATCGTGTCAGGTAATAATCATATGGCAATTCAGGTCTTCAAGAAATATTTTAGTGACTGCTTCCATATGAAAGACTTAGGACCATTGAAATATTTTTTGGGCATTGAAGTTGCCCGAAACTCAACAGGAATTTTTCTGTCTCAACGAAAGTATGCTCTGGATATTATCGCTGAAGTGGGATTACTTGGTGCAAAACTTGCTCCTTTTCCTATGGAGCAGAATCACAATCTGGCCTTGACAGATGGGCCTCTCTTATCTGATCATGAGCGATACAGGCGCTTAGTGGGCAGGCTTATTTATCTCTCAGCAACTCGTCCTGAGTTGTCTTATTGTGTGCACGTTCTGTCCCAATTCATGCAGCAACCGCAAGAAAGACATTGGGAGGCTGCATTGCGAGTGGTGCGCTACTTGAAAGGAAATCCTGGTCAATGAATTCTCTTGCGTTCAGATTGTGACTTGCAGTTATATGCATGGTGTGATTCAGACTGGGCGAGTTGTCCTTTGTCCCAGCGTTCCCTGTCTGGGTGATTTATTCTACTTGGGAAATCGTCGATTTCCTGGAAAACTAAGAAACAACACATTGTGGCTCGTTCTTCAGCGAAAGCAGAGTATCGGTCTATGGCCACGGCCATGTGTGAATTAAAATGGTTGAAGGGATTGTTATTAGCTCTTGGAGTGACGCATTCGAACCCAATGCGATTATATTGTGATAGTCAGGCAGCCTTGGATATTACAGCAAACCCAGTATTTCATGAGCGTACGAAACATATTGAAGTTGATTGCCATTTTGTTCGTGATGAGATTCAAAATGGTTGCATTTGTCCTGCTTATGTGTCGACTACCGTCCAGTTGGCTGACATCTTTACAAAGGCACTGGGTCGAAGAGAATTTGAGTATTTTCTCCACAAGTTGGGCATTCACAACCTGCATGCTCCAACTTGAGGGGGGGTGTTAGGATTGAATTAGGAGTCTTCGGGATTAGGAGACTCTGCTGAGTTAGGATCAAATTGGTAGTAGGAGTCTCCGTTCTCTTCTAATCCTTATCTTGTATAGTTGAGATAGGAAATATAGGTTTGAGTTTGTATATATGTATCTGAATCCTCAATGAATGAAAATACAAAAAAGGAAAAGTTATGTTTTTACATGAATGCACCTGAGGTAGCTCAAACCGTCACAAAGCCAGGCAAAATTCTGGGAAAAGGGCTTTAGATTCATAGGTCTTGAGCTCAATGATCTCATCCTTCCCTTTTCTTGCTTGTAGTGAAGGATGGCCGGGTGTTTCGAGAGTGGGGATGCCTTTCGGAAGTTGTCGGTGTTTCGAATGGCAAGGTCTTTAGTGTAGAGGTTGAGCACCATTTCAGAACAAACCCAAATCGAGGTGATCTGTGATCTTCATCTCATATCCAAGCACGACCCGAATAGTCGTTCCTTCATAGCAAAAGCTGGTGTTGTTCCTTATCTCACTGGAACCCGCTATTCCTCCTCCGTCTTCTTGCATGCTACGACTACTATAGGTCCGACAGGGAAGGGAGATGGTGGTGATGTTGAATGTGGGGTCGGCTTGCGTGGTGGAGCAAGCAGAGAAGAGGACTACGATATTAGAGGTCAACGGAAAATAGATCTAAGTATCTCTCAGATCTCAAAATTTGGGCTCCTTACAAATCTGAGAGATACTCTGCCAGTGGAAAGTTCTCTGAAAAATTCGTCGGATAATATAGTGATCAGATCCAATTTCAGGACTTTGTTTCTCATATCTCAAATTTTGGGGTAATTTCGTCACTGATTTTCAAATCACATCTCAAACAAAAAGGGCATTTTCAACCGGGTAAATTAGAGATTTTTGAAAATTATAACAGTGATGTCACATGCTTTAGGTAATTGTCAAAAATAATAAAAATACTTTAAGACAATACTAAAACAATAAGATTAGAGTTAATTAATTTCCTAAATGTTATAGGTATTTTAAAAAAAATTAGAGATGTGAGTCCCATCTCAAAAGTTCTTACTTTTGGGTCCCATGGTAAATAAATTCCATTATTCCACCAAGCCATTCCCTGACAACCCCCGTGTGTTTGGAAGCATGGATATTTTTATATAGGTGTGCCCCTTCAACATTTCTCTTTTCATGCTTTTCTGTGTATATTGAGAATAACAAAAGATAACTTTGATTTCTATACAGGTTTATTCTTTGGAAAAAGTGATTTTTTTAAATTCCCCCAACAATTACACATTTTTCACTGTTATGATGTAGTGCCTAATAACGTTTAATTATCATTTTTTTTTATAAGCAACGCTTAATTATCATTATTACCTTTCTCTGGTAATAAGCAACACACGTAGAAGTTGCCGTCGAATCGTCGTGCTCACTGCTCAGGGGCAGGAATAGTAAATTATTGTCCAACAAAGGGTCAAAATAGAATATAGAAGTCTTCTAAACCGCCTAACTGAGTCCCCGAGTGAGGCCATCTGATTCATTGGAAAAGCGTGGCTCACCTCATTCTTCTTATAAATTAACACACCAGCCCAACTAATCCCTCTGCTTCACTTCACCGGTTCGCTCTCTCTCTAGAAGCCATCATCAGAAACAAAGAAGAAAGAAGCGAAGAGTTGCAGCAGCGATCCCTCTTCGGAGCTTTTCCTCGCTCTTTTCTTCATTGCTTTGGTCGTGTGAACCGCTGAAAATGACGGGGACTGGAGTGTTTGCGGATATCTTAGATGGTGATGTTTACAAGTACTACTCAGAAGGAGAGTGGAAGACATCTTCTTCTGGAAAATCTGTGGCGATCATCAATCCTACTACCAGAAAAACTCAGTACAAGGTTCAAGGTAATCAATTTAAGCGTTTAATTGATAATGTCTCTACCAGAAAAACTTGAGGATCCTTTATGATAATGTCTCGTAAGCCCGAAATGTTATCCTTCTTTGAGTTTTTTGCTCAATTTTGACGATCCGCCACCTTAATAGTTCCAATTTCCAATTTAATGTTTTTAGTTCAGGTTTGGCTTGAAATTTGAAGATCATAAGATCCTGGCTTATGTTTCCATTGAAAACTTCAAATTGATATTTTTGTTTCCTGATTTTTCAATTAGAAGTGTGATCAGATTCAGAGTAGCTTATTGACCCCTCTAATTGAAAGTTGAAACTAGATTAATATTGGAGTTTCTCAAAGAATAATAAGCGGAGTTTATCTGTCTTTTTCGTTCTTCCGGTATCATAGATATTGCCTTTCTTCAAACACAGTCTTTTTTTTTCCTGAGATTTTGAGGGGAGATCGATTTGTCAGCACTTTTCCTAATAATTTCTTGTTCTTCGTTGAACAAGTGATGTCAGCCCTGCATTCTTCCGACCAATTCGCTATTTTTATGCAAATTATGAAATTAGGGGAAAAAGAGGATATCATGAAAACGCTTCAATGACGAGCGAACGAATCCGAATATTGGCATATGCCCCCAGGCCCATTGGCCCTATTCTGTTCCAACCTCTAAAACAGATTGAGCCGGACAACGACGACTTGATCCGGGTCGACCTCAATAAACCTATACCATCCGAGTTACATCGCCAACAGTGCCGAGTTGAGTTGACTCTTTGCTGACAACTCGTTGTCTTGTCCAAGTTTCTGATTAACCCATGCTGGCCTCCAAACAGCTTGTACACAAGCAGAGGTGAACAAAATCATGGAAGCTGCCAAAACAGCCCAGAAGGTGTGGGCCAAGACTCCTCTCTGGAAGAGAGCAGAGCTACTACACAAGGCCGCTGCAGTCCTCAAGGAGCACAAAGGTCCCATCGCGGAGTGCCTCGTCAAAGAGATCGCGAAACCCGCTAAGGATGCTGTCACTGAGGTAACGAACTTATATCTGAGTTTCTTTGTTATTTGATGGGTGTCAAATTTGCAAAATTTGGGACTCAATTGGTGCTTGAACTTAATCTTACTTGCATTTGTGGTATGGTTGATGAAGGTTGTTAGGTCTGGAGATTTGGTGTCTTACACTGCAGAAGAAGGTGTTAGAATTCTAGGAGAGGGGAAGTTCCTTGTATCCGATAGTTTTCCCGGGAACGAGAGGACCAAATACTGCCTTACTTCTAAGGTAATTTCCCACCCTCGTTTTTTCTTGTTTGCTTGAATAGTAGTGGTTCATTGAGTCAAGAGTATGTTTCTTTTTGATAACAAGTTAAGAAGTATGTTGACTTGTTTGATGGGTAGTCGGGTACAAAAATAATTTGACATTTTATTGGATTGATCCGATTGGATAAGTGGTTTGGCTTTAGATTGCGTGGAGGAAAAGCTCTCTAGCAGATGAGCGGGTATGGATAAACCGTTTGTCTTTATCCGGAAATGACTATGTATCCTTATTTCAATTTTGTCGGGAAACCAACTTCTGGTGCAGAGGGTTTAAGTGTTCAACCCATGGTTTTCAAAACCGGATCGGACCGGAAAAACCAGGAACCGGTCATCGGTTCCGTCTTTCCCCAAAACCGTTGATTTTGGTCAGCAAACCACTGAACCGGCTGGTTAATCGTTCGAACGGCTTTGACCATTTTTTATTTTTTTTTATTTTTTATTTTTTTTGTCAGAACAGGTCGAATGGTCGGGCTGTTTGAACCGGTAACCAGGCCCCTGACCGGTTCGGTTTTAAAAACCATGGTTCAACCATCCCTACAACCCTACCTTCAGGAGCCAGGGATCATGAATGCGTCCAAAAAAAAGTATCGTCTTTATTGATAACTAATGCTAGCCACTAGTAGGGGTACAAGTCGGGCCAGGTTAGGTCGTGTAACCCAACCTGAGCTATGAACCCTAACACAATCCGAAAGTTTTCAGGTTGGCAAGTTTGCGCAATTTCTCTGAATTCTTTTGTCAAATGTTCTTATGTACTATATTCAAGGATTGAGGTCAATTCAGTTTTAGCATGATGATACTTAAAAAGGACATAGTTATCATGTTTCTGGAATACATACATCCATACATATATACAAACATGTGTGCAAGGAATTATTAACCATATATAATATATGGCATTTGGACTTAACTATTATGAAGCTGAGTCAGATTTTGATGGGATTGAGTTGCAAAGGCCTTAACCCTAACCCAACCCAAAGTTAAAGTTGGGTTTATACTTTTCAACCCTAGCCCAAACTTGAGCCTGACCCGACCTGGATTGGGTTCGGGCTAACCCAGCCCAAGTTGCAGAGTAGCCACTAGGGATATGAATATAGATCTAATGCATAAGGTGTGTGAGGATGACTGAGGAGCTGAAAGATGTGATGCGCCTAGTTAAAAATTTAAAATTTCCAAATAGCCAAACAAGTGTGGTCATTATTTGATAACTATTGCTCTAATAAAGATGCATCAACTGTAGATTGCTGGTAAAGGCTCATAAGGCATCATAATAAGGAGGCAAACCTTGAGAAAGCAGCCTCCCTGGGCAATAAGGGACAAAGAACAACCATTTTTTCAATGATATGCCCCGTCAGAGGTCAAGATAAGTCAGCTGATGCCATGGATGTTGGGTACCTGGAACCTGACCCAAGTTGCACCCTAGAGCTGGGTTTCATGTTTGAGCAGGATTTTTTAAGATGGTTGGAATGCATGGCATGGTATGCGCACTTTTGGACAACTTGGTGTCTCTCCATTGGGTATCCTAGTGTCTAGGTTTAATTTTAGCTAGAAAGCTAAGCCCAATGCAGCAGGACAATAGAATATTCATCTGACCTTCTGGACTTGAAAAAAAAAATTAATAAAAATTAAAGACCTTCTGGACTTCATGCCAAACTATCCAATAAACAAGTGCACTAACTCTGAAGGAAAAATGAACAAGAAAGTTGGTAAAATTATTTTAAGAGGATGTTTTGAAATTGAAACCAGAGGATTTGGTAGTTTGGTTCAGTTGATGGCATAACTGGTCCCTAACTTGTTTGTCTGATCTGACATTGATTTTCATTAAAAAAAAAAAAATCAGTTTGGACTGGTGAACCAAGATGATTAAACCAATATTTTAAATTAAACCAGAGGTCAAATTATCAGGTAGGTTGTTTCATTATTTTCGTGGTTTCACTGCCAATTTATCTGGTGGTGACCATTGAACCGTCCCAGAACTGTTGATCAGAGACTCAGCCAGTTCCTAATTTTAACAGTGCATCCAGTTTTCAAACTGTTGGTCAATCTACCAGAGTACCAGTCCAATGGATGACTATTGAACCATCCCAGAACTGTTGATCCCATCCAATTTCCAGTTCATCCTGTTTTAACTATTGGTCTGAACTGCTAAGCTATACCTAATCAGATGGTTCTTTTTCAAACTTCCATTTCTTCATATAAACCTGCAGGGTGAATCTTCCAGTCCAATAGGTTAGACCGACCAATCATGGATATGCCTACACAAGTGCTAGTTTTGGAACTTTGTTTAAGGTAAAATAACAATTTCACACAAGTCAATTGTGATTACTGATGGGGGAGAAAAGAAAAAGAGAAAAAAGATACACTCACAGAGATATTGCAAATAGATCCTGTCATGCGCATTAAAGTTTAAATGGTACGTGAAAGTTTTATCTGTAGATTTTTTTATTGCATGAAAAAGGTTGGGTTCTGCCGTTTTGGATAAATTGCATATCATCTTTTCTGTAAATTGTACCTAGATGAACCTTTTTTTCTTTTCTTCTTTTTTTTTCCTTTTATCTGCCTTTACTTGTGTGTGTTTCTGATCTTTCTTAGAACTTGGAATGTACCTAAGTCCTCTCATGAAGTGAATATGATTTTTATTTTCCT
Source organism: Nelumbo nucifera (assembly GCF_055504915.1). Classification (NCBI taxonomy): domain Eukaryota; kingdom Viridiplantae; phylum Streptophyta; class Magnoliopsida; order Proteales; family Nelumbonaceae; genus Nelumbo; species Nelumbo nucifera. The sequence goes on from NC_142650.1 coordinate 31,622,016, forward strand.
GGAAGATTTCCAAACCTTACTATTTTATGTATACATAATTTTAGTAAGATTTAGACTCTTACATTCTATGAATTTCTATCCAACCAGAACTTTAAAAGCAAGATGTAGTGAAACTAAAAAATCAAGTTCATAGTCATCTTTGTTGATTTCTTCTTCATTATTTCAGAATAGGTTAATGACTTTGACTGTGCATTTAACTGCAGATTCCACTTGGGGTCATATTAGCAATTCCGCCTTTCAACTATCCTGTTAACTTAGCAGTCTCAAAAATTGCTCCTGCACTGATTGCTGGTAACTCCCTGGTGCTCAAACCTCCAACTCAGGTATTCTACCCTGAAACTTCATTTATGCTCTAATCTGTGAGAGGGGCCGGTCTACCCCATGAACCACTCACCAACCCGAAACAACCCCTGTATGGGTGTATCGGGAAGGCTCTGATATGATACATATCGGCCGATACATGACGATATTTTGAACCTTGGTCTGGGTAGTAAATATGCAATATGCACATTTCCAATAAGCTGACTTCTTCTGCGTTCTTCACAGGGTGCTGTTGCTGCTCTCCATATGATTCATTGTTTTCACTTGGCTGGTTTTCCCAAAGGCCTTATCAGCTGTGTTACTGGAAAGGGCTCTGAGATTGGAGACTTCCTCACAATGCATCCTAGCGTGAATTGTATAAGGTTATCTTTACTTACCTCCAGGCCTTCAATGCTTCATAAGGTTGTGTTTACATTTGTGCAATAAATGTTCACTTTCTCCTACCCCATGAGCATCTTTCATTTGTTCAGTTTCACTGGTGGAGACACTGGAATAGCAATCTCAAAGAAGGCAGGCATGATCCCTCTTCAAATGGAACTGGGAGGAAAAGATGCTTGCATCGTTCTTGAAGATGCTGATTTGGATTTAGTTGCAGTAAACATCATAAAAGGAGGATTCTCTTACAGGTTAGGGATTTAGGGAAATCTCTAAACTTGCTACTGAACTATTTGGCTCTTAACTCTTATAAATACATCTGACAAACATGTCCTGATTGCTGTGTTTTCATCTATAACAGTGGTCAAAGATGTACAGCTGTTAAGGTTGTCTTGGTGATTGAGTCTGTAGCTGATGCTCTTGTTGAAAAAGTTAAGTCCAAAGTAGCAAAGTTGACTGTTGGACCACCAGAGGATGATTGTGATATCACACCAGTTGTGACAGAATCATCGGCGAACTTCATTGAAGGATTGGTGATGGATGCCAAACAGAAAGGAGCAACATTTTGCCAAGAGTACAGGAGAGAAGGAAATCTGATCTGGCCTCTCTTGTTAGATCATGTTCGACCTGATATGAGGATTGCATGGGAGGAACCATTTGGACCTGTTTTGCCAGTCATAAGGATAAACTCTGTTGAAGAAGGAATTCACCATTGCAATGCTAGCAATTTTGGCCTGCAGGTAAATATTCCATCTTCCTATCCTCCCTTTTTTTCAGTATAATTCTCTCTGTCTTCCTATGAAACATTGAAGATTCTACAGCAAGGTGTTTTCTCCTAACCTGTCATCATTCTATTGAGAACATATGATATTTCCAACCCTAAGTTTGTTTTATTGTAATCTCCCTGGACCTAGCTATTAATTAGAAACAAAGATTGCTCCTCAATCCAGGAGTTCCAGAACAATCCAATGAGTGGTTGCCTTGGATTTCTGTAGTCCAATAATCACTGGCCTAAAATCAATAACTTAGTGGTTTGATAATTCATTTAAATTGGTATTGGGCTAACAATTAGAACTATACTGTAATCTGGTTTCCAAAACAATAATCGGAACCTCACTTTTGGTTTCAATTAATAGTGAGTTGTGTTAGTAGATAGGTTGGCAAATTAAAATAACGAATATTCAATTCAAATCAGCTTTAATCCGAATCTGACAAACATGGGATTCAATCCCAGGACTCCGCTACAACCAGCAGAAGATTACCAGCCAGACAGTAGGCAACTTCAAGATCATTAATTGCAAATTTCTTTGTCTATTACATTGTTGCTCTTCTCAATTAGTGCTTGTCATCCATGTTGATAGTAAACAATGATTAGTTAACTGAATTGTTCATGCTAAAATTAATGTTTCTCTTATGCATGAATAAAAACATAGGGCTGCGTCTTCACAAGGGATATAAACAAAGCAATCTTGATTAGTGATGCAATGGAGACGGGGACAGTTCAAATCAATTCGGCACCAGCTCGGGGCCCAGATCATTTTCCTTTCCAGGTGCATTGACTCTCCAAAGTCCAAAATAACATGACACTGGAATCTTAGAATCACTGGATTGTTGTCATTTATTGCAGGGCCTGAGAGACAGTGGAATCGGATCACAAGGAGTGACGAACAGTATTAACCTGATGACCAAGGTTAAGAGCACTGTGATAAACCTACCAACCCCTTCATACACCATGGGTTAATTTGTTTACTGGGAAATTACCACTTTTGTTTTAGTCAATTACTATTGGCTGTTTGATTGTAGATTTAAATGATGAGAATAATGGGATTCACTTGACTCTCTGGTTAAGTGAAGAGAGATGATCACCTAAACAAATGAAACGGTTTACCTACTTCATCCTCTCAGTCCAAGCCTTCCGTTTGGAAGCTTGAGCAGTCCAAGATGTATCTGCAACTTATACTACCACACTAGGAGTATACAAATAGTGATGAATAATAGTTATTTTTAAGTGATTTGTGGTCTTTATTATTTGATTTACCAATTTTTTCTAATAACACTTGGCCAGATCACTTCTAGAAGTAGCCCGCTCTGAGCCAAATGGAGCTGCAAGGCCCAATATCATGTACCATACAATTTAAGGTACATGACTGTATAATCGAAACGAGGGAAATTTATGGTTTCCCGGTAAGGGTGTTCATGGTCCAGTTTTGTTCAGTTTGGAGAGTTTGGACCAAGTGGTTTAAAAGATATCCGAACCAAATCAAACCATTTTAGTATAGAAACCAAATCAGATCAAACCATTCTATTACACTTTAGTCCAGTTTTTATAATATGATCTGGGCCATTCTACTGGACTTAACTCAATTAGAAAGCCAAATAACATGTACTCCCAGGTAAATAACAAATATAATTCAAATATCAAATTGAAAAATTAACAAGTACCACAGCTAAAAATTTGAGACAAACAACAATGTATGAAATGTTAAATAAATATATACATACAGACATCATTGGGAGAATGACCGTTCAGCCCAGGGTCAGATTTCATAGGCCTAAAGTACAGTTGGGGTAGGTGTCAGCTCATATGAGTGCATAGGGTGTGGGTTTTTGACCTTTTGAATGTTTATAGGGTTGCAGCAGAATTCAGAATTCTGCATTAGGCCTGTCTGTACTTCTCCATTAAAAATATGTATTATACATGCACACACACTAATAACATTATTAATAATTTGGTTTAATTCAATTTACAGTTTGGTCTGGTTTCTGAAATTTAGAAAACTAAACCAAACTAAAATTACGCTCTGAGAAATTGTTAGATCAAACAAAACTGTTTTTAGGCTAAACTAGACCAAACTGCCAATTTCAGTGCAATTTGGCAATTTGAATTAGGCTATAAATGGGTTGGTTCTACCTGACTACCCAAACTAACTATGACGGTTTTGGTTCAATGATTTTGTCCTCAATAGGGATGGCAACAAGCCAAGCTTTTCACAAGCTGCTTGAACTCGGCTCATGAAAGGATCGGCTCAGATCGGTTTCAATCGAGCTCGAGCCTACTAGAGCTTAGCTTGTGAGGCTCACGAGCCGGCTTGAATATATATATAATTATAAAAAATAATATATATAATAAAATATTATAATTCTTAATTTTTAAATATCAAATAAAAAATATTTTTATATATAATTTTTATTTTTATAAAAAAAAAAATTCTTGAAATCAAGCTGGAGCTTATGAATTTTTAACTCGAGCCAAGTTCGAGCTCAAGGTTCTGGTTCAAATCCACCCCTAGTCCTCAATAATAGTTGGGTCGGTTTTAATTCTTAATTTTCTTATAATTTTTATCATATTTTATGTTTGAAATGATAAGTTTGATAGATAATGTAGTTAAAATTTTTAATTTATTAACAGTAAATAATACAGTATTTTACTATCATACTATTAAGGTTATATACTCAGAACTAACAAGTGACAGTACTTTTCGGGTCAACCTTTAGGCTCCAACCCACTATTTTATATTAAAAAGAAACTGTTGACTCAGGTGGTTTACCCAGAGGGGAAAACGGTTCAAATTTCGGATCAGGTTTCATGATTTCATCTGTTGCAATTAGTTTCTTAAATTCTTGGGCCGTTAGGCATCCATCAATGAGTGGATTTGAGGCCCATATTGAAGCATTCTGCTTTAAATAGTCGTCCTATTAAAAGTTTAAAACTCCACAAAAGGAGTTGATCCAATGTCTATACCCTGGATCTAGATCCAGACAAGAGCTTTATGTGCTATCTGCCAAGAAAAACCAAAATCGACTGACTGAACCAAAAAAAAAAAAATTATGTCTTATGGCGAAGATTCCATTTATTTACAACAGAGCCTAAAAAAGCCAATTTTGGGGTATAGAAAACAAAAGCACCCTGCAAAAGCTGTTTCCCCTGTTTGAGCTCCACTTTGACCATGCCTATAAATTGTCATTTAATGCATTCATGGAAGGACGTTTCCTTCATTGTCAACCAAACAAGAAGAAAAAAAACTTTTCCTATTGAATTCAAGCCACTTGGCAATAATTATTTCAAACAAGAAACAGGTGTCACTCTCCCATATGAGCAGGGTGGGCCCTAAAGTCGATCCCTTTGAAGTATTGGAGCTTGTCCATGTAAGACTTGTGGATCTCCCAACCACATAATTGCATGCTTTGAGTGAGATGGGTATGGGCCGGGCCGCGCCGTATGGCCAAGCATGTGAAGATAGCCAAACTGTTATTCCTTTATTTTTATTTCTTCATTATTATAAGCAATCAAAAGCGTTTGAGGATTGCAATGGAAAGAGGGTGGGGAATAATGGCACCATGGAAAGAAAATTCTGCTACCTATTAGTGCCCGTTTGGGAGGGCTTCTGAGCGGCTTTGAAGAAGTTATCAAAATTAGCTTCATCAAAAAATTAAGTTTATTTTTCAGTTTTTAGGGTTTTCATCAAATACAACTTGCTAATTTTCCATGCAGGGTCTATATCTTGCAATGCCGCGGCTGCGGGACAGTAAGAATTAGCTGAACATTTGGCTGTTCAGTGGACAGATGCCTGATGGAACTTGCATCTTTTACCTTTTACGGTGGGGCCTATGAATTTATCATTAGAGTGAAATATTATATTAATTTCACAGCCTGTTGAACAACCATTGCATTTGGCTAATCCCAATTCACTACAAGAATGCCCTCTTAATTGGACAATATATCACCCAAACAAGCCATTACTTTATTTCTCTCTCAAATTTAAAATAAATCAGGCTGACGGTTGTTGCAGGGGGGGTAAAATGGAAATTTTTTCCCATGGCCATTTTCCATGCAACCAGATAAAATAGCAATATTCGGAAAATCATTTGTTTTCCTTCATTTTACATTAACAAATTGATGGTGGCTAGTTGGTAGGTTCTTTGATTCATTGGAGTAGAGACCTGGGATCAAATACTGCTGACATCAGGGTTGGGGGCCGGATTTAAGGGAGCGGGATGTGCTACCGCCCCCCCCCCCTCCTCACCATGTATTGGGAACATCTCCCGATGATAGTATTAGAGATGATGGTGTCATCACCAGGAGATGTTCTCAATATACGGCGAAAATGTGATGTGGGACGTTGTGGGGCGCAGATCTGAACTCCCCCCCCCCTTCTTTGATTGTGCCATCTTATAACTTTTTTTTCCATCCTTATATTTGGCCTCAAGTTTTCCTTAAAAATGAGATCCCTATATTTTTTTTATTTTTTCAAGTTCTTTTTCTTCCTAAGAAAAAGTAGTTTTCTCATTTTTCAAGTTAAGACAAACATGCAGAAATTAGAAAATTGGTCCATTTTCTTATTATATACTATTTTCCAAGATAGTAATTCGATTTCTTATGCTTTATATACAATAAGGTTCAAAAATACTGTAAACACCTATAGTATCTAAAAAGCAATTTTGAAAGACGTATTAGAATAGGCTTTTGATGCATATAGATCTAGTAGAAAAAAAAATAGAACACATGGATAGAAACTCAAATAAATCCTAAGAATATATATTCATAACACCAAATTTTAGGCCCTGTTTGGTTGGAGTCTGGAATCGGAATTGGAATGAGCTATTCTGATTCCAACTGTTTGGTTGAGCGGAATTGGAATCCCATTCTCATTCTTGTTGAAATGGCATTCCCCTATTTGAGGGAATGGTCATTCCTTGCCTTTTCCTCGGGAATGAAATTTCATTTCTGCTGATTTTAATTTTCATTTTTATTTCTATTTGAACCAAACATACTATGAGAATAAGCCATTCCAATACTAATTCTAAAGAATTTTGATTCTGATTCCAATTCCAATTGCAAGTCAAACAGACTATTAATCTTTTTCGAAGCCAAACCTCCATTCATTCATTAGATTGGTGATAAATCAGAAACAATGGTAGAAATGAGGAAATCAAACACAACAAGCCAAAGTCCTTGGTCTGTTAAGAGAATTACCAAATCTGGCAACCCTGCGTAAACTGAATAAGTAGCATCTCTTGGTACATAACTAACCAAGCAAGATGAAAGGTGATTCAAATAACTTTTGTAATCTGTGATCAACATACAAAGAAACCACAATGATATCAAAATCTACCACGAACAATGGATTATGCATCATCTATGACCATAAATGACGTACATCACATAAGAAACACATGATTTGATAATTTATATGATGCACGAACTATCATGAAATATTACTATCCACTATGATATTTTAAAATATTATCTTATGGAACTATATTCTCCAAATAACACTTTAAATTAATGACTTTCTTTAGAGTTGAGTCGTTGATATTTGAGATTTCAAGAGAAAATTTAAAATTTAAAGATGGGTTTAAATCAATGTTTTCAATTGTGGTCGACCCAACTAGTTAGACCTATTAGCCAACCAGAATTTCCATGTAAAAAATGTTGACTTGTCAACCTAGTGAATCAATCAATTGAATTGCTAAATTGTTTAACCCGATAGGTGGGTCATGAGTCAAAAATTATTTGTTCTTTTTTGTGTTCTAGTCAATCTTTTAAAAACTGGCCCGGAATCAGAATCATTTTGGCCACCGGTTTATGGGTTGATGGTTCAATCGTTCGGATTGAACAGTCGATCAGTTTTGACACAAATAAATAAAATAAATTAAAATAAAGTAATTACAATAAAAATGACCAAAAAAACGTTGAAAGGGTTGATGGTTCGATCACCCGAGTCAATGGGTCGTTGACCAATTCAACTATTTTTGGCCAGAGATTGGGTTTAGGGTAAAACGGAACCAGTTGCCTGGACAACATCCAATCTGAACGGTCCAACCGTCCGGGTCAAACATTGGTTTTAGCCATTCCATCTTAATAAAAGCCATTATTATTTATAAGTTAATTATGATGTCATGGGTTGACCCATATGACCCAAATAAATGAACTGGTAACCCACTATTAACACCCAACTTTTTCTCGGTCCCCTCACCTTGCCTCTTTATACCCACTTTTTAGACCCAAAAACTTGGAATCACAACCAAATCAATTTGAGACTTTGCAAAGCCAAAAAGTCCTCTTTTGACACAATCCATAGGACAAATTAAAACATCAAAATCAACATCAATATCCAATCAAATATGGCCTACAGACTTAAGAAACTATAAATTAGTCACACACCCATCGTTCATCACACCAACTTCCTTTCTAATGGCCCTAGTCCAAAAATCCATCGCCTCAAGATCACTATGATGTAGTCAACTAGCAAATCTCGCTGCAAATCCATAACAATCAACCGTAAAAAATGCCAAGGTCCTATTTTGATGGCCCCAAACAATCATCAAGATCGACCATTTCTTTCTCAGATCAAAACCATCCACTTGACTCATCACCACAAGCTATGCATACCCACCAAATTTCATCTCAAAATTCCCTCATTTAACCTACCATCAATACTATTTCAAGAAATCCCATTGATTATAGCTTATCATCCATCATCCCAACTTCATTTAACCAATAAGACTTTGCCACTATGTTTGGAAACCCAAAAAAAAAAAACTCCATTACGTCAAATTTCACGACCAAACTCCTCTATTTGACCGTTAAAAATGTGAGATTCCATTCTGAGCCATTGACCCAAACTAAATCTGTCAATCTACACCTTAAATTCATAATGTTCAAAAGTGCCTACCCACTAAATTTCAGCCCAAAATTCCCTCATCACCCTTCATCAAACAAAAATTCTATTTCAACAAATCTCATTGATCCAAACTTGTCAGCTGTAGGTTTCCATCATCCCAACCCTAACCAGACCTCACCAATGTGTTCAGAGACCCAAAAAACCCTAATACATCAAATTTCATGACCTGATTCTCCCGTTCAACCATTAAACTAGGAAAATGCCATTTTTGATGCACTAGATTGAATTGCCACCTCATTTGTCCCAATCTGAAACCTTAAAATTGTGATGGTTGATGTCAAGCCCATTCTTAACCTATTCAAACACTTTGACCAATGAAACCTGGGGAAATCTAGAGAAAGGAAAGACAAAAAAAGAAAGAACCAAATGAGCATTCCCAACTCCTATAGATGCCCCATTCGCAAAAAAACCCCCAAACATTTGAACTTGAAATTTCAAATCCACTCACCAATTTCATATCTAAAACTAATACAACATATCCAAACTCCCAACTACCTGAAAGTTCTTCCTAGATCATTCAAGCTCTCTCTTCGTTCAATTTAGATGAAAGCCAAGAATCTCAATAACAAGGAAACATATGAGAGGTAAGCCTCTCACCACATTTGTAGCTCAAGTTTGTCTTTTCTGGGTTGTTTGAAAGTTCTGAGACCTCGAAGAACCATTGTTCTTGATTTCTTCGAGGCTAAGAATGGATGTAGAGAAGCGAGGGTCTTAGCTCTTAGCAAAGTTAGTACCTAAGACTCGACAACATCACCTCAAGATCAATCTTAGGTCAAGATTAATCTTAGGAGAAGTTGAGAGCATGTTTGTCCATATTTCAAAAATTCCAACAACTATTTCATTTGTTTTTCGCATGAAATAAAGCTTAGACAACTCCCATATTGGGATGCTACAACAGCTTGGAGAGAGGGGTGCCTAACACCTTCCCTTTTCTAATCCTTATGATTCAAAAATCACTTTGTTAGGTGCTTTTCCTGGCGAAGAACGGAGTCACTATCAAAACAAATAAATCGATTTTCGAATCTAAAAATGAGGAACCATTTCCTCTAAAAAATGGGTGGCAACTCCATTTTTTGAGTCGGCCATGAGTTTTCCGAAACTCACCCAACATCAACACCCAAAAGAAGTTCACCACTTTGTGGGGTGGTGAAAATAATTCTTAGAGTCTATTTGGTTCGTAATTGGAATCAGAATGGTCTATACCCATAGTCTGTTTAGTCTAGACAATAATCAAAATTGGAATTGAAATAAGTTGGAATGGGATTTCATTTCCAAGGGATGGGGAGGAAATGGTGATTCCCTCAAATGGGAGAATGTCATTCCACCAGGAATGGGAATGTGATTCTGATTCCACCCAACCAAACAGTTGGAATCAGAATCGGTCATTCCAATTCTGATTCCAAACCTCTATTCCCGGGAACCAAAACTTGACTCCATGGATAATAGGGAGAAAGACTTTTTCTGATGAGTCTTCATCGTCCATATTTCTAGATAGTGCACCTAATCAGAACTAGATATGATTGATTGATCAATTGAGATGATGATGGAGCACAATTTAATTCTAGAAACAAATTATTCATTGAATAAGGATGAGGCTTCACCAAAGATTTTGGTACCCAACACGGATAGATTATGAGAGTTTCCAATGACATCATTGGCATCAAGATGGTTTTGTTATACACTTCTAAAAACCGTTAAAATGTCAAAGAAGAAACAATGATTATTAATATCTAGTTAAAGATTTTGAGTTCTAAGCATGTTGGTGATACATTGATTGATAAGCCCATAGAGAGACTATCTTCACTACCAAGTGTGTGTTTTGTTCCATGGACGTTTCATGATAGGCGTTTATCAAAATGCTACCATGTCATCGCCAAATCAGCATTTTCTCATCATGTTCATCCATATACATTAATATTCACGAAAGTGGGTTTTGATTTATGTGTGCACCAACCGTTGGGGGAAGCTTAATTTTAATGCTTCCCCCAAGAGTTGAGCGTTTATTCACTATTCCATTGATGTGGTGCCTAATGGTGCCTAGTTGTCAATAAACAGTTTATCAAATACTTTTCTCAATTTTAAAGACAAATCAAGTACAAACATTTATTTAATAAATGGAAGCTATACCGAACACATACCAAGTTAAGGTAGTGTCTCTCAACATTTTAGAGATCCCTTGTTAGTAATGCTATAAGGGTGAAGCACCCTACAACTATTGAATGGACCATGGAGGCTACCCCAAAAAATGAGTCCCACTAGTCACCATGAATATTATAGTATGGAAATGTTAAGGCATGAGAAGGGCCTTGACAATTCAACAATACTTCAACCTTATCAAATGCTCCTATCCTAGTTTTTTTTTTCATGGACTAAATGTAAGGAGAAGAAGTCTCTCTGTTTTTCTCAATAAAATGGATGGCTAACATTTTATCAATGAGCCGAGTGAAGGTTTATCAGGTGGGTTATGGATCAAATGGAAAAATTATTTACAAGTCAATAATATTTCTTTTGCCCAAAAAATATATTATTATTGAAATTTGGGACTTAACAAAAAGATGCAGTGGGCAATTAGTGGTCCTATATGGAAAATCAATTCATGGTTTAACAAAATGATTCCATGGACTGATGAGCTTGTTAATAACAATGTTACTTCTTCATTTATAGTCCCTTGGTGAATGGTTGGGATTACAATGGAATTGCATCTCACTCTGAAAAGCAAGGAAGCACTCCCACTCCTAGAAGTTGTTTGAATTACTTTTAAAACACAGTAAATTCTTTGGGCTTGCTTAAGTTGGGCTATAGTGGTCCAACCTTTATGTGGACCAATAAGTGTGAGGGTAATCTTGTGAAAGGCACACTTGAAAAAGCTATGACCATTGCTGATTGGTGAGAGTTAAACATCTATCAATCATCAATAGTGATCGAGGGACCATTCTAGTGATGCTTAAAGGCTCACACAATGGTAACAAGAAACCCCTATGCTTTTAGGTGGCTTGGGGTAAGGAAGTAGACTTACCTATCCAATGTCAAAGAATTTTGGAAAATATCTATAGCTAATTGTTTTAAGGTCAAATGCGGTGATACGACCCTTTAGGAAAACATCAAAGAGTTATGCCTTGATGTGGATTTCTAGAGTTTCTTCATTTACCTGTTACCTTAGGAAAATACGACCCTTTAGAGTAAGTTTTGATATTTTATCAACTTCATCAATAGGGTCAAAAGATGGTAACATTGGTCATCCACAGTTACTGAGTGCAAACTATTATGCAATATTCCCATGTGCATGTGGTGATTCTCTATGAGAAATCATCGATTTACCCTTGTCTTCCATAGCCATTAAAGTAGGTTTCCACATACAAGGTGAGGAGTAAAGTAGGTGTTATAGATAACTGAAGTTGAGGCTTGAAGTGGAGAAACGACAATGAACCTAGACACCACTTGGAGGGAGTAAGGGCTAGAGTACATAAAGGTTAAGAAAGATACTTGATAACTATCAATGTGGGTCAAATTGAAAACAAAAGGTGCACTTACTGCAATTGAATGCAAATAAGTAACTCTAAATGTAAGAAAGTCCTACTGCTACCCTTGAAGTCATCGAAGTTACAAACACAGAGGCTAATTGGAAGAAACACCGCAACTTTGCTTTATATTTTTATGTCATTGGGAGCCCCAAATTTGAACCAAAAATGTCACCCACGCCCTAGATTGCCATTGGGTGCACAAAAACCCTTGAAATCATCCCTAATCGAGGAGAAATGCTGCATCTTTAAGGAAAGTTTACTACAAACCCTATCTATTTGAAAATATCTTATAGTTTTCTTAAAACACTCTATTGAAACCCAAGCTTTGCAATTGGGTGAGTTTCAAACACGATTTCCTCAATTTCTTTTTAAATAGGGACCCAAATTAAGCCTAAAAGAAGAGAGAGATGAACTCGAAGCATTTGAAACCACTACAACATCCTCATTTTTGTTTTCTCATAAGAAACCCCCAATTCTTGAGCCCTTAAACTTATAATATATCCAAAAAACTTTCTTTTTATCTAATATACGTAATCCAACTTCAATTGATTATAAAATAACTTAGAGCCCTCACCCTTTTTTAAGAAATAAATTTTTAGCTTGTTTTGGTTATTAGATATTAACAATCAAGGCTACATCCAAAAAGGTAAGTTTATCAACTTATCTCTTTAATTCATTTTAGCTCATTCCAAATTTCAATTATGCTTAAAGAATGAGGTAAAGACGTGAGATATTTGGGGAAACTTGTACCCAAATATCGATCACATCACCTTAGACCAACTCTAAACAAAGTTGGGAATCTTCTTCTAAGGTTTTGGTGTTTTACTCTTTCTTGCTTGAAGTTGTTTCTTAAAGCTTAAGCCTAAACAACTTTCATATTAGGTTGTTACAACAACTTGGAGAGAGGGGTGCTTAACACTTACCCTCTCCTAATCCATTTGAATCAAAGATCTCTTGGTTGAGTGTCTTTCCCGTTGAGAAATGGATCAATATCAAAAAAATTAAGTAAATTTGCTCTAAAAAAAATAGGTGACGACTACTTTTCCTATTGCTAGCCGTGAGCTTCCCAAAGCTCATAGTGATATATTTGGAAATTGAGAACTAGTTAAAAAACAAATGACATAATCAAATGCATGTCAACACTTTAATTTGAGACATTTGATTTAACTCCAGTTAATTAACTAAAAATCATTCGAACAAAGTTAGTGACATGGATTTTCTTAACAAGGTTTAAATGAAGAATTGGATATGTTGAATTAAACTAAATGTGAGTTACCCCGGACTCATACCTCTTTTTGAGGAGCTCCTCATAAGGTATGATTGCATCTGAGATCCCTCGGACTCAAACCTCGTTTTGGTTTACTCCAAGTGCAAGACAAGTCAAAGTTAATGTTGATGGAGGCTTCAAATAGAATAATCTAGGTAGTTATGGATTTGTAATCAACGGCCGTAGGGGTTTTTGCAAGGATGCTTGTTTTAAGTCTGTTTTTGTGGCCTCAGCCCTCCAGACTAAAGCCATTGCTTTGAGGTAGGGGTTGGACTTGGTGAAGGTTCAGGTTTCTCCAATTGTATAGTTGAAATGGACTATTAGGAACTCCTTAATGCCACTAGTAAAAGTCCTTTTTAGGGATGCAAACGAATTGGATCAAATTCGACTAAGGGTATATTCGAATCTAATATGACTCTGTTCATGTCAGATCTGACCCGATTCGAAGATCCGATCAGATCTGATAGGACTCAATTTGAATTCGAATCCTATCAGTAAGTCGGATCTTCGGATATGATCTGATCCAGCTTGTTTTCTTTACAAATTAATAAATTGTTAAAAGAAAAAGAAAACATACTAATTTAAATAAAGTAAAAAACAAAAAAATACAAGTATTTTTTAATTATTTTCATCACATGTACATGTTTTTTATAAAAAATAATAATATAACAAATTAAAAAAATATAATATAAAAATATATTTATAAATAACATATATATGTACTATATATATTTATAAATATATAATATACATCAGATCGAATATTCTCGAATTGGATGGGTGGGGGTGGGGAGGCGATCCAAATATGATAAATTTGACCAAATAGGATGGATCTCAAATCGGATCGTATCATGATCCAATCCATTTGCACCCCTAGTACATTTTTGTGTTATAGTTGAGTTGGTGTCTCTTGTTAAAGACATTTTGACTACTACTAAGACTATCTCTATTTCTTTTTCTTTTGTTAACAGGAGTGGTTGTGGCTTGGCACTAGGCGCATACTGTAGCCCACATAGGTTTCTAGGATCAAGGACTTTTTGTTTTTGACTATCCTGAATGGGTGCAATGCCTTGCAAGAACCGATTATATTTAACCTCCCATGGATTTTGTATTTTGGTGTTCATTGCATTAATAAAACTCTTTTCTTTTACTAAAAAAAAAAAAAAGTGGATGCTCTATCCATTTGGGTATAAGTGCAGTCTTATGAGATAATTCAGGCCAGTTATACGTAGGTCTCTCTACATCTCTCTCTCTGTATGCTTGAAAATTGAATTTGAAGCATCAACATTTTTTAAAAGGATCAAATGGGCTCTAAGGTTGCATATTATTAATCTAGTTTGGAAGGAGATAGTAGAATTGTGATTCAAGCTTTCTTGGATTGTTTTCCACTAATCTTGTGGTGCATTCCACCTCTTATTCGGGGTTGTAGGGCCCTTCTTTATTTTGATAACTATGAAATCATACCTGTTTACAACGATGGAAATTTTGCTGCCCATTTACTAGTTATAACAATGACGCTTCTTGGTCTAGAACCATATGGATTTCATTCATTAACTTTTGTTACATGACTATTTTAATGTACTTTTCCATGAATGAAATTACCTTTGGGCTTTTTTGGAAACAAAAATAAAGCATTGTTGTTAGCCTTATAAATGCAAAAGTTGAAAAAGATAATGCTTTTGGCCTTCAACTTTCCTTCTCCTAAAGTGATATTCTTAGGTTGCACTTAATGGTAATCGTTCGGGGTTAGGGCATATCGTTATTGAATCTGATTATGTTATTTTGTTTAATATATTTAGGAATGCTTCTTGCTGATCCCAGCAATCATTGATGATATTATATCCAAAGATTGCGTTTATTTTAGGTGTAAATACGAACCAATGTAAAATTCCACTCTTGGTCCGTATTTTCTTGTGTTTAGATGGGGTCTAAGTTTTACATTGAAAATTGATGTAAACCCCGTGCATGGTTGAGTTTTACATCAATAGTCACACTTTTCAAAATTCCGATGGCTCACTCATTTTAAATCGATCAGTGTTGAACTCCATTAATGTACTTTTATATCGATGTGTATTGAAGTTTCATTGGTAAGAAGAACAATAGGATGGCTTGTTTCTTGGCAATAAGTGGAAATTTTATGTATAAGAGAAAATGGTTTAATGCTATAGATTAACATATTTGTTGGCACACTTTATTGTGACCTTTATGGTCCCTTTTAGTTTGACAATATTCCTTATGTTCATGAAAAATAGGAGTAAAAATAAAACAATGACATTTATGTTAAGAAGATTCTATGGTGTAAATTTTAAGAAAAAAATTACAAAGACTCATGGCATGTTTAATACCATGGTAGGTTGAAGCTTCAATATTTATATTTGATCATAAGATTGAAAATCAAACAATTGTTGCCGCATAAAATACTAGGTGTATGTTTGGTACTACGGTGTTGCATAAACATTTTGTTTGTAATTATTTTTTTTTGGCATTCGGTGCCATGCACTATTAATAACTTCCCCCTTCACCTCTTTTTTTCCCAAAGTGCTGGTTATGGGATTTGATTTTGCGTTAGTGTTGGAACAAACCAGCTAATACACCAACGAGCCAACCCTCAGTTCATTGTTTGTAATTGATTTAAGCATTAGAGATCAAGGAAAAAAGTGGATTTAGCACAAAGCGCAATGTAACATTTATTTATTGCTATATAATACACATAATCACACATTGGAGAAAACACCTACATAACATCTCTTTTGAGCAAAAATATCGAAATGATTTCTTTTAAAAACAACTTTCACATAATTTGAGGTAAAAAAAAGTAGTATAAAACATTTATATTCAATTGGCCCAACCAAAGGAGATTATGGTTTGATAAATTTTAATTGGCCACGTGGTAGAAAAATAGACACACAATACAATAATACCAAACACACCCTAAAATGCCTAATTGAAGAAGGAAACATCGAAAAGGTATCTCACTTATACACAACTTAATATGAAGATGGTACAACATTTATATTTAAATTTGCCCAACCAAACATGGGGTTGGTTTAATAAAGCCAAAATGCCTACATAATGCTTACATGGAGGCTTATGTATAAAGCTTTAATCTACCATAATGTCAAATACTTCTCAAGTGTGTTAAAGAAAAGCGGGCCTTATAAGTTGCTATGCGTTTTTTTTTTTTTTTTATATTTTATATAAATTAAAAAATAATTAATAAAGCTCAGTTTAAAAAGAATACAAATACAAGTAGAGTGCAAATACATATATAGAGTCCAAACTGAGCCTAGTGTTTTTCCTCAAAGGTTGCATTGTAACATCTGGAAAGCCATTTTCTCAATAGTGCAAATAAATGGTGAAAGCTACCTGAATGTACTACTTCTTTCCAAACAATAACCGACTCTTTTGTCATTTTGTACTTTTCACGGTTATTATATATCCAACTAGATAATGTGAGATATATACTTACAATAAAATTAATAAAGTAAACTTAGTAGGTATTGTTTAAAACAATTTTTATAACACTTTATTTTGAAAAAAATATACACATTTGGCTGAAATTTGAAAAAAAAAAAACCTCAAAAGGAATTTAAGAAATTAAAAACCCAAATTACAACAGGTTAAGATATATTTTTTGGCAAAGAGTTTAAATATAAAACTAGTTTTTTTTTTTTTTTAATTACAAAGAAATTAAAAAATAAAAAACCCAAATTAAAAAATTAAAATATATATTTTTAGTGAAAAACTTAAAACATAAATTTGTGATTTATCAATTTTTTTGAAACTCGTGATCTGATGAAACTGATCCCACGTGCAAAAGCAAAACTGATCCGATTTCAGAAGTCGAAGAACCAGCCAATGAAAACCACCTATTTTGTGGGTGACCATGTTCACGAAAAGACCCATAACTGCAACCAAACACTCCCCCCGTGGTCCCTACCTCTGACATCTAAACGGCATGCACGCAGCGATGACGTCAAGATCCCAGAATCAACCAGGGGCATATGCGTATTTTCAAACTCAGGGGAAGTCAGACGACACGGATTCACGAACACACACGATCGGTCGGCTCTGATCTCAACATGGAAACGAAGCCCCAGGCCGGGCACGGCAGGCCCCCAGCCCAAAGATGACGAGGTCTGGCCCATTACTACGGATTCGAAACCCAACGTTTAGCCAAAATCCATAAACGGGCGGAATCCGACCGGATTCCTGGATTCTATTTAAATCACTTTAATTCCATTTGGACCATTTCTTTATTTTTTGTTTTCTCGTTTTCGTTTTCTCATACAAACCAAAACCGAAGTGAGCGAAGGAGCGGACAAGCGAACAAGAGGAGAGAGAGAGAGAGAGAGAGAGAGCAGAAAAAGGGGGCAAAAAGAAAAGAGGAAAAAACGATAAATCAAATTTTAGTTTAAAAGTTTGAAGAGAAAAACAGGTACAATGAGGAGCTCGGCCAAACATGTTTTTTTGTTGGTTTGTTGTTTTTTTCGTTTTTCTCTGGTGCAAAACCCTAGATTTTCGTTTACTCCTGGCTTCGCTCTACTTTGAGCCCTAGCTGGGGTTGGTCTTACATCCATGGTTTGGTTTCTAGGGTTTGGTTAGGGTTTCAATGGTGTGAGTTGCAGTGGAGCTCTGAAGCTTTGGGGATCCGTGAACGACAGAAAATGGCGTCCTCCGAGAAAGCGTTGGAAGAACAGCTCTTGGAGGCTGGGAATAGACTGCTGAAACCTCCCGCATCTGTCATTGAGCTTCTTCAACTACTTGACGTAAGCCCTTGTTCGTTACTTGTCCCGTTTTCTTTTTTGTTTTGAAGGTTGGATCCCCTTGGAGGGCTGTGTTGCTTGACGGATTTCTGTGTAGTATGTGCTGTTCTGTGCTTTTTTTTTTTTTTGCGATGGTCATGCCTTTTTCAGTGTGACTTCTTTATCTGGTAAATGATGTTTTAAATAGTGGGTGTGGGATTTATGTTATTTTGTTTTCTTTCACTCTCAACTAAGTTTCAGTGGCAGATTCTCTTGTGAGCTAAGTTCGAGGTATGTGTTTTCGTAATATTTTATTTGATTTTTTTAAAAAACAGTGCAAGCAGAGACTTGTTACTGGGGTTTCCATCGTTAGGATATTACATCCCGATGTTGTTGTGGAAGCATCTCAAAGAGTCATAGCTGTAAACGTGACCCTTTGTTTGATTTATACAAAATAATTTTGATTTGCTTATGAAGTTTTCATTATGGCGTCTGAAACCTGATTTGGCATAATACATTGAACCGGTGCCAAGATTTACACATGAGAAAACCAAAATAGAGGACATATCATTCAGATTTCAACCCATTTCCCAATCCAATTCACATGCGTGATGTGTGGTCTCCACTCCCTGCAGTGAAATAGCATGCTAGCTACCTTAAATTCCACTTTCCAGCTGATATATATTTCTAAAACCAAACTAGTTGAGCATCAGAAAAAGCAGAAAAACTTCATTGCTGATTGCATGTTGAAATTACTCTCTTGACAAGATACTTGTACGTTCACATGCATATGCTAATTGAGTATAATGTCATTTACTCCCATATAGGATGGAGCTCATAGAAAATCAATGGTTCACCCTCTATTCTTACTTACTACTATTGAATTCAACCTTGTAGGCATAGTGACATTTCCTTGGTAATCATAGTCTCCTATTTGACTCAGGCAGTGGGTGGGATCATTGAAAGAACATTGTTTCTTGGGCATCTGTTTTGGGGGAAATTTGATGCCCTTCAGTTCTTTAAGTTTTGTAATGGGTGGGGAACTATCACTTTTGATTACGGTGGAGATAGATTGTATATACGAGCTAATCTCATCTCTGTTCTTTTGTAAATGACCAATCTGCTCATATCTTTTTTATGAATAAAATTTTACATTAGTTATCCAAAAAATTATTGATCTTTCGATCACTTGCAGTATTGTGCTTCTGATTGTTTCTTTCCTCTTATAGTAGGACCTGTTACTGACAGGACACTAGGTCATAGTTCAGTCAGTTCAAATTTGCACTAGTTAGAGAAGGATAATTATGTTCATTGCAATTGTATTCATGATATTTGCTAATTGGGATTAATCTTATATATAATTAGAGGTTCCAAACACTTGCTGGTTTGGGGTGAGTGAATTTTGTTCTTTTTTTGGGTTGGAGGTTAAGCCTGGGTGGTCTGTTATGTCTGTAAGGTTGGGTCTCTAGATGGAGAGTTGGGTGTCAAGTGTTGGGTTGGTTTGTTTGTTCAATTTGGTTTTTTGGGATGGGAGCAAGGCGGTACCTTTTTTTTTGAGTTTTATTTATTTTTTTTCAAAACCAGTTCAGAGGGGTCGGTTTAAGGCCCGGCTACTCTCTGAACCATCAACCATGGTCTGACCCGATACAACCCCTGGAGGGGCGTATCGGGAATCCATCGGCATGATATGTATCGGCCGATACATGTCGATACTTTGAAAATTGGATGGGAGTGGTGTGAGTGAGGTTTGTTAGGGCGAGGTTTGTTTTTGTTTTGTTTGTGGTGATTTCTTATCACCGTTAGTATTTCTTTCTTTCTTCTCTCTTAATAAAATTTTTTCTTTATTTATCTTCAAAAAAGAAGACTTATTACTCATTTATTGGGGATTAAATACATTCATTTGGAATGATATTTCTGAAGGCTTTAAACTTTAAAGCCTGGGCATTGAACATCCTCTTAGATTATTCCTGTTTAAGATACCTGGTTAGCTGTTCTCAGGTAAACTGGACCTCATTAAGTGTTGAAGAGTATGGTGAAAGATGCATGGGTGTTTGCTTAATTCATTCCAAAATAAGCAAATAAACAAGTAGATAAAATAAAAAAAAGAACACTCTATGAAAATTGCCTTTCTTCTCAATATGGGAAGCAGTGCACGATGCTCCTGCCAATGTGTGGTCTTGGGAGGGACAGATACATGCACCGTTTTGGAAAAACTTTCTGTTTGTCCAGCTTTCCAACACTGACTTGCAATTTCAACATTTAGCAATCTGCAACTAGCTGTTAATTAACTTTCCTGTTCCCGCAGTTGTGTAGATATTAGAAAAAATTGGTAGATATCTGCAAGTAGTTGTTAATTAACTTTCCCACTTTACGTAACAGCTATGAATATTATCTCATATTAGAAAAAATATGGGTTATATTTTCTACCTTTCTTCCCCTTTCTTCTTTTTTGTATGCATGATTTGTTGCCACTTTTTGGTTTTTCTTTCTTCTTAAGATACCTTGGATATGTTCAAATGTTTTTCTCCTTGATTTTGTGTTCTTGATAAGTTTTTATTACCTGTGAATGGCTAAAGAAACTTGGACTATTGGAGGGTTTATTGTAAATTGATGAATCTATTTTACCTGTTTTTGCTGTTAAACTTTTTATCTTCATCGTGAATGCATAACTTGCTTCTTTAGTAAATTTGTTGACTTTTCTTGGCTAACCTTGCTAACCACTATGTATTCTTTTGATCGAATACTAGAAATGAATTCTATTATGATTGTTTAGAATCTTCTGTTGATCAATATATCTTATCTCTTCAAAAAAGTTTATTTTACCTTCTTAAAATATATATTATCTTATCTCTTCATCTAATTGCTAATTTGTGCACTTGTTAGCAAGTTGAGAATTATTTATCGAGGGTGGAGCAATCACCATCAAAATCAATGCAAACTGCACTTTGCCCCTCAATGAAGGCACTGATTGCTAATGAGCTTCTGAGGCATTCGGATATGGATGTAAAAGTTGCAGTAGCATCTTGTATAAGTGAGATCACAAGAATAACAGCTCCAGATGCCCCCTACGATGATGAACAAATGAAGGTAATTCAAATATCTTAATGTTTCTATTTTGGTTTTATCTGTATGTCCAATTTTTTGAAGGTGTTCCATTGTGGCTGCAGTTTCTGTAAGTTCGGGTGTGTACTTTTTGCATTCCATTTGGTTATTTTTAAGTAACTTTTATACTCATTTCTTTTACATGCAGGAAATCTTTCAACTGATTGTTGCAGCCTTTGAGAAACTGTTTGATATGTCTGGTCAATCATATGCAAAGAGGGTTTCAATTCTTGAGACTGTTGCCAAGGTTCGGTCATGTGTTGTGATGCTGGACCTTGAATGTGATGCTTTGATTATTGAGATGTTCCAGCATTTCTTGAAGGCTATTAGGTGAGAATGTGGTGTTGTATCTTCTTTTTGATCTCTTTGGAAAGAAATATTTGTCTTGAATGTTCTTGTCTTTGTTGCCTCATCCTTGTAGAGATTTATTGCTCTTGGTTTTTGTTTTTGTCTTTTTACAGTCTATTTTAGTGGTAACTTATCTGTTTAGTGAAAACTCCACAAATCCTGCTTTATTGCCATTGAAATACACGAGAAACTTAAGGCACCTATAGATCTGGTATTCTGGTTCTTGGGTATAGCTGATTGTGTTCTATTCATAGTCATGGAATGGACATAGCAAAGATTGGAGTTCTTACTTTTACAGTTTTATTTAATTGCTATTTATGTCATGTTTTATAGTTACATTCAACAAAGATAATCATGTTGGTTTAAGTTCTCATATTGATTGAAATCGTTTGTTCATATCACAAGAATCACGTGACACATGAAGATAAGTAATAACTTCCCATGTTGCCATACTGCTTGTTTGATATACAAGAGTTCAAAGGCATCTTGCAGAATGTTAATTTGGATTAGAGCTTAAGTAGTGAACAATGCTATGGATACAACTGCTGATAAAAAAATGCTATGGATACAGTCTCTTTCTTTTGTGCTGGGTATGACATCATATCTTACACATCTGGAACATTGCTAGGGGCCCAAAGATGGGAGGACTAAACTGGGCTGGCACGTTGTTCCAGATATATGATGCACTTTTATCTGGTAGAAGAAAAACATAATTTTGTACTATTAGCATTACTCTTTGTTAATTGAAACAAGCTGATTGCTTAAATGCTATTACAGTTGCAACTGTATAATGGTATTTTGGCATGCAAAAAAAGCTTGATAACACATGTCAGACAGATCTACTAAATGATGATAATGGCCATAGTTCTCAAGGTGCCAAAGGGGCATCTTGTTGCATAGTCACTTGGGTGTCAACCTTGGTGATGATTTTGTGATTTAAATCCATGAATCTTAAGATAATTCCCTAGTTTCCATAGAAGCCACCAGGGTACTGATCATCTTTCACTAGTAATAATTATCTATAGTCATCATAAAAAATGTAGACTTAATATTAAAACATAGAAAATTAACATATTCATGGGAAGAAAAACAGTGTCCTAGGAAAGTTTAAGTTACTCCTTGCTTATTGGTCGAGGATTTGAAGTTTTTGAAGGTTCAAAACCGCATTATTCATCAAAAAAAGTTTCAAGACAACATACACCAACATGTCTGTTGATTGAACCTTGAAAAGTAATAAATTAATAGTATTTTAACTCACAAACTGAATAATTTAGTTTAACATGGTCTGTTTTATTATTATAATTTCAAAAAAATTAGAATACAAGTGTATACAATATCACCATGTACAAAATAGCTAGACAATTAAGCGAGGTGACCCTCCATGGTCACCATGTTGCCTAGGCGTTGCTTTGATAACTATGTAATGGTATTAACAATGATCATTGTTTTCTTGTAACATGAACTGTTATCCCTGAACAATGTCTTCAAGTTGTTACTTTCTGTAGTAGAGTGATGATTTTTGGTGGTCCTGCCTATGATGCGATATCCATGTAAAATGGCTTTGTTATATGTCTAAATTTTGTGATTCATTTCCCAGTCCAGAGTCTAATAAATGTGAAAACAAGGATTTGCATTAAGAATTTATGTTCTTTCTCTCCTGGAAGTCTACAATGATATATAGTGTTGAATTTGATACAATAAATTTGTACATCCATACCACAATGTCTGCCGGGATTTTCAGTTATGGTCATAATAACAAGGCCTTGTGAGGTTTTCAGCAATTGACTTGTTGGATAAAATTTACTTTGTTGTTGTTGGTTTCTGCCCATTTGATGAACAACTCTGAATAAGTAGCCTATTGAGGGTGGGATGGGACAATAGAATAGCATTACCCATAACAATGCAGGGCAATAGCAAGACATTGCCATCATTGATCCAAAGAAAAGGGAGGGATTGCAATATAGGGTAGGAAAAAGTCGGTTCGTTAATGAGCTTTGGGTGCCTAATCATTGTCCTTGTAGTGATAAACTGAAGGAGATTTAATATACATTGTTTGATCATGCGCAGAAAAGAATCTCTACTATGCAGTTTGAAAACTTTACAAACAAAGGCAGCGAAAGGGCATGCAATGAAATACTGGTGGAACAAAGAAATAACACTTATATTTTCTGATACCCAGATACCTGTGCAAAGATACTGTTTTGTGTTTGGATACTCCAACTTCTGGTGTAAATCTGCATCCTACTCCTTGTCCACTGGTAACCTTGCTGTGTTTGCATCAAATAGTTTATGAGGACAGCCTCTAGTCCTCCATTACTGGATTGGAAAAAAACTAATTATGATGATTTTAGTGCAATATTTCCTGTGGACAATGCTAAAGAACTGGAATAGAAAAAAACCAGAAAAATATCTTAAAAATGCCAAGAAAACTGCAATACACATACCACATTCCATATGGGCATTTGGTAGTAGTCTTGACAAAAAGTACAAACAGTATTTAATGATACCTTCTATCTGATCCCCAAAAAACCCACCTTCCAAATTGATCATAACGATTTACTGTATATACAGCAAAAATTTACGAGTACCAATGGGGATCTCATTTGGTGTTTCCTGGGGTAATGATAATAAAGACTAATTGTTAAGCTGGTTTTGTGGGTCCATACCTTGTTGGAATATCATACCAATCATGATGCTAGTGTGGTTATTTTAGTAGCATCCAGTCTCTTTGGGCCTGCAAAATTCCCCATCTGGCCCTACATCATAGTTTTCAAGGTGCCAAGGTAAAGCTAGGTGACAGGGGGTGTTCCTTGTTTAGTCACCTAGACAATGGAATTTTGTACATAGAAGAATTCTAGGGTAATTCCCTTGGTTCAATAGCAACCCACAACCATTTTTCATTGATAATTATCTATATTCATAAAAAAGTATAAGCTTCATATTAAAACATAGAAATCACATATTTATGAGAAGAAAAGGAAGAAAAGAAAATTATTCATCAAAAAAGGAAGAAAAGAAAATTCAGAAAATATAGGGCCTGAGCTCCCATTTTATGGATAGAGGCTCTTCCTTGCTTATTGGTTTAGGTTTTGAAGACTGAAGGCTTTGTGGGTTCTAGGCAGTGTACAAACAACATGTGAGTTGATTGAACCTTAACAATTAAGAAAAACTAATATATAAACCCATAAAATGAATATTTTAGTTTAACAATATCTATGCAATTATTATAATATCAAAAAACAAAGAATATTTAAGTTTTTCATTGCGACATGTACAAAATAGGTAGTCGATTAAGTGAGGCGACCATCCATGAGTGTCTTGTTGCCTAGGTGTGGTTAATGATATAAAGCTGATTAGCATTTACTCTTTTTCTTTACTGGAGGATGCATAGCATTACTTGAGTTCTTGACTTTTAATGTGTGTTGTCAATGACACCATGTTATTAGGTCATAGGCCTCTGATGATTATTAGCTAGTTGATATTTTCTCGGATTTCACTCGCCCTACAAATTCCTGGCTGTTGTGCTTTGTTTTTCAGTTTCTACTGAACTGCCTTCACCTGTTCCCTCTCTCCACTGCAAAAGAACAAAAAGATATTTTTTGATGAAATGAATCAATTGTTTTGGGCCTAGCTGTAAGACGAAACATATAAGGAGTGAGGTGTGATCTATACTCCAAAGGACATATGAAAAATTGTACATACATATTTTTACTGTTTATAATTAATAAAATCTTCTGTTACTTAAAAAAACGGTTCATACATAGCTGCCAGGAGCTGTTGGGCAGTGGGCAGGATGTGGATATTCTTCCTATTTGTTTGTATTCTGATGATGTGAGGAATTTTTTGAGCTATATCCAGATGTATATATCGAGTTTATGAGTTAGCTGCACTGTAGGTGCTTTTCATTATATTTATTTTCTCATATCTGTTTATTCATGGAAAGAATGGTATTGTCCTATTGTCAGAGAGGATCACCCAGAAAATGTAGTTTCCTCCATGGAGACAATTATGACCCTTGTATTAGAGGAAAGTGAAGATATCTCACCAGAGCTTCTCTCCCCTCTCTTGGCTAGTGTGAATAAGGAAAATCAGGTATGTCTATTTTCTACATAACTTTGTGCTTTGTTTTTGTCTTTATAGTTTTTCTTCTGCTTGTTGTATATGTCCTATTGTTCATAGTTTCATACTCTTTTTTTTTCCAGGATGTTTTGCCTATTGCACGGAAGTTGGGTGAAAAAGTAATTGAAAACTGTGCTGCTAAGCTCAAACCCTACATGATGCAAGCAGTTCAATCCACAGGCAATTCTTTGAATGATTACTATAAAATCGTCTCCAGTATATGCCAAGAAACATCTGATACTGTGGAACATAATGATGCCAATACTTATGTTGAACATTTAGTAAGCCTCTGACTTCATTCTGGATAGCTGTATCCACATGATTGGTGTTGTTAGAACCATTATATTCTGTTTTCCAATCAATTCTCTTTATGTTATGCACTAGCTGTTTTAAACCAGTCTTTTAAAAACCAACCCGGAGGCTGAACCATTTTCCCCTCTGGGTTGTGGGTCTGTGGTTCAACCGTTTGGGTCGAACAGCGCACACCATCATATATATATATATATTTACAATGTAATCATTTGTATACTTTTCATAATTATATAATCATAATCATATACATATATTCAGATTTATGTAATCAATGTAAAATCATAATCATACACATTTTCATAATTATGTAATCAATGTAATCATTGCATATTATAGGCCAACCTTGTGCACATAGCTCCCACCAATGTGGGGTCTGGGGAGGGACAGATGTATGCAGCCATATCCCTACACATACAGATAGGCTGTTTCCAAGATTTGAACCCTGGTCACCCAGGCCAGAATGGCGTAACCCAACCATTGCACCAGGGCCCACCCTCATGTTCTGCATATTATATATATATTTTATTTGTGGATTAATTTTTATACTAAAAATTAAGATTTGAGGGCACAGAAGGGGTCTTTTGGAAAAAAATAGTGGGTGAAGGTGCCTTTGGCTCCTTGCAACGCATAGATTGCAAAAAGTTATCCTACATAAAAAGATCACATTAATCCAACCATTTAGTGGAAAGCTATGGCCTCCAGAAATCTTCTTATGAATTGCAATTTGCAACCTGTGACCCACTGACCAGGTCAAGCGGGCCAAAGGTTCAACTGCCTGCGTTGATGTTTTGACCAAGTCAATGGTGTTTGAACAATTTCTGGATTTGGGGTTAACCCAGACTGGCATTGGCATTGGGTGATGGGTTAAATGGTTTG
The DNA here is from genome assembly GCF_055504915.1 of Nelumbo nucifera. Lineage (NCBI taxonomy): Eukaryota > Viridiplantae > Streptophyta > Magnoliopsida > Proteales > Nelumbonaceae > Nelumbo > Nelumbo nucifera. The sequence goes on from NC_142650.1 coordinate 31,648,687, forward strand.
ACCATCTGCGTTAACAATGAGTTGAAAACACTACTTTGTACTCATTACATATACATGGGATGCTGACAGTTCTTTTATTCATTAGCTTTATTCGACACCACACCCCTATTTCAAATGTTCTTTTGAGTGCCTTGTTGGAAGTAATTCGGGATTAACTCAGCAATGACACTGGGTGATGATTCAAATGGTTTGATCCCTTGGGTCAACAGCAGTTTGAAAACATGACTTAGGACTTGAGCTCAGTACATATATATGGAATGTTGACAGCTCGTTTACTTATCAGCTTTATTTAGCACCATGTCCCTATTTTGAATGTTCTCTTGAATGCCTTGTTACTGGAAGGTAATCTCCTTTGGTGAGAATAGGTGCATCTACATTATATAAATTTGCCTATATGTGCATCTACATTGAATAAATTTTCTGGATGTGGACCTTGCCCAATCAAGGGGTCTTTAACCCATTAGGATCTCCTTTACAAGGTGATAAAACATCAAAACAAAAAAAAGAAGAATTAAAGCAAATCCCAATAATTACTTTAAACTAGATTACTTTAATGGATTGGAGAATTATATTTTTGTGAGCCAAGTTTGAGCTTGAGTTCTTTAGAACCTTTTAAACCTTGCAGGGCATGATATAGTGTTCATTAAATGGGCTATTGTACTAGTGGAACAATGACTGGAATTGCTTGCTTTACCAAAACTTATAGCAAGCTAAAGTGCTTTTCTGGTCCTTTCACTATCTTTAAATGAGTGGAGTTTTTAATTTATTCTTAAATTATGCTAAGTACTTTTGGTTTTCACTTTAGCGTTGAAACGCTTAATGGTAATAAAAACTGTATTGGAAAAGACCACCTTGGACTATTAGAATTTATGTTCTTAAAATTTTTGTCTGCTTACCAAATAAAGCTTTAATTTTGTATTCTTTCTTAAAATTCTGAAGGGATATTTTGCATTGGATAGGAGTTGCATAGCTTAACTATTAGCATTTAACTTATGTTTTAATATAATCAATTGATGCTCAAATTCTTCTATGGCATCAAAGATATCATTAAGTGACCTATGGCTATTGCAAAGACTACTTGAAGTGAGCAATGATGGTATCCTGTCTTTTCCACTCTGCTAAGAATTGAATTCCGTGTAAAATATTTGATGCATTGAATTGAGGCTGAAGTATATTACTTCTCTATTATAGGTTTTGTAGTAAATTAAAGTACAACTTGTACTTACTTGAGGGGAGATCCAAAATATGTGTGTTCTACATTCATATGTTCTGTATTATATATATACATATGAAGTAGAAATAGGCAACTGCATTTGTTTGAGGGTCTGTTTGATAATGGCTAAACTGAATTACTTATTCCTTTGTCTTTCGGTAGATGAATTAGTTATATAATAAAATATTTGTGGGCATAACAATCAAACCCAACTTCAGCTAAAAGATAAAGCATTATTTAGTTCAGTCACTTCAGCTATTGCCTGGAATCAAACAGCCTCGTCTAACCCAATTCACCACTTTGCCTTACTTTTCTTGTATGATGTGAATTTGTTTCCTTCCATATGGTCCAACTGATGGCAAATCACATGATGTTTTGGCCAAATTTTAGGATTGTCCAAGTAGTAATCAGGTCATCAAAGCTCCGCAACACCACCAAGAAATGTTAGTGTTTTCAACCTGTTGTTGACCCAGCTAGTTGAACCGTTTGAACCGTCACCTGGGCCTGGCCAAGATTCTGGGTCCAGTTCTAGTAAAACCCGGAAATTGGTCAAAAATTGTTGACCTGATAAAAAAGTGTCTGACCTGGGTGGTTGGACCGTTGACCCATTCGACCTGGTGACTGGGTCACGGGTTGCATACTAAATGTGTATGCAAACTTCCGGAGGCCATAACTTTGTGCTCCGATGCTGATTGGGGTGGTCTTTTTTTTTTGATTTTGGGTAGCATTTTGAGATTTATGCGTCCTGAGGCATCATACTCGCCTTGTCCCACTAATTTTGCGAAAGACCTCTTTTTTGACCGCAAATCTCACTTTTTAATATTTTTTACAAATTAAAATAAAAACTGAATTAAAAAACACAAAATAAATATAAAACAGTACATATTACATGTAGGGCATAATTATACATTGTTTATTGATAAAATGCATGTTTATACATATCTATAGGTCCTGTATATGCGTATATACATATATCTAATTATTACATATTGCTGATGTGGCATGGTATGACCTATTCGACCTTGACGGTTGAACTGGTGACCCACGACCTGGAGGCAAAAACAGTTTGGCCTCCGGGTTGTTTTTTAAAACATTGAGAAACATTATTAGTTTATTTTCTTAATTGAATTTAATATTAGATTTTGAAGTTGGTACTTTCCTTCAAATGGTAAGGGTAGAGTCAACTAGAACCCAAATCAAGAAAAGTATAGATATAAAGTATCCTGTGAGGAAATCTTAGTAATGAATCTGCAGATAATATCTTGATGAAGGGTTCCAATGTTTTCTCATTAGTAAGTTTAAAATCTTAGATGTTGACCTGCATGAGGTGAGTAATAACTCCATATTGTTTGATGTTCAAATGTTGATATATGTACTCAATAATGTGTTATCACTACAGCAACCTGAATTTTGTTGCTTTTTGCCCTGTGGGATGGGGGGTGGGGTACTTCAATCACTAATCTTAACTTGTTAAGAACTTAAGCTTGATATGCATGTAGTGACTGGGGATCTTCTAGCCAAGTCCTCATGTCCTAAATTTTCTACCTTCCTTAAATTGAACCTTTGAAGTAAAAAAGATTCTCATTCAAAGGGAAGTGGGCTGGATTTTGTTTTACTGCTTGTGCTACGTTTTCCTAGTAATACATTATTTAAGATCCGATAGGAATCAATAGTGTATGCACATTCCTCAAGCTCTGTGGTGTCAAGGGTGATTAAATGCTGGATGCAGCGGTGAACTGGTTGTGCTGTGTGGGAGTGGAAGTGTAAGGTTGGGGTTGTGACTCTTTACCTGGAGGTGCACCTAAATGTTTCAAATTCATTTATAGATTCATGGCATATAAAAAATTGTAAGTAGCTTTTGCCCTTGTTTGTTTACCTGGTTGGGTTTTACCTTTTCCTAGATGTAGGATATTAATCCCTTGTATTAACAACCTTGGCTGCCAAGGGTATTAGTTTTTGTGTCGGTCATGGTTGTAATGAGCTAATGCTGGTGTTCCTAGTAGATTACCATGTCTGGCCTTGCATAAAAACTATGAGTAGTTATCCATAAAGACTGTATGAATAGTTTAAGGCTAGTATCTTTTAGTGAAGGTTCTATTAAAACTGGTAATTTTTGAAACTTGATGCAAATTTGTACAACACGACCCCTCTTTATGGACAAAATGTTAACGTCAAGGATCAAAATATTGAATCTGAAAAACACCTTGCAAGTTAGATAAGTTGTTTGCTTATTAATGTTATGATATGTGGTTTTTCTTGTATGCATGGTTTAAATGGTTCCTTACCCATTTTATTCACTTGATTCAGGCAGATGAGAACAAGCTGGCTGGAAGGACTGCTTCAGATGAGCAACAGCAGGCAAGTAGAGACTTTTTTTTTTGTTTGTGTATTAACTGTCAATTCTTTTATGTTCTCAATGGGATCTCATTTATCAGGAAGAGTTACGTAAAAAAGCTTGAATTTGCTATTTATCAGGTGGCAAAGGAGCTTTCATTAGAAGCTGTTTGTCCTGGAGCAGTTAATTCTGCTTTGGACAAAGCTCCAAAATCTGTGACAAGCAATGGCACTGCTCAAGTTGTGAATAATGACTCAAACTTTGTGCCAAATTCTCTGAAAAAGAAGCTTGAGCGTTCTCGTCGTGCTTCTCAATCTAAAAGTACTGAAGCAGCAACCAAGGCTGAGGCTGATAGTGAGAAGGTAGTCAAATCAGAAACCAAGTCAGGTCAGGCTGGTAAAAAAACAAGGGGTCGGAAAGCTAATTCTTTGGTTGGTTCAGCAGAAGTTTCCAACAACTCTCGGATTAAAAGTGAGAAAGAAGCTGTGGAAATGCCGGACAGCAGAAAGAGTCGCAGCAAGGAAGCTGATAGTGCACCTTTAGAGGGTCTATCTACCAAGGATGCAGCTGTTTTGTCTGAGCAGGAAAAGGAGAATCAGACACAACTATCTTCTCCAACAGCCTCCCAGAATGAGGCTGCAAACAACACTTCACCTTCAAGTCAAACCCATCCTGCTGGGACTCATCCCAAAAGGGCCCTTAGAGGACCAAAGAAGAAAGGGAGTGCAAGTCAAGATGCTGATCCAGGTTCACCTTCTGTTCCAAAGGAAGCTTTATCTAGTGATCATGCTGATGATGAAACTCCACCTTCAGCAACTGTTAACTCAAAAAAAGAGTCTGAGGGCACAAGTGATATTGAAGCAAAACCACATAGACGTTCCGGTAAAAAAGCACCTTCTGGCAATGCTAATGAGAGGAATTCAGCACCTGTGGATGACACAAAGAAGGAATCTGCGTTTTCAAGCGATTCAGAAACAAAATTTCGGAAGAAGCCCAATAAGAGGGCAGATGAGAGGAATATACACGAGGATGGATCATTAGTGAAGGAGCAGGAGGGTAAGAAAAAGCGGGGAAGGGGTAAATCTGTTTCTGAGGATGATATAATTGAAGAACCCAGTAGCAAGGTACCATTTTCATTTATTTACCATTGCCTTCCTTTGGTTAGTTTTTACTTCCTCAGCATGAGTGTTCATTAATGGAGGAACATACCATTACTTGAGCCCTAGACCTATGATTAGTTTCCTGCAAGTGGATAACCGGTTGATGTATTGTGATTTTTTTCTTCAAGTAATTGAGTCTGGCAATCTTTTGTTGTTATGAATTTTACAGAAAATGGTTTCTTCACCAAAGACTGTCACCAAGTCTTCAAGTAAAGATCAAGCTCATTTGGAAGAAAAATCTAGGACAAAATCAAAGAGAAAGCGTACGCCAGGGAAGGAAGAGGTATGAGCTAAGGTGTTGAGATTTTTCTTTTTGTTCTGTTTGTGTGAATTTTTAACTGCAAATTGTTTGATTTGTTAATGTAGAGAACACTGATGTGGGCCCCACAGTTGTGGTCCCACTCTGTCCGTAGGGCAGAATGTTCCTAGTCATCCTAGGGTTAGCTGCTGTTATTCTAGTTGTTATTTATTTTTCAGTTTTATATTATTATGTGTTATGTAAATACCAAGGGCAGATGTGTCCTTTCATGTAACTAGCATAACCTATAAATATTAAATAGAAGTGGCGGCGGCAGAATAATTAAGATTCTGTCATTCCTTTCAAAGTTTGTGTTCTACTGCTCTCTCTCTACTCTTTCTCCTCTTTCCTCTACACTCTCTTCTTTTCGAACCTGAAATTTCTTTGTGTTCAAGACTGCTATCAGTCTTGAACAACTACAGTTAATTTCACTTTTTTGGGAGTTGGGTAAGATTTCTATTTCCTCTGTCATTCTGGATGTGCACCATAAAGAGAACAATAAAAAAATAATCTGCAGGCAACAACTTACTGGTTAAGCAGAGGTTTTAAATTACTTTGAACCTCTTGGTATTGTCAAAGATCAATAGTTCTATGTGTAACTGGTATACTAGTAACATCAGATAGAATTCTTAAAATTTTGGCCCAGCATGGGTGATAAATAGGATAAAGTCAAGACAAATAGATGAAGTATGTGAAAAGAAACTGGTACAATGGGAATGACCAAAAAGAAAAAGGTTAAGAAATGTAGAAAATGATAAAAGAGCATAGGTTTTCTTAAAATGTGTAGATGTCTTGAATTTCCCATTTGAACATTGAAAAAGGAGTGCATTTGGTCCAAAGATGTTGGACTAGTGATTTAAAAGGCGCACCTAGGTGTACAGGTGAGGCGCATTTTAAGGTAGGCGCCTCATGCAGGTCCTAGGCGCAACACTTTCAAAAAGCGCACGCCTGATGCACCTTAGACCAGGTGTGTGCCTTTTGAAAATTTTATGCTTTTTTTTTTCCCGCTTGCTTTGCTCGCTCATTGAAGCTTTGAGAGAACCCCCTACTTGCTAATGTTGTTCATTCATTCATCCTACTAAAATATCTTCTTAAAAAAGCAATTAAAATTATAAAATCATTATTTTTTTTTGTGTGAGAACTAAGAATTTAAGACCCTAAATGGTCTTGTTTGGGCTTGCCTCGAGGGACATGGCACAAAGGCAGTTCGTTGAATCAGGAATGTAATATGTTTTATATCACATTAGTTACTTGCAGTAATGCAATTGAGGAAAACAAAGAGATTGTGGGCTTTGCATGCTTGATATTTTTAATTTTAGATGTTATGTTTATGTATTTTAATTTTAAATAATAGGTTTTTTAAAACATTAATTTTAAAATTTAAGTTTATATTTCTTATTAATGTTATGTTTAATATTTTTTGCATTTTTTTGAATTGTCATTTTTTGATTTTTAACATTTTTTTTTTTTTGTATTTCTATGACTTTCTTCAAAAAGGTGTGTGCCTTGCCTTGCACCTTGCGCCTCGGGAGAAAATTGGCCCTTGCGCCTTTTTTGCACCTTGTGCTTTTAAAACACCTTGTTGGACCTGTTAGTGGAATTTTTTTAGTATAATTTCTCACATAACATAATTCACCCAATTAGACTAATAACTGGGTTTTTTTTTTGTTATTTGGGTAAGCCCCATGCAGGAAATCACATAGATGTTCCCTTAATTATATCTCTGCTAAGGGCAGAGAAAACCCTTTGATTCTGATTCAGAAGTACAAATGAATAGACTAAACTAAGTAACATTTTTCTATAGAAATTTCCTTTTGAAAATTCTGGTGTATATTTCCTCTTTGTTGAGAGAAATACCAGCAAATAAATAAACTTTTTATACATAACAAGTAAATAGGTATCAAAATAGTCATATTTCATCAATAAGGCTACAAATGGCCTTTAAATTATGGTTATGTGCATTATCATGGTGTGAGGAACCATAATCAGCCAAGTCTCATGAACAAGGCTGTAGATGGTTGTCTCCCTCACATATGATTAAAATGAAACAAGGAGAAGAAGAAAACGGAAAATAATAACGACAAAGAATGAAAGTGTGAAAGGAGTATAAGGAAAGGCACAAGTCTAATAGAGGAAGTTGTAGGAGAATCATAATGAAGAAGTGGAGGAGGAATACTGCAATCCCAACCTTCTTCTTTCTCCTCTTCTCCCTTTTCTTCCACACCACAACCTTCTCCTCTTTGTCCTTTGGTTTGTCTCTTGTTGATGTAAATTCAATCAACTGAATAGAATTAGCCACATTAGCCCCTTCTCCTTGTAGAAGAGGGGCTTATATAGAGGAGGGAGGTGGTTAAGTAACTCCCCACTCTTCTCTTCTTAAGGTGCGAAGTGTCCCCTCCACTTCAAGTGGTTAAAGGAGAGAAAATAAATCCTTCTGCCTAGGGTGCCAAGTGTCCCATTAAATGCTTATTGCATTACAAACAAGCCCAATTAACTTGGGGCCTGTTGTTCACTAAACTAGATTGGGCCCTTTTCTTTACTAAAATGTTTCAGCCCACCAATAGAACTGATTGGGCTTATAAGAAAGCCCTTTTTCTTCTTTATTATTATTTTTTTAATCTGTGCCTAGGAGTATCTTAATAACCTGTTCCCAGTCCAGCAAACTTAAGGACTTAACAGGACCGGTGTTATTGCTAGTGTTATCTGTTTATGGCGCTGTTATTTTGTCTTGCACTTGTGCTACTGTTCGGCGAGTCTCAATTTTCTCTACTGCTGCAAATACTTGAAGGGAAGGAAATGCTTGTATATTAGGGAAGGGGTTAAGTGGCTGATGCCAGCCTAAAAATATAGAATTCTTTTCATATATCTAATAAAGTTTTGATAGTTATCAAAATGAAATGAATGAAGGAAAATTAGTACTGCTTTATCTCAATTTAGAGCCACTTCTTCATCTTTAGTTAAATACTACTGCTTTATCCTTTTAAATGGATTTTCCTCTCTTAACTTGGAGTTAAATTCCATGTCAGGCTTCTGAAACACCACATAATGTGAAGGGTCATGGTGAGGACTTGCATGGTGCCAGGATCAAGGTTTGGTGGCCAAGAGATCATACGTAAGTTCTGCAATTGTGTTTCCAACTTCCCGAGACATCCCTTTATGCAGTTGCATGTGCACTTGATTGTTAGACATTGGACTATCCCTAATCCTAAAGATAATAATGAATTGAAATAAAGAAAGGCTAATTTAGTTAGTAAAAGTAATTATGCACCATGCATTTAATCATTTATGTACAAATAGAAGTAAATGGTTCAATATAATTCTTCAGAAAAAGTTCAATATTCAGAAAAAAATAAAGATTCAGTGAATAACTCTTGTCAAGATATATTTATTGTTTGAAAACTATTATGCTTGGTCATGACGTTTGCCAAAAAGTTGCATATTTTGACAGCAATGACCTGGCAAGGAAATGATGGAAAATAAACTACCTCTTAGTCTAGCAATTATGAATGTTAAAATTTATTAGATCATTTCACATGTGAAAAGAAAATACAGAAGAGTTTTAGAAAATGCAGATCTGTTAAACATAATGGTTGTGACCCTAGCTTTTAACAGGTTTCATGGGAGGGCAGTAGATTGATGATCTGATTCAATGGCTAATGTGTGGGTCAAACCTCCTTGAGATAATGTGTCTGTGTCTTAAGGGTGGATATCTCCTGTGCATGTGTCTTCTCAGTCTTTTTATTGTATTATATATTTTTTTTGTTGCTTGCTATTGTTATTTTTTTTCTCTAATCAATTTCATATGTCAGCCTTGTATTTATGGTTTGCTTTGATGGTTTTATGTAATGCAATACAAACTCTATCTAATTTCAAAGAGTTATTAAGGTTTCCATGTGTACATTATTCATGTATATTTAAATTATTTTGCTCTACAGGTTTTATAACGGTGTTATTGAGTCATACGATCCTGTTAAAAGGAAACATAAGGTGAAATTATTGCTTATGCTACATGTCTATAAGACATTTTCCTCCTTGCCTTGCATTTTATGCTTATTACTTCTATGCAGGTTTTATATGATGATGGTGATACTGAGATATTGAATCTCAGTAAGGAGAGGTGGGAATTTATTGAAGATAATGAAGCGTCAGACAGGGTTGGTTTGACAACTAAATTCTGTATCTTGCCACATTTGTTGTGTCCAGTATATGGTTTTTATGCATGTTTTTTTTTATTTTTAAATTTTTGTACAGGAGCAACCAATGGATCTTCCAAGTCCTGATGCTTCTGAAATGTAAGTATTTCTGGTTGATGATATCCAATTTTATTTAGGTAGAAATGCTTAAAATTTCCTGTTTTGAGTGTGAAACATGATGCAATTTTTAAAATTTTGAATTTCTTAATATGGATTAGACTATTAGTCCAATGGGCCATTGTTTTGCTCAGTGATAAAACCTAAGGCTGACAAATGTGAGAAAGTGGGTTTGAGTCTGAGGGCAGCCACTCTGCAAAAAATGCACTAGGTTGGGTCCTTATCCAGTGCATCCCTCCCAAGATCCTTTATAGGAAGGATCAACATTGGATGATGGTCATTTCATGTAGATTAGTCTTTGTGGATGTAATTTCTCGTTTGCAACAAGATGTGGCTGTAAATTATGAGGAGTGCTGCAAACGGGTGTTAAATTATCATCTATTTGATTACAATATTATACTCACTATTTTCTGGAACTTCATACTCTGATTCTTTCTTTTGTTCTGGACTAGATCTTCAAATATGAATAAAAATATTGTTCAACTATGCCAAATCTCCATCTGTGATAGTCTGAAGTTTCATGTTCCCACAGCCAGCAACTGTTGAATGTTTTTTCCCCTTTGTAGTGAAGTACGAATTTACGATTGAAGTAAGAAATTGGATCCTAAATGGTAATGATGTTACATGGAAAGAGGCACAGGAATCAGAATCTGACATACTGAATTCTTACTTGGCAAGACAAAAAACAATTACTTGCAAACATGTCTGTTCTGGACCAGATTATTGTTTGCAATGCTGTTCATTTATGTCAAATAAGAGAGGATTGTTATATACAACTATCCCTTAAGAATCCAGTGATGGAATCTGATGTGCCCAACATGGGTACTTTATGCAATATTGTTAATTAATGGCATTTTCCCCTTTTCTGTAGGAGTAATAGGAGCTAAACGATAGTTAAAAGCTTTATGGTTTTTCTAGTCAATTAATGCTTTGATTAGGATCTTTAGGTTTACTCTTGGAGTTCTACATCTTCTTGGTTCTTTGTCTCTGAATATAAGGTTATTCCATTTGTATGATTTAGGTTCCAAGCTTTTTATCACTATGCTGAGCATTCTTAATGGTTGATAGACATTTTTCTTCCAAGTTGTAGACCTAAAGCTTACCAGGCATTTGCAGACATGCTACTGTTATTTGTACTTCAAGTGTGTTCCAACTTGTGCTATATGTGTTGGGCCTGGACTGATTGGTGATTGCTTGGTAATGCCCAGTCAGGTTAAAATTATTAACTTTGGTATATTTGCTAGGTCATAGCCATTGTATTGGGGTTTATCAAAGAAAGAAAGAAAAACCAACTCCTCAGTTAGTGACTCTGTAGATTTTGTTAACCTCTGCTTAATATAAGATTCCAACAGATGGTGTTTGGACTTAAAACTCTATGTACGGATTAATATAAGATTTTATTAACCTCTGCCAAAGTCTATACATCTCATCGTAATCCTGGTTTACCTTGGCTGACATTTGATGGGATGCTTTTTCATGTGAACTTAAAACTCTATTTTGTTTCTTTATTTTGTTTGAATTGGTTGAACATCTAAATGTGTTTGCTCTATGTACTGATAAAAATGTATTTTCTCTAATTCTTGGACAAGTTTCAGGAATTTTCATGTTCTTTTCATGATGTCAGTTTTCTTCTTTTAGTTGAAAAACTGTATTTTGTTTTAACTCCTAGTTTGTTCTGATCTGTCGTCAGCCACCAGAAGAAGAAAGCAAAGACAAATTCTGAATCCTCAACCAAGCATGCAAATGCTGATTCTTCTGCGAAACGGTTAGTGGATGTTCTTATCTGATTTGATATTTGATAATAGTCTATGGATGTTGAAGGTTTTAAAAGTTGGAAAATTGGAATTCTAGGGGAGGTGGTACAACCAACAAATCGAAAAGCGAAACCCCAAAGTCCAGTGGTAAATCCAGGGACGATGGAAAGCCAAACAACAAAACCAAAGGTGCAACTCCTAAGACAGTTGGAAAGTCGAAGGGCGATGGTGGTGGAAAATCCAAGGAAGACACTTCTAAATTCGGCAGCAAACTGAAAGATGAAACCCAAAAATCTGTTGGCAAATCCAAGGATGATACACCCAAGACTGGCACCAAGACCAAGGTTGAGACACCAAAGACTAACACCAAGAACAAGGATGAGACATCCAAGACTAGCAGCAAGACCAAGGATGAGACACCCAAGATCAGCAGCAAGTCCAAGGGTGAAGGACCTAAAACTGGCAGCAAATCCAGTGCTAATGGCACCTCCAGTAAAGGAAAATCTGGTTCGTCAAAGGTGCATGTGGAGTCAGCGAAGGGAAAATTGCCAGATTCAGCTAAGGGACAAGAAAGTGAGACAAAGAGTGGGAAGAAACGGGGAAGAAAGTTAAATGGCTGACGTGGACCCCCTCTATTCTGATATTTACTGGGAGCATGAAACCTTTTTTATCTTGTTACCTGTGTTCCTCAGGTAAATATAATCCTTAATTACTCTATTTTCAGTCGGAGGAATGCATGGATCTGTTGCTGCAAGCGCTCCGCTGTACTTAATGGTGTGACCATGTGGTGGTACTTTGTCATGTTTGGCATTTCAACAGACGCTGTGGCTAGTGGTGTAGATTGGAGGTTTGGAGGGTTATATTGGTGGTGGAGAGGTCTTGCAACAGTCTCAGAGTTTCATGCTTTTAAATGGAAAAATCTTTTGCAGGGTTGCAGTATTGACCTAGGGCCCTTTTGTCAAATTTATTTTTGTTGATAGTGAAATAGTTTTATTAACTCTGATGCTGATGCTGAGATCTCTGCTTCCCAAGTTAAGAGAAATTATAGGTCTGTGCTGGCTTTCTGAATCTTCCTACTTGAAATATATTGTTTGGAACTACTATACGAAAATGTTCACACTAACAGTAGTCGAATGGGCTTTTTTTTTTTTTTAATGGTTTCGTAGAACATCCCCCATGTCTAGGGAACATATTGTGCGATTGTGTCCTCTCGAGATGTGACCGTCAGATTTTTCTTGTAGATTACCACAGTTTTGATTGAAACCTCGTCTGGATTTTAATTAGGTTTTATATATTTATAGGATGGAAATGGGAAAAGTGTACTGTTTCTTCCGCTCTGGTCTAACTTCTATTTAATTCAAGTGACTTTCATGATGCTTTCAGGAACCTCGAATTTGTTCTCCCAAATTAGGCCCCACACTGACAGCCCCAGCCGCTCGCTCCACTAAAGTATTGAACCCAATGAACAGCACCAGAAAATATGTAGAATTGGTCGTTTCTATTCGTTGTGGCTGAGTCCATGACCCAAACACAACACAGCCTTGAGCTGGCCATCCATTCCAGACTAATAAGAATATGGGTCTATATAGGGAATCAGCATATAAATGCGAATGTTTTCAATTCTGTATCATCAGGTACACAGCATGCTTTCAACAGACTCAGAGGGTGGTTTTCTTGCAACAACGATTAGCTCTGATGCAACAACGATTAGGAAAGCCGATTGTCTATAGGCACTACATTTGGAGTTCATTTGTAATTTTGTATTTAGGAATTAGGGGCTGATTGAGAATGATATTTCTTGTTGTCAAGGATTTTTAGACGGAAAGACCTGAAAAGGCGAAGGACTGCTTTTCTTTTGGAGATGGTCTGGGTATACTGTGACCAGGTTGCTGCAGTGCCTACGAGGCGCTTATATCTTTAGTAGTGTGGGCCTATGGAACTTAACTCCATGACAATATGTATAGGGGTGGCATTTAAACCGGGGCTTCATGACAAACAGATTAAGGAGATAAAAAATAAGTGAAAACTTAAATATCTTTTGACGGAATCAAAGATTCTAAAGATTAAAGGCTTTCTTGTGAGCTGTGATTATCTCAAATGATGCAATCAAGAATAGCGAGTCCGAGTGAAAAGGTTTGTCGAGTCACCTTCCCTACACTTTCTTTTAGTTACTACCGGTTGGGTTCTGCAAGAATCTTTCATTTCCACGTGGTTACTTGTTTTGGTCCCAAAAAGAACCACATGGAATAAATTCCAACCTTATGTTCCCTCTCTCTAGTTACTTAGCTAGTAGCTTCTACTCATGGAATAAGTCTCAAGCATCTTACTACATGTTCACAGTGAGCTGTTACGGGTGGATTCGAGTTGAGCAGAGCTGAATATCTAGTTATTTGATTGTGGTTTGCCAATATACTGTGAGCTCGAGCTTGATTCAAGCTAGAAACTTGAGTTCAAATTCAACTCGAGTCAAATGCTGGTTAGTTTGAGTTCGACTGTGAGTCACAAACATTTTAGAAAATTATAAAAACCGTGAGCCCAACTATGTATGTATGTATGTATATATGTATTATAAAAGCTCGATTAGGCTCACGAGCCTCACAGGTCGAGCTTTATTGGGTTCAAGTTTGGTTTGATTAGAAAATGAGTCTATATATATTGGCGTTCGAGATCGGTTTAGATCGAGTCGAATCACTTTCATGAGTTAATTTTGAATAGCTCATGAAAAGCTTGGCTCGTGGCCACCCATACTTTTGTCCAGTCCAACTTTCATGGAGATTTCACATGCTAAGAAGTACGAGTCTATTGCTATCTCAGATACTATTTTGGTGATTGATTGAGAGACCAAATCTCAAAATTCTGTTGTTTACTCTACAAGGTTTAGAGTGACGAGCCGGCAATCACCCCCAAATTTGCCACGAGTTGTTTATCATGGAATTGTGAGGGGTTGGGGAGTCTCCGAAAAATTCCTCAACTGAGAAAACTCCTGGTTTTACATAATTGAAAGTTTTTCTTTCATTTTAAAACTAAGGGTCCGTTTGGTTTGCAGTTGGAATTAGAATCAAAATCTGTTAGAATAAAAAATCGGAATGGTCTATTTCCATAATTTGTTTGATTCAGAGAATAACCAGAATGAAAATTGAAATAAGCTGGAATGGGATTTCATTCCTAAGGGAGGGGGAGGGAATGGCCATTCCCTCAAATGGGAGAATGCTATTCCACCAAGAATGGAAATAGGATTCCAATTCCGCCCGACCAAACAGTTGAAACTGAAATGACTTATTTTGATTCCAATTCCAAACTCTATTCCCGAAACCAAATAGGGTCTACGTGTAACACCCAGAAGGAGAGAATGGTGATGTTCTATAAACATTACAAGCTTATTATGGTACCGCCCATTGGGTTGGTTGGTAGATTAATTCTGGGTTATGATCTTTCGTTGAATTTTCGAGTTCTATCTACTTCCCAGCATCATATCATCCTTGAAATTCAAAAGTGGCCCCTAGGATGAACTTGGAATATGTATTGCTGTTATACTCATTCAGCCTGTCAATCTTTCTTTGATGTTCTCTTGACATATAGCAGTTCTAATATTACGTACCCTTGTGTGTTATTGGAGATCTGAATTGTACTACTAATTCTTCTTCAGAGAAGAGTGGTGGGTGTACACCTTTTACTTCCAGAACCGGATCTGCTCTTCACACGGCGCCTCACACCAACGTCACAGGCACATCTACCATGCATTGGGAATAATGACTTAAGTACCATACCTCTAATATCTTTATTCTTTACAATGGGCTAATTTGTGGGATAACATATAATCCAAATGTATGTCTATGCGATGGTTATTGTATGCTCTATGTGGAAATATTGTGGATATTAGAAAGCAAAGGAATGCCATTGAACGGCAAAAATTTCCCTTAAACAGAGCCTGCATAGCAGTTGTTGGGTACTCTTCTTGATAGAGAGGAAGCTTATTGGTTGCAGAGGTTGCTTTATGGACTAGTAGAAGGATGGTGATTGTAACACTAAGGCCCAAGGGGGCGTTTTTTTTTGTTTTTTTTCTTTTTGAATTTTGAGAGGGAGGAAAGTTGGTCAATGGGATTTTGGTTTTTATTGATAAAAAATACCTATTATGTATCCTTGGTGTGTTATTGGAGATCTGAGTTGTACTACTAATTCTTCTTCAGAGAAGAGTGGTGGGTGTACACCTTTTACTTCCCGAACCGGATCTGCTCTCCACACGGTGCCTCACACCGACGTCACAGGCACATCCTACCATGCATTGGGAATAATGACTTAAGTACCATACCTCTAATATCTTTATTCTTTACAATGGGCTAATTTGTGGGATAACATATAATCCATATGTATGCCTATGCGATGGTTATTGTATGCTCCATGTGGAAATATTGTGGATATTAGAAAGCAAAGGAATGCCATTGAGCGGCAAATATTTCCCTTAAACAGAGCCTGTATAGCAGTTGTTGGGTACTCTTCTTGATAGAGAGGAAGCTTATTAGTTGCAGAGGTCGCTTTATGGACTAGTAAAAGGATGGTGATCGTAACACTAAGGCCCAAGGGGGTGTTCTTTTTTTTTTTTTGAATTTTGAGAGGGGGGAAAGTTGGTCAATGGGATTTTGGTTTTTATTGATAAAAAATACCTATGTTCTTTTTTCAGATTTATATGGGGATTATGAAAACATTATTTTCGTAGGAATAAGTGATATATATCTCCTAGGTGGGTAAATAACTTTGCCACCTGGGGGAAGTTGCAAACACTTGAATGAGACAAAAATGCCCATTTTAATAATAGATTTTTATGGCTAAAACGGTCATTGCCTTATTTACTTGAAAAATAAAAGAATATGGGTAAATGAGCACGCTTACCTGGGTAGGTTTTTCTCAGAAAATACTTACTGAGGTAAATGCATTTACCCAGATAACTGAGTAATTAACTTACTGAAAAGTGAGTGGGGCCTAAGTTTTTTCATGAAGAAGCCTCCAACAAGAAGAGAAGAAAAGCTGAAATGGCTGATGGTGAATGGATATCTAATCTCCATGATATTTCTATGACCCTCACTTTGCATTTTTTTGAGCTATTCACTACTGTAAATCCCCAACTTGACAATTTTCCTGGCATTCCGACTTACATCACTTTTGAAGACAATAACTTTTTATGTGGCCTGGATGAAATTAAATCTACTGTGTATAGTATTTGGCACATGGAAAGCACCCAGGCCAAATGGGGATTCGAGCATGTGTTCCAAAAATATTGGGGTATTATTGGAATGGATCTTGTACCAGAGGTACATTATTTTCTTAATTCAACTGCCATTTCTGAGATAAATCAAATTTATTTATTGTTAAAGTCTTAGTCAATAGAATGAAGCCTTTTCTGCAAGGAATCATAAGCTCTTTTCAGAATGCTTTCAGGTCGAGTTATTCACAAGGTTCTAAATATAGATATGTCCGATATGTCGGTAGGGGCGTATTGGTACTATTTTTTTTTTAAATCTGATTTAGGGAGGCCGGTTTAAGGTTCCTCCACCCCCTGAATTGATCAAAACCCCAATGCACCTTCTGTAGGGGCATATTAGGGTGTTCCCAATACGATACGTGTCTATTTTTTTAACCTTGGTTATTCTTATTCATTGATAGCAGGAGTTATTGCATATTATAAAAAGACAAATAAGAAACTAGGGAAGTATAGATATTTTATGCCTAAACTAGATCTATCTTAAAGCTTATGATCGGATGTAATGACCATTTCTTACGAAGATCTTATCTTCTTGTGCTTTGCAAGTAGTTTGTGAATTTCTATATAATTGCATCTCTACTGCCAGTCTAGCGGTGCTTAATAGTACTCTAGTAAATCCCATTTGTCCATGTCTTGGTCCTCGGCAAGGGTGTCTTCGATCATCATATTTATACATTTTGGCAAGGTATTTAAAACCGGACCAGACTGGATGGTTGGATTCAGAAAACTGGGAACCGGTCAGGTGATCGGTTTCGGTTTTCTCCAAAACTGAAAATTTGCTTAAAATCGTTGATTTTGGTCAATAAACCACTGACCCAGGTGATTAACTGTTCAAACGGTTTTGACCATTTTTATTATTTTTTTTTTAATTTTTTGCCGACCATTCAGTTTGAATGATCAGACTGTTCGACCCAATAACCGAACCCCCGACCGACTCGGTCTCCGGGTCATTTTTAAAAACCATACATTTTGGGAAATCTTGAATACTCTCCTAGCTCCCAAGTGCACTATGGGGGTCTTGTATGTATTTGATTTGATTGTTCGGGTGTTGGGTGTTAAATTAAACCATTTCTTCTTTGCAGATGGAGCAAGAGATGCAAAAAATAAGTTATTTATTTCAGTCCTTTTTTTGTTGACAAAAAAGGAAGAGAAATATATTTATAACAAAAAGAGAAAAGAGATATATTTTAGTCCTAACACCCCAAGGAGGGTAGGCAGATCTCAAATTGCTTTAAATCTTGGTATTCTTCTCTACTTCCTATGACTATGAGAAGCAAGTATAGTAGTTGAACTGAATTGGTTGAACGTGTCCATAAAGAAGTTTGATGGATGGAAAATGCATCTACTCTCACAAGTTTGACCGCTCCATTCTTATCATCAAATGAACTTTAGAGGCGATCCCGACTTATCACATGCAATATTCTTCAATGCCAAAATCAAATTGTCAGCAAATTGATAGTATTTGCCGAAAGTTTTTGGTGGGGACATATATACGAAGGTTTTAAAAATCGACTCGGAATCGGAACAGTTTTGACTACCGGTTTCAAAGTTAATGGTTCGACTGTTTGGTTTGAATGAATAATCGGTATTAATTAAAAAAATAAAAAAATAATTAAAATAAAAATGGTCAAAAACTGCTAAACAGGTTAATGATTCGACTGTTTGGATTAGCACAGGTTGTTAATCAATTCAATGATTTTTGTCCTGGGACCGGGTTTATGATAAATGGAATCAATTTCCTAGACTTAATAATCCGACCGTCTGGATCAACGATGATTCGAAAACATTGGGACATACTACTGAAACTAGGAAATTGCATTTCAAAAATTGGACTGCTATTGCTAAAGCTAAAGAAGATGGTGGGTTGGGATTTGGTCCTATTGAAATGATAAATAAAGCATTCAATTGTGAAGTGATTTGGAAATTCCTAAGCAACAGTGGTGCTTTATGGAAATTAAACATCTTCATGTGGAAAATATTCGGCATGCATGGGTCAAGAGTGATACTTCTCCAAAGGAAAAATTCCCCATAGCTACCCTGTACTTTAGGCTGAGTGCCAATTTAGTACTCGAACTTTAAAATGTGACAATCTAGTAGTTAAACTTTCATTTTGCAACGATTTAGTATTTGACGTTAACCAGCCGTTAAGTGACATGTAATAAGACAAAATGCCCTTCAAGTGTCATCTAATTTTCTTTATTAACCATCCAGTAAAACTAGACCGACAGTGCTGCCTATTCATCATCTCACCTCTTCTCTTCCATGGAAAAACCATTTCAACAGTTTTCTCATG
The DNA here is from genome assembly GCF_055504915.1 of Nelumbo nucifera. Lineage (NCBI taxonomy): Eukaryota > Viridiplantae > Streptophyta > Magnoliopsida > Proteales > Nelumbonaceae > Nelumbo > Nelumbo nucifera. Next base: position 31,667,307 of record NC_142650.1, read on the forward strand.
CTATCTCTTCACGGATTTGAAAAAGCTTGTATTTTCGGAACAATTTTCTCGTGCTATCTCTTTAGAGAGAAAGATAATTTCTGGTTTTGATTTGGATATAGGGGTTTCGCTCTTTGTTCTTTCAGTTATTTTGCTCAGCAACCCATTTATTAACGACTCTCTATTCAACCCAATGTTTCAAGGGTTTAACAGCATTACAGGTCTTGTTTCGTGGCCATTCTCGTTTTCAAACATTCCTACTCTTTCTTCTTTTTATCTTCTTCTTCTTCTTCACGCATCCGAAACTCCACTGATGTATTGCAGATGGGTGTTCCCTTAACCCATTAACCCATGTACCCGCCTTATACTGATAACCCTCCTTCTGGAGGTAGCAGTGGTGGTGGTCTTATTGCATAATTGAGATATTCATTTTCATCCATCAGAAATTGGTCAAATAACATAAAATTCGATAATCAATTATGCACTTTCCCAGAAAAAGATACCAATAAAACAGGAATCAGTAAAACTTAAACAAAGTCACTAAAACGAAGGATGATGCCATGACAAAGAAAATTGTCAGTCACTTGAATCGTATCGAAACCGTAATCCTGAAACACAATAAATGACAAGATACTCAAATGAGGGATGGAATGATTACATGATTTAGCCAATTTGTAGAACGTCGCAGCTTTTTCGTATAAATCTGCGGCATCTTCGTATTTATTGCCGAACAAATTCCAGCCACCGATCTTCTTCTCTGCTTTTTTCTCGAACTCCTCTCCTTTTACAATTTGATCATCTCTCCTCCGCCATTTTCTTTCTGATCTCTCGTGTCCCAACTCGCAAAAGCGAGAAGGAGATGGCAGTAGAACGAATGCGGGCTGTGATGTCCATTTATTAGAGACGACGAGAACATTTCTTTAAAAGGCTTTGACGGGTCCCGTTCGGAGAACGAAAAATTCTCCTCCTTCAACCAGTCCCACATGCCCGATCAATGCGTTGAAACTAGGGTTGTGCTGGGATGTTCTTAGTAGATTGGTGCATGTTAGATTGGGGAACCCAGTGGAAAATGCTTGTTGTTGGGTGTTTGGAGGTTTGTTAGAGCTTAAAGCAGCTGTTTACCTCTCTTTCATTTTCTTGAGAAAGAAGATGATGAACAGTGTCTAAGCGTAAATTTCACATTTTAAATAGTCTTAAATCTCATATGAAGCCTCGTGGTATAGATAACTGACACTCCATTAAATTTTACATTAAACGGTAGGTACTAGATTGTTGCAAACTGAAAGTTCAAATACTAGATTGTCGCTTTTTTTGGATACTTATGGAAAATTTTCCCTTTTCCAAAATCAACGTGGACTTGGTGTGGGACTACATAAACAATAGGGTCTATGGTGCAATTTTTGTGGGTTAGGGTTGGGATTTTGTCAAATTTTCAATAGGCCTAATCCGAACCCAAGCCTAAAACAGTGTAAACTGTTAACTTGGGCCAACCCGACTGGCACCCCTAATAAACCAGCAATTGGGATATATAATCATTAGAGATTGTAGAGGAGATTTTTTTTTTTTTTTTATCTCAAGGATATATAGCGAACAAACTCAGCCTGAAGCAATGCTTCTCTCTCTCTAGGTTTCCAGAGGTTTCCTCTTTGGGTTTATAGAGATTTCCTCTCTATGCTCTGAGAGAGTCTCCTTCTCGGGGTTTCCTCGGGTTTCTTCTCATCATCCACCCTCCGTCATCCTTTTTTGTCATCGATCGATTTTGGGTGACTCCCTTCGTGGAGTTACCCCTCTCCCCTCTTTCCCTCTCTTCTCCATTCTTCTCCCCCTTCTCCCTTTCCCTCACTCATCTCTTTCTCCTCCGTTCCATTTCTCATTCTCTCACTCGTTCTTCTCCTTTCTTTTGTTGTTTCTTTTTGTTCTTTTCACACGCATTTTGGTACAGGTGGCTAACTCTTCCTTGATGATTTTGGTGTTGGGCAGTGGTCGTCATCGCTACTTTATCTTTCATCGTTGGTGGCTGTTTCTCGACTATATTTCACTGGTGTTCACGGTTTCGGTTGGTTATAGTTTCGACGGTTACTATTCCGGGTGGTTCATAGTTTCGATAGTTACGGTTCCAATGGTTACAGTTCTGGGTGGTTATAGTTCTGGCAATTATGGTTTCGGGTGGTTCCAATTTCTTGGTGCCAGTAGCTGTTCCTTGGTGGCTGTTGCTTTTCATCACTCTCTGTCTTTACCTTTGCAAGGCGCTACCGTCTTTATTCCTCACTTTCAGTAGTTGGAGATGCATTTAATTGTTTCTTCTGTTGATTCATCTTATGTTGGTTGCAGAATTTTTTTTTTCTCTTTTATGTACTGTCTATTTCATTCTTTTTAAGGAATTATATTTGCATTTTCTTCCTTGGTCCTATTTTTTTACTTCTCTTATTCATACAAGTTTGTTAGATTGAATGAAATATGACTATCACCGTAAAAAAAAGATGACCTGCTTAATTGTGACCTTGAATTAGCAAAAGCTACGGCTTTTTTGGGTGATGCTAAAAGTCACTCCAAGAAGTGTGTTAATCATGGGGTCCATTGTTTGGCACGTTTTGGCTTACAACTCACTAAATCATGTACTCATAACCGAGTTGGATGAATGAAATTTGTCGAGGGGCAGGGGCTTTTTCATTTCCAAAAAAAAAAAATTGTTGGCTCTCGTTATAGGGATTGTATGCATTGTTTTAAAAGAATAAGCGGCTAAGCCTTAGAGGTGTGAAGCGTACATCTTCAGGTGAGGCACAACTTAAGATTTTGTCATGTAAGCCTTAAGCCTCAAGGCGTAAAGAGGTGTAATGATTAATTAGTGATTTAATGCAAAAAAATATGTATTTTTATAATTTAAACTATATAAAAATATTTCAATAATTATAGGCCAAATAAAAAAGTAAGAAAGAAAAATCAAATTATATTAGTTTTTCTTAATGTTTTAAGAGAGTTTAATGCAAAAAATACTAATCAAGTTTTTAGTTTCTTTTGGATAAACCAAGTGAGACTTTTCTTAAGTTGTTTCCTTTATTCTAAATTATTTTTAACAAGAAATATAAAATGTTTATAATTAGTTGATTATTTATTATTTTATTTAATGACTAAATGTCAAAACTTATTGCTTATAAACTTCCAGTTTATGGATATGTGTACCTTCTATAATTTTAATTTAGTATATTATATGTTATTTTTATCAATTTATAAACTTTAATTAATTTTTTCTTAAACATTGAGGCTTGCACCTCAACTACACCTTTAGCCTTTTAAAACCTTGCTTGTATGTGGTCAAGAGCAACTCTTATTGTCATGGGAAGATGCTCTGATGAAGGTCTCCAATGCTTAGCTTGTGGGTAGAGTGTGGGGTAGATCCAAACTCGAACGAATCTTAGATTTACTACTTTTAGAGAATAAAAACCTATCCGGTGATGACCTCACTTAACAGCTTAACCTTTTAAGTTGAACGATTATTTAAGATGGTATCAGAGTTTGATTGACCAAGAAGTCTAGTGTTTAATCCTTTGTCACTCCATTATAATTAATTAAATTTCAGTAGAAGGAATCGATGGTCCTATGCTTGTTCACACTTAAAGTTTAATAGACTTTCATGTGATAGGATGTGTTAGAGAACAAAACCAATTAAGGGACCTCACTTAACAATTTAAGCTTTTAGGTTGAACTTGACATACAAGTGTATATTGTATCAGGGTTTTAAAAACTGACCCGGAACCAGAATTGGAATCATTATGGGCATTGGTTTTTGGGTTGACGGTTCGATTGTCTAGTTCAAATGGATGGCCCGTTCTGATGAAAAAATAAAAAAATTAAAAACAGCAAAAAACTATTGAACGGGTTGATGGTTCAACCGCCAAAGTCAACAGATCGTTGATCAATTCAAAGATTTTTGGGTAGGGACCAGTTTTGGGGTAAAATGAAACTGATTGCCTGGACGGTTCCCAGGCCGAACAGTCTAACCATCCCGATCAATGGCCGTTTGAAAACATTGTATTGTATCGTGGCATTGTGGGTTACAAATCCGAGCTCCATTCTAGGCGCTTCTTACTATCTCTTTGCCAACTTTCAAAAATAGGGTCGGCATTCTAATAAAAGGTTTTCTTTTTATTTAAAAGTTTTTGAGCAACCCTTGATCACATCATGGTGTATTAGGTCATAGGAGCATTATTAAGACCTTTCATTCCTCGCCCACATATATAAAAATTATTCTAATTAGTAGTTGTTAGCCTTACGTTTGGCATCTGTTGTTGCTATTAACAATTTACTAATCTCTTAATTTATTCTGATTAGGGAAACTTCACTTAAGTCCTTCATAATTGGCCACTAGATCTCAATTGTCTACTCCACTCTATGTTCACGCCTTGAAAAGCTTTTCCAATCAAAAGTTGCTAGATTATTGATGTCTTCTCACTGAGTAATCTGTTAGGTCCCCAACTGCTTTCTAGCTGGTTTAATAAATCTTGAATTGTAGAAGAATCCCATTCTATGCAATTGTAAGCTAATTCTACTGGGCTATCCGATTACATTAATGCTCATAAAATATATCAAGCTTCTTTTTTAGTATGATTTGGCTGCTAGTAGACTCTTTAGGTTTATATGCCTTTCTCTTGCTTTATTTTAATACTTAATAGAGTTGACCATATATAGTTGCAGAATAATCTCAATAGTTACAGCCATGCGAGCTCTTTTTGTTCTTTGCTTTTTAATATAAAATGGGGTAGCAATAAACAACATTTAGGAGAGCCGTGGGTACAGGGTTTGGTCAGTTTTTTTAAGAAGTCCAAACAAACAGGTTTAGGTAAATTTTTAAAGAAGTCAAAACAATCTGGATTCTTCCAATAAAGCTAGGACGCTAGATCAGGGTCAAAAGGCTTGGCTTCATCTTACCTTAATTAAGGGGTAAGTTGGTTCTCAAACCTGACGAGTGAAGTTTAGAAGAAAGTTATTTTTCTTAGTTTGGTTGACAATGAAAACTGGGCTAGAAGAAAAGAAAAGATACAGACAAAATTAGGATTGTAATTTGTTTTTTTTTTTGGCTATTCCTGTAAGGTAGCATTGATATAAAGAAGCAAGGCTGACCTCTCTCTCTCCCTATTAGAAAAAATATTGATTTAGAAAATATATATAACATTGTTTACTAGGCTTCTACCTTTGGATACAACCCCACGCACCTTGCAATGTGTAGGATGATTTGATTGATCTGATAAGTCCACTAGAAAGTAGAAAGGGAACCCCTCTGAACCAATTTGTATGTTGTGAAGTCCACCTTATCTGCAATTGGCACTTTTGTTGTAGCTCAGTTTGCAAAGAGTACAAATACAAATATATTGTATAAAATAACATAAAATATAAGGTTTTGCATTCTATATATTTGTATTTGTGTTTGTACCCTCTTCTAAACTGAGCCTGTGCAATTAATCTTAAAGGGCTTATTTCTGGTCCATAGCTTGGCTATATATGACTTGTTTAGATTGGACTCCAACTTTGATAGCGTCTATTTCTTATTTAGGATTAAGTCTCATTCTTAATATGGCATGAAATAACCTTTGATGCGAGATCATCTTATTCATCATACAAGCATATATGAACCAATTTAACTTGGCAAGAGTACTATTTGAGCCCTTTTTGTCCACAGCCACCTTACCATATCCTATCCTAGGTCATTCATAGTAACTCCTAAAAATCCATTTGCACCCAGACCCAGCAAAGCCGCTTCACTCCCTACAACAAACGGGATTAGAGTGTTTGGTAATGTGGTCTCTATAAGGTGTGGTGTGATTGCTTAATTTTTTGTTTTGTTGTTTTCAGCTCCATGGGACTACGCAAAGGTGGGGCAGGGGGGTAGCCCATCTCCAAACCCATAATCCCCACAACCCTGGTGCAGGTGGGATTCGATCCGACCCAAATCTCAAATCTCAGTTGAAACTTTACAGGTGTTTTACACTGTTGTGTGGACATATATTATTATTGTTAATAGGATTTTAAATAAAATATCTATCATTATTACCATCCACAGATTGTTTCAGTGCTTAATGGGTGAAAGCATGTTTCAGAACTAAACAATCCTCAGCATCTCCACAGTATAGCTAGAACACTCCCCCGCTCCCCCAGTTGTTCAGTTAGTCACTCAGCATCCCTCAATTGGAGGAGCTGTGGGTGCAAATCCGTAGAAAGGGAGACTCTTGCATTGTGAATGATAATGGGGCCGTGCATGCATATCCAGTTCTTACAAGATCGTCTTCATTCTGTTTGTACAGTCCCTTGCAGAAGCCTTGCCTTGGGAATGTCTCAATATTTGTATATATATATTTTTTTTCATGGGGAGCTAGGTATTCCCCATGCCAAGCTGCAAAAAACTGTGTAAATAGTATAAACACGGTCTTGTGAGGACTAAATCCGATTTCACATACATCCTTGCTACCACTATCCACTTAGCCCCTCCGATTGGGTTTGGCATATAACACCCTGCCCCTATCAGGACTAAAACTACATACAGACATGCAAACAGACACACACACATACACATACGCGCGTGCATAGTATAAGATCTGAGTTCAAGCTGGACAAAGAGGCCTGGCTTGTACCCCTGATAGTGGTGTTAAGTCTATATATAGTGGGGAATAAATCAAACCCGTTAAACAAATAATTGAACCGGCCATGAAAGTTGACACTTAGATCTTGGATATTTCTGTTACTTTGGAGGAGAATCTAGGTTATTGGGTGAACCGGAGTCAACTTGTTTGTTTAATCGGATTGAACCGACCAGGTGCCATTTATCCTCAGGGTCTGGTCTCCAGTGTGGTCGGGTTTAAAAAATTGGGTGGAGTTGAATGAGAAAAAGGAAATTTCAACAAGAAGGATCACTTGAACTAATACGGAGAGAGGCAGGTAGGGTTGAATGAGGGACCATTTGAGCTAAATAGCAGCTATGATGAGAGAGTACCCAATTCTTTCTGCCCTTATTCTATTGCTGGCAAGACTATATGGGATTATATAAAGAAATGAAGATAAGGAATTGATGTCTCTGTAAAGAAGCTGTTTGATGACAGAAGATGATGAGGCTGAGCTTTTGTTTAAGGCTTGCGCATGGGCTTATATTTGTTTAGTGTAATGGGTGGATGAGTTGTAAAGAGAGTCCGTCACCTGAAGAAAAGTGGAGATGTGATTGGTACCAGACAAGGACATAGACCTAAAATTTTTGGCTATGTCAAGAAGCTTTCCTTTATCTTGATTAATTTTTATCTTTGATCAGATCTCTTTTCATTGTTTATCCAAGTGATTTATCACCCTCCAAACCTCCTCTCTCTCTCTCTCTCTCTCTCTCTCTCTCCTCTTCTTCATGTCTATATGCAGAACATCTCCTCCAAACCTTCAAGAACTTAATTCTCTAGACTTCAAAAATAAAAAAAGAACTTAATTCTCTAACTGTTTTTTGTTTTTCTTTTTTCACATTTCAAGCGACATAATTAAGGGATGCTTAGAAGTATGTATAGTAAGTTTTGCTTTTTAAAACAAAAAACGACTACTGCATTATAAAAAACAATGTGATTTTGATGATATCCATCAATAGTTGAGTTAATGGCATGCAAATTTTGGCCTTTTTTTATTTTATAGTCAAAATGCTCCTAAACTTATTATTATTATTATTATTTGATATGCAAACTTTGGCTGTGTTTGGTAGCAAGAAAAATGTCTGTTGAAAACAAAACATTTTTTTTCAAAAAGTGAGCACTAAGGTTGTGCTTTGATAAGTTTCACCCAAAAGCATAAAGCCACAATTTTAGGCTTTGTTGTGTGGGACTTAAGTTTAAGATTATGATGTTTTTAAAAGTTAACTCTTACCAAATGTTCAGAACACTTTTTAGATCAATTTTGTTTTTCACAACCCGAAGCATAAAACCAAAACCTTATGGCTCAGTTTGGAAGGAGACAAAGGAATACAAATATAAATATGTAAAGTACAAAATCTTGAACTTTGTATTATTTTTTTTTATGTATTTGTAGTGTACATATTTATATTTGTACTCGTTCCAAACCGAGCCTATGCAAATAGAACCTAATTTTAGGAAAATGACATTCATTGTGATGCCTCATAAATTAGAAAATCATATGTCAGTCCTCTTGATGATTCTCATTCCTGACAACGCTTGCGTGTATTCGTCAACCATTCCGGATATTTTCCAATTTATGAAACATTGGAAAGTTAGTAATATGACTTCTTTTGTATTGAATTTAATTTTTCAAAGAACACTATTTTTTTCCCTTCATTTATGTGCAACCAAATGGAGAGTAAGGAACCATTTGATAATAGATGAAAATGCTGAATTGAAAAACGTACTGCTTTGTCTTTTAATGACCAAGTTTTTAAGGAGGTTGTAGGCTCTTTAATAGTTGAAACTAGGGGTGGATGAGCCGGGCCGAGTCGAATAGTACAAGCTTGAGCTTGAGCTTGAGCTTGGCTCGCCAAGGTAGGATACAGCTCGAGCTCGAGTTCGAGCTCAATTCGGATTAGAACCTTGAGCTCAAGCTCGTTTGAGTCAAAAACTCGTAAGTTCGAGCTCAATTTGAGAAAAAATGTTTTATAAAAATAAAAAAAGTATATATAATATTTTTATTTGATATTTAAAAAATTAATAATTATAATATTTTTATTATATATATATATATCATTTTCTATAATTTTATATATATATATAACTTGACTCGTTTATTAATCAAGCTTGTAAATTGGGCTCGAACTCGATTCAAAGCTCGATCGGAACCGAACCGAGCTCGAATAGCTTGTGAAGAATTCAGCTCGTGGCCACCCCTAGCTGAAACTGAAATTAGATTACTATACCCTTGAAAAATTTATCATTTAATTATTTTAACAACTCAAAGACAAAGCAATAAATTTTTAGGTTCAATAACTTTAGCCGTGATCAAACAGCCCCTAAGTGTTTGCTGAACCTAGCATCTTGATTTGCTTCATTTAAATGTAAAGAGAAATAGAAAGGAAACAATCATATTTTTTCATGTTGACAGATAATGTGTCATTTGCAACTGATCTGATCCTTCTTTGCTTATGTGGAGCTCAAGAATGGCAGGTCTGCCTATGGAATACAAGGCACCACTAGGGGTGCAAGTCAAGCCAGGTTTAAGTCGAATTGGCGACAATCTTAACCAAACCCAAGCTGAGCTGTTGAATCCCCAAAGCTAACCCAAACGGCCAAACCCAGCCTAAAGTTTTTGGGTTGGTATAACTTTTCTACTTCCTTTAGCCAAGTGTTATTATTTACTAGACTAAAGGGTTGAGACCACTTAGGCTGTGATTGGTTGTAGTGCAGTTTTATTTGCACTAGTACAAATGCAAGGGAGTGCAAATAAAAAAAAAATGCAAATTCTTGTTTAAATTTGTTTTGGGTTTTCTTTATTCTGCTTCGTATCTCAATTTGCTTCATTTGTACTACAGTCAAACAAAATAAGCTAAAATTTGAAGCAAAAATAGATCAGAATTTACACTCAAATCATTTGCACTACCATGTTTTTGCATCCATACAAATTTATTTGCATTGCAACCAAACATAGCCTTAAGTTTTTATTTTTTATTTGTATTTTACTTTTTTTGTGGGGTTACGCAATGATGGGATAACCCATTCCTTTAATCCTGGTGGCAGTAATATTTGATTCCAGATCTCTACTACAACAAATCAGAAATCTTACCAATTGACATTATTATATATACATGAATATAATTATCATGCTTTAGAAAATATTTGCCTTTTAAACTAAAACTAGAGAAGGACCCCCTTACTAAGTATGGGGTAACTAAATGTGTGTATAATTTACCTATTTTATTTGAATCTCTTTTAATTTATATTTTTTAAAGTTTAATTTAAGATATTAAATGAGATCTTATTGGTAAACAATAACTCACTTTATTTAGTATTTACTATTTATCTAATAAATCTATTTTGAGTTATTTATTTTTAAAAGTTAAATTAGGTTGCTTCCTAAATGGTAAATCAAGTTTGTAATTAACAAAGTATTTTCTTTTTGAAAAAAAAATCATTAAAAACAAATATGGGTTTATGATAATATTTTAATGGATCCCACCATTTGTATTTAATAGGCTATGGATAAACATGTGTTAAGCTAATAAATAATTGTGTATTAGGAATGCTTAGGACTAAAACTACCTATTTTTTTAATTCTTTTATTGAATTAATAGGATGCCACGTGTCTAAATGGTGGTAGTGGATTGTGGGTTTTAGCAACAACTTCTCAGAAAATGCCACGTGTTTAGCTTTCTAGAAAAATGAGAAGGCCACATGTCTGAATGGTGGGGGGTTGTAGCTTGGTAGTGGGCTGTAGGTTTTAGTAGGAATTTCTCAGAAATTGCCACGTGTTTAGCTTTCTAGAAAATGATAAAACCACTTGTCTAAATGATGGTAGTGGGTAGTGGGCTTTAACATTAACTTCCCAGAAAATGCCACGTGTTTAGGTTTCCAAAAAAAAAAAAAATTGAGAAGGCCATGTGTATGAATGGTGGGGACTGTAGGGTGAACAACTTCCTTTAATATATATATATTAGTTTTGTTGAGATAGATATATCATACATGCATACATGGGTTTATTGATATTTGATGCATAGTTGCATATCTATACATAGATGTATTTGTACATTGGGTTAGATTGACCAAGGCCTCAACTTTAACCTAACTAAAGTTAAATTAGATTCATACTTTTTGACCCTAACCCTAACTTGAACTTTAGCTCAATCCAATGTTTCTTTTCTCCTCTTTGTTTCCCCTATGTTTGCTTTCTTGCATTGGGTTTTCTACACATTAAACAAGAACCCTAAGGCCATGTTTGGTTTGCTATTTTGGGCCTTATTCTTTTAATTATTGTTTATTCTAAGCAAGAATGTGTAAGAATGAATAACATTAGAGTGTTTGGTTACAAATTGTCAGGAGCCTAATTCTTTTCAGAATGAAAAGTAGTCTTTGGCATAAAAATTAAAGTAGCCTGCAGCATGAAAAATAATCATGCCCCATCTTGCTCATTTTCATTCTCTAAAGTCACTCTATGCTTGTATTCATAAACAATTGACCAAGGTTGAAAATATCGATACGCATCGACCCATATCGACCCATATCGATTGATACGTATTATGTAGTAGCTTCCTGATATGCCCCTATAAAGGTTGTATCGGTAAGACCATGGTTTAGAGAGCAATTGAAACTTAAACTAACCCCTTTGAAATGGTTTTGAAAAAAAATAAAATAAAATATAAAAAAAGTACTGATACATGCCGATACGCCCTATCAACATATTGGCTTATGTTAATACTTTGAACCATGCCACTGACCGAGGTTACAAAATCATTGCCATAGATGTTTATTGGAGGATTGTCGTAGACAGTTACACCAACAGACATTGATTATTGGCCATCTGGAAATAAACATATGTGCCAATAGTTTTGAAGAATTTGGCTGATAATATATGACCACTAAACAACATAATGCACTTCCTGTCTAAAAAGAATTTTTTGTTTAGTAAAAAAATATTTGATTTATAATAATATTTTCTCTCTGTCCATCTTTACTCATTCTTATTCATTTTCAAATTTCATATTGATAAGAATGAAAAAAAAATGAAAATTGAACAAAAATGGCCAAAATTGAATAACTTGCTTCCCAATCTTAGCTTGCATTACAAACATCAAAAGCACCCACATAATTAGGGTTTCGAGAATCCATCATAAAACGGGTCCCACCTACCACCATTTCACAGCTCTCATTTCTATAGACCCCCTTTTGATCATCCAAAATAATTAGTATACCCATACTCCAATCATATGATCTTGGACCCTCGACAACTGCAGACCTTATCCTACAATCACTCGCATAGAAATAAAAGCTGTGGACTGTGGAGCCTCTCTATCCATTCAATCATTCCCTCCAGGTAAAAAGATTCTAATCCTGCGGTCACAGCCGGAGCCTTCCCAATCGAGGGCAAAGTAAAGCAAAAAGGATGATAGATGATAATGAATTGAAATGACGGAAAAGGACCACACGAGGAGAATCGCACATATTCCTTTGGCTAGGGTATTCCGGACATTGTACGATGGATGAGACTGTTAGCGAACCCTAAAAAGTAAAAAGCTTGGCTGACCAAACATCAATAGACCTCTTTAACCATAGTCAGGTCAACATCTGCGTCCACTGATCTTCATCTTGTGCTTTCAGTAGTTTTAGAGAAAGGAGAGAGGAGAGAGGAGAGAGGAGAGTATTTAATAGATCAGAGGAGAGAGAAGCAAAGAGAAGGTTTGCTTTTGCTTATATGGACGGTAACTTATAAAAAATGAGAAGCGAAATGATATCGTGTCTCTCTTCTCCATTTTTCAAGTAAGTAAGATAAAAGGAGAACGGGTCCTTCTGCTTGTTTTCTTTCTTATGAAAGCTCTCTGTTAAAAGTTCTGAGATCTCTCACGAGTCTCACGAGTCTGAATTTGAATGGAAAACAACACAAAACCCATCTCTTAGAGGTTTGGTGAGGTCTCCATTTCTTGTTTCTTTCTGGGTGTTACTTCCACCGAACAAAGCTCTCTCTCTCTCTTTCTTTCCCTCTCCTTCTCTCTCTGTTGCATAAACTCAGAAGAGAATTTGAATTGGTATTATCTTTGGTTTTCTGTTTTTGGGTTTTGTTCAGTTTTGATCCATGCAGCCTTGCAGTGGAGAAATGCAAGGAATGGATTCCATACCTCAAATGGGTCTGCAAGAGCTTCAAAATGGTCAGCATCAGATGCCGAATCAGCACCACATTCATCAGGGTTCCCACTTTGATCACTCGTCTCACGATGATTTTCTTGAGCAAATGCTCTCTAATCTCCCTTGGACCGAAAACCTCTCAGGAAACCCTAAATCTCCCTGGGACCTTAACCCTCAAAACCCTAACGGCAACCCCACGCCCAACAACAACACCGCGACCAGCGCCACCGCTACCAATCAGAAGCTCTTTAATATCCCAATCGCTACTTCCAACGGCAAACCCGGAGATTTATCCGATGACCAGCAGACATCATCGCAGCCGGAAAACCTTCAGTACGGTTTCGACGATTCCACGCTGCTCGCCTCACGGCTTCGTCAGAACCAGATAAGCGGGAATTCACTAGCAGCCAAAACGCTGGCCCTTCAGCAGCAGCTACTTCTTTCGAGAGGCGGCGTTGGAATGGCGATATCACCGTCGTCTGTTCCCGGCACTAGTTCTCAGGGCGGCGAGTCGGGGCTTCGCCCACTTCCTCTAAGTCTGGCCAGCGCTGATTCCTCGGATTCTAGGCTCCTCGTCGATCGGTCCCGGGATGGTGTCGTCGATGCTTCCTTTAAATCTCCAAGCCCGGTGAGTCCCTTACTCGAAAAAAGAGAAAGCTAATTATTTTTTTCGTTTTCTTAATTTTTTTCTTTATTTGAATCCGTAGAACGGAGAAGCTTCAGTTCAAGGGTTGTACAACGGTTTCGCCGGATCTCTGTCTCGCACTGCTCAGACAGCAGACCAGCAGCATTTTCACAATCCACAAGTGGGTACTCATTTGCTCAATTATTTAATGAATTCTAGTTTCTGGGGTTGTATTTGTGCTTCCTTACTTTTTTATTATTCTAGGTTGCGACGATGCCAGCACAGAATTTCAGTGCACCGGCGACGACAGGGATCAACCAGGCGGCACTAGCGGCGGGGGCAGCAGGAGGAGTTGGTGCCGCTCCCCAGAGGCAGCAGAGGGTGAGGGCCAGGAGAGGGCAGGCCACCGATCCACACAGCATCGCTGAAAGAGTAAGCTAAGCGATTCCCTCTGAAAAAAAATAAAGAAATGGGAATGGAGATTTGTCTTCTGTTCGTTTCTTCTGAAACTTGGCGTGGGATTATCTCTTGTTTCAGTTGCGGAGGGAGAGAATCGCAGAAAGAATGAAAGCTCTGCAGGAACTTGTGCCCAATGCAAACAAGGTTATTTGTGTTTCTCCGCTTCCTATGCATAAAATACCTAATTTTCCAGATTCCTTTTCTATAATAACTGGTCATAAATGCCATTCTTGGTGGGTATTTTCGTCATCCCACCTATTTTCTCAATAAAAAAAAATCCAGAGATTTTCCCGCCGATGAAGTATGATTTCTGGAAGAAACTAGGGAATGTATTAATTTCCGACATACTGACCATAATATCCTTAGGGAATGGGAACATTTATGTCACTGGTCGGGGTAGATTAAAGGGGACCCGAGTCACGCAACGCAACCTATGATCTCCCAGGTCAAGAAGGGCATACCTGTCAATTTGGCTGTGTGGATGTAAGGGTATTCTGGTCATTGTGGTAAGAGATAAAACTAAAAAGTGAGAGAGTGAGAGACGGCCGGAAAAAAGAGAGCGTCATCTTTTTCTGTGCGTACTTGAAGGCAAAAAGACGTCTCTATCTTTCGAAGCATGCTTGTACAATTGTTGAAACTGCCCAGGGATGTATTTGTCTTTTCACTATTCTTAACTCTGCCCATTCTTTCTTACTTTCTTTGTTTTTCCCCGAGTGACAGACTGACAAAGCATCGATGCTGGACGAGATCATCGATTACGTGAAATTCCTCCAGCTTCAAGTCAAGGTAATACAGGGAAAAGATATATATATATATATATATATATATATATATATATATATATATTTGTATATATTCATTAATGATTTTTTTGGTTCCATTAAGTTCCCCTTTCTCAAAGCAGAAGAAAAGATTCTCTCTGACAGCTTTATGGGTTTTCTCTGATTCTGGGCCTCTCTCTCTCTGCCCGCTTTGCTGTATTCCTTTTTTGAGAGTTGCAGGTTCTGAGCATGAGCAGATTGGGCGGTGCAGCAGCGGTTGCTCCTCTCGTGGCCGATATTTCCTCCGATGTAAGTTTTCCAACTTTTTTTTTTTCCTTCCATTTTCCATCCCCTTCAAGAAAACGCTTGGCGTTGCTTGGAAGATTTCTCTATGCTTTTCGGAAAAAAAAGGGGAAATTCGGGGCCGGGGGTCCCACCTCGGAATTCTCAATCCACAAAACAACAAATGAAAAAGCAACGCGCGTGCGTGCACGATTTTCGTATTCCGAAAATGCCCAAATCCTCGAAACGGAAGTCGGAAGTTACTACTGCGAAGAGAAAACCTTCTCTTTTGTCCTTCTCTCTGTTCTACTCTTTTCAGTGTTTGTTGTGTTGTAGGGAGGAGGGGACTGCGTACAGGCGAGTGGTGGGCGGAGTGCAAACGGCGCTCAGACGGCGTCGTCGAACGATAGCTTAACGGCGACGGAGCAGCAAGTGGCGAAGCTGATGGAGGAGGACATGGGTTCGGCGATGCAGTACTTGCAGGGGAAGGGTCTGTGCCTCATGCCCATTTCTCTCGCCACCGCCATATCAACTGCCACCACGTGTCATTCCAGGAACCCGAACCACACCCACCACCGCCTCGTTTCCCCTAACGTCGACGTTCCTCAGTCGCCGAGCATGTCCGTGCTGACCGTACAGTCGGTGACGATGGGAAACGGCGGGGGAGAGGCTTCCGTCAAGGACGCTACATCGATTTCGAAGCCGTGAGGGGAACTGGGAAAACAAAAGCGATGGAGGGCAGACTTGTTTGGACTAGAGAGTTAGAAGAAATCCGAGGGAGAGAAGATAGAAAAAAGGAAAGAAATTGAAATTCAACGGGCGTCAAGTCTACGGAAGCAGGTTGTTCTCTGGTGTTTGACTGGGCAGAAAAAAAAAAGGCTTAACTACAGCAACTATACATACCTTAGTCCTTTTATTTATTTATTTTTAATTTTCTTTTATAATGTTTAGGTTCTTTTGTTTTTTGTTTTTGTAAACTTATATCCTTAATTTATAAAATATGTGGTTTCCGTCCGAAAATTACTGTATTACTGAAAGGTGGTGTTTGTGAAATGTTAAAATTAATTAGGATGATAATTACGAATAAGAGAATATGGTCACCGAAGTTGATTTTTGTATTTGCAAAATGAGTCCGGATTGCAAGAAAAATAAGCCTTTATCATCAACCATATATAAAGGGGATTAAAACAACTGAAAACTTGCAATTAGAAAAGGAGAAAAATAAAAAAAGAGGAGTCCCCATTCATCTAACTAATTAGAAGATGGATAATCAATTACGGAAAAGAGGGAAACTGTATGAAACGATGGTTTATACCTTAGTAACCGAAGCGGTAGAAGACTGAAACATGGATGTCGATCCCATAGTGGGCCTTTGTTTGGGGTTGGAAGGAGAAATCCGAGTTTTTGTCTTCCTGTTTGACACTTTTGCTGGTAGTTGACTGGATTATTTCTTCAGTTGAATGCTTGAGAGGGAAGTGTTCCAGTTGTAGGAGATGGTAGAATGAAAGGATGATGGATATCTGATTTCTTATTCATTCTATCGTATTGTGTATTTAAACATATACAAAAGTTATGATAAAAAGGGAAAAACTAACAAATATATACTGCAGAGTTCAGGGTTTATCTCAAACCCTTGAACAGCCATAGACTAGGTGGCTAACACCCCCCTCAAGTTGAAGGTGGGGAAACACATCAATTTGCCACGTAGAAGAGAGAATATAGGTCCAGGCAAAGGTTTTGTAAGAATGGCCTAGGGGTGTCAACGGTATTCGAAAATTCAATTTTGAATTTGGTATTCGACATAAGCGAATCGAATTCGGATAATTTGAATATTTAATCGGTTGAATTCGGATATTCTATTTTTATCGAATAGTTGATTGGATTCGAATTCGAATATGACCTGATTCGATTCAATAAATATCTGAATTTGATCGATTATTTCATTCTTATATATAATATATAAAATATTTTATATAATTTATATATAATAATTAAGTTATATAAACAATTTATATATTTATATACTTTATATCAATAAGATATTTAATTTATATATTTATTAAATATCTAAAATAATTAATTAATCAAATTTGAATCGAATCCGATATTCGAATATTTAATCAGATTCAAATTCAGATATTAATTTTTAATATTCATCGGATATTGAATCAAATTCAGATATTGGATTTTCTAACCGGATTCGAATTCGATTCGAATTCAACCATTTACACCCCCAATCAACACTGCTAATAAAATGAACTCAGAGAAGCTTGTGAGTGACTAATTCACGAACGAAGTAGAAATCTATCTCGATGTGCTTTGTATGTGCATGAAACACTGGGTTAGTAGTAAGGTAGGTCACACCAACATTGTCACACCATAAGATATGAGAATGAGTGCCGTGAATGTTGAGTTTAGTGAAGAGAGAAGGAAGCCAAATCAGTTCAGAGGAAGCTACAGTACTTGATGATTTGGAGACAATGGATTGTTTCTTGGATCCCCAATGGAATCGACAGCCATCAGGACACCCCACCTAGTCCACATATGAGAATGAGAATGCATGAAGTTGCAGTGAAGGAGATTTGGTAAATGTCAGACCATAGTCTTGGTTGTTATTATATATATATATATATAGTAATTAAGCACGTGCAATTGCATGTGAAATTTTTTTCTTCATATTAATTACTTGAAATTTATATATATTATACTTAAGATAGAAATTAAAGATTTACAAAAGTAACAATATGATTAAAAATAAACTTAAATGTTTGTAGTAAATGTGCACGTGCATTGCATGTGGAAGTTTTAAGTTATAATAATAAATTATTATTGTTATTATAATTAAATTTTGTATTCCATTTCTTTCATAAATAAAAATATTTTTTTATTTGATAATTATTTTTATTTAATATGATGAATATATAACATTAGAAATGTTCCCAAATGTTTTCGACAAAATTCTGTATTTTTTATTTTTTGTGTTTCATATTTTTCTAAATATTTTTTATTCAATTATGACTTCATGAGTCTTTTGAAAAGTTGGATCATTGACCTACACCTAGATAAGAAAATAGCTTCCCTTTTGAATCAATTTTAAATTATATATTTCATCTACATTATATAAATAATTTTTACTTATATATTATTTTGATTATTTTTACTTTTTTAATGATTTAGTATTTAACCATCATATCATTGATTAATCCGTTTGACCCAAACCACTAACTCACCACTCAAAAAGGACAATATTTTGATTTCTAGGCTGACATTAAATTTTGTATTACATTTTCATCATTGATAAAATTATTTCTTATGTATAAAACTTATTTTTGGTCAATATAATGAATTTATAATATTAGAGATTTACCTAATATTTTATTTAATGAATATATAGCATTAAATATGTGTCCAAAATTTTCTCTATTTTTTTTTATTTTTGTGCTTCTTTGTAGTTTCTATTTTTAAAATTTATTATTGGACTATGACATCATTTCTGGTTTGATTTTAAATTTGGCATTCCATTTTCATGGTTAATAAAAATACTTCTTACATTACATACTTATTGTTTTTTAGTATAATGAGTATAATATTAGAGATAACCCAATTCTTTTTTTTTTGTATTATATATTTTATTTATTTTAATTTTTATTATTTAATTATGGTATTTTTTATCAACCCATTTGACCCCAAATGGTTGAATTGCTTACCTAGGGAGGGAAGAAAATGGTTTTGTTTTTAAAGTACTTTTCAAAATATTTATTTTTATATTATTAAAATTAATTTTATGGATATACCTTAGATATAAGATTTAATGAGAAAGAATAAGAAAATAGTTCTATTTCCAATTGGTTTTAATTTTATATTCCACTTTCATCATTAATAAAAACATTTCTTATTTATCATACTTATTATAGTGATGAGAAAAATATATCTTAAATATAGGATTTAATGAAAGAATATACCTTAGATATAAGATTTAATGAGAAAGAATAAGAAAATAGTTTTATTTCCAATTGGTTTTAATTTTATATTCCATTTTCATCATTAATAAAAACATTTCTTATTTATCATACTTATTATAGTTTAACATGTCAAACATACGATGTTAAAAATGTTTCCAACATGTTTTAATTTTGAATTTTATTATTTAATTGTTACAACATGGATTGACTCATTTGGCACAAAATGTTTTAATTTTTTACCACCACCTAGATGAAAACACAATTTTTTTTTCTAGGTAGATTTTGAAAGTATAAGTTTTTATGTTATTAGAATTATTAATTTATTATGTATGGATTTAATTAATAGAATTTAATGATGAGAAGAAACAAAAATGTTTTAAAAATATGATTTAATGAAGGTGAATGCAAGTTAATATCTTAAATGTTGAATTTCATGAGAGGGAATTGAATGCATTTAATATCATAAAATTACCTCTTTTTAACTCATTTAATATCAATAGCCAATTACCCTATTTACCCTCATTTTTTATCAATAAATTTAAATATGGAGAGGTAAATTTTGCCCTAAAAAAATTTCAGAAATATTCTAAAGGCTATTCATCCTTTTTAAAATAGTATTATACACACACACACAAACACACTAGTGGGGACTCGTGCGATGCATGAGATTTGTTAAGCGAAAGATAAATAATAGAAAGGGTCATTTACTAGAATACCAATTTTGCCCTTAATAAGACACGGACAATCACTCTATTGGCTATATATGGCCAAATTTGTTTTCTATATAAAAAAAGTGTTAAGGGTATTTTTGGAATAAAAAATTATAGGCCTAATGGCAAAACAAACACTCCTTAAGAAAAAGTTGATTAAGTAAATAAGTTGTAAAATATATGGGATGTTTTAGTAAAATGAAAACTATAAGGTGTGTTCTAGTAAATGACCCTAATAACACATAAGAGTATACAATTGTTTTATATTTTCAACTTTTTAAATAATTAATAATTATTCATATTTTATATACTACTCGTAATAGATTTTTTATAATACAAAAATAACAATAATTAATTTCAATTAGGTTTCTTCATCAAACTTATGAAACCGACCAATTCGATCAAATCGACCCGAGTTGGTGGGTTTTCAAGTATTTTATGTTGGATTTGGTTCAGAATAGTCCAAATTCGACCAAGTTGGATTAGTTTCACTTTGGCTATTTGTAAACCTACCAAAATCGAACGACCTAACCATGGATATATATTAGTATTTTATATTTTAAATATGAAAAAGTGAGAAATTTTCCATATTTCTTAGTCTAAAATGTTTTATTTCATGAATATATTTTTTAATTGTTGCACTGTAATTTTTAAAATTAAATTAAATTTTAAGTTTAAATCTTTTGAATCGACTAACCTTTTGTGAAAACCAATCCAAACTAATACAACTTAAGTTGGTCGGTTTTCACAAAAGGTCAGTCGGTTTCAGCTAACCAACTCCCCAATCTGACCAAGTCAATTTGGTTGGCCAAATAGCCTACGGCCAGGTTGAATCAACTAATGAACCCTCATAGTTTTAGCTAAATTAATAGTCTTATCTCCGATAAATAACAATAGTTTAATCTCCAATAATTATTGAAAATTTATAGAAAAAATACATAATTATTGAAAATATATTGATAATGAAAAATACAATAATTACAAAATTACAATAAACTAAAAATATATTAGCTTAGTCAATAAATTGTATAATCTCAAATAATAATTTAATCTTTAATAAATATTAATTAATCAATAAGTTATAACAAAAATACAATAAATACAATAAGTACAATATATTAAATTTAAAAAATTCAATAATAGTAGTTTAATGTCCAATAATTATTGAAAATTTTTTGTTAAATAACAAAAAAAATTATGGATGATCATTGAAAATACATCTGTCACAAAAAACAATAAATAATTACTGAAATAGAATAAATATTAATTTTAGTATATATAATTATATAATAAATACAGATTAAGAGTTTAAAATTATTATTAATAAATATTAATTTTTTGAAAGTTATTTTTCTCAAATTACTACTTGATACAAGTGAAATTAGTTATTTACAATATTATGTAAAAATATTAAATTATTATTAATTTCAATATTATGTCATAATTAATTTTCTAATTTTCTGAATTTTTTAAACTTATTACATAATCTATTTATGTTAAATATTTTTTTATTTAAAATATTTAGTTATTTAAATACTTAAATAATATGTAAAATATTTAAATCATAATTTTTACTATTATTACATAATTTCATTATTAAATTTGTAATATATTAAATTATAATTAATTTCAATATTATGTTATAATTATTTTTCTACTTTGACAATTATTTTTTAAATTTATTACATAATTCTATTTTTTTTAAACTATTTAAAATCTAGTTATGATAAACATTTAAATAATCTATAAAATATTTAAACTTTTTTGTTATTTGAATTTTATTTATTTAAAGCTATTACAGATTATTAGATATTTGAAAAACATTTAAATTGATAACCTGGTAAAAAATATTTTAAATTTTTAGTACATAATTTCGTGATATATTTAGGAAAATAGAAAATTATATTTTTGGGTTTTTAATAAATATTTTAAAGTTATTATATAATTTTGTTATAATATTTAAATAATTCTTAAATTTTCTAATCCAAACATTCTTTAGATAGATATAGATAAAAAGTAGGGGAGAGGATAAATAGGAATTAGAGATAATTTAGGTGAGAAACACTCTACTAAATTAGAGATAATTTATAAGATAAATAGAAATTAGAGATAATTTATAAGATAAATAGAAATTAGAGATAATTCTGGGAAAGTGCATCTCATTGGTTATTTCAAAAATGACATGGAACAAAATAATAAAAATTCAAAAAAGGAGAATTTCGTCACTGCCTTGTTTTAATATATACTAGCGGGGACCCGTGCAATGCATGGGACTTGTTAAGGAAAACTAAACAATAATATACATATGAGTATACAATTGTTTTATTTTTCTAATTTCTTAAATAATTATTAATTATTTATATTTTATAATACTTTTAATAACTTTTTTACCATACAAAAATAACAATAATTTGTTTCGGCTAAGCTTGTTAATCTAATATATATATTGATGGAGTTAGATTTGGCCCGACCCCTCGGCTGTGCGACACGTGGAAGAAGACGAGATGACCTGGTAGGAACGCCAGCTCGGCACGATGACGTAGCGCGGCCGTCCCAAAGAGAGGCCCGAGCTCCCGAGCTCTTGAGCTCCCCAAGAAGAGGCCCCAGCTTCCCAAAAGGGACCCACGCTTCCTGGGAGGTGAAACCCGAACTCTCCCTAAAGGATCCCGAGGCTAACAGTGAAGCCCGCGAAGGGCAAGGCCGAAACGATTCCACCTCGGGTCAGTTCGGACCATATGCCAGCACTACAGGACAGTAGGATCTACTCATCCGAACTCAAGACTTCACCTAGCGCACCAGTCCGGCACCTCGGCTCCAGGTTGCGCGATTGTGAAACCATATCTGATAGATCCGTACTCTGGGGCAGCACACCTGACTGATCTGGGTCTGACAGATGGCAATCACGTCGTATCGGCCACCTACCACCGCCATCTCAGTTGTGGCAGAGACGACCCTGGCAGAAAGGACAGTGGCGGTTATGCCTGCCCCCCATAGAGGCGGTTATACTTGACTTGGCAGAAATTTGGGAGTAAGTGTATCAGGTGGTTATAAAAGGCTTCCCTTCCCCAGAGAAAGAGGTATGTGATATTTTGTGCTTTCTGGTATTGAAATCCATCATTTTCCCTTGCCTTCTCAAGAGCATTAACTTGAGCTTCAGAGTGTTCCTATCGGGTTCCTCCCCAGAAGTCTCCATTTTCTTCCTTGTTTTAGGCATCTTCAGCTCTATCAAAGGCAAGGTAACCGACAGCTAAAGACCGACCGGATCGCGCATCATCATATATATATAGCCAAAATTATTTATATTTTTAATAATTATTTTAAAGTTATTATATAATTTATTAAAATATTTAAATAATTTTGAAAATTTTTAATTTAAACTTTCTTTAGATAGATATAGATAAAAGGTGGCAAAGATGATAAATAGGAATTAGAGATAATTTCGTGATAAATTTTGAAGAAATATAAAACTATTAATAATATGAATTTTATTAAATCTATTATAATTATTTTTTTGTGTTTTTAATAAATATTTTAAAGTTTATACTATTATTACATAATTTCATTATTAATTTTGTAAAATTATTAAAATATTATTAATTTGAATATTATGTTGTGATTTTTTTTATCTGAAGATTTTTTTTATTTTATTTCATAATTTCGTTATTTTAGCTATTTAAAATATAGTTATGTTAAATATTTCGTTATTTAAAATATTTAGTTATTTAAATATTTTAAATAATATATAAAATATTTAAAAATACTCATAAATTGAATATAAGATATTTAGTTATTGAAATAATATTTTATTTTTTTTTAACATTCAATTTTTATTATTTGAATAAAATTTAATTTGAATAAACTAGAAAATCATAATTTATATTGTTAGCATATAATTTCGTGATGAATTTTGTAAAAATATAAAACTATTAATAATAATAATAATTTTATTAAATCTATTATAATTATTTTGTGTTTTTAATAAATATTTTAAAGTTTATATTATTATTATTATATAATTTCATTATTAATTTTGTAAAAATATTATGCTATGATTTTTTATCTTAAGATTTTTTTTTATTTTATTGCACAATTTCTTTATTTTAACTATTTAAAATATATTTATGTTAAATATTTAAATAATATATAATATATTTAAAAATACTCATATTTGAATTTAAGATATTTAGTTATTGAAATATTTAAATGATTAAGTATTTTCTATATAATTATTCAGATATTTTTAGTATTTTATTATTTAAGATATTTAGTTATTGAAATATTGAAATAGTATTTTATTTTTTAATGTTATATTTCTATTATTTGAATAACATTTAATTTGAATAATCTAGAAAATCATAATTTATATTTTTAGTGCATAATTTCGTGATGAATTTTGTAGAAATATAAAACTATTAATAATATGAATGTTATTACATCTATTAAAATTATTTTTCTGTTTTAATAAATATTTTAAAGTTATTATATAGTTTGTTAAAATATTTAAATAATTCTTAAGTTTTTTAATTTGAACTTTTTTTTAGAAAGATATAGATAAAAATTGGCAAAGAGGATAAATAAGAATTATAGATAATTTAGAGAGAAATTCTTTAATAAATTGAGATAAATTAGGAGATAAATAGAAATTGAAGATGAATTAGAAGAAAGTGGAGAAAGTAGTTTAGGATAAATTTTAGGAGAGGATATTATCGGAAACGTATGGATGAAAAAGGAAAACATCTTATTAGTTCTTTAAAAAATAACAATGAAATAAAAAACAAAAAAAAATTCAGAAAAAGGAGTGATCAACGACTTTGGGCCCAAGTCTTTAGCCAGTTCCCGGGAAACTCTTAACAAATTCTCAACCCAAACCCACCACCAAGTTACATATCCTATCAAAAGCGGAATCGCATCCCAAACCCATACACAATGTTCAACACAACAGCCAAGGCAAGGGTAGCCACCACCTATCTGTTTAACATGACGAACGTGATGCCCATTTGGGAGGGCTAAATTGTAGCAGCTGTCCATATGTGGGGCCCGCACTGCTTCGGAGAGCCAAATCGGCTGTCGATATTCAGCCTCCTTGAATAATTTATGTGGAGTGCTTTGTTAATAATAATCTAAGTTATCTAACTTCTCTGCTTTCTCTTCAGAGGTAATTAAGCTAGTTATAAACAAAAGAGCTTATTATCCATTTGGCAGAGCTGAGCTGGACATTCTGCAAAGCTGGTTGGACTGCTTGGAGGAATTCTGGATAAGCTATCTAAACACACTGAAGCGTGCAACCCAAAAAATGACCGACTGACAGCCGACTTGGGTTCTGTGTTTTGTTTTCCATCGAATATAGAGTAATGGCTGTCCAACCCACCTCGAAGCTACACAGCCTACACTTCAACCCTCTCAAACAGGCACCATCTTATTTATGCAATTGGACCAAAGCAGCTGAGCTAAAGCTTATTTTCAGCTCAGCCTTGAGCCTTCCCAAATGTGCTCTTTGGGAGGGCTAAAATGCAGCAGTTGCTGGCTTCCCCAGATGGGCCCCACATGGATAGTCTAGGGCAGAAAATCCAACGAGCCCTAATCAACTGTCAATCAATCATTTGAAGTGCTGTCTAATTCAGCTTCTTTGAATAGTTTTTCTGGAATGCTTCAAAGCAGCTGAACCAGCTTAGCTTAGTTGAATCTTAAGTTCAACTCTTTCCAAACAGGTCCTTAATAATGCGACCTCTGATCTTTGTACAAGTTGCTGAATGATCCAACTTCTACTACATAAACCGATACCAATTTTGAAAATCAAGTAATAAAGAAATGGGTTAGACCAATCAAACTGGTTTGAAGTGTTGGACAAATTTTGGTTTGATCACAGTTCACAGTCCGGTCTTACCAAGTTATGAATGATATATGGAATGACTTCTCTTGTTCGACATTCATCTTTTGCACAAATGTGAAGGAGGCTTATTTGCTTTCTGACTTGTTAAGCTTTTTGTGTAAGAAAAACCCCAGTGAGATCTTTTTCCTGTCACTTAAAAGAGTTCTTGAAATAATTTTATACCTAATATGGCATTTCGTTTTCACAAATATTTTCTGTTGCTTTTGGTAAGAGTGCAAATGCAGAAAAGAGATGAATTTACTGGCTGATGGGCCATAGAATCTTAGGTTTGATTAAAGTTCTTAAATGTTCAAAACCCTGCTTGGAATCTAAGAACAAACTGAAATCCTTAGGCCATGTTTGGTTTGATGAAAATAAAAGAGAAACAGAATGTTGAGGGAAAAGTAAGATGTCATTCAACTCCTCTTAGGGTTTTTATTGTTCAGTCCACCTCTGATACTAAACTTTAGTACATTTTTTACAGTTGAAACAGTGAAAAGTGGGGGAATGAATCAAAATTCAAGAGAGACCTTTAGCCAGACCTTCATCTGAGAATAGAGAATTTTCCTCACTTCAGATACTGGTATTTTGATTTTAATTTATTCTATGTTGATCTAGTAGAACCTATTTTAGACGTCTGGGTTTCACTTGGTGAGAGTGCAAAATGTAAATGTAGGACTGAAGCAAAATTGCACCCGAGTTCAGTTTGCAGGTGTTTGGTAAAATGCATGCATGTTTGTACTGAAAATGAAAGTAAATTCGTTTTTTTCAACTATTTCTTTCTTGCATTCAAAACAAAAGCAAAGTTTACTGAAAAAAATGGAAACATACTGTCTGCTTAAAGTTGGTCAGTGTAAAATAGGTTGGTTCTGACCTTGAATTCTGTTTGCACCCTCGCAACCAAACCACACACTGTAAAATTGAGTGCAAAATCAAAATGGGTTTGCACAATTTTATTTGAACAAATTTGTATTCGCATCAGTGCATTCACATTTTGCACTCTTATCAAGTGCAGCCTTAGGGTCTTCCTGAATCCCCTAAAGCATGTATGTGATAACCATGAATTATTCTCCCTGGATTCTTTGTCCTAATCTATGAGTACAATCTAGGGCTTTTTGTAATATCATTCCTTATTAGTGCCTCTTTAGTCTCTGGGGAGAAGAATTTGCAGAGTTGCATAACAACATGTTTATTAGCATTCTTAAAGTGCATTTGAGGAGCCTGAATCTCCTGCGAACTAATGCTCTTCTCACATAGCATCCAACTCAATATTGGGAATATCTTTTCTACATGTATATTAAATTCATAGATAAATAGATATTCCTAATGTATAGTTGGATTCCCATACTTTCATACAGAATTTTATTTGTAGGGAATTCCATCATGCATTTAAACATCAGTAAGACATAATCTGAACCTGCTAGCCACAAGCCTACCCACGAGACATTATAACCATGCATTGGGAACATCTCAGTTGTCATTCACGGGGTCATGCTCCTCCCAGTGTTGATTGGCCAAAGTTTCTTGTGGGATACGTGTGGGTAGCCTCTGTGGATAACAATGTCACATTTCTCTATATTATCATTAAACATAGTCTAACATTCTCTTAAACATGCTCTTTTATCCACAGTGAGATGTCAACATTCCTTCGGTAAAAGGAGCACCATAGATGGGTTGAGATGATCCATGGGTTGAGATGTCAACTTTCCAATTCTATTAGGTGTGTGAAAAGGATTAAACCACGAAAATGATCCATTGGTTGAGATGATCATTTAATGTTCCTCCCAACATAAAGGTATAGGATCAAACCCGTATAATTGCAGGTTTGGTGGTAAGCTTAGTGGACCCTACGCATACCCTTCTCTGTCCCCACCCTTTAAACTAAGGTAAGCAATCTTGATCCCAACCCATTTGGTCCATCCACTTTTGAAATCCACTTATACCCACTCATTCTATTAGTGGGTCAATATGGGCCAAGTAACCCATTAGGATTAGTGGAAAAGGGTCAGAGTGGGTTGGGTCGAGGGTACCCATTAGGGTTAGGGTGGGTTGGGTCACGTGGGTCGAGATGGGTTGAGTCTATACTTGCCAAATTTAAAAAATACAACAGTTGAAGTGACTCAAATTCAGGTCTCTTAGTGTGCACACACCCCATTACAAATCCAAACCACCATGTTACATTTTATTTTGTGATTATAAATGAAATAAAATAGATTTTATTAACTTTCATGTTCAAATGCAATTTTACATGAAAGAACTTTTACGAAAGCAATTTTACAAAGTAATTTTATGAAAAGTACTTTTACGAAAGAACTTTTGTGAAAGCACTTTTATAGATGTACTTTTATAAAAGTACTTTTTGAAAGTACTGTTACAAAAGCACTTTTACACCAAAGTACTTTTATGAAAGCATAAAAACACTTCTATAAAAGTACTTTTATGAAAGCACTTTTACACGAAAGCACTTTTATAAAAGCATAAAAGCACCTTTATAAAATTACTTTTATGAAAGCACTTTTACGGAATTACTTTTATAAAAGTTATGCTTTTTTGCATTTTCTGTAATTTTTGGTATTTTCTGCATTCTTTGTAATTTTTTGGTATTTTTCTACATTTTTTGAAAATTTCTTGTACTTTTCCACATTTTCTACAATTTTTGGTATTTTTTGCATAATTTCTGCATTTTCTAGTGTTTTCATGCATTTCCTGCAATTTTCTAGTATTTTTTTGCATTTTTCATAATTTCTGGTAATTTCTGTATTTTTTGAACTTTTTGCATTTTTTGCTTTTTTTTTGCAATTTTGGGTATACGGGTTGACCTGACCCACTTTTTTGCCACGTGACAGTCTTGAGAGAGATGATTCTCTCAAAAATGTTTTTTTTTTGGATATATGGGTCAGCCCAACCCGTTTTTGTCATGTGGCAGTCTTAAGAGTAAGAGAGATGATTTTCTAATTTTTTTTTCTGGGTATATGTGCCAACCTGGCCTAGTTATTTCGTGCGACATCCTTGAGAGAGATTATTCTCTAAAAAATTGTTATTTTCAAGTATATGGGTTGCCCCGGCCCATTTCTGCAATGTCGCAGTCTTGAGAGATGTTCCTCTAAAAAATTTGTTATTTTTGGTATATAGGTCAACCCGACCCATTTTTGTCACGTGACAACCTTGAGAGAGATGTTCCTCTTAAAAATTATTATTTCGGGTATACGGGTTGTCCCGACCCATTTTGGTATTTATAGGTGAGGGTAGATGGGCCAATATGGGTGAGGGTGGTTAAGGATCAATATGGATGGGTCAAGTGGGTTAATATAGATAAGTCAGGGTTGGTGAGTGTTAGGGTGGGTTATGACCCTTTAACAAGGATTGACGATGGGTCATGGAGGGTCAATATGGGTGGGCTGGTATTTAACCCTTGCCCAACCCAATCCACCCATTTGCCACCCCTACTTTAAACCCCTGAGACTAATAGCTATGGAACTAAATCACTTAAGCGGGGATCAGACCCATTCTAGTTTGATAAGAGAAAAACCAAGAATGTATTTCATATAAATCTACTCTAATCTCTATTGAGGATAGCAATTTTTACAACTATTTGTCATTGTAACCAAGTTGCTACCCTTTTGCTCAGTTTGGAAGGAGTACAAATACAATATTTCTTCATTAATAACATAGGGTGGAGAGAAAAACTTCACTACAAGAAAAGAGACATTGGTCAGCATTTCCATGATTACCCATATAGGCCCCTAAACCAGGGACGGGATCTAATAAGCACAATATAAGTAAGCACGTTAAATGAGCACTTGATAAATATTTTGACAACTACCAAAAGTGGGTTTTAATCTTTGGGCTGAAGGTGTTTTAAGGGACAAGTGTCAAAAAAAAAAATTTCAAGTGCTCATTGAACATACTTACACTATTGTGCCTACTTGATTCAAACTGCCGAAATCAACATAGACCTTTCTCATCAGATAGTGAGCACCCACCTTTCTTAAAGACTTATTTTGAGCCCCAAACTAATTTGTCATGTGTAAACATAAAAATAAATAAATAAATTCCTTGATCATTTAAGGAAGCTGAAGATGCACAATCTGGCTGGTCTTAGCTGTCGATGATCTTGCCTCTGAACTGAGTAACAGGGACCTGAAACGGGAGGAGAAGAGAAGCTCCGGGGAGAACCCGGCGTAAGGGCTCCGAAGCTCAAGTTAGAATCCTTCAAAGGCAAGAATAACCAGATAGCGCGAAAGTTAGCATACCTCGTCCCTGGGGAGGGGTAGAAGCCTTTTATAACCACCTCGCGCACTCACTTCCAGGCCTCCGTCAGGTCGGGCGTGATTACTTCTGAACTCCTGCCAGTTCGGGTGTCATTTCCTCTGGTCGGATAGAACCGCCACTGTTCCTTTTGTCGGAGCCGTCTCTGCGGCTAGTGACGACGGTTGCAGGTGGCGGCAGGAAGCCGTTTGAAATGCGGTTGTCAGGCGTTAGATCCCAAATCAGTCAGGTACGTCGCCCTCGGATAAAGACGTCCTTGGTGTCGGGTACGTTTGGCTGGCCTGGTGCTTTGGAAGTGAAGTGTTGGAGTGGCGAGCGAGGTGCCTTGAGTTCAGTTTGGAGTGTTCCGAGCTGCCACGGGTCAGCTCGGGTCAGCTTTGTGAGGCTTGGGGCCCAGTATGGTTCGGGTTCCTTGCAGGGAGCTCGGGTTTTCAGTAGGGAGCTCGCTCTTAATAGGGAGCTCGGGTTCTTACTTGGGGAGCTCGGACCCTTAACAGGGAGCACGCTCTTAACAGGGAGCTCGGGCTCCTAGTAGGGAGCTCAGATTTAGGGAGCTCGGGCTCCTAATACCGAGCTCGGACTTAGGGAGCTCGGGTTTTAGGGAGCTCGGGTTCTTTAGGGAGCTTGGGCTCCTAATACCGAGCTCGGGTTTTAGGGAGCTCGAACCTTTGACAGGGAGCTCGCTCTTAACAAGGAGCTCGGACTAAGTACGGCGGTCTGGAGTTCGGGCTCGGTAGTGAGTTTGGACTTACTTCCGATGTTCGCTTTGGGTGCTCTACTGTCCCGAGCAGCTTGCCTTTGCCACGTGTCGGGTGATCGCGAGGTCGGGCCAAATTTCCCTTCATCAATTGCCCCCCACTCCCTGCGACAACGGTTCCGTCTTGGCGCGGGGAGTTTGCAAGGTAGCAGGAGGGTTTTGGTCCGTGCTGAGCGCGCTTGCTCTAATTTTGATTTTCAAAAAAGGGCGCGTGTTTGGGAGTCGTGACGGTAGTTGTTCGGGAGTTGCGCGGCAGACGCTTTTATTGCGAGGAGACGTGCGCTGCTACCCCGTCCGTTTCGGGAAGACGCGTGCCGACACCTGTCCTCTGACAAGACGTGCGCGACGTTCCGTCAGTTTCGGAAAGACGTGCGCTGATTGGTCTTGGAAGACGTGCGGCTTAGCGCGGCTGTGGGCCGTTGGATTGGCTTCGATCTGGGCCGTCGCTTTCCGTACGCTATGGATATAAATAGTGCGCGGGGGGGGGGGGGCGTCCTTGCTACTGTTGTACATCTTGAGCTCGCGCCTTAAGTTTCAGCTCGCGTCCAGGTTTTTCAGCTCGCGTCCCAGGTTTTCTTGCTTGTTCGAGTTCTCGCGGTCTGCTTCAGTCTTCTTCCCGGGTGAGTGTTTTTGGAATCCCGTTTTGTTTCACGATGTCTGGTTTGGAGGGTTCAGACTGTTCAAGTGGGTCTGATGTGGGTTCTACGAACCAATTTGCGTCCCACGACAGTTCAAGTGAGCCTGATGTAGGTCTTGAGGAAGGGGTCGGGCCTACCACCCAAGGTGCTTCGGGTGGGTCGGCATCCACCTCCCGTCGTGGCCGGGTTGTAGATCAGTTCGGCCCTTTGACTATGACGCTTGAGGAACTTCAAACCCTCGTAGACTACTACAATTTGCCCAGTGAGTATGGTTACTTTATCCCTTCGGGCAGCTTTCCTTGGGAACACGGTCCGGATGAGATGGTGATTTTCCGGGAACAGCTCGCCGCGGGGCTGTGACTGCCCTTCCACCCTCTTCTTGTTGAGGTCCTAAACCACTTCGGTGTGACGGTTGGCCAGCTTCACCCGAACTCTATTAGGAACTTAGTGGGAACGATCTCTTTATTTTGCGACGAGAACTTCCCTCTGGATCTAGAGATTTTTTCTTCTATCTTAATGCTGAAAAAGCAAGTGGGTCCCCTTCCTGGGCGTAGGCGGGCATACTACCTGTCCCCTCGCCCGGGCTTCAAGCTCTTACACGGACTCCCCAATAAGGTCCCGGCGTGGAAGCGGGACTATTTCGGGGTGCGAAGTGTGATGGGGTGGCCGTTTCAGACCGGCTGGGGGGTGGCCGCTCCTGATTCCGACATCACACTTGATGAGGAGACGTCGAAGGGCCTCCGGCAATGGGCGCGACTTGGGCTGGATTGCAAATGGTATCTGACGGAGGCCAAGCTTATTGCTGCGGGCCTGAGTTCGGGTAGGTTCTTTCCCTAGTGATCTTGTCTTGCTCTTCTTTTACGTCTTACTGATGCCGAACTCCTTTTCGCAGGTACAATGGATTCTCGAGGGTCCCGAGGTGCGCACTTGTTCGAGGGGATGAAGAGGAGAAAGCGGGTGGCCAAGCGAGCTCGCGCCAAGCCATCCCGAGCTACGGATCCCGAGGTGCCGGATTATCTGGCAGAGGAGCCCGAGATGGTTCCTCCTATACAGGGGCCGGCGGGGGCTCCTTATGTCGAAACCACACACACGGGGGCTCCCGCCTATTCCGAGTCCGCTCATATGCGAGCTGGGCCGTCGGGCTCGGAGGCCCCGGGGGACTTCAGGAGCGTGCTGTCGCCTGTTCATGCTCTTCAACGGAGCAAGGATGCGATGTTTCCCGAGGAAGTTGCGGCGTGGACCGAGCTCCCCCTGCACCAAGTGGCCTGCCGTGCCGTTACTCATGCCATGGTGGTAAGTGATCCCTTCTTTAGAGCTCGGCTTTTATTCTTTTATTCGTTTCTCTGATCTCGTTTTCCTTTGATAGGTGAACTCCTCCATTCACGCCTTGGCGAACCAGGTGGAGAAATGCTCGAGGCAGGCGCGAGCTGCCGAGGAGAATGCTCGTGCTGCTGATGCTGCTGCTCGCCGTGCGCGGTCTAGGCAGGCGAGGTCTCAGAGGGATGCCGAGGCCATGGGAGTGGTGGTGCAACGCATGGCGGAAATGAAGTTGGACCTGGAGCACCAGGTCGAGTATCTTCAGGAGGATATCAGGGAGAGGACTCAGATCTTCTCTCAAGGCGTCGAAGACGCGAAGAAGAAGGCTGTCAGTGATTACATTGCTTCGCCGGATTTCGATGACCTGATGGTAGACTCCTACAGGAGGGGTTTCAAGTTAAGTCGGTGGATGATCCGGAATACGTACCCCGACCTCGATACCAGTGCCATATCCACTTCGCGCATCACTCCGGAGATGGCAAATGCTGCGGATGCCGAACCAGACTCCGAGGGGGAGGCAGGTCCTTCGGGCGTTGTCGGAGAGGCTTCTGATAATGATGAAGTAGCCCCGAGCTTGTGAAATGAGATGAACTGAAATGTCCCTTTTTTTTGTACACATCTGTTTTGAAATGAAATGAAATGTCTTTTTGTTCATGTACTGGTGTCTTCGAGCTATATTTTTTACCGAACTGACCATTTCGGTCCTTCAGTTCGTTTTATGAAATGACTTCGGCGTACTTGCCTTGGTGGCCTATAGATAGTACCTTCTCAAGTTGACAACGTTCCATGCTCGGGGTACCTGTTTCCCTTCTAGGGTTCCGAGCTCGTACGCTCCCCCACCGAGTGTTTTCATTACTCTGTAGGGTCCTTCCCAGTTTGGTCCAAGTTTCCCTATGCCGGGTTCGGGCACCATGATCTTACGGAGAACCAGGTCGCCGACGCGGAAGTTCCTCTTCTTTACTCGCGCGTTGTAGTACCGAGCTACCTTTTGTTGGTAAGCCGCAGTTCGGATGTGCGCGAGGTCTCTCACTTCATCCAGTAGGTCGAGGTTGGTGCGTAACTCGTCCTCGTTTGTCCGTTCGTCATACGCTTCTAGTCGCAACGTAGGCACTTCGATTTCCGCCGGGATCACTGCTTCGGTGCCGTAGGTGAGGTTAAAGGGGGTCTCACCCGTGGCGGTCTTTTCCGTGGTTCGGTGTGCCCATAAAACACTTGGTAGTTCGTCTGCCCACAAACCTTTGGCTCGGTCCAATCGCGCTTTCAGTCCGCGGAGGATGGCTTTGTTCATTACTTCTGTTTGGCCATTTGCCTGCGGGTGTGCGACCGATGTGAAGTTCTGATTAATTCCCATACTTCGACACCATTCTTGGAACTTGATGTCTTCGAACTGTTTGCCATTGTCGGAGATCAGTACCCGAGGTAGCCCGAAGCGACATACGATGTTCTTCCAAAAGAAGTTTTGTATGTTTCGGGCTGTAACTATTGCTAGGGATTCGGCTTCTATCCACTTTGTGAAATAATCTACTGCCACCACTAGGAATTTTCTCCCGCCTGTCGCTGGTGGGAATGGCCCCAGGAGGTCGATGCCCCATTGGGCGAAGGGCCATGGACTGGTGAGGTATTTGAGGTCGGCAGCGGGCTGATGGTGGATGCTGGCATGCTTCTGACACTTGCCGCATTTTCTGACGAGCTCGATTGCCTCTGTCTTCATCGTTGGCCAGTAGTATCCTTGTCGAAGTGCCTTTTGGGTGAGGGCTCTGCCCCCCAGGTGTCCGCCACACAAGCCTTTGTGGATGTCGCGGAGTACCAGCTCGGCTTTGGCTGGGCGCAAGCATCGCAGATAGGGGAGCGTGTAGGATAGTCGGTATAACCGTTCGTCTATCATGACGTATTTGGCTGCCTGGCGCTGCACCCTCTTGGCTGTGTTGCGGTCCGCGGGGAGGGTTCCGTCTAACAGGAAGCTCGCGAGTGGGTCGATCCAGCTCGGCTCCGCTTCAGTGACGGGAGCGACCTCTTCTGCCCCACCGAGAATGCTGGGCCGAGGCAAGTCCTCTACGTACACGGTTCTCCTGGCGTTGTGGCTCGTGCTAGCCAGTCGGGACAGGGCGTCGGCCTCAGCGTTCTCTGACATCGGGATTTGCTTGATGAAGTGTGATTGGAAGTTGAGCAGAGCTTCCTTTACTTTTGCTAAGTACGCAATCATAGTGAGTTCGCGTGCTTCGTACTCGCCTGTAACTTGGTTGACCACGAGCTGGGAATCACTGCAGATAACCATGTGCTTTGCTCCGACCTTGCGCGCTAGGTTTAGCCCGGCTATCAGTGCCTCGTACTTCGCCTCGTTGTTGGTTGCCGCGAACTCAAAGCGTAGTGCGTATTCCAGTTTTGTTCCGTCCGGGCCGCGTAGCACTATTCCAGCCCCGCTGCCTTGTTGGTTCAAGGAGCCATCTACGTGAAGGATCCAAGGCTCCTCATCCCAGTTCGTGCTTGGTCTAACCAGGAGGAAAGCCACGCTGGCTGCTACTTCACGGGGTTCGGACTCGTTTGGCTTGGGAGCTCCGAGTTCGCCCGAACTGGGGACCTCGGGCTCGACCAGCTTAGGGGCTTCGGGGTTGAACGTGCACTCTGCGATAAAATCTGCCAAGGCTTGGGCCTTGATGGCAGTTCTTGGCTTGTACTGGAGATCGTACTCGCTGAGTTCGATGGACCACTTCGTCAGCCGGCCGGAAACCTCGGGTTTGAGTAAAACTTGCCTCAGAGGTTTGTCGGTCAGGACGATGACGGTGTGGGCCTGGAAGTACGGGCGGAGTTTCCGTGCTGCTACCACCAGGGCATACGCTAGCTTTTCTATCTGCGGGTACCTTGTCTTTGCTCCCTGCAAGATTTTACTAACATAATATATGGGTCGTTGGGCCCGGTCTACCTCCTTTACTAGTACCGAACTGACCACCTCGTCGCTAGCCGAAAGGTACAGCTCTAAGACTTGGCCTTCCTCGGGCCGAGCTAAGGTTGGCACATTGGCGAGGTAGCCTTTTAGCTCGTCAAACGCGAGCTGACAGTCTTGGGTCCATTCGAACCCTTTGCCTTTGATTGCTTTGAAGAAGGGTAGGCAGCATCTACCGATTTGGACATGGAGCGGCTTAGGGCGGCTATGCGGCCATTTAGCCTTTGGACTTCTTTTATTTTCCGAGGTGGTCTCATATCTAGGATGGCTTGTATTTTGTCTGGGTTGGCCTCGATGCCACGTCGATTGACAACGTAGCCCAGGAACTTGCCCGAGGTGACGCCAAAGACACATTTGTTGGGGTTTAATTTCATGTTATACTGACGCAGGATTTGGAAGACAGAATCTAAGTCTTGTATTAATTCTTGCGAAAACTGTGTTTTGACGACCATGTCGTCTACATAGCACTCTATCTTTGTGCCGATCAGGGGCCGAAACAGCCTATTTACAAGTCTTTGGAAGGTCGCCCTGGCGTTTTTTAACCCGAAGGGCATGACCTTGTAACAGTATAGACCGAACTCGGTTATGAAGCTGGTTTTTTCCTCGTCGGACTGGTCCATCCGGATTTGGTTGTAGCCTGAGTAGGCATCCAGGAAGCTTAGCAATTCATGTCCCGAGGTCGCGTCCACTAGGCGGTCGATCCTAGGAAGGGGGAAGCAGTCTTTCGGGCAAGCTCGGTTCAGGTCGGTGTAGTCGACGCACATGCGCCACTTATCGTTCGCCTTTTTCACCAGCACAGGGTTGGCCACCCAGCTCGGGTAATGGACTTCCCTTATGAAGTCTGCCGCGAGGAGCTTTTCAACTTCCTCGTCGACCGCTTTCCAGTGCTCCGGGGCTAAGTTCCGTTTCTTCTGTCTAACGGGTCTGACTAAAGGGTCAGTGTTAAGTTTGTGAGTTATAAGACTAGGGTCAATACCGGGCATATCGGCCGCGGACCATGCAAAAATATCTAAATTTTGGAGTAAAAAACTTACCAGTTCGGTCCGTAGGGGTTCCTTGACAGAAGCACCAATCTGGAGTGCGCGAGCTGGGTCCGTAGGTGTGGTCGGGATCGCGACTGTTTATTCTGCTGGCGAGGCTCGTTCTTCACCTTACTCTGTAGGCCGTTCCAGATCGAGGTCGTCGGCCGGCTTGGACTTGCCCTTTAGGGCGGCGACGTAGCACTTGCGGGACTCGAGCTGGTCGCCCCGCACTACCCCCACACCGAAGTCCGTAGGGAACTTCATTGTCAAATAGTAGGTAGAGACCACCGCCCGCAGGATATGCGTGATTGGCCGTCCTATTATGGCGTTGTATGGGGAGAGGGTCGCGACCACCAGAAAATCGTGGTTGAGTTTGACTGCACAAGGCCACGTGCCGACTTCCACGGGTACCGTTATCTTTCCAAGGGGCCTGACTTCCTCCCCGCTGAAGCCCACCAGGGGAGTGTTTGCAGGTTTTAGTTCGCTCCTTGGCAGTTGTAGCCGATCAAATGCCGACTTGAATAGGATGTCCGCCGAGCTGCCTGAATCTACGAGCACACGCCTAACTTCGAAGTCGCTGATCCTGAGTTTAATGACAAGTGCGTCGTCGTGAGGGTAGCGAACTCCCCGCGCGTCGTCTTCTGTGAAGAGGATCGGCTCCTCGGTCTTCGGCCTCTTCGGGGGGTTCCGCTCTTCGAGGACCGCTTCGCGAACTGAGGTCCGAGCTGCCGCTGATGTGCACCCCGCCACCACTGAACCTCCCACAATTACATGGATGGTTCCCCGAACTGGCCTTTCTGCCGGAGGCTGTCGCTGCATCGGTTCGGCAGGCCTGCTGCTAGTCTCCGGGGCGTCTTTTAAGTGTTCGCCTGGCTGATCCGCTTTATTGCTATTATTGTTGTGCTGTACAAAGTTTCTTAAGTATCCGCGACGGATGAGCCCCTCTATCTCGTCTCGGAGGTTATTACATTGCACGGTACTGTGACCGTGGTCCCTATGGAAACTACAATACAAATTCTTGTTTCTTTCGTTCGGATTTCCCTTTAGGCGAGGTGGCCATTTCACGAAGGGGGCGTCCTTGATCGTCATTAGGATCTCGGTCTGCCTCGTGTTTAGTGGCGTGTAATCCGTCCGAGCTGGCAGGGGAGCTCGGAACGACTGGTTCGGTTTTGGGTCTCGGGCCGGGTTTTTTCGGTCGGCCGAGCTAGAGGGCTCGCCGTCCCTCTTTCTTTTCTCGTTTCCGCCCTCGGTTCTTTGGTTGATTTCCTCCTCCGTCCTCATGAGCTTGTCCGCGAGCTTGAGGAACTCGGCCACGGTCGCGGGCTGGTTAGCTACCATGTGCCACTTGAATTCCTTGTGCGTCACCCCTTTTTTTTGCTGCGGCGAGCTGTACCGCGGGGTCTAACCGTGGAATCTGTAAGCATGCCTCGTTGAATCGTTTGATGTAGCCCCGTATGGGTTCTCCTTCCCTTTGGACTACTCCGAAGATGCTTTCCTCTGCTCTGGGGCACCGTTTGCTGGTGATAAAGTGTGCAGTGAAGACCTACACGAATTGAGCCCAACACTTTATCGATCCGGGGGCCAGGTTCCTGTACCAAGTGCGGGCTACCCCCTTGAGGGTGGTGGTGAAGGCCACGCACATGCATGATTCGCTGGCCCTGGCGAGGTGCATTTGGGACTGGAAAGCGTCCACATGGTCGTTGGGGTCGAAGGATCCGTCGTACTTGTCTAGGGGCGGGAGCTTGAAATCTCTAGGCAAGGGGACTGCCAGGAGTTCTGAGGCGAGGGGGGAAGGAACTGAGAGAATCGGGGCGACTCCTACCTCGTCCGAGCTCGTCTCGCCTTTGCCTCTGAGCTCGGATAAGACGCGGGTGGCGGTTCATCGACTTCGACGGCGTCTTCGCTGCTGAGTGGGCCTTGTGCTGGCACTGCTGGCCTCCGTGTTGCCGAGCTCGATGGGCTCAGAGTGCTGGTAGTCCGCTGCTGCCAGTGCGCCGAATCGGTTTCCCACCAGTGGGGACTCCGGTTTGGAGACCCGAGGTGCTGACCTCGCGGGCGAGGTTCCTGATCCGCCTGCGAGCCGCGAGGCGGGGATGACTTTTCTTTCTCTCCGGCCTGGGGATGAGGCCTGGCTGTTTGGGGGATTCTGGGGCCTGGAGGCCTTTCCTTGGTGGAGGCGCCCATCCTGCGGAGAGGCCTTTACTGGCTTCGGGGCAGGGTGGCGAGGTGGAAGTAGTGGTTGGTTCGGTGTCAGTTGGGGGAACTGCTACTGATAGTGGTATTGGGAGAGGTTGTGCAACACTTGGTGCTGGTGAAGCTGGTGTTGCTGGAACTGCTGCATCTGGGCTTGCATTGCCCGCATGCATTGCATTAAGTCGTCCAACCGATTTTGGCTAGCTGCTAGGGGGACGGTGGTTGGTTCAGTGAAGGTAGTC
Organism: Nelumbo nucifera; assembly: GCF_055504915.1. Lineage (NCBI taxonomy): Eukaryota > Viridiplantae > Streptophyta > Magnoliopsida > Proteales > Nelumbonaceae > Nelumbo > Nelumbo nucifera. The sequence goes on from NC_142650.1 coordinate 31,706,124, forward strand.
TCGATGGGAAGAGGGAAGGGGATGTTTGCGGAAGGTAGGCTTACAGGTGCCACTGCTTGTGGCATAGTCAGATTGGGGATTCCATCCACCGTGAGGGGGATGGTGAACTGCCCAACACACACCACGGGAACTTGGAGCTGTTCCCCGGTGGTGTTTGTCTCTGTGCCGCGTCCAGCGTTGCTGGATGAGGCCATAAGTAATGAGTTTTTCAGAGAAGGAAAGGGTATGAAAGTTTTGGAGGGAGGCTTTTTGAAGCGTTTCCCACAGACGGCGCCAATTGATGATGCACAATCTGGCCGGTCTTAGCTGTCGATGATCTTGCCTCTGAACTGAGTAACAGGGACCTGAAACGGGAGGAGAAGAGAAGCTCCGGGGAGAACCCGGCGTAAGGGCTCCGAAGCTCAAGTTAGAATCCTTCAAAGGCAAGAATAACCAGATAGCGCGAAAGTTAGCATACCTCGTCCCTGGGGAGGGGTAGAAGCCTTTTATAACCACCTCGCGCACTCACTTCCAGGCCTCCGTCAGGTCGGGCGTGATTACTTCTGAACTCCTGCCAGTTCGGGTGTCATTTCCTCTGGTCGGACAGAACCGCCACTGTTCCTTTTGTCGGAGCCGTCTCTGCGGCTAGTGACGACGGTTGCAGGTGGCGGCAGGAAGCCGTTTGAAATGCGGCTGTCAGGCGTCAGATCCCAAATCAGTCAGGTACGTCGCCCTCGGATAAAGACGTCCTTGGTGTCGGGTACGTTTGGCTGGCCTGGTGCTTTGGAAGTGAAGTGTTGGAGTGGCGAGCGAGGTGCCTTGAGTTCGGTTTGGAGTGTTCCGAGCTGCCACGGGTCAGCTCGGGTCAGCTTTGTGAGGCTTGGGGCCCAGTATGGTTCGGGTTCCTTGCAGGGAGCTCGGGTTTTCAGTAGGGAGCTCGCTCTTAATAGGGAGCTCGGGTTCTTACTTGGGGAGCTCGGACCCTTAACAGGGAGCTCGCTCTTAACAGGGAGCTCGGGCTCCTAGTAGGGAGCTCGGATTTAGGGAGCTCGGGTTCTTTAGGGAGCTCGGGCTCCTAATACCGAGCTCGGACTTAGGGAGCTCGGGTTTTAGGGAGCTCGGACCTTTGACAGGGAGCTCGCTCTTAACAAGGAGCTCGGACTAAGTACAGCGGTTTGGAGTTCGGGCTCGGTAGTGAGTTTGGACTTACTTCCGATGTTCGCTTTGGGTGCTCTACTGTCCCGAGCTGCTTGCCTTTGCCACGTGTCGGGCGATCGCGAAATCGGGCCAAATTTCCCTTCATTAGAAGCCTACCAAACGACGACCCGACCAGTAAACTAACTTTCCACATGTATGGGAACTGGGTGGATTGGCACAGTGAAAACAAGCTAATGTGTGGTTGATATTGTCCTACCTACCTACCCTTTCTTTTCATTCTAGTAAAGGGCAAGTGCCCTATTGAAAGGTCAATTAAGATCACCTAACAGCTTCTTCTTTGTCAAAGAGAGGCTGCTTGTATAAATGCAGTGACAGGAATAGGTCTGTGAAACTAAAAAATGATAAAAATAGTGTATTGGTCACCCAAAATGTCTGATATAAATGTTCAGACTTATCGGGTGTATCGGTACTTTAAACCATAACTGCCACCAATCAAATTTAGGTTGAAGGAAATTTCCCTCAAATTGTAAAGCTATTTGTTTTTAGGTTAGAAGAGAACTGAAAAGGGAGAGGAATCCTTTCGACCATATCTTTAATAAGCTTTCTTTTTTTTCTTTTTTTTTTATAAATAAAATAGATGATTAGTCACTTATATGTATAAACAGGGTCCCAAGATGGAAACAGTATTTCCTACTCACTTTTCTTACCCACACATCTCTATTATGAATAGAGAGATGTGTGGCTACAATTCACTGCAGGAGAGTGGATAAAAAAAGTGAATAGGAAATCTGGATTCCCCAAAATGAATGTGTGGATGAAATGGTCTATAAATTAATTCTCATAATCAATTAATTAAACCACGAACATGACCTTCTTGGTCAACGAGAGGCGATTTACATCATATGTGTTGTGAACGTGGAAAAACTTGGGTATGGGACCAAGAATGCACAAGTACACGCCAATTTTATTAGGTCGCACAGGTGTCTCTCATTGGTCAATTAATTAAACCACCACAGGCTCAATGCAGATTTCTGATTTCCACGGCAGAGATATAAATATTCAAAATGTTAAAACCTATATTCTATACACTAACGTCCACCCATGAATTGACATTTATTCCTATCTAATACCTACCTCAACAGTACTTAGAGCTTACAAGTTCTTACCCTGCGCTAAACTGTCATTCTCCCTTGATATAAATGTTAATGAGAGGACATGACAAATAAACCCAAGTTTTAGCAATTTTTTTGGTTTTCTGCTCGACTAAGTTTTATCGCTTGGTATCGGACCAAGAAATGCACTAGTCCAAGTCCACGCCAATTTTCCTAGGTTGCACAGATATAGCAGAACCAGCCAATCGGCTTGTACTTCTCATTGGTCAGTTGATTAAACTACCAAACAGTGCCTTCTTTGTAAATGTGTACCAAGAGGAACCAATGTATTAGTATATGATCATACCAGCAAAATTCTTTTAGGCCGCGTTTGGTAGCAATGCAAATAAATTTGTGTTGATGCAAAACTATGGCAGTATGAATGATTTGAGTGTAAATTCTAATCTATTTTTATTTTAAATTTTAGTTTCTTGCAGTATACATGAAGTAGAATAAAATAAAATCTAAAGCAAAATTTAACAAGAATTTTCATTTTTCTTACATTTGCACAATCATGCATTTGTATCTGGAAGGTGAATTATTTTTGCCTCTGGGCTGTAGGCCATTAGTTTGACCATTCAGGTTGAATGAATGAGATGATGACACATCAACATATATGTGTAGGCATGGAGAAATATAAGGCACAAAATTATGGCCTCTAGAAATTTGTACATATATTATTTGTGTAACTTGTGACCTGTTGGGCTTAGGTCAGATGGTTTTTTTTTGATCAAACGGTTCAATCGACTGGGTCATCAATGAATTGAAAGCAATGTTACAAAGCCTTATTTGAAAATGTGCAGTGAGAGGAACATGACAAAAGTTGGTCAGAGAACAAGAAATACACAAGTAAAAGCCAATAATTTTATGGCAAAGTTTTAGTACCTTATATTGGAACAAGAAATGCACAAGCCCACGCCAATTTTCATAGGTTGCTCAGACTGTCCATATAACAGAATCTGTTTGAATTGGTCAAGTTAATTAAGCCACCAAACAGCGTTTCCGTTAGGGGTGAAAATGGGTCAGTTTAGTTTGGTTATAAGGCAAAACCTAGAATCTAACTTGTAGGGATTGGTTCCAGGTTTTTGGAATTGAAACCTACCCTCTTAAGGTTGATTCTAGCCTTAGTGGTTCAAAGGTTGGTTTTGGGGTCTATGAATGGAATTTATTCTTTCTTTACACCCTCTTAAAAATGGAACTTATTCTTGATTTTCAATACAACAACAATAATAATAAATAATTCAAACTTATATTACTTTTTTTGATCAAAATTGAGTAATTTAATTTGTAGGTTCATATTATATTAATGTAAAATTTAAAATTTATCAATATAATTTAGATTTTATAAATATGACCTTTTACACGGCTTGTTATACACATTCAAATATTAAATTGAAGAAAAATTATCAAACCATTTAAGTGATTCAATGGTCAAGTGAGATTGTTGTCTTTGTAAATATGAGTGTTTGGGTTCAAATCTTCACATTCTTAATACATTTTGGAATTGGGTAGAATTGATTAGAGGCCGGTTTCATTCCGTTCTGTGTGTACTACGACCAATCAGAACCCAATGAAAATGAAAATGCATCAACATTCATGATAGATTCTAATTGGTCAAATTTCTTGCAACCAATTTGGTTTGTAAGAGAGAGAGAATAAGAGAAACACCAAACTTGATGGGTAGTTCTTAAATAATTCCACAAACTTTTTAAGAATCTTCCTTCAAACTTTATTGCCCATTTGGGAGGGTTTTTAACAGTTTCAGTTCTTAACAAGCTGGGCCCCACATAAAAAGTCTAGAATCTATATTTGGTGAAAAATCCGAAAAGTCCAAGTACCTTTTATGTCAGTTAAGAAATCAATTTTTTGGTGAAACTAGTTCTAATAGCTTCTTCAAAATAGCTCAATCAAAGCTGAAATACTCCAAAAATGAGTTTTCAATTTCTCTCTTGTTTTGTATCAAATCAAATATATCCTAAGCCTAAGGTGGTGTTTGATAAATTGTTCAAATGATTATTTTTTTTGGACACAATACAAAAGAGACTATATATTATATTTATGTGAGCATTGATCAATGATTCATGCTTTCATTGTCTACTTTCCATTGTACCCATTATCTTCAAAATAATAACTTTCATGAACTAGATTAACACGAATACAAACCACAAACTAAACACCCTACATGCCATCTCTTTAATGGGTTAGTTTATGCCTTAGCCTAAGGCGTAAGAGCAGTAGGTCGAGATTGCTTCAATTTCATTTGTTGCATTAATGACAGATTTATCTCTATCTTCTTGTCATCTCATTTATTGCATTAATTTTGATCAAGGATGTTAGATCCATAAATGGGTCCTACGAAATTTAAACATCTAAACAGTTTCCGGTCCCACTTATTATTTAGATTTCGGCATGTTTGGGAAACAAACATAAGAAAAAAAAAATTCATACTTTTAGCACTACTTTCTTCATTTGATTATTGAGAGAACGGGTTGGGTTGGGTCAGTTTACTGTTATTTTTCCAATTGATCTGATCTAGTCGGGTTGCCTGAAAACGAAATCGAAACCGGTCCTGTGTTAGACAAAATTGACTTAGTCGGTTTAAATCGGTTTGAGTGTTTGAGTTGAGGGTCTAAGGGAGTAAGGGCGGACAAAGTTAGAAGTTACTAAGAAAAGAAAAAGTCAAATTGTGTTAGAAAAAGAAGACTGAAATTTGGAATCTTTAAGAAAGCTTCTAATCTAAGTAAAAAAGATACCTAATTGTAATTACCTATTTGGTGTAAAGGACCTTAGAGAATAGGATCATTTCTTTAAACTTTAAAAAAAATGCAAGAAGCTATTAATGGCATTCCTTGTCTTGCAATGCTTATCATTAATGGCATTCCTAAAGAGAAGACTGGAAAGTAGAAACTATAAGTAACTATAAGTAACTAGAAAGTAGAAACTAAGTTAGGTACTAACTACTAAGTATTGATTAGGAACTAAGTCGGTTCGGTTTTGGTTTTCATGTGTAAAAACCGAAACCGAACCGATCCATTGGTTTACGCTTTTTAGTAACTCAAAACCGACCGACGCTAAAGAAAACCCGGTCGACTAGGTTGGGTCTTCTTATGAATAGCCCTATTTGCCACTACTCATAGTTGGTAGCAGGACAAATCCAACGAGTCCAGATCTGATCTGTTCCTCACACGATGCTCTTCATACCATGGTTTTAAAAAATGACCCAAAAATGGAATCGTTTTGGCCACTGATTTTTTGATTGATAGTTTGATCGTCCAGTTCAAACAGATAACATATTTTGACAAAAAAATAAAAAAATAAAAATAAAAATGGTTAGAAACCGTTGAACGTGTCAATGGGTCGATGGTTGACTACCTAGGTCAACGGGTCATTGACTGATTTAATGATTTTTGGCCAGAGACCAAGTTTGGGGTAAAATGGAACCGGTTGCCTGAATAGTTCCCAGGCCGAACGGTCTAATCATCTAGGTCAACGGCGATTTAAAAACCATTCTTTATACCAACCTTACAGGCACATCCCATCATGTATTGAGAACATCTTCTATATTTATGTATTATTATTTATGAGAAATATTTCTAATGCAGAGTGAGATATGCTTTGTGAGGAAATAGATACCAATTCAAATCCAAAATCCTCAATGATTTTTAAATATTTGATGAAAAAAAAGAACAAAATATCACATCAATTATGTACGATTAAAACACTTATGTGCTCAAAACTTACTGGGGGTCCCGGATTTGTCCAGCAACCATCATTGCAGGAAAAGTGGGCTCCTCAGTAAGGTCCTTTGGTGGTTATATGGGTTTCTCCACACATTCATCGATATGGGCCGGCGACCGGAGGTGGGGGTCTATACTGGTCTGGGCCCCAATAACTTGCCACCAGTTTATTCATTTTCCAAGAATCAGGGGCAATGGTCAGCAATTGCTTCATTCAAATAAACTTTTCAGCCTAGAAAGGGTTCAAATATGCTGAAATAGAGGTGGTACAGCTTCTAATTTCATGTCTTACCAATACTAACGATGACGCTTTACCCCTCGGATCTCAACTAAATCTTTTGGAAAGGTTTTGGGTTACAAACAAGACGGGGAAAACCTATGCTGTCGGCAAAAACATGATATCGGAAGGACTTTACTAATTAAAATCATCCGTTATCACTTTGTGATATCGGTTGATTGGTTATAAGTTTTTTTTTTTTTTTTTTTGTATTGTGTCCTTTTGGTATAGTAGAATCTACCAAACAAACAATAAAGAACAACCAAAACTCATTTCTTTTTTGGGTTCTGTTTGTTTGTAATGCAAATCTAATCAGAATACAAATTTTGCACTCAGTTCAGTTTTATATATTTTTATTTGTAATTATGATTTTCATTCCTATTTGATACAAAATTTGTAATTTTTTTTTCTCATTTGCACTAATTAAAATTAGTGGATGCAAAATCTATACCATCTTCCTCCTACCTCAATTTTCTCTCATGTAAGTGGTGACCGCATTGATTCCTACTTGTTCCTGTCTCATGTTGTAAGATGGAAACCACATCATTCTACTTTATTTAAATAAATAAGATAATGTCAAATCTGAAGTAAAAATAAAACAGAATTTACACTTGTCCTATTTGCACTCCCAACCATATATATATATATATGGTTTGGCATCAATGCTATATGTGTGTGTGTTTGGCATCAATGGTGCAGACGGTGCTGCTGATGTGTGGATTGGAAGTACCGTCAAATAGGACATTTCCTGGAGCAACAACACTTTTTGTTTGGTACCATCCTTGTTTTCAGCACTGGTACCCATTAAGAAAGTCCATGTCACTACCACATCACATCTTCGTTGGCAGCAACAAGCTCCAATATGAGAAAAAGTCAAATTTGGCGTTGCTCCAAATCACGCCTTCTCGATTTTCAAGGAATGGTTTGGAACACCGTTTTTTCCGATTTGACGTTGATGTATCACCGTTTTTTGAAGCAACAACATTGATGCCAAACAAACGCTATATCAATGTGGAAGTAAATTTGCACCACAAACATACAAAATCTCACAACAATTATTTTGTGAAGTCAAATTTCCATTTCAAATAGAAGATTAGTGATGAAGGGTAACTTGGCCTGACCTCGTAACATGGAGACACGTGGACGTAATTCGACATAAGTGACAACTCAGCATGGTCAGTTTGACACATGGATGTGACTCGACATAAGTGACAACTTGGCGTGGTCAATTTGCTACAAAGCGACCTTGGGTACCCTGTTACCCCGAACTAAAGTTACTTTGAGCCAATATCATCCCGAACTAAGATCACCTCAGTACCAGATTGCGACCAGGATAGCGGTATCAGGTCCGCTACAGATCGAGCCCAGATCGCGACCACCTCGGAAAGAGTCCACCTCGGGACAAGCCTACCTCGGTGCAAGATCACCTCGGTATTAAGGCATTTCGGCATTCACAGCATGACAGGTATGAAGAGCACGAGCTCAGGTGGTGCTCGCCAACCGCCACATGGTAATTCCAAGGATCTCACCATCGTACCCCACGACTTACGGGATCATGCCTTGTAATGGCTAGTATTAGCTCACCCACTCTCCGATTTAGGCAGAAATGGGCAACCTTACCGGTTGGTGGCGTTACCCCCAACTAACACGGAAACGGATCCCATCACAGCAGGGACCCAGGAACTACTCCACCAAACCCGCAAGGACTCCAGTATATAAAGGCCTCACCCCCCTCCCCCTAGGGGCTAGAAGAGACGTAATCTCTGCTCTCTAGCTCTCTCACAATCTAATATCATTTTCAGCTCGCAAATCAAGTGCTAATTTAAGCATCGGAGCGACTCCGCCATATAAACAACCCCGGGTTCTCTGGTTCATCTCTTGCAGGTTCATCAAGCCCGTTGTTGCTGGTAGCAAATCATCTCCTGCAAGGAACAGCCGAATTGCGCTACATCAATTAGCGATGCTATAATTCAGTTGCAACAAACCAAATTTCCAATTGTCCCTAAGGCTCAAATTTGGAATACAAATACAAATTGTATAGTGCAAATACATATAAAATACAAGGTTTTACTGTCTATATATTTGTATTTATACTCCTTCGATGAGCTTAAAATACGAACACAACTAAGAAATCTGAAATCCTTCCAAATTAATGAAGTGGAAGGATTTTTTCTATTTTCAACTTGTTGTCCAATCCTCCTCATTTTCCATAATTACTATCGCTAACACCAGCTGAATCGAGTTCATTGCCAAGTAAAATTAAAACCTCACCTGGAAGCTCTAATCATCTCAAAATCCGCCATGGTTTCCGCTCAAACTCCAAAATCGTTGCTTGTAAAATACTCGATTTCCTAAATTTTCTATCACTACATTCAATGATGGAAGATCAAATCATTAATTCTGTTCAGCATCTGTTTCTCATGGTTTTGAATCTTTTGATCATCACTGTCAATCAATCTCACGATGATCTTCCTTCCATATGAAGAAAACCCAACAACGAAGACAAAAACAGTAAATTCCTACTTCAAAATTTTGTCATAAACCCATCTCACTGAGACCATTGGCGATATCTTTGTCTCTTGTAGACACCATTAATCGAGTTAATTTGGATTTTCTGACCAGACACAAGACGATGGCCACAAGCCTGAGCTACCATGGGCTTATTTTTTAAATTGAAGCGGTATTACCAATTTTTTGAAAAATCAATAATCGAAATCAAATATCAGTTAACTGGTTGACTGATTCGTTAGCGTTAGGTTTTTTGTTTTATATTTATAATATATATTATGAAAAATATATAAATATATAATAAAAAACTAGAAATACATATAAATGTTATATTTTAAATAATTAATAATATATTATATGCTATAAATATAATGCATATTTATTAATTTATAATATAAGGACAATATATACATATATACCGTTTAGTTTGATTAATTACCAATTTTTTATATTAATTAACTGAATCAATACCTTCAATTTTTAAAAATACCAAATAGATCAATTTGATTAACCAGAATTATCAGTTCGGTCTCATCAATTTAATTTAATTTTTTGGTTTTTGAATTTTTCTTACTCGCCCCTGAATTATAGTTCTTTGCCTAAGCAGATCCTTCCGACTCCCATTTTTTCTCAAATGGAAAGCCGGAACATATGATGTAGACTGAACAAAATTTATATTAAATAAAAGACCCTTCTTTACGAAACATCTCTTATCAAATAGATTAGATTTTTCGAAAATTTTTCTTTCAGCCGATTGAATGAAAAATAAACACGTTGTCGAAGGTGTCTATTCATTTAACTTAGAATTCCTTCTTTTTTAAGCCCCAACTTGCAAGACATTGAGGATAGAAATAAGCGGTTCAATACATTCAGTAGGAATTGGAACAACTTTTCTCCATTATCTATTTAATTTAAGTGCAATGATAATGAATACAGCCATCAATGGGTCTGGTATGGTTCAGGACAGGGTGGATCAATCTCTAACTGATTGTTAATTGGTTTTATAAGTCGGATTCAGAACTGAACCAATTATTAATCCCGATAATCGGGTCTTGGCATGTTTAATTATTTATGGAGTTCAACTTTCGTGCCATGGGCCTATCGTATTGTATCATTGGGCCTCGGATGTTTGAAATAAAGGTTGTATTTGTTTGTGATACAAACGCAAATATATACTCTTCATTAATACTCTTTTTTCAGTTCAAGGATGTAGAGTGGGTTCTCAGTTCTAACCTATTTTTGTTATCTTCTTGTTTGTATGGCAAATAAAACACTCAGAAATCTGAACCCGGGTGCATAAATACCCTGATTTTGTATTTGTATCGTAAACAAACACAGCCAAAAAGAATTTAGGGTTTATATAAAGGGAAGGCAGGCCTAAGACTAACCCCTTCACCTATTTTTGAAACAAAAAAAAAAAAAGTAAAAACTGGAACATGTGTGATCAAACACCAAATACATGCCCTAATGTATCATGGTGTATTGAAACTTTAAACCTTACATATAAGGGAAACTCTAGATAACCAAAGCACCCTGTGAATTGTGATAAACACAACCAGATTGGTCACCTCTTTTGTGATACCGTTTGATTGGATATAAATTTTTTCTAGTATCATGTCTTTCTAATATCATAACCGGAACTAATCAAAGCTCTTCTATTATCATGATAACCCATATATCCTACTCACTTTCTCTACCGGGACCCTAGGCCAATACACTGCAGCCACACATTTCACGATACAAGATGGCGATGTATGGCTGCAATTCAACGCGAGTAGAGTGTGGGTAGAGAGCAATATTTTCGAATCATCATTGACCCGAATAATCGGACCCTTCGACCTAGAAACCATCGAGGCAACTGGTACTGTTTCACTCCAAATCTGATCTTTGGTCAAAAACCATTGATTTGACTGGTCAAATCACTGATTCATTCAATGGTTTTAGCCTTTTTTTTTCTTTTATTCATTAAAACAGACCATCCATTCGAATCAGACAGTCAACCGTTGACATAAAAACTAGCGCCAGAACGATTCCGGTTTGATCGGTTTTTTAAAACCTTGATAGAGTGCAGTGGGCAGGAAATCTGGTTTGCTCTTTCTCTTTCTATGGAAGTTTTCTTACAATTTCTAACCCGTAACCTGCTGATCAGGAAATAGATCAACAGTTCAATTCGATGAATATGATTATTGAACTGTCAACGATTTTCAAACCTTTTTGGCTTTTAGGTTAATCCAAAACGAAATTCCTCAAAAAAATAAAAAATCCAGACCGAAATCATGGGTTGGTTGAAACAACGATGGTTTGAAAACACTGGCAGTGATATGATTTTGGCTTCAGTTGAAGTGTTGAACCAACAACTGCCAGAATTAATAACCACGGTTACGGACTTCACCAACTCCCTGAACACGAAGTCACGTACACACTAACCCTGGTTAGATTTATCTTCTATATATAAGTCTCCACTCTCCACTGCCATTCGTCGCCCATTGCACTCCATCTCTCTGTTTATCTCTGCAAATTAGCTTTATCAGGCACCAAAGCAGAGTAAGCAGAAGAAAAAGAAGTCGAGATGCCAGTAGACGGTGCAGCAGTTTCCGGCCAAATCGTCTGTGTTACGGGTGCAGGAGGTTTCATTGCTTCCTGGCTCGTGAAACTTCTCTTAGAGAAGGGTTATACTGTTAAGGGAACCGTTAGAAAACCAGGTTCTCTCATGCTCTCTCAACTTTTTCTTGATGTTTAGGTGTTTAATCCGAATTGAATATACGCATTTATCTGTTTCTGGGTCTTGTTTGTTATCACAGATGACCCGAAGAATGCTCATCTGTGGGAACTTGACGGGGCCAAGGAGAGACTGATTCTCTGCAAAGCTGATCTTCTCGATTACGAGAGCCTTCTCTCTGCTATTCAAGGATGCGATGGTGTTTTCCACACAGCCTCGCCTGTCACTGATGACCCCGTGAGTTATCATCCTCTTGGGTATAATATCTGTACTTTCTGTTTCTTCGTGTTTGTTCAATCAATCTATCGTTTTGACGTCGACATTGTCGGTTGGCGAAGGAACAAATGGTGGAGCCGGCCGTGAACGGAGCCAGAAACGTAATAAAGGCGGCCGCGGAAGCTAAGGTACGGCGCGTGGTTTTCACGTCTTCGGTCGGAGCGGTGTACATGGACCCCAACAGGAGCCCGGACAAAGTCGTGGACGAGACGTGCTGGAGCGATCTTGAGTTCTGCAAAAACACCAAGGTTGGTAATTAAAAGCTTTTCAAATGATCAAATTGTCCTCGTCTTTGAGCGTATGCATGATCAATTAATCTTACTTCACTGTATATAAATTGTGTGGACAGAACTGGTATTGTTATGGGAAAACGGTGGCGGAGCAGGTGGCTTGGGATGAGGCGGAGCAGAGAGGGGTGGACCTGGTGGTGGTGACGCCGGTGCTGGTGTTGGGTCCGCTGCTCCAGTTGACGGTGAACGCCAGCACAATTCACATATTCAAGTACCTAACGGGTTCGGCCAAGACGTACGCCAACTCGGTGCAGGCCTACGTTCACGTGAGGGACGTAGCGCTGGCTCACGTACTGGTCTACGAGACGCCGTCGGCCTCCGGACGGTACCTCTGCGCCGAGAGCATCCTCCACCGCGGCGAAGTCGTCGATATTCTCGCCAAGTTCTTCCCGGAGTATCCCATCCCCACCAAGTAAGCGCATTGTACCATTATCTTCATTATGGTGAATCGCACTTTTGATGCGATGGTCAACGGTCGTGTGGTCAGATTACCACAGTAGTTAAACCGTCGCAACTCGTAACCTCAACCTGGGTTTCAACTTTCAAGCCTTCAACTTCAACGTGTAGATTCTTCGTCGTCCGCCGAGTTAACTCCGGCTCGGCTCAGTAACCTCAGTTCCGGGGGCGCAGGATCAGGATGTCTAGATACTAGATAGGCCCCACTCCCAACTCCCAAGTCAAAAACATGGACCTTTCCGAAGTTGGTCCATTACCGTAATTGGATCTTAGCTGACCCAACCCACTAGTTTGGATGGGCCAGTTAAAAAAAATGATATTTACTATTTAGGATTGACCCTTGAATATGCATCATCTTATTCCGACAGTAGGGCACGGTGGGATCCGTATGAAAAATACTGGTGTGTTCACACCTGATTGGTTTTCCAATCTGGTGTGTGAAATTTTGTCTCCAGCCAATCTGGTCCCCTATTAGTCCCAATTTCAATTTTGGGCCAGACAGGATTTCCTAAGAGCAAAAATGTATGGCGGGTTATACAACCCCAATCACAATCATAAATAAACATCCTAAGTGATCCATGCACATAGGGCCCACATGTTAGTATATACGCTGGCACATCCACTTGTTCACTTATGATTGGTTATATAGCCCATGATACACACTGGTGTATTGGCTATTTGTTTGTGTTTTATACATGGACAGTTAGAAGCCATTGTGCATTTGTGCTTCAGCCCTCCCAAGTCCCAAATGGGCCATTTGGGAAGGTTTTCAGGCAATGGCTTCTGACTTGGCAAGATGGGTTCCATATAACAGCCAATAAGCTATGTTTGGTGAAAGACCTGGTAGGCCCCAAATAGGTTGTCATTCAGCCAAAAAAAAAGTGCTTTTTCCATTTAACTTGTTTTAATAGCTTCTTCATATATATACCTTCAGTTTGTTGCTTTTGGCTTTACAAGGTGGGATCCATAATCGGGTCGTCCCGTATTCCATGGTGCAAACTGAATTTTCTTACTAAAATATAAAATAGCATTCGACAAGAAATGAAAAACTTGGCCATTGCACCAAGCTAAAGTTGGTGAAGCAACATTTGTTTGGACCTGATCTTGATCTGTTGAAGTCAATCCCACGTCATTTTTGGTGGAACTGAAACATTGATTCTCAAACTCATCATGTCCATTGATTCCCATTTCCATTACCAATTCTAATGAAAAAGAAAAACAAATAAAAAATAAAGATTTTCTAGAAGAAAGTGAGACCCTTTTTGTTTCCATTTTCGTTCTAGAAGGATATAAAATAAAATAAAAATAAAAAAAGATGTTTTTCATCTAGTAGATTTAAGTGCATAATAAATGGTCTGAGATCAAATTAAGAAAAAACTTTCTTTTCTTTTTTCCTTTTGTATATATTAAAGATTGGAGATGGTGGGTGGGCCGGGTGCACACAAATGCGGAAGCCTTCTTCTGTACTTTCGTGAGGTAGGTAACCCACCTCTGACCCAATCGGTGGAATCTCCCAGAAGGCCAGAACACCTGTGGAAGGGAAAATTCCTCCACCTAACCTCCCAAGAAACAGCCAAACAGCTTGGCCGCAATTTCAAATCCATATCACTCACCATTGATCATTGACTGCGATGCCACCCACCTACGAGTCCAACTGGGCCTCACCAATTTGGACCATTAATCAACCCAAATTGTCGTTTTCAGCTTTGCTAGAATCAGTTGGGCCCCCTTTGATCGCGTTTTATATTATCGGAGTGTTCAATGTTGTGCAAGCTGGACCGTATAGCGAGGGACTCTCTGAGGTTGGTGCCTGGTGGTTCCTCATCAAATCGGTTGGACCGTAGTCTAAATGGCTCAAACCATGATAACGTTTTAAATGGGGCTGCAACTCGGGTTTGGTCGGGTTGAGGTCAACCTTAACTCATTCAGAGTTGTTGAACCCCAACCCTAACTAAACCTTGAAAACATAACTTCAGGTTGGGTTGAGCCGTTGAGGTTGGTTTTAGATTGGTCCGACTTCTCTAGCCACTTTTGCAAAATGTATTTATTTCTAGACACTAAGGATTTATGTTAATTCAATATTGGCATTATCATGTGTATAAAGAACATAGTTATTATGTTTTAGAAAAAAAATTGTCTTTAAAATTAAAAGTTTTGATATATAATACACATACATAGTATTGATAGATCAATATGTGTATACTTTTTTTTTAGCTACAAAGATAAATAGGTTCAGGTTTGTCAAGTAATTTTGTGCATATATACATATAATATTTATATATGCAAATATGAAGTCAAGGCCTCAACCTTAATCCAACCCAAAATTAAGTTGGATATATTTTTCAACCCTAATCCTAACTCGAAATTCAATCCAACCCTAGTTTTTTGGGTTTGGTTTGGGCAAAACCCGTCCAAGGTGTAGTGCTGGACTACTAGTTAGAAATAGAGGCGTCAATTGGATTGGATTTGGTCTAACTCGATCCAGCCCACTTACAAATGGACAGGACCCAATCCAGTCCAAATCCAATTCCATCCATTAAAATATAAATGGACTTGATTGGATCCAGTCCAAATGGAATGAAATATAAAAAGTTATATAAAAAAACAGAACATATAAAAATTATAAAGCTATATTAAAATGAAGAAACGTTGGAAATTACAAAATATACCCTTTTGGCATTGAAAAAGTTCTTTTATAAAAGTGCTTTGATAAAAGTACTTTCATAAAAGTGCTTTCGTAAAAGTACTTTTATAAAAGTACTTTTGTAGAAGTGCTTTTGTAAAAGTATTTTTACAAAAGTGCTTTCATAAAAGTACTTTTCATAAAATTATTTTTATAAAAATGCTTTTATAAAAGTGTTTTTCATAAAAGTACTTTCGTAAAAGAGATTTTATGTCAGGTTCAATTTTTGATCCGTTTATAAAAATGCTTTTATTGAAATTTTGGTTAAGTTCAATTCAGACCAATAAAAATATGGACCAATTTATTTTGAAAATAATACCAAATAAATAACAAGAAATTTAAAAATAATACCAAGTAATAGAAAATTTGACTGGTCCATGAAGCCCATTTAATTGATGGTTCAAACTGGGTCAACCATCTGGTGTGGTCTGGTTTTGGGCATTGGTGTTGATGGGATGCATTGTGGTGGAACGCAGGTGCTCGGATGAAACCAGGCCGAGGGCGAAACCATACAAGTTCACGAACCAGAAAATGAGAGACCTTGGGTTGGAGTTCACGCCGGTGATGCAATGCCTCTACGACACCGTCAAGAGCCTGCAGGAGAAGGGCCACCTCCCACTTCCACCTCAGCCCGATGAAATATCTCTTCAAATTCATCCTTGAGACTTGAGATAGAGCTCCACTACTCCCCTCACCCTCATCCATCGATCACCTCCTCCAATCAAATAAATCTTTTGTGTTGTATGACTTACCTTTAATTTATATGTATTATGTAGATGATCACCATGTCCCTTAGACTGAGACATGGTTGACATATATATATATTTTATATTTATATCTATATCTATGGAGTATTCTTATGTATATCTTGTATGAGTTAGAATCATGAAGAGATTGTGTGTTGTATGTGGACATGAACCCAGCTAGTGTGCTCTATTAAGGAAAAGGGATTGGTCTGGTATTTGAAATTACAACTGAAGTTGGATTTTTTATTTATAAAAGTAGTTTTATTTTCCATGCAAAACACTTTATTCTTAAAAGAAAATGCTTTTTTTTTTCATTTTTCCTATATAATAGTTTGTTTGGTAACAGCTGAAGTGGTTGAACTGAATGTGCTTAAACTGAAGCTGAGTTGTTCACTATATCCTTCAATATTTTATTACTCTATCATTTTATGCATTAAGAGACCCTTCAAATACACAGAAAACATGCAGTATCTGAAATGACAGAATATTGTGTAAGGGTCAGGGATATATTGTTGGTCTATAAATATTGAACTATATCTATATTTTGCCATGGAAATCTGGACCAGATACAGATTTTGCACTTTATCCATTTGTTTGTGGTTATGATTTACACCCTTAACTGATGCAATTTTTGTACTTTTTGTTTCATTTGCACTTTAAGCTGTGCTTGGTTACAGTGCAATTTTATTTGTACTAGTACGAATGTATGGAAGTGCAAATAAAAAAAAATGCAAATTTTGGTTTAATTTTGTTTTGGATTTTTACTTATTCTGCTTTGTGTTTTATTTTACTTCATTTGTACTGCAACCAAACAAAGTAAGATAAATTTTGAAACAAAAATAAATCAAAATTTGCACCCCAATCATTTGCTCTACCATAATTTTGCATCAGTGCAAATAAATTTGCACTACAACCTAGCACAGCCTTAGACTCAGTTTGAAAGGAGTACAAATATAAATATGTAGAGTGCAAGACCTTATATTTTGTATTGTTTTGTATATATTTGTACTGTGCGTATTCGCATTTTCACTTTTTTCAAATTGAGCTCAATTTAAAAAGAGTGCAAATACAAATATATACAGTGCAAAACCTTATATTATGTTTTTCTGAACCTGTATTTGCACTCCTCCCAAATTGAGCCTTATTTGAACCAATGTCTAATACAAAATTTGCACCACTTCTTATCTAATTAATTGTATTTCATATGAAAGGAAGACTACATCATTTTGCTTCCTACCGTATTCTCTCTTCAATAGATCACACAAACAAACAAGACAACCAAATCTGAAGCAAAAGTAAACAAGAATTAAACTCTACCCATTTGCACTCCCATTCATCCATGTCAGTGCTAATGAAATTTGCACAGCAAACAGACAGAGCCTTACTGGCCAATTATTGCATGCTCCAGTATATGTAATCACACTCGTTATCGTCAATTCCACTAGTTTGCTTCAAATGCAGTCGTTGGATAGAGCAATGAGACTGGTCGGTAGTTTTGCTTCAAATAATCATTCAAAAGTTGGATTTTGAAGTGAGTTGGGAGAGTCAAGGAGGATAGATATCCACCTACTTTTTTGGTTTCATTATTTTGTCTTGATTAATAATTGATCAGTTTTAGTTCTTACCTAACTGTTTTGAATCTACTCAGACCCACTGACCCAGAACCAATTATTTTATTGAATATACATAATATTTTCTTTGTTTTCTTATAATTTGTATCATATTTTATATTTGAAATGGTAAATTTGATAAATAATAAATAAGATAATATTAGTTAAAATATTTCATTTATTAATATATAAATAATATAGTTTTTTATCATTTATTAAGGTTAAATTTAAAATTTAAGTTATTGTTCAAATAAACAGATATAATTTTCACTTTTCAGTATAATCAGGTCCAGACCCGATAGACCCGACTATTAACTGGGACGGTTCTGGGTCTGTGAATTTGTTCCACTTAATAATTGGTTCGGGAGGGGACTGGTTCCACCTAGACCCGACCTGTTGTCAGCCCTTCTATTTCCTTACCTTATTACTCTAAAAGATTCACTGAATGAAGCTGATGATTTTATTAATTTGTTTATGTATCAGACTTTCAACTTGTTTGTTTGTTCTTTCTTTCTAGTGCAACCTCGTCAAGTACTGTTTGTTTTTTACAGGCTGTATCATTTTGGGGCTCAATACATTTGGAAATTGGAATAGAGCTCAAGACAATGGATCCGGTGCGACCATAAGGCTGCATTGGAAATGATACAAATGGAGTGTAAATTCTGATTCAGGGTAAATTTGTACTTTGGTTCATTTTTGCCTGTATTTGTATTTGGCAACATTGCATTTATGTATACAAATGACAGAAAACACATTTTCTAATGCATATTTATGTCGATAATGAAATGTAAAAGTACATTAAAAAAGAAGTAAGTTTGCATTCAAATGGGCTTTTGATAAAAAAAAGGCATATGCTTTATTGGAATTCATGTTTGCATCCATTACAACAGTTAGGATTTCCTACCCACTCTCTACCTGCCGTGAATTGGAGCCACACATCTCTATTATGAATTGAGAGATGCATGGGTGCAACTCAAGGCGGGTAGAAAAAGTGAGTAGGAAATCTGGGCTCCCATTACAATTTAAAGTCTATTTGGTAAGAAGTTAAATTTGTCAATGCAAAACTAACCCAACTTTACAATTTATGTGAAATACATATTTGCATTACACTTATTTGCATCGTTTCCAAATACAGCATAAAGGGCAAAAGTGATTGATTGTTGAGATTGTCTCAAGGAGCCAGTAAGAATTTGATGTTGCAAGACATGGATTCAGTTCAAGCGTGAATATGCTATGCATGTTTCAGGCACTTGTGCAACTTAAACAAACAGGGCGTGGGATGAGATATTTTGCAAATTCTGGGCTAGCTCAATGGGCTTTCAGGCCTCTATGTTTGTGTCAGACTTGTTGGCCAGATATGGGCTTAGGGCAACTGGGCAACTGACCCGGAAGGCCCATTGTCTGCAACTGAAAAGGGGGTTGGCCCGTCATGTTTATATATGAAAAACAATAATTTTAGTGATAGTCTGAAATTTGCTTGTTGAGAAACTATTTGCAGAGGAAATTCTGTATACCCTGGACTAATCAAGTGTCATAATCAACCTCTTGGTTCAATAGGACTACTCAAAAAGAGAGATGCTACTATAATGGGAAAGTATCATTTTGCTTTAATAATGTTTGTATAATGGGAAACTATAGTCAAGCCCTCATATGAAAATATGTTATCTTGGCTTTCAAAAAATAAATATTTTATTTTAATTTATACACTGCATATTTGAAACAAATGGGTTTTAGTTTCAGAAGCTAAAGAGACAAGAAATGGAAGATTTTAGCATTTAATAGGCTATTTACTTTGAGCACAAAATCATAAAAAAAATTTATAGGAAGAATCATAGATTAGATTTGAGGTTAAAAATGTGAGGCTGGTCAGGTGATGTCACCTAAATTAATAGAAGTATAACTAGCTTTGTGCCTTTGTGATATTTATAATGATCATATGTTTAGTTCTGATTATTTTGTTAACTATTGTGTGGCATTAGACAATTTTCCACAGTGATTAGAAGGTTTGGGTTAGGTGGTAAATGCTTGTATATTTAATGCTGATTATTTTCTACTATTTATTACTTCTGTTCACTATATAGAATTTGGATGCGTTAGTGTGGATTATAATCAACTAAATAAAATATAGAAAAGTCATCTCCAATTAAAGTTGGTTTTGTTTGAACTCTTCAACTTTTCATTGTTCAATTTCTTCTATATTTTCTGTATGTTCATTTTTATGACTTCACTATTTAAAGCCTCCTCATCTTTGTTCATCTTTTGACTTTATAATTATATTTGGTTCTAAGGTTGTCTTTGGTTGCAATGCAAATAAATTTGCACTGATGCAAAACCAGTGCAAATGATTTGGAATAAATTCTGACCTATTTTTGTTTCAAATTTTAACTTATTTTGTTTGATTACAATACAAATGGAGTAAATTAAGACATGAAGCAGATTAAAGTAAGTCCAAAATAAAATTGAACAAGAATTTTCATTTTTTTACATTTGTACTCCCATTCATTTTTACTAGTACAAATAAATTTGCACTGCAACCAAACATAGCCTAAAGTACTATTTTCAAATTTTAGAACTAGAAGTTTATATGCCAAACTAGTCTTAGCATAGTTTTTGATCAATAGATAGTTGGACGATATTCCTACCTCAAGTGAACACCCACACACTTGGAAAATTAGGGTATAGTTTCTACTCTTATCTTCCATTCTAAAGATCAATACTGTTAGAGCAATACAAATAAAAGTTGAAGCATTATTATATTTGGTAAAAGCTAAAAAGAAAGAGCTTCATTCAAAAAACTTGAACGAGAGGCATTCTTATTCATGTTAATGTTTTAGTGGAAAAATACCCCATCAAATTATCCTTTTCCAATAAATATCCCCATCCATAATCAGAAACATGGTTTTGAAAATTAGACCGGACTAAATGGTTGGACCAGTTGACTTGGAAATTGGTCATAGGTCCATATCCGGTTTTGGACTTTGATTGTGTGCGATCTGGTTGCTCCTAGCAGGAGGGCAACTTGGATGTTGGTTGCTTAGCTGGTCAGTCGAACTGCAAGAAGAGAATAGCTTAGAGAATTTGGGGTGGCTTACCCAGTGCGGACATTCTGATGCTTAAGTTAGTACTCTTGTTGAGCGAGCTGAATACTTGGATGCTATAATGTTAGTAAGAAGTAAATCGCACGTAATCAATTGGCACCATCTATGGGAACTGCAAACGAAAAGCTAAGTTCTCACCTTCTACTATTTTTTTTTCTACAAAAATTTCATTAATGGCCTCTTCAAGTACTAGCAAGAGCGTTGAGATGCTCATCACTAGGGGGCAAGATCAGCCTGCAATCAACTCAGAGACCCCCCAAGTGACCATCGGACAATTCACTATCCCCCTTACTCTGTTGGGGGTATTAACAACTCAGATCCCAGCATTCACCACTCAACAAATCAGTGCACCCATGCCTCATGTGAGCACTACTCTCCCAACCGTAGAGCCTTTTGTGGTTCTTGTTGGGATAGAGGCACGGCGGTTCCATGAGCTCGTGCAAAGTGTCCAAATCATGCAACTATAGATGCAGCAGTACTAGCAGTACCAGCAGTACTAGCAGTACCAACAATACCAATACTAGCACTAGTTTCCTCATCTTCACCAAAATCAATAGAATCTGAACCAATAGCATGGACGCCGGTCACCTCCCTGAGGGTTGGTGTCATCTCGGGTCCCAATTCCTCCTTAGAATCAGACTCCACCTTGGGACCCAGCACTAGGTCGGCGTCCAGCACCACCGCAACAAGTAGTTGGCCAAAGAAACCAGCTACAACATAGCCACCAAAGCAATCAACAATAGCGATTGTAGAGTGAACATCGTCATGACGAGCAGCATCAACAACACCGTCGTCATGACGACAGACAAGTCAGCAACTAGCAGCCTGGAGTGAGGGATGAGGATCCAGTCTGGGACTCATCCTATCACCCCCACCAACAAGATCCAGCTTGTGTTCGCACGAATGTCAGTAACCGAGACCAGCTCCCTGCTCGTGATAATGTCCAAGATCGGGAGAAAACTAGGGCCGAGATTCTGGCTAGCATTGAGGTGAACAGCACCAACAATGAAGCAGCAAAGAAGAGACGTTGCTGACGCGCACGCCGCACCTCGAGTAAATCAATTCAGGCACTATGACATTGCCTTTTTGCAAGTCAACACAACGAACTAGCCGGCTCGGCATCCGAGCCACCTTCCAGCAAGGAGCTACCTGATCACGCATCATCAGACCCCAAAATTGTCTGTGCAGGTTCGGACTGGACAACTGGACCATTTGGCCCAAAAACGATAGCCAAAATGGTTCTATTTTCGGTCCCGTTATCAAAACCATGATCAGGAGAGGATTATCAGCTTAAAAAAACGACTTTTGCACCAAACTTACAAACTTTCTGTTTCTCTTAGTTTCTTTCTACCCAAGCATAACGTGTTGGAAGACTGAAGCATGTTTTACGAGAAACTTCTCCTTATCCACTTGGAAGACACCCTTTAATAATTCATAATTTCATGATTTTTTATTTAATAAGTATAAGATATTAAAAATGAAAGAAACATATAAAATAAATAAGAATTAAAAATATGATTTAAGTATGATGCTGAAAAGATATGATACTAGAAAAACTTACAACCAATCAACAGACATCATAAAAGCAACCAGGTGAGTTTTCATAAAAGTTCAAGGGGGTTATAATTGTTCAAAGACTTCCGGATATCATGTCTTTCTGGCATCATAGTTTTTTTTTTTTTTAATATTATAAAATTTTGTATATTATTTAATGTATTGAAAATGTGAGAGAGAAAAGGTCACGATGTAAGAAAAAAAAGGTCTTTGTGAAAAAGAAATATGCCAAGGGTTAGGTTCATGACAATCAATCCATATATAGCTCTAGCTTGATCAATTGGTGTTTCCAACAGACTGTTTTTAAAGTTGTATTGCAACCCAATTTGTTTACAAATTCTGACTCCAGCATTCGGTGAGAATTCGGTTTAGTTACTAAAAAAGTTATCTTTTTCTTGACATGTGGATCTAGTTGTGAATATGAGGAGACCCTGGACCATCTCAAAAGAGGTGGTCCAAAATTAGACCAATGTGGTTTTTGATCTATCTCCATTATTGATCTCCAGTGTAACATACACTGTGGGATCATCTCTAATCAGTTCTAATGCAGTGCACACTGTTCTTACTGATAGACTAGTGCACATCTGCTGTGGGAGTCCATTTGAGACGTCAAGGATGAAGTAAGTCTGTTCAGGGTACGTGATCATTTTGCCATTTCATCACTTAAGATGGTCGACTGTACTTATCCTTCTTAACTCCGGATTCATTCAGCTTTTAGTCTTCCTTTAAGTGCTTTTGCTTCATTTATCCTTTTCAACTACATCTTAAACCTCCTGCTTGAAGTAAAAGAAAGCTTTCTTACCAGCAGTAATGGTCCAAATCCAAATGATCAGCATGTGATTGGCACCTCTTCCCGTCTCTGTGATAGGTATCAGCCGAAGAGCTGCTGAGAATTGACCAAAGGATAGAGTTGATTTGATTTGAGGCATTTTCGTAACTCCCTTTTTTATTGCATTACATGTGGATGGAGGAGCGGAGGCAATCCGCGAGAGACAGGACTTCCATGTAAACCTGTTCATGGGCCGGGTGGCCCGACGGCCCAGCCCGGCCCGGCCCGACTCCCAGACGGGCTTGAACAGGCTTTTTGGCCCGCAGGCTTAACCTCGGGTCAAAAAGCCTGGCCCGCATACAATTCGAGCCAATCTCGGGTTTTGCCAAAATAGCCTGGCCTGGCTCGACCTATAGTTAAACCAAAGTAAACCTGGCCCGACCTATAGTTAAACCTAAGTAAAAACCCTAGATGTCCATTTGAATAAATTTTTTGATTTGAGAATGTTGTTGATTCACTTGTAGGCCTATTATTCATTTAAATAGGAGAAAAAAACATCTAAATTAAAATAAAAAATGTCCATTTGAATAGGAAAAAATTCGAATTTCTTTTATTTAGTCGGGCTTCGGACTTTTTATCAGGGCTGGGCTCAAGCCCAAGTTATAGACTCGTTGGTCGAGCCGGACTCGGACTCGGACCTAACATTTTTCTATTAATAAAGAATCAAAGCCTGGCCCGAGTCCGACCCGACCCGGCCCATGAACAAATCTACTTCCATGCATGTCCATATCAAATTTCAATTAATGGGGAAGCGGTTGGTGGTACGTCAATCATGTCAGACAGAGATAGCAAGGTTTTTAAAAAATAAAAAAACAAAAGGGAGAGAAGGTTAAATCATATTTCTTAAAACAAATAACACTTTTAATTAACTATTATTTTTTTCAGAGAAGTAAATTGTACCCCACTCCAGAATTCTGAAACTATAACCCCCCGTAGTCTATTAATAGCACCCTGTCTGTCAGATTCATCTCATCTGTACGGTAGATTTAAGAATTCTGAAGTGGGTTAATAGTCATTCTCTGTCTTTTTCTTTTTAAATTATTGATTCTAGGGTGGATTCAAGCTGAAGCTGTTGAATCGGATCAAATATCTAACAATTAAAGAGAGAGAGAAAGAGAAAGAATAGGTTTTTCTTTAACAATAAAGAAAGAAGGTTAAATCACAAACATGCATCGCTTAGAAAGCTTCAATATTTTCACAAACAAACGTTCCTTTAATTAATATTTTCAAGCTGAGTTTACCTGAGCTATTCAAACTCGATGCGGTAGAAAAACATTAGGCTCTACTTTGGGTTCTGAGTTCGATTCAAGCTACAGATGTAAACTTAAATTTGACTTGACCCAAAAGCTCGTATTTTCGATATCAAATTGGTTCAAGCTCGATAGTGAATTAAGTTATTTTCATATAAAAATAAAAAATTATACATATAAAAAATAAAAATTATATATATAAAAAGAATATTTATTATATATATATATGTGATTAGAAAAAAAGAAAAAAACTTATATATTAGTTTCGAAGCTTGATTTAAACTTAGTCGATTGAGCTTTTTACAACCAAACTTGAATAACTCGTAGAAAACTCAATCCATAATTGATTTTGTAGCTTATAACTAATATTTTTATTTATTTTTTATTAATATTGTAATACTTTTTATATTATTATTATTATTATTATATATACATTACAACATGAACTGTCAGACACTACTTTTTGAGTAGTCAATTCTCAATCTTATTTCCAATAGAACAAGAAACCCCACATCTCCTCTGGTGGGTTACAAGTTGTCATGGTATTAATAGTTAATTTTTATGTTCTTGGCTTATATAATTATTTTTAAGGTACGTGGCAGTAGCTCAGTTATATTGTCTTGCAAGTAGGGTCTGAGTTCCTAGTAACTTTGACAGAGGATCAAGATCCATCTCTCCACAAAGATTAGTATGTATATATTGTTAATAGACCTTCACCATGCCATCTAGAGATTCAAAGTATTGGTATGTCCAATATGAAAATATTGCATATTATGCAATGCAAACTAATAACGAGTTTGAAGCTTTGAATCAGGCCGTTTTCGTAAAGGGTATATATTAAACATTGAAAATGACCATGCGTCCAATATCTATATGTATTTAAGATATTAGAAAAACATTATACTAGCTTAACCAATCAACTGGTATCATAAAATAGCTAGTAATTAATTTATCAAAATTTATGAAGGATTTTGATCAATGTTTTAAAAATTATTTTGGAGGCAAAATTATTCTGGCCATCGGTTTTCGAGTTGATTGTTTGAACGTCCGATTTAAATGGACAGCCCGCTCTAATAAAAAAAAAAACATAATTAAAATAAAAAACAGTCAAAACTATTGAATGGATGAACATATTAACAGTTCGACCGTTTAAGTCAATGGGTTATTGATCAATTCAATAATTTTTGGCCAAATGCTGAATTTAGGGCCAATAAAACAAAATTGGTTGTCTAGATGATTCCCATACCAAACAATTCGATTGTTTAGGTCAACAACGGTTTAAAAACATTGATTTTGATTGGAATTATGCATGTTTCGAATCACATCTCATGATGGATTTTAGTAGAGAAATATCAAAGTGGGAAAACTAATTGAGTAGGTGGTTTTGATATTCACAATATGTATTAGAAAAATGGCAAGTTATGGGGCCTAGACAGGTACATATGCAGCTGTTGCTGTGACACCAAGTTGAAGCGCCTAACCTGTCTGCCTATTGCATAGGCTATTTTAGAATTTCTTATTCTAAGTGCTCCCTTTATTTTAAAATAGGCCTAGTGAGTAGTGAGTACATGCCAATGATGGACTTTATAAGGGAACTCTAGGTTTTGAACAAAAAAAAAAACTATTTTTTTATAAATTAAAATATATAAAAAATTATATGAAGAACTTTTTCCCACTGGATTATAATTTTCTTTCCACCACGATTATGAGTTACTAAACAATATTTCACAAATGATTTGACCATGTATACCTATCTTGGAGAAACTTACCCCTTTTTAAGAATTTTCTATTTTTGTTTCATTTTAGGCATTTTCTCATAATACTAAACCATTCTGAGAGATTGGCTTCAATAGTTTAAATAAAGACAAATTAAGAAATCAATGAAGAAAAGAAGAGGAAAGGTATTAAAATATTAGTTAATCCAAGAAAATTATATGCATAATTAAAACATTCATTGCTCTTCATTATATTGCTTGAATAACAAAGCTTTGTCATTGTCTCTAACATAAAAATGCATTACAAGGCCCATCAATTTATACATACATATGATGCATGTATATATACATTTACATCTCTCAACATTGCGTGAAACACATTCATTATATTATAGTGTTACATGATGTATTTTTTATGCATACATGATGTGATATTATGTGCATACATTCATAAAAACATCCATTGGTTGTGCAATGGTGGAATGTCTGACAGTCTGAACAAGAGTGAGAACATGGTTTTATGCCCTATACACATGTCAAATTAAAGCTCAACTATAAAGTAATAAATTACCATTATATATCAAATCAAACTTATCTCCATTTCAACCAATCCCTAAATCAGGGGTAACTAACTATCTTCAATTATTTATAAATTTACAATTAATCTTGCCATGTTTGATCCAAGTAATATGTGCCTTGTGAAGTATAGCTCCTGTGGGCTCACACAAAACCTCCATTCTTTTGATGAATTCATGAAAATTGAATACATGCTTCCCACTTCCCACCATAAAGGCCTTAGCTTGTTTTCTCTCTTCATCAGTATTTCAGTGTACAAAGGAACTTGATTTTTCTTCAAACCAATCAGATACATACTGCCCCCGTGCAGTCCCATGCATCTTAAAAGTCTATTCTAACATATTCTAACATGATCTGTGTCCATACATCTCATACATAATACATAATAGGTGCCAATATATAGATGATGCTGGAAATGTCAAATGTGTTGAGACAGTTTTTGTTGGGAGGAGATTCTAATTTTGGCAATAAAATTTATTCACAACAAAAATTATCCCAACACGGTTCCAACATGATTTGTATCCCCACATCTCACCATGAGACCGTGACCTACCATATTTAAGTCTAAGATATGGGGACATAGATTATGTTGAAACCTATTGGGGCAGCTTTTTATTGTGAGGACGGGATCTGTTCCTCACACTGGGCGCCTCACATGCACATCCACCGTACATTGGTAATATCTCCAGTGAAAAATAATTAATATTTACGAGAAATGTTCCCAATACATGATTGAATGTGCGTGTGAGGCGCCAGATGTAAAGAACAGATCCGGTCTCATCTAACTGTGCTTTTAGCTCTGCAACTGGACTGTGTTCACGTTATGACAGCCATGGCACAACCCCCAAAATCACTTTTTGCCAGCCTAGCTACCTCATTTTGATTGTAGTTTAAGCTCAAACTCAGAGCGTTCACTGTGCTGATATGACATCTAATTTTCCTACTCTTTCTTTCAACGTGAACGTGGGGATTTGAACATTGTGGACTCAGAGAACCGAGTTGGGATGTCCTGCCAACAGAACACAATCCAACACCCCGTAGAACCACCTGAACATTTAATTCCATGTACTACTTGAAAAATACCAGACTTGGACCATGCAAAATCGAGCCCTACCTGAAGGCTCAATCAGTGAGGTGTAAGTATATATGGGCTACATGGGCTCAAATTTAAGGCCCAAAAATGATATCAAATTAGGTTAATTATGACACTCTTTGGCATGGTTGGGATGCAACAAGGGTCTTACTTTCTTGAACTTAAAGACAGAAACATCTATATCCCATTTGACCTAATATGGGTTACAGAGTAGTGAGTGATAATCCAACTTGAACCTGGTCCAAAACTTTAACAAGGTCGGACCATCCAACCCACATTTTAAAAGAACCGGCCAGACTTCAGGGAAGTTCAAGAATGCTACCTGCACATAGATTTGTAACCTTAGGACTTAGGAACAGTATTTATGCATAAAAAGAATGACCCAAATAGCTACTAGCATCTAATTCCACAATAATCCAATGTGTGTGTGAGAGAGAGAACCAGGCCATGTGGGCCCAGACCAAATCCGACCCACTAAATTCCTAAGACTAAAGTTGGCTAGAATCAATTAAAGTTCACTATTTTAAAATCAATAGTAAAATACAAATATATTCTCCAAATCAAAGTTGCTCCCATGTGTTTCTGCCTCACATTTGACATTTCAGCTGCTGGGGTTCCCTTAATCTACTCTTCTCTGCTTTACAAATTCCAACCCTTTTGTTTTTATTGCTGGCCGGATCTCTCTCTCTCCGCTCGTCCGGGCGCCCAAAGCGGCCAACTAATCCCTACTACGCCATAGACAAAAAAGATTCCAACAATATACCGCATCTATCTCCTCTGGGTCTGGGGTACGGCCTCTCATGTCAAGTGCTGAAGCCATGAAGCAACGTGGCTCTCTACCACTTTTTTTATGCAATAAACTAAACATCCAAATGAAATTTCAGAATCTCTAAGTACTGAGTTTGACTCTAACATCTCAATTAATTTAGTTTAATATATGAAATGGTCCCTCCTTTCCTCTTATTTTAATCAGATAGATGGTCCCTCCCCCCACATTAATTTGCACATATATCTGTACTCTCTAGTATGTAACAGTGTTGAGTATCCAACATGGGAATAAAAAACTAAATTATTGGTTTAGAATTTTGCGCCACACACAAACGGTGCTTTAATCTAATAAAGGTGATGTATCAATGATTCTGCTATTCTTTACTCATTTTTACATGTTTGAATGTGCCATGTTTGTTGAGAATCCCGTTAAGGTTTCTTTTGACCCTCAACTTTACATTTTGTATGTTAAATCGCTTTTGTTTTACATGGGTTCGAGAGCTTTTGCCTTGATCCACCAAGAGCAAGAGCAAATTGCGTAAGCTTCTTGGGAGTTTCAAGAGCAAAAATGCTATATATCCCATTAACTTTGGAAAACCAAAATACTTATTGGTGGATGGGCGTAGCAGATGAACACCAAAACCAAAAAGAGGTAAGCCATGGAAGAGATTGATTTCTTCTTCATCTCAAGCTACTCTATGTTGGGTTATATATGAAAGGTTAATGCAGTGGTGAAGTAACAAGTTCAAATTGTTTACAGTTGTTGATCATAACAGCTGAAGTGGCTGATGAGCTTATTAAAATCAACAATATTTTGAAGATGTCAGGGGCTTTTTCATGGCTAAGTTGGGGTAGGTTGCTTGCTGAAGCACTTGAATCTTTTATTACAAAAAAAAAAAAAAAAGACAAAGCAATAAGTCATTCATTCAGCTGTTATCAAACTATGCCCCTACTCTTTGTGGGTATGTAAGTCTAATAAAGTGGTGAAGTAATGAGTTCAAATTGTTTACTGTTCTACTTGCAATAGTGGGCTAATCATGATAACCCACATCAGCCCTTATATGTCGGGCTAACATCAGGCTGACGTGGCAAATCATGATTCACCCAGTAAAGAAGAATCGTACATTAAAGTAATTGGGTGTTGATTCCTGGGGTCTGGTTGGACGGGCCCAAGGTCAAATGAGGCCTGGCCCTACTTACGCCCATACCTAAGCATTTGGTGAGCTTTTCTCTCCATTAAACAACAAAAATTGAATAAAAAAGTGGATAGATAAACAAAAAGAGGAATAAGTGGCTAGAAAAAGGCTTTCCTTGCACATGGTAAAGGTCCCATATGCTGAGGTTTTATAGGTCACGAGGGACTGAGATTGGTAAAACAAATGGAGCTATTTGCCCCTTCCTCCACTGCAATGTATAAAAACCATGTATCAATTTAACACTAGATGCAATGAAATTTGGAAAAGTTGTAGCCTTTTGTGGATGGATTGGATTTATTCCGGTTTGGATTTGATTCCTATTCAATTTAAGTAAGATTTTAGATATCCATTTAGCCATAACTGGATTGAACCAGATATGAAAATATGATATATTCATCAAGGTTATAAAACCAGCTCGGAAATAGAATTACTGTGGCTACCGGTTTTCAGATCAGTGGTTTGATCGTCTGGGTCAAATGGTTCAGGCGGTTTGGAATATTAGGGCAAATAATATTCATTTCTCTTAGTCTTTTATAAGAAAAAAAGAAGTCAAAAAAGAGATGGTTGTTGGCTAAAAAAAAGAAAGGAAGGAAGGAAGGATGGAAGGAGGGAAGGAGAAAAGAAGGTGGAAGAAGAGGAAGGGGAGGGAAGAAGAGGAGGAGCATCCGGTGTTCATCAACTGTGACGATGGCAACAGAAAACACAGCGACAAAATCTTGCTGATCTCTCTCTCTCTCTCTCTCTCTCTCTCTCGTTCTAAACATTTTTTGGCCCAAGAATGAGTTAAGGGTGATGGAATTGGTTACCTAGATGGTTTTTGGGCTGAATGGTCCAACCGTCTGAGTCAACGATGTTCAAAGACATTGTTATTCATTAATTGTATTGAATTTGGATATTGCCTCATCTGATCTAATGAGATTTGATCCGATCTTATTATATGTATCTATATGCAATATATAATTTTTTTAATACTAAAATTCTTTAGAATTAAGTGGGAATTAAGGTTTAGATAAATTTATTTTTCTATTTATAGTATATATTTTTTTGTTTTATATCTAAAATTTTGAATTTATGCTAATTGTATGTGGATTTACTAATAATTTTAATCAATTGAAGTCAAATCTATATTTTAGTATCCATCAAATATCGGATTGAGTCCAAATCTCTTGTGTTCTTATTGGATATGATACTTTGTGCTTTATTGATGCTACCCCTGATCAGTTGGAAGTGATGCTTAGTATCCTATGATGGTTTGAAGTTGTATCAGGTCTCAAGGTGAATCTAGGGAAGAGTTGTGCGTCATGTTGACAATGTGGAGGCTTTGGCTGAGGTGTTGGATTGTCAAGTGAATAATCACCTTCCAAGAAAATATTTGGGGTTCCCTTTTAGAGCAAAATGTAATTCTACTTCTGTTTGGGGTCCTGTAACTAAGCAGATGGAAAGGAAGTTAGCTTCTTGGAAGGCAAAGTACCTCTTTTTGGGAGGTAGAGTGACATTTATAAAGAGCACCATCTCAAACCTCCCTACTTATTTTCTTTCTCCCTTTCCCGTCCCTTCTAAGGTGGCAAAGAAATTGCAATCCCTTCAGAGAAATTTCCTCTAAAGGGGTTGGGAAGATGAAAGGAAAATAAATTTTGTTAAGCGAGATCAGGTCTGCTTGCCAATAGTGGAAGGGGGATTGGGATTAAGGAAATTAAAGATTTTCAATACTACCCTCCTAAGCAAATGGTTATGGAGGTTTGGATCTAAAAGGAATGTTTAGTGGAGGAATCTAATAGCTTCTAAATTTGTGGTGGACTAGGGTAATTGGGGATCTTTGGACCCACTGCAGAATTGGGGATGCTCTCTATGGAAAGGAATTATGAAATCCTTTCTTGCTTCCTTAGATGGTTTGGGGTTCAAGATTGGCAGAGGAGATAGGCTGAAATTTTGGAAGAATCCTTAGTGTTTGGACATTCCTCTAACTGAGGTTTTTCCTCTTTTCTTTCAGTGTGTTGTTCGCCCAGATGAATTAGTTGTTGAGTCCTATGGCATGAGTGGAAATTTTGTCTCCTAGAGACCAATTTTTAAACAAAATCTTTTTGACTGAGAGCTGGAACAACCGGTGATCGCAACACCAAGTTTTTCCCTGCGACGGTTCAAGCAAACAGACATTTAGAACATCTAAGATAACAAAAATAGTGCTGGACAATGGAACATCTATCTCTCATCCAAAAGACATTAAGAGGGAAACCGTTAATTTTTTTTTTTTTTGATATCTTTACAACTGAACATTGTGCTTTTCATTATGATTTGCTGAATTGTATTCCTATGGTTATTGATTCTACTGACAATAATCTCTTGATGATAGTGCCATCGGATATAGAAATTAAGGTTATATTTGGTTTGAAGGAAAAAGTAAGGACACGAAAGAAAAGGCAAGGAAACCTTTACAAATTTTGTATAAATTTTTTTTTTCTCTTCTTTTCCCTACATTTTCCTTCAAACCAAACATAACCTAAAGGTACATTTTCCTTCAAACTAAACATAACCTAAGGGTGTTGTTTTTTCTCTCTCAGAAGATAGCTCTCCTGGGCAGACGGATTTATGGGTTACTTCTACACTCACTGTTGGGATATTATTCAGATGGATGTGGTTGAAGCGGTTCAATATTTCTTTCAGGGAGGCAACTTCCCTCTTAGCTTCACTTCGGCGCACCTCTTTCTCATCTCTAAGGTTCCAACACCTTCCTCCTTTTCAGACTTCAGGCCAATCAGTGTTTGCAAATTTTCATATAAAACAATTGTGAAGATTATGGTGGAGAGACTTGTAACTTTACTGCATAAGGTTGTTTCCCCCCAACAAGCAGCCTTTGTGAAGAATAGAAATATCCTTGATAATGTTGATTTGGTGCATATGATAAGCTCAATTGGCATTTGCTATTCTTTGGCATATGGGGGTGTCAATTGGACTTGATTTGGTCCAATCTGATCCAATCCAATGTGAGTCCGTTATAAATGGACCAGGTGCAATCCAATCCAATGAATGTTTTGGACCAATTTGGACCAGTCCAATTTAATGTCCGGACCATCCAATCTGTTCAAATTCATTTTGATTTAGATTGGTTTCAACCCAAACCTGATCCATTGACACATATATTCTTATTTTATATCAATGGACTGGATATTGACTTAATCCAATCCAATCCAATATAAATTTGTTATGGATAGGATGGGGTCCAATCCAATCTAATAAATATTTTAGACCGGATTGGTCCAATCCAATTTGTCTTGTTGGTCCGTCCAATCCGTCCAAATTGATTTTGGATTGGACGGAGTCCAATCCAAAACCGGTCCATTGACACCCTTACTGGCATGGATCCCTCCGATTTCTCTCCAGATTGGATCACTCTGATTAAGAAAGTGGTATGTAACTGTTGGTTTTCCTTGAAGATGGAAGGTTTGTCTCTATGGCTTTTTCAAATCTAATAGGGGTAAGACAAGGGGGTCCTCTCTTGCCCTACCTCTATTATAGTTGAAGAAGTTTTAAGCAGAGAGTTGTCTCAATTGTTCTTAGATATCCGCATATCACTCACTATTTATATGCAAGACGACACCATTATTTTTATAAATGGCATTAAGAGTTCTTTGGTGAAGCTCATGGGTTTCCTTAAACAATATGAATAATGTTCTGGACAGAAAATTATGAGGAAGAGTGCTTTTTATATATCCACCAAAGCTTCGACTGTTCGTTGTAATGTGGTAAAGGCTGCGTTGGTTTTGAGAAACATCCTCTCCTTTGTAAGTACCTTAGAGTGCCAATTCATAAAGGTAAGGCCAGACATTAAGGCTGCGTTTGGAAACAATACAAATAGAGTGTAAATCTCGGTTTAGGGTAAATTTGTACTATGGTTCATTTTTGCTTGTATTTGGCAACATTACATTTATGCATTGACAAATGACAGATCAATGCATATTTACATTGATAATAAGATGTAACAGTACATCAATAAAAAAAGAAGTAAATTTGCATTCAAATGGGCTTTTGAAAAAAAAAAGCATATGTTTTATTGAAATTCATTTTGCATCCATTACAGTTAAAAGTCTGTTTGGTAAGAAGGTAAATTTGTCAGTGCAAAACTAAACCAACTTTGCAATTTATGTGAACCGTTTTGCTTTTTATATATTTACATTCACACTTATTTGCATCGTTTCCAAACGCAACCAATATGTTTAAGGAACACTTTTTTTTTTCTAAACTTTAGAACAAAATTGCTTCTTGGAAAGACCGACTTCTCTCTTTAAGGGATAATCTTATTTTGTTTAAACATGTTCTAGCTTCTATGAATGTTTACATGATGATGGATCTAGACTTGTCGAAACATACTATCTCTCTAATAGATAGATTTTTAAAAATTTTCTTATGGTCAGGTCCGGGTAATGATAACAAGTATAGTTGGATTTCTTGGAAAGATGTTTGCAGGAATGTTGAGGAGGGTGGCCTAGGCTTAAGGTGGCTACATGATGTCAATTAAGTCTTAGGCTTAAAGCTTTGTGGTGAACCTTGAATATAGAAGGGGTCTGGCCCAGTTTCTTCCAATCCAAGTTGATTACCGCCCTTACCAAGAATCAGCATTACAAAGGTCCTCTACATGGAGGAAAATTTTGTTCTTTACTAGATGGGTTTTATTCTTTATCAACTTGGCACATTAGAGAGGGTAAAATAAATTTTTGGCTTGAGAGCTGGTTCTCCAATACACCATTATTGCAGCATGCCCAAAATCCTGCCGAGGTGGATACCTCACTCAGAGAAGAGATTGCTACCTTCGGCTTATAGTTGAAGCCGGGTCGAGATGCAGTTCGAATTAGGTATTGTAAGCATATTAATGAGCACTTAGAAATTTTTTTGATACCTATCTCTTAAAATATCTCCAATTTACCCTTAAAAAAGATCAATACCCACTTTTGACAGTTATCATAATATTTATCAAGTGCTCATTTAATGTGCTTACTATGTTATGCCTATTAGATCCATCATGTTCAATTGTCATTCGGCTATGAAAGATTTTAGACTAACAGCCAATCAGGTCTTGTGGAGCAAATTTTTATGAGTTAAATTGCCTAATCCCGAACCAGTCTGCAATAGAGAGAGAAAACATTTTTTAAAGGCGGGCTAAGTTCTCCCCTGTATTATCTTTTATTTTGAGTTTTTTTTATTAATAAAATTTTAGATGGCCGCCCCTCTACCTATAGTAAAGTTTGGGGTTAAAACAAAAAGATTTTCTGTAAAGTATTTTAGTAAATATAGAGGATGAATGGTTATTTTTTAGTCAAATCTTTGGCCTCCAAGCTCAACAAGACAAATATTACTGGATTTCCAGTAAGCAGGTGTGGAATCCAATCAGCCTTTCCAAGGCAAACTTTCTTGTTTGGGTATTGACTAAATAAGTGCCTGTCAAAAGTCAATTTGGATAGAAGATGAGTGCAGATTTCTGATCTGAACAGTGGGATATGTGGGCTTCTACCAAAGACAATGATCACCTTAGTATTCAATGCACTATTTTTGCCAAGATTTAGGAGCATTTCCTCAAAGCTGCAGTTCATGCCCACATCTGTCAAAGAGTTATTATGCTGCTGGAAGCTGCCTGGCCTAAAGAAAAGGGGAAACTGATTTGGGAGACCATTCTTGCGGTTGTTTTAGTGTCTATATTACTATATATGGTCTGAGAGAAATAGTCGAGTTTTTTTGTAACTAAGTGGAAATTAAGCACAAAAGACCTAGTCCATATTAACTGTGAACAAGTTTGTGTGGAATTTGTAACATGTTTATATTGTAATCTTTCCCTTATATCACTAATAAAATGCTTATCTTACCTTTCAAAAAATGAAAGACCTATCTGCAGCCCTAGCCCTTTATAGAAAGACTTGGTGTAAAACTTTCGACTTGTAAACATTTTTTTTGAAGATAAATAATTTACATGGCTGCCCACCATAATCTTGGCCCACAAACCAGCCCGGTCCGTGGTATGGCATGAACCCACACGGGCTTGGGCCGTGGGCCAGGCTGGGCCTAGGGTTTTAGGTCCATGGGCTGGGTTGGCACGACATGACCAAGTAGGCCGTGCTGCCCGCTGCCTGTAGCACGGCACGACATGACCCATATATATATATAATCTATTTATATATTTATATATATATATATATATAGATATAATATGATATATAATATATTGTATAAATTATAATTATATAATATATTAATAAAATAAAACAATTATTTTCAATTTTATTGTACTAATTTATTTAATTGTTGTATATATAAGCAATTGTAACATCAAAATTCATATAAAATTAAAATTTTTAAGTTTTTTTTTTCAATTTTTTATAAAATAGATAGCTTTGGCCCGGTCCACGGCTTGGCCAACATACCAGCCCTGCCCGTGGCATGGCATGGGCCATGCCAAGCCGACCCCCAAGTTATCACAGGAGAGGGCGGCACGACCTGCACTTTGCATGAATCACCCATGGGCAGCCATAAAACAAACAGCATGACCCGTTTTACACCTCTAAACAAAGGACCAAACAACACACTCCCAGAACCAATAACAAAACTTCCCCACCTGACCAACCAAGAAACAAACTGACACTCGGGCATCTGCATCCTAGGAATTACTTTCCTCTTCCTCTCCCTTTAGTTCACCTTGATCGAGCAATCTACAAAGTATTCAACTAAATTTCTGATCAATTTGCGACTACCAATTATAAACCTCCCAAATTGAAGCCCCCATCTTCTTTTTCAAGTGAGATGTTCCCCTCTTATTCTTCTAGACAAGTACATTGATCTAAATCCTTCCTCCCCTCCCCCTCTTCCACCTCTACGTTCTAAAACACCTAGCTATCTTGCAAAATTTTCTCCATAAAAAAAACAGACCCAACATTTTTTCAACCTTCATGTCGATGGTCACTCTCTTATCAACCTTTCTTTACCTCAATCGAGGGAGAACTTTCACTCAGCCTAGCATGGCTAAGCCCCAAAGCCTCACCGAATCCGTCAGAATGAATTCTTCCCTCCCTCTTCCAAGTTCCAACCCACCATCATCAGAAGAGAAAATAGAAGAAGAAGGAAGAGGAAACTTTCTAGCTAGCTAGCTAGGCAAACTCTGATTACCTAGCTTCTCGACCTAGAGAAGCCGACCCAACTGCTCTCGTTCCCTCACCAACAAACGAGCCATGCACCAATATATCTACCTGAGACTGAGAGGCCCACCCTCTTCTCCTGAGGCTTCCACCGTACCACTCTCACAACAAATACCAACCACGACTTGGGAAAATCCGAAGGTGCTCAACCCCAACCAACTAAACACACGACCTTAATTTACATCTCTTAATTGAAGATTCTCCAATGCACATCAACAAAACCCCCTAGAGCCTGACCACCCAACTCCAAGTGTGGAGGGGGAAGCCGAAGCAACATACCCTCCACCTTTGAATGCCATTGAACACCCAATTCCTCTCTAACTCATGACACCAGTTTCAAAGCATTAACTTTACACCCATCACACCAAATTGGACTTGAACCTAATAATCTAAGTGCCTTTGATTTTGAATGCAACACCACTAAGAATCTTGCACCAAAGAGGGCCCAAACTCCACCTCTTCCTTGCCCCTTGCCAAGAGTCCAGAGAAACCCAACCACCTTTGGAGGGCCCGGACCGGTTAGCATGGCATGAACCCGAACCAAGCGGGGGTGGTCCAATTTAGGATAACAAACCAAGCCACTTGATGGTTAATGGGAGTGTAGAAGAAAATATATATAAAGGGGATGGGTTCCCAAACAAGGGCCGGGACCCAATATCTGAATACACCACAGAAATTCATATTCTCTCTCTCTACCACTAACATGGAGTCACTGCCATTTCTTCGGACCTTGGGAGGTTCAACCACTACCATTTTCATTTTGGAGTCCCACTGGTTTGCATCAAGAAACTTTAGATACATGATCAACTTAGTTAGGGCTTATTATTATTATTTTTAATAAATTGGGAAAAATAATCTTATATTAATGTTCCTTACATTATAAAATGCAAGAGAGCAAGGGAATCCATATCAAATCAATTGCCTAGATGACTTATTAGTCCTCCTCCTCTCCTCCTCTATTCAGCAAGAGCCAAGAGGGGGATGATAAGATGCTCGGATCATATCTGATCAGGTGATATATAATTAATTATATATCAGTCTCTCATGAGGTTCACATGTTTAAGTAAAGGCTCGGTGCAAAGCAATACAAGATATATAGAATAGTGTAGGACAGGACAAAAGGGTACGAAATCACTTTAGCTATGAGAAAATTAATTTGATTTGAATAAACGCCAAAACCAGATATTTCCAAAGTTGGTTCAGACCTGATTATGTGCCTACCTGTACATTCTCATGTGTCCCGCCTTACGCAAGTTGGAGCCCATTGGAATAACAAAGATGAGTACTGATTGTTCTTGTGCAGATTACTTGATTTCTTTTCAGACTCCTGTGGCGTACACTATTCTTTTTATACAAGAGCATTGGTAAGAAAAACAAAACAAACAACATCGAAAAGATTTGATTCTAAACAACAACAATAACTTATTCCAGTTGTATCACATTGACTTGATTTTCTTGTCTACTCCCTTTTCATTCTTTTCTCATATCTTTAATGTCTGAATATTTTTGATTAATTTTATCACATACCTTGAGAGAAAATCAAAGGCAGAGAGAGAATGCTATACATACTAAACAGTTACTGTTTCTGCTGCTATTACTAATAACAACATAGCTTTTATAATAATAATAATAATAATAAATGTTTATGTCTTTTAAAAACTAAGATGTTTTGTATGGTTAGTTAATTAAAAATGGTGTGCCTAAATCATTTTTCTTTAGTTTAAATACATTTGTAATTGACTTGATTCATTTATGCACATCTCTTTTTTGATTTCTTTATGTTATGAATTTTTAGGGGGCATTTGGACATGAATTCTTGAGAACATCTTCATATTTGTATGCTTTTTTTTTTATAGGGAGATATTTCTAATGCAAGGTTACAAGGGGTTGTGGGAATTGTATAAGCACGGTCATGTGAGCACTAAAGTCAATTTCTAATTGGACGTTTGCTATAGATAAATAACTTTTCTATTGATATCAATCCATCATCAATTGAAAAGGAAAAAAGAAACAGCAGAAGTTTGGTTTTCCATCTACAAAATAGCTCTGATAGGTAAGCTTTAGCAAAAGAAAGAATTTATGATAAATTTATGTGTAAAATTAATTTTTGATAAATATATTACCATAAACTTACTAACAATAACCAAACGCCACCTTAATATTTATAATATTTCAACCTCACCACTTTCACTACCTCATAGGCTGTTCAGGTTAATGAAATCAATGTGTGTACCGTTACACTCGTTATACTTATCCATGATTCCACTGTGAGAACCTACCTACCAAGTGGTTCATGTAGTCTTGATTAATTCAAGCTTACTGACACACTTTTGTACTGTCTCCTTGAATTGACCTTGTGTCAAAGTTGAAAGAGTAATATTGTCAAAATAATAGAGGAGGCAAAAGAATAACAGTTCATTTAATTACTAGCTTCTCCCTTTACACCTTAGGTTAAAGTTCTCTCTCTTTCTCTCTCTTAGAGAAGAAGAGCTAGAAGATTGCATAAGGGAAAGGTTCAGTTAACCGTGGCCTTATTTTTCAAACTGAACAGGTATTATTGATTTTTAAAAAATCATAAATCGAAACTGAATTAGAACCAATTGATTAATCAGGTGATCCATTTGGTTTTTGACTGGTCCGGTTCTTCCGATTTTTAGTTTTTGATATACTTTGTAGATGAACACCCGAGAACACAAATCATGAACATTCTTCATGAAAAACAAGTCCGTTCAATTCAATTATTTGATTTTTTTTATTATTGATGAACACCCCAGAACACAAATCATGAACATTCTTCACCTCTATCTCTTTCACATCAGAAAAAAAAAAAAGAAAAATAAAGTGAATCTGCTGTGATAATGGAGAAAGTGGGATAATGTGAGGGTAATTAATGAATTTGTTGGAACGTACAGTCTATTTTATTTACTTCAGTCGTTCTCTCTCCATCTCCTCTCTTCTCTCACTCTCACTCTAGGGAGAGAGAAAGATGGAGAGGTGTGTAGTCGGGCCCCTCCAGCCAGGCTCCCTCCAGTCCAGTCCAAGAGTCCAAGAGTCCACGAGTCCACCAGACCACCACCACCACCACTGCAAATTTAACAAAGGAGTAATAAATACACGCACCAAAAGAATTTAAAAGAGCCCCGTCTATATCTTGTCTCCCTGTGTGACGCAGTCCAATTCGCACAAACCCAGGAGGGGGCCATCACCACCACCGACAGTGGGCCCCACTCTCCTCTCAATCAATGGCTTAAATCCTCCGTACCAGTCAAATCAAGGGCTCTAAAATAATGAAAAGTCAATCGCCATTATATCAAACACGTAGCCAGACCATCCCAGCCAGCCAGTCGCCGGTCGCCGCTCGACAAACTCGCTTCCTTCTCCGAAGGCCCTCCGCACCTCCATTTATCCTTCGGCTCTCCGCTCCGCAGAATCAAGCCATGACCATGACCATGAAGAGAGACCAAAGCACAGAGCTTGAGCCTCATTAGTCGTCTCGTCTCGTCTCGTCACCTGCTCGCTCGCTCGCTCAAGGCTCAACAGTCACCAGTCACCACTCCGCCAGTACCCCCGCCTCTCTCTCTCTCTCTCTCTCTCTTGTGTAAACCTGTGTTGACCCTTTCTCTCTCCTCACCACCGGTGCGGCAGTTCTGCCTTCTGCGCTGTTGAAGTACTTGAAGGTACGTGCGACCGACACGTGTGTGATTGCATGGAGAGAAATTGTAACTTCTAACTACTAACTAGAGTTGTAGAAAGTAGAAACAGAGGGGAGGGGGAAAGACAGAAAAGAAAAAGAAAAAAAAAAAAACAATATATAAGAATAATAATAAAGAAAAGCAGACAGGAGAGGGAACTCACAAGTCACAAAAGGGTTTCGTGGGTTCGTCTACATAAACCCTAATATCGTCCTCGCTTCTTAAAAGGAGGGAGTGTTTGATTGAGTTCGTGAGTTTCATGGCTTCTGATACCTTTCCGTAAATGGGTGTCTCTGTGGTTTCAGATCTGACTCTTTTGGTGGTTATTTATTTCCATTTTGGGAAAGCCTTACCGGGTTTGTTTTTCTGGGACGTGAGAGACTGACAGAAGAGAGTGAGCACACACAGGCAATTGTATATGGGTATGCCGTCGCCGGTGCGTGCTCACTTCTCTTTCTGTCAGCTTCCGGTGCCGGAATCTGACCTTTCGGGTCGTTTCCTGGCCTGCTGATGCAGTCCCACATGAATTATTTTTGCTGCTCTTTCTCTCTCCTCTCTGTCTTCGTTTCCTTTCTCCATCTGTCGTCTGCCTAGAAAAAAGGGAAATTTGTAAGGCCAAAATAAATGGAAGAAAAGGAAAAGATAATAGTTGGAAACGACACATCAAGCAGCAGTCTTATCTTCCGCTCGCCACCAATCTTATCCTCTCTGTCTCTCCTCTTTCCAATTCTATCCTTATCAAGTTTCTTCGAGTTCCGATGCTGAAGAACGAAGGATGATCTCTTTTTTTATGTATTTATTATTTTTCTGGTAGAGAAATCGAGATCAATTCGACAGGCAGGTTTTTTTTTTTGTTTGTTCGTCTTGGTATTAGTTTTATATACATTTGATCAACAGTAAATTTGCTTGTTTTTTAATCATTTTTTAGCTGAGATGAAGGCTTGAAAGCGTGACTTTTGATGACGCTCCAGGAGAGGACGATTGAAGTGGGTGACCGTGGGAAGGTACGCCTGTTCACTGTGCGGATTTAACGAAAAACTGTATGGACCAGTTCATCGATTTCGCT
This sequence comes from Nelumbo nucifera, assembly GCF_055504915.1. Classification (NCBI taxonomy): domain Eukaryota; kingdom Viridiplantae; phylum Streptophyta; class Magnoliopsida; order Proteales; family Nelumbonaceae; genus Nelumbo; species Nelumbo nucifera. Next base: position 31,747,726 of record NC_142650.1, read on the forward strand.
CTGTAACCTCTCTTAGTTCCCATTCTTTATTGATCATTCTTCATTTTTTATTTCATGCGCATGCGACCGATGATTCGCCGGCCATTTGAGCTGTTTTCGATCGGAATCTAGCCGGAATCTGGATGCTCGTATTCCAAATTCAAACGGGTCTTCGTCGATCTGCTTATTGTGCCGGTAGTTTCCAAGAAACAGCGGTCTGTTTTGATCAATTTCTTTTTTGTGATGCGGATCCGTTTACTTATTGTGGACTGTTCAGCAAGGTCTAGCAGATAATTTTGGAAGTTGGGTTTCTTTGGGATGGTCGTAAGTATGGATAGTTTCCGTGCGTTTTGGTTCATTCTTTCTTTCCTCTCTCGCTCCTTCCTTCTGTATTTTCCGTTCATGGGAAGATGGGTAGGATATTCTGAAGGAGGTCCCAACTCCCAATTCATGAACAAGCAGCCATGGAAGCATAATCTATTCAACAGGTTAGATCTCGTGTTGCACTTTCTTGAGCATCTGTTTCATATTATATCGTCGTTCATCCGTTATGATCTTGATATTGTCAAAGCATAGCGGCCTTATATTTCATGTTTCCTTTCATCGAAAACGCTTTCTCCTTACACTTGCCTTTTCTCTCGGTATCTCAATTGGTAGGCAGGTTGTTAATTCAGAGATGCAGACTCGAAGGTGGTCTGAGATATGCCTCACTTCATGAATCACAACTCGTATCACTGATGACGAACTTCGTCTGTCAGTAAAGCAACTAGGTCTACTATATTCTTTGGATGAAGTTGAAGAAATGGGATTTTCTGGTGGCCAATTGAAGGCAACAACTTGTACCGGAATTAGATGGACATTTTCTTCGATGGCTGGCTGTGGATGGGCTGTGAGGTGATACTTGGTTTTCAACACTCAACTGCAAAAGAGATCTAGCCTTTCTTCTGGATGCGGTACCGATTCCTCACCTTAGTTGAACTATTATCTGAATTGAATCCTGAGCTTGTTTTTGAATCCTTTTGGGTAGTGAATATACAATACAATGGGTTTCGTTCATTTGCTTGACTTGGATTTTTGGTAGTCTATGTAAAACAGTGTAGAGTCTAGACTATGAGGAATTTCGCTTAGTTTTACTTTACCCATTACATAGGGTTTGCTTTATTGTACACTACTGAGCAAGATGAAAAGCTTAGTTTGAAAATCGAGAACAGCTTAATTCCCCAGAATATATAATTAGAACAATTTAAGCTCTACTTATCTGAACTAACCACCACAAGCAGTTGGTGGTTTGAAAGGTGCAACCGAAAAGGGTTGTCCATTACATGCAAAGAGGTTCTGTGCAAGATGAATTGTAACCTGAATGATGGAGAATATGTGGGTTACTGTTCAAATGGTTCAGTTTTAGTTATCGTCAAGTAGAGTAGAAGATGAGAACGAATGACATTGGGTAGGATTAATGGCTTTCTGCTTATGGTTAATGGCTCAGTTGATCCTTTCTTCTTGAGGGCAAAGTTGGAGGAGGGAATAGAGAATCTTCAGCCGCCTCAAGATGGATGCAGACAGATACCTTTAATGGAAGAAAGACAGGACCAGTTAAAGACCCCAAGGAGTTGTACTTTACTTAGGCTACCCAGATTAGAGCCTGCCCTCTATGAGTGAGACCCACGATTAATAAGAGTGGGGAAGACAGAAGAAAGTTAAGTTGCTTTTTTCCTTGCCTTTTTCTTTTTCACTTACTTTACTATTATAACTAACTTAATGAAAACTACGAGCCCATTTATAGAAGAAGCTTTGACCTGTGGTCTGGCTCATAGATAAAATGGATAGGCCACCCGACTGACCTAGCATGTCTCCTCTTGCACGAAGTAAATGTTTTAGCTAATCCTACAGGCCAGAAAGCAGGTAGACATATGGACCATATGGTAGTTGTACAAAGGCTGTGCAAATCATTCTGACATTGCTGGATTCTTGATCAAGTTAAGGAGACCTGGAATGGTTGATTGTAGGCTGATATGTTGCTCATGCACGCGGTGTCTTGCTCTTTAATAAATGTCCATATCATCTCATCATTCAGCAACTTATCCAGAGGATTGAATGGTTTAGGTGGTGATTTTTCATAATAATAACCCCCATTCACAACTGAACAAGCTTGGCTTTTGTGCATTAATTAACCCAACTAGGTGACTATGTTCCAAGTGGATTAACAACCAGTAGAAGGAACACTGCAAAACTTGGAAGGTTCTTAGAGATCCTTTTGACAAGGACATGATACTGTGCTTGCCTTACAATGTCATCAAAGCATTTTTTAATTATGTGGTTGCAGCCGTCTTCTGTGCTTGGTTGAATTGTGTTCTATGATGACATCTCCATCTATTTGTGTTCTTAGGGATATTGTAAATTTATGGAGTGTTATGATTACTACAAGAAACTATTGGACCTACAATGAGAGCATGAAAACAACCAACTAGGTTGTTCACGACTACCTACATGCCTACTCCAATGGTCCTGTTTAAAATTATCTTTGTGAAATTGCAAGAGAGGTAGATAACCAACCACCTATGTCCATTTACAAAAAGGTATCTGTATAGGAACATGTAGGCAGTCCTATGACCAGTAGGTAGTAGCTAAAGCTAAAAGCATGTTGTAATTAAAGATCCATCCTCAACTACAGTCTTTAGAAATTTGGTCCATGAAAAACCTTTGCTTCATGAAGAATTGATACAGCTAATTATATGGAACTTCAGCAAGCACCAATTAGTCTATTGGCTCCCAATCCTGATGAGAAAAATTGATCAACTACTAGCCAAGGGGACATTTTGGCCCTACATTTCAACAAAAAGCAACATAACAATTTACTCCTCTTTCTTGGTTTTCTCTTTTTTCTTTCACAGAACATGTTCATTTTTTGTGACCCCACTAACTCAGCCCTTTTACAATTCATGAATTCAATTCTAAAATGGTAGTCGGAAATATTCTAAGGGCAACTTAATATAATCTAAAGAAAAGTAAAAAAAAAAGTTATTATGTAAAGAAACCACTAAAAAATGATTTATAATATTAGATTAGAAAGCCTATTGATTCTAATGAATTTCAAGCACAACCATGTAGACTATCTAACAAATAATCATAACTTTTTTCTGGCAGAAATAAATAATCATAACTAATTGTTATAAGGAAACTACTAGAAATTGTCTTAACATAGGAAGGAAATTAATTGCACCTATCCTGATTGATTAACAACACAATCACGGAGATCATTTAATTCTAAATACTTACTAATAGTTGATCCTTATTGTCTAATTTGTTTTTTTTTTCTTTCTTTTGGACCTGATATAGTGCATCATTATCATGTTTTGGCGGTGGGATATATGGTGAAGTTTACAAATTTTCAATACAATCAATAGGACCATATAGGCACTGCCATAGAAGAAAGTGGGATAAAAAAGTAGAAGAAAGATGAAAGAAAAAGACAATATTGAAAATTAGTAGATATTTGAAGTAAAATTTATATTTTTAGTAACATTCAAAGTATTTGTGGTAAACTTTGGATGTATTATGTATAGTTGATTTTATTTTATGTTACTGATTGGTTACAAAGTTGCTTCTCTTTACTTTTGGAGTATCTCTGGTATTGTTTATTCTAATGTTAAGTTTTTTGGCCTTAATTTGTTTGGGATTCCGAATGAATAATGTGTTTTCTATAGATTGAATCACATGTGATTTCAGTAACAATATTCTTACCCTTTTTGTATAAAGAGATTTTTCGTATTTCAATTGCATTATATGATGCACAAGATTAAAACCATTGCATGAAAAGGAGATAAAACACTGGCAAGACCTTTTTTTGAAGCCCAAAGTCCACTTAAACCACTGCATGAAAAGGAAGGTACAACAAATTCTGAGACCTACTCCCTCTTAGAAGAAGATAGAGTGAGCAAAGAAGGGAAACAATTTTAGAAGAAAATTCCCCTACCCACAAAGCCTCTTAGAAATAAATATTATTAGTAGAACAAACATCATTGTTGATATAAATAAACTAGAAAAATAGGAAAACATTTTGCTGAAGGTAAAACTAAAAGTATTTAAAAGAAAAAAGAACAATACATGAAAGGTGACCAAAAATTTCCTAAGAGGAGAAAAAGAAACAAAACTTCATACCCAGCCATAAGAGTCATCCAACCAAACTAACCAAACAAATGACACACAGAAATCTCCCCTTGAGCCTGAAAACAAAAATAGAAAACACAACTTCTTGCCACACCTTTACAATAAATCCCTAAACTCCAATAGAAAAACAACATAGGCCGAACACCTAGAGAAGACTAACCTTCACATCAAAACTGGGAGAATCTTCTACCCAATTACTCAGCAACACCCAGTGATGATTTCTTGGGAAGTTCTTTGCTTCATTTGTATGCTCTCTTTGTTTTCTTGACCCTTTTATTAGGCCAACCCCGAAGGCACGTTTCAATCTAGCAAATACTTTTGAAACTTTAATTTTTGCATTTTACATTAGGAAACTTCTTGAGATCCAAAGGATCCTTATGACCAGCATTAATCCTTTCTAACTCAGATTGCATTCTTCTCAAAGCTTTAAACTGCTCCCACCTCTTGATCTTGTCTACTATTAACTCTTGTAACTCTGGATGATCTCCAATCTGGAACGATTTCTGTTTGTTCTTTGAAAATAGCCATTTTCCTTACTTTCTTTTTTCTCTTGACTCTTTTCTTCCAATTCTTTAAATGCCTCCACCACAAACTCTTCCCCCCAGGTAAAACAATCCTATTGTTTTTAT